>NC_089540.1:6287349-6942742 GCF_963924715.1 Thunnus thynnus
GTGGGAGAGTGAAAGAGGAAGAGGGAGAAAGAGAGAAAGACTCTTCCTCACAAATTACCACTTTTGCTTTCATGACTTTGGAGGGGGTTTATTTGTTGCACTTCCATTGTCAGAGACGGAAAAGAAAAAAGAATGAGTGAAAGTAAGAGATAAGGGACCAACTGTGGGGAGAAAATGTACTCTGTACAACAACTGAATAAAAGTAGGGAGATTTGGACAAGGATTTCTCCCTCCATTCCTCGTTGCATTAATTCCAAAGCTTTGCTCTGTTTACCAAGAATGCACTGACATTTTCTTCTTGCAGCCTTTGTCGTGCTGTCACGCAATCACAGCCTTGGATGTAACACAGTAATTATTAAAAGTCAATATTGAAAAGATCATCATGCAAATTGGTGTGTGCATTGGGAGAGATGATGCTATACAAATTCTATGAACATAAATTGGCCAATTTTCTCCAAATAAAAAATCGGTCACGGGTGTCAATCATTTGATTTTGACGAATTGTAACAGTGAACCTTCAAACCTTTAATGGCCTTGTCAATCAGTTTCATTCCAAACCATTTAACAATCACACATGCCACAGGCAAGTTAGCCCACTTTACATGGGCAGTGGAATGTCATGGATTGTCTTATAGGGTTGATGAGCATGTAAAATGATTGACATTTTCAAGCTTTTGCCAGTACAACAGTTTGAAATGTGTGGACTTGTGTGACCTGAACTGCAACTGTGCTACAGGCAAATTGTGTAAGTGCCTTTCACTTTTTTTCCCCTCTCTTTTATCTCACACTCCCATGGTCCTCTCTGGCATTATTGGCAGGCACTACGTTGCCAGCTAATGTCCTACCCCTGCGGAAAATGACTTGCGAGGACAATTCCAATCCCACAGCAGGTGGGAAAACAACACTTTTATCTGACTGAAATTGGTCAATTAGCTCCAAATAAAGTCAAACATTTCTCCACTTCCTCAAGGGGTTATGGATGGAGAAGTGAAAGGAGAAGAAGAGACCTTGATTTTGCTCATTTAGGACATGCTATGATTTTCAATTACCCAATGGAAAGGGTCTTTTATTGAGCTACACAGCTCCACACTGTCACCTGTCCTCTCTAATTGCCCATCTTCACTGCTGAGGGGAGTTGGAGGGGAATGTAATTACGCTGAGATCAATAGTCAAGCAATGACGATGACACAGTAACAATTCATATTATATGCAGATTGATTCTACATCTCCACTCCAAGATGGCTCCAAGTCTAGCCCTTTGTTTGTGTGCCTGCATATGAGCACTGAATTTTATTTTGTTTTATCTGTGTTTTATACTGATAATCCAGCCAAGGAAAGTGGCTTTTACATCTCCCCAAGAGGTGCATACCTGACTCTCTACTGGCTTCTTACAACAACCCAAAAGAGAAATAATCTTACTGCTGCTGGGCTGCTGAAACCAAGTGACTGCAGCCTACAATAAAATAACTTTCTCTGCCTACTGAGAAACTGACTTTTTACCTCCACTCAAGAGGTGCATAGTGATTCTCTTTTGGTTTCTAACAACAATCCAAAACTGAGTTGAAATTACTGCTGCTGGGTTGTAGAAGACCTGCATGAGCTGGTTTGGGGCCTGATTCAATCACCTAGCCTGCCTGCTGGATTGCAATTGGTTCATCAGTGCCCACGCACTGCTGGGTGTGTGACTGGAGCAGCTTCTCTGGGTATTCTACTGTGCTGTGCGTCCCCAACAAGGTCCATGTGGCCAGTATGACGGATCCTACATCGCTACTCGATACTGTGCATTTTCTCAACAACACACACGCCTGAGGCCAACTGCTCACTACAACCAAGTCATCTGATCACCTGTTATTTCATATTCTGTGGTTTCCTTCACAGGCATCATGGATTAGTTTATTTATTTATTAATACATGCCTTCTTGGACTTTCTGGACTAAATAAGGTGAGTGAACATTCATTGTTTCACTCTCAAAGTCTAACAAACTCTCTGACCAGAGACTCATGTAATCACCATCAAGAAATTCTCCCCACGAAACAGCAAAAGCTTTATAACTCCCAAACACAAGTGAGCATTCTACTGTACCTACAATCTCTAAAAGCTCTGAATGACATTCTCACTGTGCAGGAGGACTCCTTGCACTTTATAGCCAGAGATGCTGATTATGACACCAAGCACATATTGGGAAGCTAAAGTATGTTATTTTGCCACTGCTGTTGTTATCTGGGAATGTGCAACCAAACCCTGGCCCTATGCAAAATATACCCACTCCAGCAGACTTCAAAAATAGATCAGATCTTAGCCTTGTGCATTTTAATGTTAGAAGTCTTTTCCCCAAAATGGACATAATAAAGCTCTGGGTTGTCACAACAAATATAGATATTATGGTTTAATAAGAAACTTGGTTAAAAAAAAATCAATACCTGGCAATTTGATCACAATTGATTGTTACAATGTTTATAGATCTGATCGAGCTGGTAAAGGTGGTGGAGATGCAATTAATGTTAAATCCAAACTTTGTAGCTCCATGTCACAGTCTATAACCAAAGCCAGATAATGTAAACTGTTCACTATTAAAGTTAATATATCCAAGGATATTCACTTTACTGTTGTTGACTGTTACAGACAGCCATCAGCCTCAAAAGAAACCATCTCCTCTTTGATGCCTTACATAGTTTCAGTGAATCCAAATTCATTCTCATGGGCGATCTAAATTGGAATTGGCTTTCCTCTGCCTCCGACTGTGTTAAGGAATTGTGTGATTCTTAAATCTCATATAATTTATTAATGCTCCCACTAGGCCCAACCCAAAAAAATCTAAGCAAATCTACATTACTAGATCTCATTCTCACAAATGCACCCCACAAGTATACCTCGCCTGCAATATTCTGTAATGATGTCAGCGATCATTGTGCTATCGTATGCATAAGAGTCTCAAAATGACCCAAGTTCAAACCTCGTTACATTTTTACATTTTCAGAATATATTTCAAATGAGCTACATGATCTGTACAATAGTGACATTGGCAGAGTCAGTTTAATGCATGATGTTGAGTGCGCATGGCAATATTTTCATAACTCTTTCATGTCGATTTGAAACAAGCATGCAACCATAAAGAAATTCAGGATTTCTGTGAGGGACAACTCTTGGTTCAAAGAGGAACTGTCTAACCTGATCAGGGAAAGGGATGCCTCTAAAATCTATATCGGAAAATCTCAACAATCCCACTAAATTCTGGAAACAGATAAAATCATTGTCATGTTCCAATTTCACTTCAGGCCTCTCTGAATGCATTTTAGTTGACTCAACTGAAATTAAGAGCAAAGATGATATTGTTGATATTGTTGGGCACTTTAATGAGCATTTTATATCAGCTGGATCTGTTTTTAATACAATTGCAGCAGGGTCTTAGAGCTCTAATTCCAGTTTTGTGACACCTCCATCTTGTACCAACTCATCTAGGGACCCCTTTGATTTTAGAGCTATTTGTGGAGATCTGTAGAGCATTGAAAGCTATTGATATAAAAAAAAAAGTCGCCTGGAACCGACAACCTGGATTCTTATCTTTTAAGACGTGCAGCTGATTATATTGCTAAACCTATTGCTCATATTTTTAATCAGAGACTCCAGACTAATTCCATCCCCCAAATCTGGAAAGCAGCCAATGTTTTCCCCCAATTGAAGGGTGGGGACTGCTCAGACTTAAACAACTACCGCCCTATATCTAAAATTCTTACCCTTGCCAAGATTTTATTATCTCAAGTACACTCTCAATTGAAACAATTCTTGGCTGACAACAATATTTTAAGTGAAAATCAGTCTGGCTTTAGATCAGGTCATAGTACCATACTAGCATCTATGTTGGTAACAAAATATATTATCATTGCCTTGGACAGAAAGCAGCACTGTGCTGCCCTGTTTGCTGATCAGTCCAAGGCATTTGTTTCTGTTGACCATGAGCTGCTGTTGGGGAGAATCAGTGATGTTGGTATGGGTGACAAGGCTATAGAGTGATTCAGGAACTACCTTGCAGATAGAACCTAGTGTGTATAAACAGATGGTCACAAATCAAGATTCATGGAGATCTCTATTTATAAATAACATTGGTAAAGTGCATCTTTATGCAGATGATACAATACAATACAATACTACGATACAATAGTCTACTCTGTTGCCTCTTCTCTGAGTCAAGCTGTTGAAGAGCTCCACACTGCCTTTAAACGGCTGCAGGCCTCGTTGTATGGTCTAAAGTTGGTTCTTAATGCTTTTAATCCAAATTTATGATCTTTTCCAGAGCTTGCTCCCAGATCTCAGATAATGCTAGTATTCATACCTTAGGAAGGGACTCAACTGAAAGACTGTCATCCTACAAGTACTCGGGTATTTGGGTGGATGACAGGCTTTCTTTTAGAGTGCATATTGAGAGCCTGGTGAAGAAACTAAAGGTTAGGCTGGATTATTATTATCAAAATAGGGCCTGCCTTAATTTAGCAGTAAGGAAAACACTTGTTCAGACTACGTTCTTAAGTGCTCTAGACTATGGGGACATTATTTACATGCATGCTGCCTTCTTTAAACTCCACTGCCTAGACTCTGTGTATCACAGTTCTCCGCATGTTATATCCAACTCATTGTCCCGTACACACCACTGTGTACTTTATGATCTGGTTTCCTGGTTCTTCGTTAAGCCTAAGGAGACAGCAGCATTGGTATATTTTTATTTATAAAGGCAAACTGGGCAAACTCCCATCATATCTGTGTAATCTCCTATCACTCACCAACACCTGTAATGATTTTAGTTCCATTAGATGGCTGCTCTACTAGGTACCCAGGGTTTGCTCAGAACTTGGCAGAGCAGCTTTCTATTATTTTGCACCCTGGTCATGAAATAACCTCCAGAACACACTACAGCTTAATGATTTTGTCTCCCTGGGAGAGTTCAAAGCTCTGATAGAAAAGTTTGTAACTGAAGAGAGCAATTACTATTCCTGAGGTGGCTTTTGCATGATGTATCTGTTGTCCCTTGTCTGTTTTTAAAATGCTCTATTTTCCTTAATTGTTCCTTATTTGTTTCTTACATGCACTATTCTATAATTTTTGTAACCTTGAAATGGTGTGCTTAGGCCAGGTCTCCCTCGAAAAAGAGATTTTAATCTCAAGGGACTTCCTGGTTAAATAATTGTTTAGTTAATTTAATGGAAGTCTACAAGCTTGGGGGTGGGGATTTTCTCACATTCAGAGAACAAGGCTATAAAGGCAATTATATGGGCAGGTTTAATTGTCTGGGAACTATATGGACTGATTAAAAACCACAGTGAGAGCAACTAATGCTGGCTTTTTGGTAATTTTGGAGGCATGATACTTACCAAGACAGTCAATTTTATTATCCTCAAGGCTTTATAAACAGGACCTTACAAGTGCTTTAGAAAAGCATTTTTGTAAAAGAATACTGTAAGCAAAATAGAAAATTAGGAGCACACTTTAAGCAAAAACAACATCTGTTACATAGTTAGACCAAAGTATTAGACCAATGGAAATTTTGACCTGATGATGGTGCTAAATGGGAAGTAAGGGGATCACCAATGTTCACATAGACTTGCCTGCCCCAAATTGCATGGTAATCCATTCAATAGTTGTTGAGACATTTCACTTGGAACCACATATGTCAGCCTTGCAGTGGTATACGTAAAGTAAAGGGACCACCAAAGTTTTTAGGATACATCGTGTACGAACCATGAACATTTGCACCAAAATTTGTCCCAGTCCATCAAGTAGCTTTTGGAGATATTTCATTGGATAAGTGGTGATTCTCATAATCTGTCATCCAATGGTGCCAGCAGGTCAAAATTTTCAAGGTCATGAGGATTCAACGTCTAGGCACCATGGATATCTGTACCAAATTTCATGCCAATCCATCTCACAGTTGTTGAGAAATTTGATTTGGAATAATAAATGTCAACCTCATGATGACACTTAAGGAAAGGTCAGGGGATCACCAAAGTCAGTAGGATGTATGTATGGGGAACATGAATGTCAGAACAGAATTTCATGGCAATCCATCCAATACTTAGACATTTCAGTCTGGACCACAGTGGTAGATGAACTGACTGACCTTGCCATTGCCATCCATAGAGTGGGTAAAAAAAAGTTTGTTTTCCTCTGAGTAAAATCATGCAAAATCCTACAATTATGTTTCACTATCTTCTTTCAATTATCCTTTATTTAAAGCCATTTGAATTAATAGAGCCTTTTTTGTGTGGCCATGTCATGAACCTTGATTTCCACTTGTGATCAGGCCACATGATGCTACCTCTGAGGGTATATGCAATATCTCACTGGTGGATCAGTACTAGTATCATATTTTTAACATTTCTTCTTTCGTTCTTTCAACATTTCACACTGTACAGCCAAGTTAAGGTAAAAGAGAATAACTGATAGATGGGCAATCGACTTGGAAGGCCACTGAGAATATGTAAGAGCGTCTGCCAGTGACTTTAAAGTGCAAATAATCGACAGAAATACATTCTGTACAGCAGACAGCTGTCTCCCTAATGTAAGGTAGCTACAGCTGGATGCTTGTCAGCTTTTACTGACACCGCCAGAGCGTATTCAAAGCGGACTTCTATAGTAAAATGCCACACTCGAAAACAGTGAAAAAAAGATAGGTCCTTCGAGTGGCTGAGTCATTTCACAATGACACAAGGATAGATGGAAAGAAAAAAAAGAGAAGGAAATAAACATCAAATGACAGAAACAGAGAGGGAACAGGAGACATGTTGAAGGACTGAAACAATGGGACATGTCAGTAATAGATGAAAGTTGCCTTGTGTGACTTCAGGTTTTTATGAAGTGCATGCCCCAGAGATGGTGACACCACTGCCCATGCCCAAGAGGAGATGTAATTTAGGAAAAGGCAGAGGTCTGTTCTCCACAGTGAGTTCATGGCCAGTCACCGTGTCCCAGCAGACAACTGGAAAAGGTCTGTTTGTCAGAATGGGTTTTTCTGTCCAGGACCATTTCCAGCCAAGCGTCCATTGCTGAGCCCCTGACTTCATGCAACATTAAACTGGCAGAAAACCAGCTGGTCACTTTCTTCATCTGAATGAGACACCAGAGTGGAAACCCTTTGAGGGAATGCACTCTGCAAAGGTACAACATGATAAATGAAGCAATATTATTTGCTGTGGACCAATGTTTGACCAAGGCAGGGAACTTGATTTCATTAGAATTTTTCAGCAGCACTAAAAATGCCTTCGGTGGACTACTCTCTGTGTAAGATCCATTTAAAAGGGCATTTAAAATGGAACAGAGAAACATTTAACAAAGGTGTCCACTGTTAACTAACCTAATATAGATTTATCTGTTACACATGACATGTTTATGAAAGCTCCTTAGACTTCTATTCTGTTATGTGGTACACAATGCCACGGTATTTGTCTGTGGGTTTACACAGAGAATCAAATATGACAAAAATGCACACTTTATTTCTATTTTTTTAAGTACAGGTTTCCTTCATAGATGATTTGACCTGAGAACATTGACCAGAACTGCTTTAAAAGAGTTCAGATAGAGTTTATAAAAATATGATAGGGTAATATAATTGGGTTGTAATGCATCTGTATCTATTTTACAAAAATATCTTTATTTTGCTCTGTATTAATCTAGACTGCTTCATGGAATTGAATAGTGGAAATAGAACAGAAGGTTTTAACATAATGCATGATAATGGAGGCTGATTGTATAATAATAGAGGGGGGCCCAGATGAATGTAAAGTTGCTCTGAAGTGTCAGTGATAAAAATCTGAAATCTTCTGACAAAAACCAGGCCTTTATAGATAATTGGGCTATATTGCATAATTTGAAAAAAATGGGGAAAAAATGAGGTTGCACAAGCAATCTGAGGAGATCCAGGCGAAGGTTGGCCTGAAGTGTTTATGAAAAAAACATGAGACCTATTGATAAAAACTTGAAAAGCCCTCTTGGCTATTTTGCATACACGTTTGAAACAATCCTTAAATTCATCTCACTTTCCTTAATTGTCAAGTTGCACTAGACACCAGGCTTTAATATGGGATGATGAGGTACAACATCTGTCAAGATTGATTCTGCACTGCACAACAAATCAGGTGAAAACTTATGAAAGGTTACTGAGGGTGAATCAAGCCAAATTTCTAAATATGGACCTTAAAGGATTTGGCTGGCAATTTTCCATATTTTTCTTTTGTCAACAAATCTCACATGCAGAGCCAAACCCACAATTAACTCATCCTACTTACAAGTATTGTGTGTATCCAAAACCTGATATACTGTATCATATTCCTCTGTACCATAGACCTCTGTTGTTGTCCAAACACTGTTAAAAAACACATCAATGAGCCACACCAGCTGCACTGGGTGACATGTTCTTTCATCCCTGAAGATGGTGGCTACCATAGCTTGTTTAGAAACGTCTCCAAAAAATAAAAACAGCAATAAGACACAGCAGTGGTAACCCTCAGGAGTGAGATTCCTAATATGGCAGTTGCTGCATTAGTAATCCATTTACAAAGATTCACTAGCTTGTTGGGCTACATATCACAACTTCTTGACTTTGTAATACATTAGAAATTTCTCAGAGAACTTCAGTATAAAATCAAGAGGTTGTCATATGTAGCGGAGCTCTGTAAACAAGTTAGCGGAGCTCTGTAAACAGAACTGTGTTTATGTGTATGTGCAGTGGCGGGTTACTATCTTAATGCTATTTTACTTGAATGCAGTCATTTCTAATCAAGCTCCGGTAACCACCATCTTCATGTAGAGTCATTATATTTGTCTAGACAATAAATCACCGACATGTCACAGGTAGCTCACTTTCCAACATAAACCATTCCAGCCATTTTGGTGCCCTAGGCCAGACATCCACTGGCGCCCCTGAGGGGATTCATCTTGTCAATGCCAAATAATTTAATTTAATTAGATTTTAGTTTAATTCAACTTTACTAAACTTCTGGGCTGTGTCATGTAATGTCACGTCTCTAAATTAGCACATTTACATATACGCTGGTGAATCTGTTTTAAGTCTTATCCTGGCTCTAATCATATTCAGGATATGGAACATAAGAAACCTGATTATTTATATCCCTATATTATCCAGGTTTTTGATCGTGTCTTTCTTTGACTGTCATTTCTGGGTATTATCAGTATCTCAATTTCATTATGAATGTCCTGACCACATTTTATAATCCAGTATTTTTTTTGGTCACATTTTTCTTCTGTTATACAGATTACAGTGCACACTTTTGCCTAGAATAGGCCTGCACTAAAATTAGCAAAGCAATTTAGATATGTTTGAGAAATAATAACCTGCTTCACAGCTTCTGTTTGATGGCTTTCTATAATCAATCAAGCTTCGGTAACCACCATCTTCATGTTGATGAACACCAGTGCAGTGGTGTGACTCACCGACATGTTTTAATAGTTTTTGGACAACAACAGAGGTCTATGGCACAGAGGAATAAGATATACACACAATACTTGTTAGTAGGATGAGTTCATTGTTGGTTTGGCTCTGTGCGTAAGATTTATTGACAATAAGAAAAATATAGAATATCGCCAGCCAAATCCATTAAAACTATCTACACTGCCACTGCAACCTATAGCTTATTTGGGAAGTTATGAAATTGTATCACTCAGGTGACAGGTCTGTTGGGGAGGCAGGTAAATACCATCCTTGAGCTCAAGTATAAATACACATTGCACAATATTTCTGCCAATTACTGCATTAATTCACCTAATTAATAACCCTATTAGCATAACTAGCTAACATACCATAGTTATGGTGGGATATAGGACATTTTCTCAGAATGTTTCAATTATTATTATCATCATTGTTATTTTGTACTGAATAATTTCTGTAATTACTGAGACAAATGGCTTGTAAGGGTTGTGTTTGCACATCATATTTTTGTTTTGCTTTGTTTTCCAGTCAGTCGTCTGCCGAGGCAAAATCACAGTCATCATGACGCTCTTGTCATGAGTGGAGAGCAAAACCACTAGCTATTGAGGAGGGCACCGAGGACAGAGGTGGGAGTCGGGAGCTACAGCCTCTCTTTATCCCATCCCCTCCCTCTTGAATGGAGGACATTCGGGAGACTGAAGTGTTTGGAACTCCGGCTGCATTTACATGGAGCCTTTTTTCCACCAACAATCAGAATAATAGCTTGGTGAGAACAGAAATGCCCCGTTCACCTCAGACTGTCTCATTCTGAAAGATGTGTTGTATGCAAATGTTCTATACAGCAAATATTTCAAGTTCTGTTTTCATTTTTAATAATCAATGATGATATATGACTAAAAGAGGAATAAATGTCTGAGCTTTTACAAGGAAGTCATGCTCTTTCTTCCGTATAGTCAAACACTTCTCCCTGCGGCCATTGCTTGTTAGTAAAATTGTGTTTTCCATAGTTGTTATCTCATTAAAATAGGGGAAGAAAGCTTACTGCAGTAAGTGTATGTGACACCACTAATGCAATGAAGAAAAAATAACCAATGAGATTCAGTAAACACAAAAAACGAACAGCGGGCTTATGTTGGTTATTCCATCCAAAATTACCAAGACTCCAAAATGTACCTCTCAGCTTGACACAGTCAGGAAAAAGAAAATTACTTCACTCAGGTCAAATTAGAGGTTCACGCTTCGATCTCCATCATCATTATAAAACAAAAATAAGACTTTCAAATGTTGCGCTGCTGAGAGTAAAAAGTTGTTTTCTCTGCCAAAGTACAAAGACTCCACACTGTCAATGTAGGACACTCACTGTCTTTCATTCTGAATACTTCTATACCTCTGATCTCTGTTTCTCTGTGGCTGTCATCGCCTCCAGTTTGTTTACTTCATTTTTATTTATTAATTTATTTTATTTTTTAGATCGCTGATGCTCCTCGTGCTCATTTTAAACTGTTTTAACGTTTTAAATAGGTGACGTTATCAAGAAAGTTGGAAGTAAGCTATAGCATTGACCTTTTGTTGGAACTGTATGGAGTGCCTTTACACTGTCAACGTGTACTAAAAATGTACTGGTACGGGTCCAAAAAATAAAAAAATATATAGAAAGTGTGACAGCAGTTAGTGTGTGGCAAGGAATCTATAAAGACTGGTCCCTAGTGAGAAGGTGCAATGCGTATAGAGCAGCTTCCACTCGCTCGATGCCAGTTAACGGTGACTGACAGTTTGGATTTTATCTGATAATCTCACTGTTTTGTGTCTGTGCAGTAGGCTGAAGTCAGACACCAGATTTTTAAAATGCAAGGAGGTTCTGAACTTCAATTTGATCTGCTCCCATTCATATGTACACAAATAATATTTGTTTGCAGTTATTATTCTTGTTCTTCTTGCAAATGTTTGCATAGCTGCCTGAAAAAGTGACACTTTATTTTGTGGACCTCTAATCAACAAGAGTATGACATTATAGTAGAGTCATTATATTTGTCTTGACAATAAATCATAGACATGTCACAGGTAGCTCACTTTCCAACATAAACCATTTCCGGCCATTTTGGTGCCCTAGGCCAGACATCCACTGGCGCCCCTGAGGGGATTTATCTTTTCAATGCCAAATAATTTAATTTAATTAGAATTTAGTTTAATTCAACTTTATTCAACTTCGGGGCTATGTCATGTAATGTCACATCTCTAAATTAGCACCTTTACATATACGCTGGTGAATCTGTTTTAAGTCTTATCCTGGCTCTAATCATATTCAGGATATGGAACATAAGAAACCTGATTATTTATATCCCTATATTATCCAGGTTTTTGATCGTGTCTTTCTTTGACTGTCATTTCTGGGTATTATCAGTATCTCAATTTCATTATGAATGTCCTGACCACATTTTATAATCCAGTATTTTTTTTAGTCACATTTTTCTTCTGTTATACAGATTACAGTGCACACTTTTGCCTAGAATAGGCCTGCACTAAAATTAGCAAAGCAATTTAGATATGTTTGAGAAATAATAACCTGCTTCACAGCTTATGTTTGATTGCTTTCCATAATATTTTGTGTATCTGAAGAGAATGTCAGTGTGGTTCTGCTGTGGCAAGAAGGTCTGGACAGGATTTAGACTCTCTCCAACAGCAGCACTGTAGTGGTTATGGTTCACTTGCAAAAATGTAGCTGACATAGACACAAAACATTTATTGAAACTTTGAGGCTCTCCTCACATTATTCACTGCCACTCATTATATCATTAATTAAAAACCGCTTGCTCTTGTATTTTCATTTTACTACTCTGTGGGTCATTGGCTCAGAATGCTGAGCAGCTAATGTTTTAAATCAAGCACAAATACATATTATGGTGTCCCTGTACATATGATTCTTATGCAGCCATGTGAGCAAATTAACTGCATGGGTCACAAAATCAGTGGCAGTCTAAAGTTTCTGTAATGATATATTCATCCCCTTTGCTGCCTCTCCAGCTGGTAACACACTGAGCGACCTCCTATGTCTAATAACAGCCCTGCACAGTACAGATTTTCTTAGTAATTAACCACTGCTGCCCTATTATGCCAGTACATACATTGCTAAGGATGCACAGTTGGTACTCATGCATTTCTAAATGCATACATTCACTCAACACATGACTAATACTGGCAGTCTGTTGGACTGTGAGCAGATGTGAGCTTATGCAAACCAGCAGGTACAGCAATGTGACTTCCAGCCTGGACAGAGACCCCTCTTGTGTCTCCCTTTCTTTACCAACAAGCTGCCAGATCTCACAGAATGACAGATAGTATATGTCATCACCTACAGTACAAAGCGGACCTCATTGCTGACTCACAGAAACTTACCAATATCAGTCTTCTTAAAGCCCATAAAAGCACACAAGAGCATGACTCCAGAGATTTTATAGTATCTTGGTATAAGGGAGGTAAGCATAGAGGAAAATGTGGAGACAGAAAAATACAGCTACACTTCACTCTTCTCTGCCAGTCCTGGCAAAAACACTACAATACGTCATTTCCCTGAAAGATGGTCCATGAGACTGGCAAACAACCTTATGGTGTTCCACAACAACGGATGGGGAAGCAGCAGCAGCAGCAGCAGGTGGAGACCTTGTTGACGCTTGTCATGACGAAATTATCTAACTCAGTGGGATTCTCTTGTTGTCGCCGTCTTCCATCAGAAATTTGAGTGATTTTTCGGATCATAAGTGATTCCAAATGACAGATGAAAATCAGGTCCTTTTCACAAAAGAACAGAGAAGACAGTGTGCCACGGATCAATGACTAGCTGGAAAAGATTAGGGCTGCCAGGTGGATCACCACACAACTTGTACAGCGAGTACTGGCACTGTTGGATTCACGCAGGCCTTACAAGGTGTTTCACAGCACACCAGCTGGACTGTTCCACTTTACAGAGATGCACTGGGAAGCAGAGAGATACTGTAAAGCCACAAGTGGATGAGAGTGACATCTTTCCAGAACTGTCCTCAAAAGCAGAGGTGCTTTATCCTCTAAGACTAGCTGCTGGCACTGGTAGTTTGTGTTCCACTTTTTGACCGAAAATCAAGCAGAATAATCCCGTTACCTTGACTCAAATCAAAAACACTGACGCAATCCATGTGTTCTTTCTCAGTGTTACACACTCCTGACCTCAGCAGGTTCCAGACTATGCTGGTTGTCTCAGGGATCAACTCTTCATCACAGCACTTGTTTGTAGCCTGCACAATCCTTGAGCCTTGAGCTGAGCGAAAACACATTATACAGTAAGTGTCAGAACCTCCAATCGATCGGTCAACCTTCACAAGTCCTTTTCTTGCAATTAGGAATCAGTGGTGGTATAAGTGTAAGAGACGTTCTGTGTTATGTGTTGTAGAATACAGTCGTAACCTTGCGTTTGTGGATCTGCCAGCAAACATTGACTTTGTGACACTACCAACCTTTGGAAAAAAAAAATCTCTCTTTGTTGTTTGTTTGAGGGAGCTCCTCAAACAAACAACAAAGAGAGATGGGTTTTTTTTCTGCATGAGAAAATACAGCTCTTGTGGAGCTTCAAAAGCTCCTCATTTCTCGCTCTTTGAGAACCAAAATGCGGGAGATTCGCTGAAACATATGAATTTTGAGATTAAGCCGCCGCCATGGCAGTATAACCGATGTTTCTCCCCTCGCGGTGTGTGTATGTGTGCATGGCCCTGGTTGCTATGGTTATGCCTTTCTCTGGATCAGTCTGCAGGCGGATAAATAATGCACACTAATGCTGGCGTGGTGACAGCACTGCAGCAAGCTGTTGCTCACCTTAGCTCTGCTCTGGAAACACTCACAAATACAGACATAAATATGCTAATGTGCACATGCAGCAACATGGATGCATGAATACATCTATCCACATATACATAACCCAGTAAACATGCTCATACTGTAGAAACAGTGGATGGATGTACAGGCACAAACACAAAAGATATCTGTTATTGATCGGACCAAAGCTTAACAGAGCTGCCAGACTGTCAGACATGTTCCAATAGAGTGAGATATCAAAAGTTGTTTTGACACAGCTCTGTCTAATGAAGCAGGTGAATAAACTCTGATGGACTGATGTCAATACCTTCCCCACTGTGGGATGCATTCAAAGGTCTCTATCAGCGCCTGGCTCCTCAGAGATCGCCAGAAACACTGGATGTATGATTTGATGCCAAATGTTGAAGAAAGACCAAAAAGCATCAATGCAGCACACGGTTATCTATATGCATGTGGTTCAGGGTTGAATATAGATAGAGTCTGGTATTCCTTTGTGCTGCCACTCAAAGTGCGCCCACTGGCAAGCTGTTCATTTGCATATTTTGCTTTGGTCTACTACATTATTCTTTTTTTTTTTTTTTTGCACAGGTCAACATTTCACAGCCCCGAGAGAGACATCTTTTTGTAGAGGAGGCAAAATCTAAATGTACTTCTGAGAAATGTAGCAAACTGAAGCAGGTAGAAGACGCATGTTGGTGAAAAATATGCGTTACAAACATGTAAATTACAGGTGTCAACAGCTCTTCTGCTTTATGAATGTATTAAACATCTCATGTTCCACACTAGTGCTGAAATCTCTCTCTCTTCCCTTTCCCAAGCATTGAAATTGATGGTTAAGTAAACATTAAAGCAACAATTTATTTTTCGATCTCCATATGGAAATAAGACGGTGAACCACAAGGAATGTGGTATAAAGAATAATCTATGATTTAAAAAATGTACTACTTACTCTCAATATCCGGGCTGAAAAGTTCCCCTTATAGACGTGATAACAAAGGGCTGATAGATGTGATATGGAGAATAAAGTACAAGGGACAGACAACAAAGGGAGACACAAAAGAGAGACAGGGAGATGGAGAGTTCTTTATGTTCTTTAGTGAATGCTTGGATGAGTCATTGTTCATAAAAGTGTCTTGATATACAAAAAGAAAGCATTGTGCTTCTACTGGGAAAAAGCAGGAAAATAGGAGGAAAAAGAGCAGGGCTATTTTACCAAGTATTTGTTCATGTCAAAGTCTTGGCTCACATGTTATAGCTCACATGGGTTGGGCTGCCCAAAAGGAAATAGATAAATGAATAAATAATGCTGTCAGATTTTTCAATGTCAAACACTTTTATGGTGCAAGAACTTAAATCATTTTTCCCTCCAATCTCAAAACTTGTAATAAATTACCTTTTGCAATGTGCCCAAAAGAAGAAATGAATGCAAAACATCATAGTGTTCCATATAATGGAAGTAGCTGCACCGAGGTCTTGCATGGAATTTTTTATGAGAACTTTTATTATGAACTTTCATAACCTTCTAACCAAATACACCAAAAATAGCCGCAAGAAGGCAATAACAGCAGGGAGAGCGCAGGCGAGTTGCTTCATGAGAAAAGTGCAATAAGCCACAATTATCAAATTATCAGAGTCCTCTGTGGCCTGTCAACGTAAATTAAATTTTAGCTGCCTGCCTGCTAACATTGTTTGAGAATGAGCAGGTGAGAATATTGGAGAAACTAGAGACCCTCCCTCCACCCACTGACTGTGAAATGACCACCACACTGAATCAAAGAAAGACGCCAACAGTTTATACTTTACAACAACAGTGGAGAAGTGTGTTATATATAGTCTGTAATTTTTTTTATTGCCAACAAATGCTGTGAAAAGACCAAAACCAACAGTTTCTAGCCACACTGTGGTTCTGGGAACGACAATCTCAGTCAGTAGGTTGGTCAGTCAGTCCATCACTTATGTCCACGCAAGAATATCTCGTCAACTATTTGATGGATTGCCATGAAATTCGGTAAATACATTCATAGTCCCCGAGGGATGAATCCTACTAACTTTGGTGATCCCTTTCAGTTTCACCATAAGATTTTTAGTGAAATGTTTCAACAGCTGTTGCATAGATTGCCATATAATTTGGTACAGATGTGTAAAATCCTCAGAATATGAATCCTAATGACTCTGTTGATCCCCCGACTTTTCATGTAGAGCCACCAGCAGGTCTACCTTTCCAATTATCCACTAAAATCTCTTTACTTCTACAAGATGGATTGGCACAGGTTTTGGTGCAAAGATTCATGGTGCCCAGAGGATTTGACTTTAATGATCTTGAAATTTTTAATTTGTTCAGTACTTAGATCTATGCATCTTATAGTTTGCTTTCCTTTAAAAAGTGTTAACCTTGAACAGGACTGAGAGCTACAGACAAGGAAAGGTTTTGGTCTTTTGAGATTTGTTGACAATAACTATAAAACAGTATATTGTCAGCCTTATCTTTTAGTTATGGCACATCTGATGGAATCATCTTTTGTAATATTAAAACAGAATGAATAAAATAAGAGTCTGGTATGACCTATGATAAATAATACAAAAGGGGACACAGGCAATAATATTTAACATAGTGAGGCCCTGTTGTTTCGTTTGTACTCTGTTTGATTGCAATCATGTCAAAGGCTGAGGGTCTCCCACCCACACTCCCACTTATTTCACACTCCTACTCGCCTTGTTTTTTGGCATCACAATGAGGATGGCATGATATAAAAAAAAAAAAACCTACATCAAAAACAAGAGAATAAAAGTAGAGGAAGAGGATAAATCAAAGTGCAGTAGACAAACAGGGAACATTTCCTGTCCCATCAATGTCAATTTTATTCAAATGTTGCGGCGCAGTAAATAATAACTTCCAAAACAGTCAAAGTGATGTGGATGGACATTTTGTCAGGCACATAGACAAGCAGCCAGACAAAGCAATTACTATTTTAACACGTGATAATGGAAACACTTCTAATGACTTCAGCTCTGAACTTGTAAAAAGAGATTAGCTGGTTTAGATTTTGCTTTAAAAAAAAAAAAAAAGACTATTTCTATGTCATCAAATCAAGCTCCCATATCATTGACATCCACCACAATTAAAACCAAAATGACAGTCTGAAGTCCTGATCCATAATGGTGTGCTTTTTCATTAGTATTCATGATTGCTAATTTTAGGTGAATTGCCGTATTGATTTCCCCATTGGTTCCACTGGCTGGTCACTGAGTCACACACTGAACAAATGATTCACTGCCACCATATTTATTTAATAATCTGAATTTAATTTCAAATTATGTGCCAGTCACGCCATGATCTCACCTTAATGAATGGGATGGGAAAAGGAGGAGGTCGTGAACAGTATGCAATCTATATTTGGTAATTAATATAGATACGTCTTGAATCTCATCTATTAAAGTTTTTTTTTCCCCGCCTTTCTTTAAAAATGCTTCATGAAGAGGCACTTGACATTCCCTGTCTTAAATCCAAATTTGAATCAGACTAATCAGAAAAGAGAAACAAAAAGAAGGGAGGAAAAAAAAGAGGCATTGGCATACAAGAGAGCATAGAAGCTCTAAATTTGGGTGCAGCTGAGTGTTACCCTCTGAGAGGATAATTATATTCATCCAGGCCTTATTCTCCGTGTTTTTATCACCGCAATGATTGTGTGCACTCACAATTTCACTGCACCTCGCGTACAATATCTCACTGTAGTAACTCTGCTCTTTAACACACATTTGAAGACTAAAATAATCTCAAAACAGTTTTAAAAAAAACAAACTCCACTCACAGTGTAGTTACACATCATAAAGACAGCTGTCACTAAAATAGTGACCAAACAATAGACAATTCAACACTTTTAAAGCATTTTTCACACACTTTATTGTGCAGAGCTTGACGGGTTGGCAGTTCTGTATTTTGTTTATGTGATATCAGAAGAATAGATTGATAGTCTTCCTTTGTTTCAGCAGTGTTTAAATGCTTTACTTCAACGTTCAAATGCTCAAATAATGTAAGCTTGTTAGAAAATATTGGAACCGCCTAGAAAAAAAATGTGAATGTGTTTTTTTTTCCTCTTGGTTCAAAAATATAAATGGATGTTTACTTGCCACTGGTTGCCACTTAAAGACAGCATAGTTATATAAGTGCCAATGTAACAACTGTTGAACCATTTCGATTGACTTTAAAGATGTCATTTAACAAGTCACATAGCAACAGAATGTGATCATCATTATTGCACTGTGTTGCATATAGTAATTCAAAATCCTGTTATTTCTTCTCTATTATTGTTGACAAAATGGCTTTAAAAATGTTGTATTTCAAAGTGCACATTTTTCCATCATAACATCATTTTTATACTACTGGCTTGGCCCACAATCACTGCAAAATACATATAAATTAGGTATTTGAGCCTCAAATTAAATCAACATAAATTGAATTATAATAACAAAATAATGCCTTCACTTAAAATTGCAGCACTCTATTTTATCGCTACTCATGAATTGGCTAGACTAATGCCAAATATTTAATATAGTGAATAATGCTGCACATCTTCCAGGCTTTATTGGTTAGACTGAACATGATTGGCAGATCTCTCAAACTATAGTCGTACTGGTTTTATTTAAGATGATAAGCATACTTAAGCTACATGATCGGGGCGAGTCGAGCGCTGTTACTACACTTAATTCCAGCTGCTGAAAACATCTGCTCAGGTGGGATAGACTACCCAGACTTTACCAGCCCAGGAAATCTTTCAACATTTCACTTCACTACTTGTAAATCTGATTTACACAAGTTCATGGCTTTTGCTTTGATGCTGTTGGAAAGTACTGCTTGTTCCCAGTGGTAGCAGTGCTTTCCACTTTGACCACAGCTTTTAATATTGATTGAATTATTAACTGCCAGTAACAAATGATTGATTCATTAATGACATTCCTAGTTGCATATAAGGGCATAGATCTGGCATCGCTCCTCTGATAAACATTCTTGTCAAATGGCTTTTGTCTAGGCCTCAGCATTGTTTGTACAATAGATGATTGACAGCGAGGGTACAAGCGTAACTGATAGCTTTTCCACAAATGTGATCAGTGATCAGATAACAATGGAGTCAGCTGGAGTGACCGAGTTGCAAGAAGAGAACTGGGTGCAGCAGGGCAAGAAGAAAAAAAAAAGTATATTTTAGAGAATGCTGTTGAAAAAAAGAGAAAAAAAAGCTTCTTGTAGCTTTTTATGCATCACATCAGTGTCTCTGCTTCGGCTGAAGATTTGTCTTGCTACCCACAGACCTACTTCCCCATTACAGCACTGAGTGCATTTCGGATTGAAACATAGATCCGTGCTTAATATGCTGGCAGCCTTTTTGAACAGATGTCCTGTTGCCTAATGTGAGGTAACTTCACTCCAGGCTTTTGTACCAAAATTGGAAAACTGACAAGATGCACCACATTGCACTTGAACCACTGTCTCCCAGGTGAACTGTCGTGCTATGCAAATAGGCCACACAATGCAGCTCAAAATAATATAGCATGCAGCTTAAAATATAACAGAGAAACATCTTTTTCAAGCATTAGTCACTGCGCTGCAGTGTCTCCTGGGCCTTCCAAAAAACATTTCTCTTTAGCTGTGTAAAGTATCATCTAGATATTGTCATATAATGTGGCTATTTCTATAAGGTGGGACTTAAACTAACATGTATAATTGTGGGTTAGAATTTAATATGATGACATTCATATTTGTCATTTGACAATCTCTCACTACTCCCATCAGCTGCCTATGGTAGTAAGTTTTCTTATCTTTTGAACTTTTCAGTCTGAAAATCTTTATGAATTATGCTGACGCTCTTAAGACTAAAAGTTCTAATGCATTATGCTGAAATTAGGATGGATATACGCATAGCCTCAAGACTTTCACAGAATTTTGGCCGCTTGAGATTCATTCTTTAACTTGTGACGCTTTATGCATCTGGACAGATGAATGTTCTACAGGCTTCTCATTCTTATGCACATACTGAAAAAAAAAAGAAAAAAAGTTCTCCATCGTTATTCTGTAAAACCTGCTACTTCTGAGTGATAATTCCTTTTGAGTTGAGGCTCCTTTTGATGCAAGGACCATAGAGACAAGCAGTGGAGGCCTGGTGAGGTCTCCCCAAGGCTAAAATTCAGCAGATTTCAGCTCAAACAGCATCCCCAGAATGCAAAAAAAACAAAACACTGGCGATAGCAAGTCCTTGAGAAGTGTAAAATGACCTCAAAAGCATTACAAATTTATCATGAAAACTTTTTAAATGCTTAGCTTGTAGGCCTTGATGGTAAAACTGCTAAGCTTTGAGATGCTACCGGGGACATTTTGAAGCTTTTGCAAATTGCTGCTTGCTTAACAAATTTGCTAATGCTCCCGACGGAGAGCAGATGAATAGTTTGAGTTTTTAAAAAGAGCCACGCCGTACTGAATGCAGTCAATAAACTGCAAATGCGAAGGTCAAAGAGGGACAGCCCATAATCAAATTACACTCTGCTCCATCATTCAGCAGAGGGATGCATGCATACGTATGTGTGTGTGTCTCTGTGTGTTATTATTCAGCAGTGTGTGGGACCCGCTACTCTGGACTGCTGATGAAAGAAGACCCTCCATTGTTCTCAGAGAAATCAATAGGATCCCTATCAAAAAAGTGCACTATCTGTAATATGAGGCAGATTAGTTCAAATGAGATAACGGGGATTAAAATGGATGAAATAGAACAAAAGGATGGAAAGGAGGTGAGGAGACAGATTGAGTGAAGTCAGATAAAGTCAAGCGAACATCTGCTGATGCTTAATCACACTGATCTCTAGACCCGCACGGTATCTACACAGTGTTTTTCCTTGCTTTTTATTTATCAGGGGGAGGCGCTTTGCTGAGCATGCACACTTTTTTTCTGCCCGTCTCTCCTAACATGGCACTGCTTCACATTCATACAGTTAAATAAATCCTCTGCTACAAGCTGCCTACTGCCTTCTACTGCTGGACACTGAGCAGCTCCAGTGGACCAATTAAGGGCTATATGTGGCAGCTTAAGGGCACCTTCAGTGTGGTTAAGGGAGAGAAAGAGGAGAATTCTTCCACATTACCTCCCAGATTGACCCCAGTTGCTCCACAGTTTTTTTCTTCCAGTCACAGGCGAGCATTTTAAACCTTGAGGCTACTGCAGCCATCTGCACACAGCTCAGAAAGATAAAGTAAAATGTTATATCTAGAAAATTCCAAAATATAGACATCAACTAAAATGTCTAGATGCACAGCTGACCTTGCATGGGAAACATCAAAGGTCAGACGTCACCAGAGGCCTGGATTCCCAGAATGGCTCAGTGTGGACACCTAAACTTCATTCCCTGTCCTCAGTTCACTTATAGAGTCGCTCTGTGAAAGGAGGCATCAGTAGGTGGGAGAATTCCTCGCCTCCTCTGGGCCAAAGAGGACTAGAATCTAACTGTGAAATCTCCTCTTTGCCTTTAAATCCTGCACAGGGCATGAACACACACCACGCTGAGCTTTTACTGTAGGTTATTGTACTTAGCTGAGTGGGTTACCGGGAGTTTTGTATGGCATTTCAAAATCAGCTGAACTGAAGTTGAACTGGATGACGTGTGGGTTTCCGTTCTGACTGGAGGCAGAGAACAGCTTGCTGTGTTTTGAATGACTGAATTAAAGACATTGGCTGGTTTGTTGAATTATTATTAGGCTCTTTAGTCATCCAACAAAACCAAAAAAACATCTGTTTGTTCATGTTAAAGGGACTTTTTTTTATTATGCTTTTCCTTATTTTCAGTCATGGCCAAGTTAAACATGGCCAACATGTCAAATAATGAGATAAATGTATGTAGAAGTGATCCCTGTGAGTTAAAAGCACTGGCTTCAGACTGCTCTGAGTGCTCAGTTTCCAACTGTTTTTTCTACTTTCAGCCCGAGCTGATGTCAGCTTGTGACAGATTTCTTTATATGGTCATCTGCTCCACTCTGCTAACATTAAGGCATTTTTCTATTGTTTTGGGGGTAGTCACGCCAAGCCATGACTCGAGTCAAGCTGGCACGCTGTGAGTATTTTTCCATTACACAGCAGGGCAAAGTAAAATATGTAGTTTACCTGTTGCATCTGCAGCTCTTCATCAGACATCATCATTATTGTGGCTGTTTCTAATTGTACTATTCCTCTCTGCATTAGAAATAATGTAGAGAGGAATCCGCTAAATACATAGCTCCAAATAACCCCATATGTTGTGTCAACTGATTTTTAGCGCCACTAATGAAACTCTGCTAATTCACTTAGAACATGTTTAATTTCCTATAAATTCTTCACAATAAATGTCTCCCAATATTTAGTCATTTGAAAGCTTTTAATATGAAGCAGTAAAGCAGGAAATCTTGGGTTTGCATCGCCAGTAACTTAAAACAACTCTGATATAACTGACCCTCGGCAGGCTTCCAGAAAACTGGCCAATAAGAATAGAGTGGGCTCATCGGAAAGGGGGCCTTAAAGAGACAGGAGCTAAAACTGCCTGTTAAGAGACAGAGGCTGAACTGAGGGGCTGCACAAAGGTGCCAGTATAAGATAAATAAGGAGTTTTTCGAACTGTGAATCATGCAAAGCTATTCTAGAATAAAAATACAGAGCTGGGAATGAGCATAATAGGCCCCCTTTAACTGAGATAAAGCTCCAGTTGAGTGTTTCAGAGAAATAAACAGGAATAGAAAAAAACCTGTTAAGTCTGTCATGGCAACCAACCGTAAATTTGGAAACAAATCCACCTTGATTGCAATTTTATTCATATCGCTGTTGAATTTACCCAGACACTTTATTTTCCAGGTATCCTCTTCTTTTCTGGCCTACTTGTTCCACAGCCTGCTCAGCCATTATGTCTCCATAATGTGCTGCTGGGAGATTGTGATGCAACTGAATCACTCACTCATGAAACAGCATTTTTGAGAGTACTCTTGTGTAGCCACATCTCTGTCTCAAGCTCATGCAGCTTGGGAGAAATTTGACAGAAAATGTTGAATAACAGACAGCCTCAGGCAGCCATTTGATTGGTTCTCAGTTTGAAAACATGTCCTGGAAACAGCACCTCTGCTTTATTTTGCATTGGTATTTAAGCTATGCTAATGATAAATTGAATGAAAAATGCAATGAAGTGTTTACCCCGCGGCAACACAAAAAGTATCAAACCTGTTCAGCAGCCTGTAATCTATTACATAGACTTCTCTTTTCCTTCTGTGTGATTTCCAAATAAATGTGGGAATTTGTAAGATTAGTGTACAACTAGCTTGAAGCAAAATCGTTGTTGCTAGTAGGATAATACACAGGTGAGCACCAGTCTGCCCATCAATTTCATTAATACATTTCTCCTAAAACTTACATTTACATTCACTTTGATTATATTTCAATTGTTTTCCCTCTTGGCAACTAAACCATGTAGAGTAATGGGTGTTTTTAAACAACCCAGTGCACTTAACGCCTCGGACGTTGGACACCCAACTATCCAACCAAACTATGACCTGTGTGTAATATTAAAAAGGTGTTTGGGCAGAAACAGAGATCACTAAAATGTCTGATCTGTTCAACAATGAGGGTCTATTCTATTCCTTTGATAATCTGAAAAAACATAAATGGCAAACAGTTTTGAAGTACCTTCAAGTAAGGAATTCCATATTAGTGACACAGCTGTCACCTAATTTAACCACCTCTGTCATGTCCTGAACAAGTTGTCTTGTATCATCTCACTGACCATGGCCAGATATCATGTTTGTCTCAGGGAAAAACCGGGGGTTGATATGCCACAATGCCCAATATCACACTATCCATACTAGGTTGAAATTGTTGCAGTATGAAAGGATTATGCGCTTATATATTCCTCCCACTCTCTTACATTGATTTAATGAAAATAATCCAGTGTAAAATGTGGCTCAGAGGAGGGGATATTAATACGTTGTATGTGGAACTGCCAGAAGATGCAAATCTGGGTTAAAACAATACATATCTTATTAGATATTGTTTCCTTACCATTACCTGCCCCCGCCTTTGCATCCTGGGTCGCTTTCCTGATGATAATAAATTAACAAAATCTAAAAAACTGAAGCTCCGGCTGTTACTCAATGGCTAAAAAGCCTGTCGAGCTGCCTGGCCATGGAAAAGTTAATATATGCTGCAAAACACCACTTACAAACATTCCAAATAATATGGGGATGTTTTATGCTATCTTTGTACTATCTGATGAACTGATGAGGAAATGTCATATGTATCGACTGCTGAACTAATAGACCAATTATATAATTTTTCTTTTTCATTTTTTTGTTTTACTTTTTATGTCTTTAACATATGTGTACAAAATAATAAACACCAATAAATATATTCAAGCAAAAAATTAAATTAAAAATAAAACACACTTCTAGATAAAAGATGGACTAAGGGCGTTTTCAGACTTGCACTTTTTAGTCCAGTTGAATCAGACTCTTGTTCATTTTGCCCCTTGGTGCAAGGGTTTAGGCAGGTTGGAGCACAGCAATTGTACTCAGATGCGGACCAAAAGAACCATGAGGTCTGACATGGACTAGCACGTCACATGTATTTGTCTAGAAGACCTTCCTCAAGACCTTCTTGTCCCGTGATTACGTTCTTGCTCCCACCCCAGACACATCTGACCAATGAGAGGAGTGGATGTTCTCACCTGGCTTCTAGTGAAGCATTTTGGTTCACTTAGATTTTTCTCTGTGTGAAAAGAAACTGAACACAGGGCAAAATGCACCAAATTTACCAACTCGGACCTGAGCAAATGAACTATAGGTTTGAAAACGCCCTAACTGACAAAATACAGAGCACATCCAATATAATCACCTGAAGCTGCTACACTGACCATGGAAGCTGCTGGTCATCTCTATTTTTTTTTCCCCCCACTACACGGCCCTCAAACACATTAAAAATTACTAAAATAAATACCTCATTGTATCAGAGTCAATGTGACAAAGCAGTGCAGTCTTGTGTTTTTTTTTTTTTTTACATTGTACATATCCTGTAGTTAAAACGATCTAGTTAATTAATTCAGTGCCAGTTAATAAAGTCTATAGAGACAGAGCGCAATGCGTCATACTCTGAAAGCCATGCGCACCGGAGGGAAAAACAATCTGCGCCATAATATGTAAAAAATGTGTGGAGCTAGCTAAAAACATTAGATTAGCACCATATGTCTACCAGAGAGGAAAAGGTAGTTTTAAGCATATGCTTATATAACCTGTTACAATGTATATGCTCAGATGCATATACATGAATGCAAGGGCTGACATAACATCTACAGTAGAGATGGCACCACTGTATAGCAAACTCCACCACATAATAGGCAGGCATGACACTTCACAGGCAGCTGATATGGCCACTACTAGTTGTAAATATAGGCACTGAAATTACACTCACAGAAATGTAATCATTTCCCAGTAAGGCTCTTTTTACAGTTAGCATTTCAGCTGAATGCAGGTTAGCTATTCTGTGATTTAAATGTCTATAAACACTATATACCTTTCAATTAAACAGCTGTTCTGTTTTTTCTTTCACCCTGCATGTTCTCTGTGACCAGCAGTGTGTCCAGGTATTTGTGTCAATTTTACGGAGGTTTTGGAGCTGCAGGCTGTCCGTGCAGCTCAGGTCAGGTCTGTCTCTTCCACTGCATGACACACAGCCATGTTTTCACTTTTGTCTTCTTAAAGGCTCAGTTTTTCGGTTCGGCAGCTTATAAAATCTTAGCTCTGGGTTCTTTACCCTGTTGGTAGTGCATCCCACCATTTAGCAGCTTTTAGGCATTTTTCTGTTGTTTTCTAGCGAACAGAAGTGACAAGGAGACACCTTCGAGCAATACAAAGTCAATAGAGAGCAATGAATTATTTTCCCCTCCAAGGTGGGTGGTACTTAATTGCACTCTGTCTCTATGCTTCTGAACACTGCATAACCAACTGCATTATCACTTGGCAAAACTCCATATGCATGCAGCAAAGCTGATCATCTATATGTAAAAATACTGGCAATGTAGCCAGCAGCCAGCAAATAAATTTACAGTACACATGTAGAAAAGTCTTATTTTTGTAATAGTTTAAACTGCAAATGGTTTTACATCCATTTTCTGAAGTATCCTACTTGAAATCTAAGAAAACACGGCTGTAATGCAACCACACACTACAAAGACGGATTCTGTGTAGCAGGTAAAACACCCTGCTCCATTCCACTTATGTGATGCGTCATGTCCGTGCTTGGTGTATTTCGGCCGTAAGGCTGGAGATATACTTGCTATTTATCCACATATTCATGTATACAACCCACTGTGCTGTGAACGGAATTGTTCACATACATGCCTATGTACTTTGTGTGTTACTGGAGGATTCCACTACAGGTCAACTAAGGATATAAATAGAACTTCCAGATTTGCTTGATGTAAACAATAACATGGCAACACTCGAGACAGTTACTATTTTGTTACTTCTGAGATCATGGCAGAAAAAGCGAGAGCAGCACCATCATAGGTGGTATGTAAGGCCCCTAAATTAAGCACATCGTGACAATGGTGAGTACGTTCTCTCGGATTAGCCTGCTGATTATACGCCCATACTGCCCCTGCCGTTCATATGTGTATTGCATGTTGTGGACCCCTAACGTTAATTTCTGAGGACATGCACAACCAACGCTCCAAACTGACACAGTATATGCGAGGCATCCATCATGCGCATGCGAATGCATTGTTAAAAGTCTACAGCCACGCTAGCAGTTCTACTGTACTTTGGTGCTTTGAGTTGAAGGCTAGCATTGACATGTTAACATGCTCACAATGATAATGCTAACATGCTAATGTAATATTTACCAGGTATATATTACCATGTATTTCCCAGGTTCACCATCTCAGTTAAGATGTTAGCATGCTAACAATTCCTAACTTGCTAACTGGCACTAAATACAAAGTATAACTGAGGCTGATGGGAATGTATTTTGTCAAAATCCAAAGTCTTGGGCAAACTGACATTTTGACCTGATGATGGTACTAGATGAGAAGGCAGGTTATCGCCAAATATATTACAATTCATCAGCTCTGTCTGGACCAAGGTTGTGGCCCGATCAGCAAACAGACTGACATTGCTGTCAAGAGAGCCTAGTCGTCAGGGAGGCTAAAAGAGTTTGCTGGTAAATGTAATGCAAGCAGAGATTCCATTTCCTCCAAATCATATTTGGCAAAGAAAATTAGTAGTACATAATCATATTTTCTAGAATGCTGGATTGAATATAGGAAAATGTAGTATGGTTCATGGTCTACAAATGTTCATTACTGAGATTCTTTACCAGAAGGTGTAAAAACTTTTATTTCTGTAACATCTTTACAAAATGTCCTTATGTTTGCACATGTAATTGCAAACAATGTATATATGCATATATTAATTTACATGATTTATATGTGCTCATTCATAATTGTCACAGGGTCTTTTGCCTGCTTAAAGAAGACTAATGACTGCCCTTTTGTGCTACCAACATACCTACAAAACAAATACAAGAACTAATGTGTTTAAAAAGTTTAACAGGCATGGAGAGTGAAATTTCATCTGAAGCGCGACATCTTAAAATACATCCACATATTGTCTTTGATTACTTTATTCAAAACAAAGATATTCCATTTTAGCCCTTTTAAAGATTTAAATGGACACAAATGAGCGTGTGCTGCTATTGTATATTCATACTGGAAACAAACTGTATCCTAACCTGCCCCCATATGTTGACAGTCACATTCTGGCGCTTCAAAATGACACTTGGCAGGTTCAAGCGCAGACAAGATGTTCTGCCCGCGGTTTGGTGTTGAGGGAAAAAAAATGAAATATGTGTATGTATGTTCTGTATGTGTGTTTCAGAGCACTTCAAGTGCCAGGTTTCCGCTGTGCCAATCTGTAGCAGCTATGGAGCATCCTGGACTTGCCAGGCCATCAATCAGTCGCTTGCCATGGCTGAGTGCTTTCAGACACACACACACACACACCCGCTCATGAGCTCACACAAACCTCTGACAACCCTCAGTTCAGAGAAAACCAAGGCCACCCGCTACTTCATTAAAAGGCTACAGCTGTTGTGTATGTGGGCACAGAGCAAAAAAGATTTTCTCTCCCAAGATCTAACACAGACAACAGGTCGTGCTGGTTCGTAATTTTCTCTGCTTGTCATACTCTGCTGATAGCAATCTGGAGGACATAAATTCTCAGTTTCACAAGTTCATAAGACATAAATTTTACATTTGTGTGATGCTAAAGACTGTATTCCCATCGGTAAGAGCTTTTAAGCACAATCCTTTGTCCTACTGCTGTTTACCAAGATCCACATCACACAAAACTGTAGTACAGCATACATCCATCATTTCATAGATTTCCCTTCTGAAAAATGTAGCAGATCTTAAGAATCAGATGCATATTTCAAAGTTCCTACGTGTACAATATTGCTTCCATATTTCTCTCTAAAAAAATATATATTGTATGCCTATTGCAGTATAATGGCTTTAATGATGTTTTATGTGCTTGTACATGCTCCCACAAAAGCGTTTAACATCTTATATTTGCCATAAGACCTTCTGACATTGGAAAAATCTTCACAGCAGCCTTGTTATAAGTAGTCTTTGTCTGTGCTCAGAGCCATTTATAGTGCCTGTATTATTAATTCATCAGATGTACCTTTAAACATTCTGTTTGATATCAGTGATTATATAAAACAAAGTGATCAGTGATTGAGTTTCCAGTGTTCATATGGAAATAGAATTTATAAAGTACTTCATAAACGGTAAAATGAAAAGAACATTTAAAAAAAGGTGCCATTCCTCCAATGTAAATAAGACACATTTATCACATTTAAATAATTCATCAAAATTAAGTTCGTAAATGCACCTCTGAATGACATTTTTACAGATTGCTTTGTAAACTGCAAAAGAAATCATACTAAAATTTGCTAAATTGGCTGACAATTTAAGTTATGTTGCATTGGATTCAGTCTCTCACCTTATAGCATGCTCTAGAAAAATGTGTTTGCATAGTCTGAAGCATGTGTTGTGCTCACAATCTCACCACAACATAAATTTTATAAAACACTTGGTTTTGTATTGGAACTGGCATGCCTATGGTCTTTTTGTGCACATATCTTTTATAGCTCTGTTGTTCAGTGATCAAACCAAAGGAGGCATAAATAATTTAAGAGTTGAAAGTTGGCCCCAGAAGACCTTTGTGCACAGCTGTTTTGTTTTTTTTTTTTTCAGGGTGCAGCAGTGGAAGAGGTGTAGTTGTGTTTTACAAGTGATGGTAGGATGTACGGCTTTAGGGTGATTTAAAGCTTTAGGATGTCGGCGGCGTGAACATCCTAGGTGGGCCATGTAGGAGATGTATTATCCTGCTGCTTGGTGTTCCCAGAACGCCAGTGTAGAGGATCGAGGTTGTTATTGGCCGGCACCACTAGGGGTCTTTGAACATAGCGCAGATCCTATGGTAGTGTGAAAGTAGTCTGCTTTTATAACGTAAGGGGTTTCCCCCTTCATATGGGGTATGCTGTTGTAAATTGTTGAGTAATGAAAAAAAAAAAAAAAATCAGGCAACTTTTCTCAACCTAAGTTAAGGCTCAAAGAGTAGAGGAATGAAACAAATACTTCAGAGAAAGCATGCATTTTGAAATTTCCAATATCTTTCTGATATACTTTAGCTATGTCTAAACAGTATGTTATACTGCACATACATACACATACTCTACACTGCTAGAAACAGAGGTCAGTGTAATCGCAGGGGTATTGTTTACAATTGATTTCAAATGATTTACTTAAGCAAACACATTGGCTGCTTACACGCTTTCAAAATGGTCTTGCAGTATGTGGTTAATCATATGAATGCTCTAAATATCAAATACACCACATGAGACAGAATTCATAAATAATGTGACGCCATCAAGGAGATTGCTTATCTATAATGTATGGTTTTGTTTGCTTCACATCCTGTTGGGCACTGTACTTGTCAAATGTGACATAGATCAATAGGCACGTGGAAATTCATTACTGCATACAGTATGCATTAAATATTGAAGCTGTTGTGTGTTTGTTGTGGAGATATCTCTGTAAGTGAGAATGTTTTCAAAGCTTAGTCTGTAGTGTAAATAAAAAAGGTCCAGAGGAAGCTTCAAAAAGAGGGCAATGACATGTTTAGGAGTATATAGTCTCCCAGCGGTATTATTAGTAGCATTGATTGACAGAACTTTTTAACATTGCATGTTTTGAAAAATATTGCTGTCATCCGTAGGTCATCTCTTGAACCGCAAAGTCATGCCCCATCTGCTCGAGTTTTGCTACAATGCTTTGAAAGATCACTTCGTCCTCCACATTCATAGAATACCAACAACAAGCCAGATCTAACGTCACAATCTGTTTAAGAGCTTTCTTTGAACTTAAAATGGTGGTGTATGCATGACAAAGACCATGTACAAAAGGGGAATTTTAATTAAGTTTGCTTGATGTACATTCACTATTGAGCTTGATGGGATTCAATGTCTTTGCCAGACAGAATGTTGATATGGGACAATTCCTGCAAATCACCAGATTATGTTAAATGACAAAGTTTTGTTACGTTCAATTCCAATAAGGTTACCTTAAGGTAAGGAAATTATCATGGTTATGGTAAATTTACTATGGTTAAGGTATAGTTAAGACCATAACACTATGTTTTCTGAAAGATTGTGGCTATGTTTTTTTTTTTCCTTTTTAAGGAATACTATTGCAGGTCTCCAAACACCCTTATTTTCAGCCTGTCTACATAAAGGGCACACTTCTTCCTGCATCAGCACTGAGTGTTGGCATTAGAGGCAAATTGTGACCAACGGAATTGTCCAATACAAACTTAATTTCTGTCATACTGGGCTGTGGAACTCAAGACCCATAAATAACAGCATTTACGTTCCCTTTGAAGCAGAAAGAAGGTTTAAAAAAAAAAAAAAAAAAAAAGGAAGATGGTGGGTCCAGTGTTTCAAGAAAGACAGTGCAACAGCATTGGAACAACAAGAAATGGACCACAATGTGGACAATTCTGAATCATACCAGATTGCCTGTCTTCCTTCCTACAATATCTGCCGATGTCAACTGTGGTTAAAGTATGGTTCAGGTTGGGCAACTAAAACACAGCATGCAAACTCTGGTCTCCTTCATGAAACTCAGATGTACAGCAGGTCTTCCCATTTTGCTACATTTATGGAACGCTACCTTCTACATTGGCACCAAATGTTGGCATTTGACGTAAACTGTAAAACCGTGCAATATAGATGGTATTCCTCGAATACTGGGCTGCAAAAATCACAATGTCTCCAGTCATTTTCTGAACATGGATTCTCATCAAAGTGACAGAATCACATCTGGCTCCATGAGACCATGTTGCATAAATGCATGTATATGTTCATACAGTCTGTCAAGTAGATGGAAATTAAATATTTTAGGAGCTTTATACAGCCACTCTGACTCTTACAGCTGTAATGTATTTCAAGCAGCAAGTATGAGCCATTTCAGACTGACGACGTGGATTCAAGCTTCCATGGACTTACATGAGTTTAAAAGACAAGATAATTCAGATCTAAAGTATACATCTGGAAGAAATATTCAAGTCATTAAAATCAACGTGCAAACAATCATGAAGTGTCGGTTCGTCAACAGACTGCGTGACAGTATCAAGCCTGAACAGAGCTGTACAGCAGATGTTTACCAGCCAGCGTGCTGTAGATTCAGGTCAGACCTCTTAACTGATTCTCAGTTTTTGGCTGGACCTCAACAGCAGGGTCAGCCCTATAAACGTGACTGTCTGTCCCTGACTGAGTGATGAAGTCAACACCATTGGTCAGCCAAAGGCAGCCGAAGCTTGGGACAGCCGAGTATCCCAGGATGCATTTCGCACCACCCAGCAGTGATGGTGGAGTTTTTGAGCCAGGCTACAAGCTGTTGTAATTTAAAATCTAGGTATTACACATCTAGAACATTTTTTTGAAGACAGCTCACTGATATCACACGAAGCACTCAAACAGAGGTATGATATCGGTGGTAACAGCTTCCTGCAATACTCACAGCTGAAATACTGTCTTAAGGGTAAATCAACCTTTCAAAACAACATTCTTCAACAACCTCCAATGACTGATCAACTTAAACAACTAACCTTTCACAAAAAAAATGTACAAGAATCTGTTAAAAACTGATGACAACCTCAGCATTCCAACCCAAAACTGGGAAAAACACTAAGCTGTTACCACCGATATCAACTATCAGAAACAAATCTGACACTTTTTCAATGTCCACAAACACTAAAATACAACTCACTCAGTCCAAAATCCTTCACAGCGTACACTACACTCAACAGAAAATGTTCACAGACAACAACACTTGCACACACTGCACACTAAACACCGCAGGCGACTACTATCATGCCACCTGGCTCTGCCCACCCATTCAAACATTCTGGACTACTGTTACTCAGAAATTATCCTCCATTCTGGGTTGCAGCATTCCAGTCTCCCTATCCATATGTCTCTTGGGAGAACTCTCCTCAGTTGAACTGCCACTCAGCAATGAACAGCCAACTTGGCTCTTTAACAATTGCCAAGAAAACAATTCTACTCAATTGGAAAAAAATAGACACAACCTCTCAGCATCTCAGTGGCTTCACCTACTCTCTGAACACATTACAATGGAAAGACTCAAAGCAATAACAAAAAAAACAACAAGTTGACCAGTTCAATTGCCATTGGGCCCCATTCACTCCACTCATCAGTTCTATAGACCTAACAGTGTGAGTAACCATATTAGCATACAAACATATACAGTGCTCACTCACTAACTCACAGCCGCATATATTATGCTTGAAATAACAACCTCTCCCGTTGGCTGGTGAATTCAATACCAACTCCACATAAAATCTACTGCCCTGCCAGACTGACTTCATTCTGATGTTTAAAAAAGAAAAAAAAGAAAGTGTGTGTATACACAGTACATACACACACACACACACACACACACACACACACCCTAAACAACCAACCCTAGTAGCAGTAACTGGCTGGCATTATTATAATATTTTTTTGTTATTAGTATGGTGATTTTTGTACTATTTTAGGGTTTTGTTAGGTATTGTCTAGTTCTTGTCATATGTTTTCAATATATGTCTCTATCTCTGTCAGCGTTTATGCACTCTGCACCAATGAAGGAAAAAGAAAAACTGTTAATATGTCACTTTAAGTTTTAATATTCATTCCAGGTGAGAAAAAAAAAAACATTTAGATTCTAGACTAATATGTGGTTAGTTTATTCAAATAAGCCCATTTGGAAAATTTGCTCTGATATTTTCAGAGATGTGAGGAGTTGCTGGCCGGGTGAGACCAGCCGGTCATCTAAGCTGCTAGCAGCCTGACTCGGCTCAGCTGAGATGATTGGCCAGTCAATGTCTGTTGTCATCCTGGGGAGAACATGATCTGATGAACTGATCTATGCAGCTCTTTGATAGCTGCTGGCTCTAATGCCGCCGTAGCATTTTGATATATGATATAATTCCTTTTGGAAGATAAATGTTGGTCTCACAGATGAAATCTCACACTTGTAGCTGCCGTGGTAGCTTGTCTGAATGTAAAGTGAAGCTTCATGTTTTTACTGGACAGAATAGTGCTGCATCTGGGGCTCTATATGTACAGATGTCACTACATTTCAATAAATATAAATGTATTCAAATGAACAGGTCAGTTTATATTAAATTTATTTTTACTTCATCAAGCTACCTAAAACTTTGGATTTTTATTATAGCTACATTACAGACTGAATAACAATTTACTGCATCTCTCTGAGATTATTTTTTGTAAGAAAAAAAAAGTGTTAGTGGAGCTTTGAGATGAGATTATTTTGTCACAGTACAGTCAGGTAGGTGTGTTGAAGATGAGCTGCTGCTGTCAGAAAGTGCACTGCTGTTCCACCTGTAGAATGATCGTACAGCGTCTTCCCATCCTCAGACGTTTGTACTCCCCACTCGAAGTTGCCAAGTCTGAACTAGCAAGTACACAAGTCCAAACTTGGCGTACATGGCATTGAGAAAGGCCCTATGCTAATTTGGCTTCAAAGCCCAGCACACCTCCTGCAGGCTTGGTTGCCATGTGTTGCCACTTCCTGTATCCATTGTTTCAAATGAAAAGCCCTCTAGGGTTTCATAAACGGTCCAGCTATATACTAGGTTTTGACCTAGTCTTGCCTTTCCTACGTCACTCAGACACACAGTCACCCCTTCCTTGGGAGCCACAGGTGTTGGCGGTGATGCTATGAAATGAGTTCTCACTGAATGAGGGTTTTAACCTCAAATTGAACCCCTCAGCTTGGCAGAAGACCACGATGCTCTGAGCATTCCTCGGTTTGTATCTCTTTTCCACATCTCCCCGTTTTCTAGTGCTATTGTTCTGAATCCATTGTGTAAATCATGCACGTCTTTTCCTTTCTGTCTCTCCTAGCCTGGTTTGTTTTCCCCCCCAGAGCTCATGATGATGGAAATGATTGGACTGCGATTTCTCTCGGACCCCTTTTTTTTGTAAATTTAAGATAGTCACAGGGTCACCTAGTTCTGCTTTTTGATAATCGTTTGTGTGCTGCACTTGTGTGTATTAAAAAAAAGTAGTAGAAATGCTTACAGACATTCAGTTAATCCTCTGTTTAGAACATAATGCGCATGTAAAATGCATTAAGGAAACTGCATGCTCTGTGTCATCCTTTGAATCATAACAGGGATTTCAAATGCGGTGCTATATATTTGTTTTTGACCAGTTTAATGTACTGACAGAGTCCTTCTGAGAATAAACAGAGTGAAATGGGGGACTGGGGGAGATTACCATATGGGTTTCCACCAAGAATGACAATATTAAAACAGTAAAAAAAATTGGGGAAACTAATTTAACGTTTAACCTGCATGGTCAGCCACATAATTATTCAAATGAGTTTTTAATCTGAGAGATTAAGAGTGTGCCATGTTACAGTACCACAAGAACCGCAAGCACAAGAGTGGGTCAGCTTTACCGAGCAGAAATTGCATATTACCTTTCATCTCATTTTTGTCATTTTTAATTTAGCTACATAACAATAATGGCGACTTTTGACATTTGAAATAATCAAAAGAGTAACACACTTACACTTTATTCACTACCAGTGTAATTGATTTCACGCATCTGAGAACATCAAAGAGGGATTGTTTCGAGTCGAGGACCTTCTCCATGCTTTTTGATCTTCCCCTCAATGTTTTCATTATTGTCAAATCAACACTAACCCATATTTATGGATGAGCGTATTCAACAAATCCAACCTCTTCTAATTACAGGGAATAAAAGGCAGTTCTATTTTGGATGAAAGCCTCCTGACAGAGCTGGCATTATTGAAACGAGCACTGCGGCTCCTCTTTTATCACTAATAGCTGCCCAAGACAGCAGAAAAAAACAAGTTGTCTCATTTTACTACAAAAATACTGTATGAACACTGACACACACACACACACACATACATATATAGAGCCTTACACATGTGTGGACATTCATGCACAGAACATATGAATTTCGGACAGAAATATCAACCAAGGGTTTAATCAAAAATGTAAGACAGTCTGACAGTAAGAGAGATAAATACATTAGCTTCACATTCCCTTACTCATGTTTTTAGCAGTGTATGGAGTTCTCACACATTCACGCACACGCAGACTGTCTTTATGCAACATATTGCAGGGCTGGCTGGCTTCAGCTCAGGGTGAGAAGACAGACGCAAGGGTCACCGCCTGACAGCTTGCGACGGGGCGAATTGTCTGCGTCTGTTTACTTCCCCAAAGCAACTGGGCATCAATGTCTTCATTTTGTTTTTTTTTTTGCTTTCACACATCTTTGTGACTACAATACAATGTGGAATTGTCTGTTTGGGAATACAGTTTGACCTGTGTCAAATCCTATTTTTGTCGTTGCCATTTTTAACTTGCATGGGGTATTGAGACTCCCTACAAAGGGCAATTCAAGTTATCTGAAGAGTATATATGAGAATATACTGTACTAAATGTGACTGTCAACTCTTTGTCTAAATGCACCAAAGCAAGGTTAAGGACAGATTGTGGGTACGAACATTAATTGCAATGTTACACAAACTCGGGTCTCATACAGTACGACAGTCTGAAGTGCGACACATCCACCACTCCAACTTCCACACCCTTTTCTTTCCACCTCGCTACATGAAGGACACACTATTTCCTGCACTGACACTTAACATTGGCGTTGGACGCAAATCGTGACGAGTCAATGCAGTTCCTATGGATACTGGGCCGCAACATACCACCAAACATAATTTAAAAACAATGGCTGGAGCTAGGGGTGCAATGGATCACAAACCTCATGGTTCAAGATCACAGTTTTGAGTCAGGCATTGGATCATTTTTCAGATCAGCCCAAAAAAAAAGGAGGTGAAAGGGTTATTGCAAACTAATTCAACTAGAATATGGTGCATTTGATTTGTTGTGGTCTTATGGTTTGCATATCAGTTTCATTGTCAAACTTCAGTTCCTAATAATGGTCTTAAATAACTTCACAAATGTGACAGTGGATGCTTAAATACCTTTATTGCAGTTTGAATATTTGGGAATGTATGGATTTTAACAGTTGTGTTTCAAAACATAAAAATGTCATTTTTTCATGTTGATAAATTGACATCACAGCAACATCTCTTGTTTATCTTGAAGCTGTGGGCAGACAGTGCTTTTAATATGTTGACATGACTCACAAAAATGCTAAGGCACATCTAGTCATTGCTACAGATTTGCATAAAATCTGTCATTTTTAAAAGGACATTTCTGTTAGGGATTGAATTACCTTCAAAGAAAAAGGGCTGTTTTTGATTAGACTGCTGCTAAATGAATTAAGTTTGACTTTTTTGCAAAATATAAAAAATGTGCCTGAGCAGACTCTACCTCAAACTAATGTTAAACCAGTCAAATGCATTCTGTCTGCATTTTAAATATGTTCATATAACTGCTTTAAAAACGTTTGACTTAAACATGGAAAACATGACTTTCAGCCTATAGAATGAAAGAGCTGCAACACAGATTTGTTCTCAACATGAACTCACATTACAACAGAATCTGACAAAACAGAAAAACACACACGCCTACAGACACTGCTACCCCCCATGCTGCTTAACTCATGTCCAGTTCAATGTCAGTGTCAATCTATTGTCATCAGTGCAGCTCTGCGCGGGGAGACAGAAATCTGGTGAATGACCGCTGATGGTATCTTTGATGAGGTCAGACTGGCAGGAGGAAAAAAAAAAAAAAAAAAAAAGACATCCAAGCACAGCTGGAGCATCCGTGTTGAACAACACCCTGCAGAGTGAAGAAATGAGAGAAACACTATAGATTATTCCTTTTCACAGGACATTTCAGGGCAACTGCATATGCTACATTTCCATAATTCATGTGTCCCCCAAAAAGGTCATACACAACTAGCACCAATTCCAAAGTATAAGAAATAAGGAAGAAATGATAAGTAGCAGTTTAACTGCAATGTAGAGTAGTTTGAGAGAGATTGATTATGTTTACACACACAATATGAATGCAAGATTCATATGTAGTGTAGTGCTGCGGTAAGTACATCTTGGTGTAATTTATCTGAGGAAAGCAGCCCAATCAGACCACCATATCATAGTGGACAAAACAACCCATGGTCTACTACTTACGCTGATGAAGCCCAGGCATTAGACATTGATTAAACATGAGCTCAGCTGTTTACATTCTTAATTTATTGATTTACATTTAGCACTAATGCAATTTCTACTCATATACCTGCTTGTAATACGGTTAGAGCTAACCTTTGTGCAGATATACCAGTGGAGTGTTATGTTGCTGACAAGTAGATTTGCAGAGAGCAGCAAAAAAACACCACACACACGCAACAATTAATTTAACTACTATAAAAACAGCATAGTACAGTTAAAAGGCCAGGTCATTAGTGTCTGTCAATTACAGAAACACTGAACCAAAGGTTAAAACCAAGCTAACCACTTAGAGTCATGCCCTACTGCATACATATGTTAAGCATAAACTGAAAAGCTTGCCACTTCGTGAGAGAAAGCTATTCTATGTTCTGTTAAAGTGAAGCAGTGAGCACTTAATGTTCCAGTATTCCCAGTGGCGATGACTCAACATATATGAGAGAAGAGGCACAGTGTCCCGAAGAGCCACAAGAACATACATTTGAACTTTGCATTTATGTGAGCTGCACATTAGAGCTATGAACGGTCATTCGTCCATAGTTATGACACGCGTTTCCAGTTAGCAGGGCCATTGTGGCAGTTAGCTTAGATGTACTGAGATGGACAATTAGGTAGGTCACTCTCTTCTGCAAATCATTCTTGCTTGTAAGTTGCTTTGGATAAAAGCTGCTGCTAATGTTTCCCTGAAATATTAATAATTAGCATAATTTTAACCTTTTTTCCTGTGCTAGTAGGGCATCAGGCTTTTGACATTAGACACATTTAATCTAACAATCAATATCTAATGTCCTATCCTATCTAATGACATTTACACACCAAGTTGGTGACTCAGATTACAAAACAATCCTGGACAAATTCTTTGGAAATGGGTCGAATATGTTGCATGGCACCAAGAGAAACTGTGTTCAGCACATGTTGTTAAAGCTCAATTCTTCTGTCGAGTTAAAATTGGTAGCTTTAATAAGCACACTGACTCCAGAAATCTGTCTATGACTCAGAAAATGCATATTGGGTAAGAGCAGTCTGACAGACCAGACAAACACAGATTGGCAAAACAACAGCATGTGGCAGCAGTCCTCTACTTGTAGAGGACTAATTGATAATCAGGAACAGCTGTGCAGGCAGGTGACTGGGTCAGCTGATGAGCAGAGGCAGGGAACTCTATGGTAGCAGCTAGTGGACAGGTGAGAAATGGCAAATCTGCTAGAATACGTGGTATAGACTAATTAGAGGAAGTGGAAACAGGTGAGGACAAGAGAAAAAAACAGGACCAAGACTTTGAATGCTACTGAAAATAAACCCAATACAATGTATATAATTTAAAAAAACAGCTTTTCAAGGAGGCTTTATCTGGTGGCCAATGTTTCAAAAAATAGTCTGTTTGATGAAAGCTTACACAGGCAGGCAGCCCAACAAAAACATCTAAAAAAAATCCTTTCTTCTCACTATTGTATCTTCTGGTCTTTGGAGCTTATTGAGAATTCTAAGTACAATCTGCTCCGATGAGCTAAAGGAAACGTCTGCTGAGTATGACCCCAAATAAGAGAGAAAACAAAAGCAGTAATTGGTTGCACTCCGTCCATCTAAGTGTGGATTATATTAGAGTTAAGAGAAATTTGGAACAGACTGGATATTGTAAGAGACTCGAGTGTAACTTCATCCAACTATGTTCAAACATAAATGGGTGAGAACATAGAAAAGTGACACACTGCGTTGGGAGTGAGGCTTTGTCTTTCAAGAGAAATTCAGCTTCAAAGTGTTCTCACATATGCACTGAGGACACGGGGCATCTTTCTGAACATCTACTGCGTGTGGTGACATGCAGCTTCAAAGTGCAACTCAAAAATGCATTGAGAACATTGGACATTCATCTTAACATCTCTCTGTTCTAACATGTATCATAGAGTTGCTCGGTACCACAGGGCAATATCTCCCATCCAACTAATGGGATTTAAATGAGGGGATGGTGGGGAAGTTGCTTTCCACAAAATGTTACCTTATATTTTGACCTCTTATTAACACATTTCATAATAATTTTTCAGGTAGAAGTTATGGATAGATATATTTGGCATTTTGTTCTAGAGATATGAGTTGTTTTGTTCACATAATCATGACAAAGTGTCAAATGATAAGTTAATTTATTCTTGATATTTATTCTTTGATGACCCTTTCTCACCTAAAAAAGTACAAACTGTTGCTTTCAGTGTTTTTAAAAGGCCAAAAAGCAAGATCATTTTTCAACTCCTTTTATCTTTCTCAACAATCTGACAGTGTTCTGACAGGCGTAGTTTCAAGGGTGACATCTTCTTCAAAACTCTTTGATATGACATCAAAAAAGCCAAACAGCAAATTTGATGAGTGATTTCTAAAGACATCCAGAGCTTCTGCAGCTTTTTAAAGATTTAGACTGTTTTTATAAAACAAGTTCTCTTGTCACTGCCATCCAAAATGACCAAATAGACCATTCCAAAAAAGACTCATATGAGAGTTTTCTATTATGCCACTTCTATGGTTGGTGTTTAGTTAAGTGTAGGCAAAAACGACTTGGTTAAGTAGCCCATTATCTGAGGGATTACATCCATATTTGACAATTCTGAGCCTTGCAATTTATGTCGGATGCCAATGTTCAGTGCCAGTGCAGGAAGTAGTGTGCCCAAACCACAATCTTTTCCTAACCTGTAGTTGTCATGTGCAGATATTGCAAAAAGTGAAAATTTCGAAAAATTCTGGCATTAGTGTTAATTTTGTCAGCTATTTTTTTAATTTAGTGTTAGTCCTGTGTCAAATGTTCTTGTTAGTTTTTATCATATTAAGTCAACCTTATCCTGTTAGGGTTAGTCAAAGAAAACCGGAACTATTTTAGTGTAGTTTTAGTCAATGAAAACTGCATTTTAGTCTTTTTAGGCATCAGATTATATTGAACATTTCAGTCAATCTAGTCAAGCCAAAACCAACATTTTTTGTCGTTTTAGTCAAACTCGTTTCACACAAGATTTTATTATCTGATAAAAAACACAGGTTGAATGATTAGGAATGCAGCTTTGCAGAAAGTGTCTGGTCTGATGGTATCAATTTAAGGAATACATCCAGACATGAAACATGTTCTGATTTGCTTATTTATTTTGATCCAACACAATTCAACAACTGGGGCCCAATACTGTCTTTAAAACAATGAGAGCTGTACAGACAACAAAACCAATTGTTGAAACCAATTTTTTGGTTGCCCAAAGTACAAACTTACCTTTCTGTTCTGAACAATGGAAATAAAAGTAGTTCAAATGTGCTCCATGCATGGACTTAATAATGACATAAGGTAAAATTGCTGTCTAGCAAGCTAGTTCACATGGCATCAATATTAAAGATGAACAAGGCAAGGTTTGCTAGAATAACAACAACCACGATAAGGAAAAGTAACGTTATACACTGCTATTTTAATCAATACAGCTGTCTGGGCTGCATAATGGCTTGCGTTTCACTCGCACTATGCACACATAAACATGACCTGAAGTCTATTTTCCTCCCTTTTACGCGTGTAACTACAGTCATTGTCTATTGGGCTGTGAGCACTTCCAAAACATGGTTGACCTACACTCAACACTGCAACTGAACGCCTCCACTGTAGACACAAAGACGGCGCACTTGCTGCAACTGCTGCTCTGCTAACGTGCTGCTCAGGCCATAATATTTTGTCTCCTCTTTTTTGTCAAGGAAGATAAAGAGAGATTTCGTTAAGTTTTTCAGTTTTCATCAATAATATTGCATGTTGATATAGTCAAAGTTTAATGATGATGGTGCCATCTCATCATCGTCTTGTCTTAGTAATGTAAACAAAGGTTGCTGACGAACATCTTTAGTCATAGTTTTCATTAACGAAATCGTTGGCATTAGATGCAAAAAAAAAAATTTTAGCATTGAACATGATCTTGGGTGAGCCAGTGTGTTTTCAGCAAAGCAAAACCATATTGTAGAATATGTTTTTTTAACGGGGTTAATTTACACTTAGCAAAATTATTAGTTTAGTGCATTCAGTGCTGAGCCATTTCGACCTCATGTCTCAGTGAATCTGTAATGGTGGCTCGCCTTTGACCCTTGTTATATTGCAAAATACACTGAGAAGGCTTCACTGTGGCAGGAGCAATTTAACCTTTTACCCCTGCACTCCTGCCACCTGGTAAAAAAGTGCACCTCTGCCCTCGCCAATTGAGTTATTCCCTGCTATGTGGTAGAGATATACTGTACAAGTTCTCACACATGCAAACACGGCACACGAGGAGATACAAAATAGCAAAACTGCCACAGGGAAACACATAACTAAGTGTGAGAAGAGAAAAACTCAAACATATTAGGATTTTCCACTTTTGAAACAAACCAGAGCTTTCTTATCAGTGTGTGACTTATATATCAAAACCCCATTCACAGCCTTACCTTGATGCGTGTGCACACACACACACACACTGCAGAAGTAATTTTTTTTTTTCGGTACTTAATCCTCCTGTCATGATATCTCTAGGATCTGCAGTATCCTTTACCTTGGTCCTTGCAATCCCCCCAAGATTACTTTGTTATCATCCATCTATATCCTTCTCTCACTCTATTTCCCAATCTATTCCTCCTTTCCTCACTTTGTTTTCCTCTCATCTAGTCCCTAACTGCCCTCTTTCCCTCTTCTTTTCACTGTCTCAGCTAATTTTATTAATAGAAACCGGCCACTCAGACATCAGTGGGTTGTAAATGACCGTAGCCTCTTTTCCCCTCACTCATGAAAGATAAAGAGGAGAAAAAAAGAGATAGAATATAGCTAGAAAAGGAGAGTAAGAAGAGGACAGCGAGGAGAGAATCAGAAACAACAGAGAAAAATTGAGGACAGAGAAAGGAAAAGTAATTAAGGTGAGGGGAGAGGGGGAGAGACTGGAGACCCCACTCAATAAATCAGAGCTGCCAAGAACCTGTCAGTCTCCAGGCTCTTTTTATTGGTCACTGAGGATCAGCTAGTATTAGTCACTGGGGTCTTGCGGTGTGTGATTGGGTGGTTGAGTGGGCAGTGTGCGTGCGTGTGTGTCCGTGTGTGTGTGTGTGTCTGGAAGGATTCCATCAATAACACATGGATCGGGGCCACAGGCGGAGACAAGGAGTCATGTTGGAGATGGTTGAAGATGTGCCGCAGAAGAGCAGTGTCCACGTGTGTGTTTGTGCGCCGCATATGTGTGTGTGTGTCAGTATGAAAGGGTGAGAGACAGAGAGAGAGACAGAGAAGGGTGGAGAGAGAGAGAGAGAGAGAGATAACAAGTGAGGTATTCATGTTGGGTAATGAAAGAGCGTACAGCGGGAGAGAGAGAGAGAGAGAGAGAGAGAGAGCTCAGGGATAGCCGTCATTAGACAAGCCAGTTCTCACTAATGATCATCGGGAGAGGCAGCAGCACCCCGTGAGAATGTGTGTGTGTGTCGATATGACTATGAGTGCATGAGCTTACCTCTGAGCATGCGCACCCTTGTGTGTGTGTGTGTGCAATGAATCATGATTCAAGGCCCCCTTGCCATCTCTAACACCCACAAGCATTAAGGTCATAACTGATGGCAGGACTCCTTGTGATTCTGGGTTGTGTGTGTGTGTGTGTGTAGGATCACCCAGGTGAAGAGGACACAATTGGGCCCCCTGGCTCCCATTATAGCGATGCATGGCAGCATCAGGGTCAACCTGAAAGAAAAAGAAAGACAGAAAGTCACAAGTAAAGTGGTGAGTCCCCTAAAACAAGGCCTGAAAGACTGACTGGCACACACACACACACACACACACAAATACATTGGCCAATCAGTAGTCAGGCTGCCGCAGTGACACAAGTGATCCTCCGGGAATCCCCCCCTCCCCCCTCCTCCTCCCAATCCCCATCTTCAGTTTCTGAAGTTGCTGACGATTTGAGGATCACTCAGCATTTAAGCTTTAAAGCACTGCTGGCTGACTACTACCTGACACATGCTGTAGTGTGGGTTAATGGGAGTTAAAGGTACCCTGTGGAGTCTCCTTGAAAAACACACTCAGTTATGATGGCATTCAGTGATTCTCAGCAAACCGCATTACATCTCTCCTTGAGGCCTTAAAACCTACGTTGTTTACGGGTTTAGATAGGCTACTGTTATGTTTCTCCGCCTTGCTGGTTCTTCGCTGTGCTGCTGCCAACAACTGTCAAAAGTCAGCTCGCTTTTCATTTGACATTCGCTTTGACTGGTGCTTCTCCTACTCCAGCTGACATGATGCTCCTCTCCTCTCACTCTCGCTTCATCTTCAAGTTCACGTTTTACTACACATTTGCTGTAGTCAACACAGATGTGTACTGTATTAGGCTGGAAGTATGCTTCTGCAAAGTAGGGCTTCGTTATTGAATAATCTGTTGCTCAATTAATTGCCTTAATCGTTTAGTCTATTACCAAGGTCAGGTCTTCAAATGTTTTGTTTGGTTTGGTCCAGTGCAAAGCCCAAAGATATTCAATTTATGCTAATGCAAGACAAGAAAAAGCAGGACATTGTAACATTTGAGAAGCTACAACAATGTGATGTTTGCCATTTTCACTTGAAAAATGATCAAGATCCCCTCCAGACATGTCTAACAACATAAAAATACAAACACAAAAAAGTGAAATTACCTCCTTAAAAATCCTTAAAATGGCATCTCTTCCTTCTCCCTTATTGAAAATATGAAAATATTTTTCATTTAAAAAGTTGAACTGTAGGACACAAGATGTCTCCTACTGAACTGAAAAGTCCATTCTCAGTGTATAAACACTGGCGGCTTCAGGTTTCCACATCACACCTGTGTAAGTTACATACTAGATCACAATTGGCTTCCAAACTAGTAGCGATGTCACAAATCATGCTCATAGGTACACGCCTTAATCTCAGATTTAAGGTGAGCACAGAGAAACTTTCCTCCTTTAGCAGATAAATGTGAAAACAGCCTCCTATTGTCAAACTCTGCACATACATCATTCTGCAGAGTGAAGCTCAAACATCCAACTGAAGGAACAAATAGAAAAACACAATTTTAACCGGAGGGGGATCATTAAACCGTTATCAAAGCAGTTGCTGAATAATTTCCTCTTAATTGACTAATCAATTAATCATTGCAGATCTACTGTGAAAATACATGTGAACATCCCCGTGGACACAGGAGAATGTAATGGGTAATGTAGGTTGCAGAGGCCAAAGAAGCCAATGCATACACCTCCCAGATCTCAACAACATGTGTGGATCTGCATGTTAAGCAAACTGACTGGGTGATTCAACTCTCGTTGGGAGGCGGACTCAAAACGGAAAAAAAAAAACAGTATACATTATACTCAAAATCCATAAATGTTTTTTTCCAGATAACCCCTGCGTAAGTTTGTCTATGTGCAACCAAAAGAAGCATGTTGCAGCCTTTACTCGTGCACACATACATGCTAGTTGAGCATCATATACAAACAAAACAGGGATATGCTCATTAGAACATTTCCCAACAGCACCACCAGTGGTCACAAAGTCCAGAGGCTCCCTTTTAACGATATGGGTTTATAGTAATTGCTTATAGCTTCAAACCAAAACCCCCTGAACAGTTTGAACATTACAGTAGAGCAATACGTACAATCTCTACAGACAAAAGTGAAAATGCAGAGTGACCCCCACATGTTTAATGGAAGAATTACTGTCTTCATTTCTTACAACTCAGGAGAAGCTGATATCGACCCCAACATACAGTATTGGCAGAACAAAAGATCTGTGTAGTTGTAGTTTGAGCACATTCATCGTGTATATTGAAGTATTTTACCAGCATCTGAAAAATATGGGTTTATAATATTGGTGTTTGGAGTGAAATCATTATAAAGTACTTGAAAGTTATTCCCTGTTGACTGACTGTCTATTGGGCGATACTGGATTATGGACCTTTTCATTCACCAATCTTCAGAGGTTTTTGTTAATTTTGTTTAGCAAAGCCATAAATATCAATATTTCAAATACCTGACAGCAATTAAATTCACTCTAAAAACTGAGACTAGGGAACAGTTTTTTAGAAGGGGGAAAAAAAAAATCAATACTTGCTGACTCCCATCAAACAGTTCTGAATGTTTTATCCCAGTGCTTTTGTTTCTACAAGGGGGTTTACATTTGGATTAGAGCCTGAGCCTTTGAGTACAATTTGACCTTTACAACGTACAGTAAGTATCGCTCTTGAGATTAGAGTAAGCAGACATACTGTAAACTCTGAATTATTGTCTGCAGCTTGATTTTTGCTTCAGCCTCTTAGTCTGATTAATAATGACTCTGTGGATTGAGAAACAAAGAAATTAAGATACGTGAGTATGGACACACAGAGTGCCTCTCTACTCTGAGAGAGATACTGCTTAATGCCACACAATGGCATCTTTTTTGGCAAGGCCTTTTGACACGACACAGCGCCAGCGTCTCATCCCAGTCGCATGTGGAACTCGGCAGCAGTGCAAAGCCATTATCACCTTCAAGCAGGGGGAATAGGAGCAGAGGATTACCCCTGCAACAGTCAAATATTGCTTGACTCTGAGCCATTATCCCAAAGCTCCCTTATTCACTTCTCAGCCTTGCATTCATCACCTTCAGATCCTTGAGCAGCTCTGCTTCCTTCCACTCCACACACACAGCATGTGTAGAAGCTGCTTGCTGGCAACCACTTCTCCCTGTGGTGTGTATGTAGTTTGTGGATCGTCCTGCAAAGAAAAGAATATCAGCAACAGCAGTGCCTATCTACTGAGTGAAGGAAATTACATTTTTTTTGTATTCTAATTTAATTTGTCATTTAATCCTTTTCTGGGTGTTGTTAGGATTTTGGAACATTCACGACTCAGTCTGGAGACAGTTATGATGGGTATTGTTACATTCAACTGCAAAATGCATCAATTGGAGGCTCTTTCATGTGAAAATACATACAATTAAGCAGCATAGTAAACTCTTTAGCCAGCAGACTATTCAGGTCTGCAGTGATAACAGTGATATTGTAATGTCTCCTCGCTTCTCCCCATCTGAATCCTTCTGCTTCATCTTATTTCTCTCAAATAATAATAATAATAAATAAATAAAATAAGAGACACTGGCACATACTGTTAAAGAAATTAAACATATTCATCCTAAGCTGAAAAGAATTGCGTGGTGTCTCTTTGTGATAGAAATATAATTAACAACAGAGCATATAGAGGCAAATATCACCTCATTTTCTAATATTTAGCTTGGAATGCACACCGGAAAATATTTACCTGTCTCATTAGGAATAATAATGTGTTCAAGCACAAATCAGGCAAAGGTTAATGTTTTTTTTTTAATGAAATTGCTATTAAATAGTCCCCTAAAAAGAGCAGTATGGGGGAATGGGTCTAACGACTCTTCAGTGTCCAACTGACTAACTAGCTGGCAGACTGGAGACACAAGAGACATTTTGTTTACAGTGATCCAACATTATATTGACTCAGGCAAAGATATCGCGCTCTGCTAGATAAAACGCCTCTGAAAAGCCATTTCGCATTTGGAGACAATAACAAGATTAGTGTGTCCGTCCAAGCTAAAACTCCAGTGTCTGTCTGGCTGGTCACCAGCGTACAGCTCGCACATTTCCCATTGTTTGTTGGAGGACGTTTGGTCATCATTATTATAGAGCAATGAGAAAATACCCATTCACATTTTAAAAAATTGCTCACACACACATACACATGTTCTTGAATATACCTCCAAATACATCTCAGAATTGTTGAGCAGAAGAAAGCAAATGAACGATTTAAATCACAAACAATAAAAAATTATTTTCTGCCGTTTCCAACTAAACCTTAATTAAACAGGTTCAAAAGTGTTTTACATTATATTGGTATTAAATTAAAAAGGCTGTTTTTGTCTGTTTTCATATTCACTCAACAACTAGGCACGTTTATGCTGATATTATTGAAAAAAAGTACAATATGTCTTGATCTTTTGATGTTCTACTTGCATGTTTATTCACTCGTCTCAAAGAAGGACACCTTTATTATTTCTCACCGTAATGGAAAATGGAGTGCACAGTAATGAATACACATTATTAAATACTCAAGAGGGATACTGGCTGCTATATTGATACACAGCTCCCACACATTTATAATGGGTCCTTGTCAAGAGGCTGAGTGGAGGAGAATGCTGCTGCCTGTACATTTGTAAATGGTCTGAGCAATTAAGAAAAGATGTAGTGTTGGAAGGGTATCCGATTGTGGTGAAAACATACACACGCACATATACATATATATATATATGACAGTATTCATATACAAGTTTGGGCACATAACTGTAATTCGCACCCTCTCCCATGTGTCCTACTATTATTTATTATCCATCCATTCATTCATGCTCTTTTCCATCCTGTCTCTCATGGTCACACACTCACTTGAGGGAATCTCCTGGGACAATAATATGTCTGCTTCTCTGTTCCAACCATTGAGGTGGAGGGAGGCTCTGTTGTGCAGCACTGGACCAGTTTGGCAAGTAAGGAGGAGGCTGGGTCATTGTAAAACATCATCTAAAGTATGTCAAAACTCAAATAAGCTTGTCATTCCCCAATGGGACAGATCAGGTCCTTGACCTGAGTGGGTGACCCAGGGCAGGGCTAACATTACAAGTTCAATACTTATAATAAAAATAAAGATGAAGAAAAGAAATCAATCTTATTGGTGCCATCCCAACCTTACTGATCCTGGCAGTTACATGGTGACACCCAATGGTGGCCTGTAAACATATAATTCAAGCCATAACTCCTTACTCCTCTTGGTATAATATTCATATTACAGGATACAGCTGAAAAGGATATTCATCTTATTGTCGATGAATCTAATCAAAATATCAAAACCAACAATGTGTTAGTCTGTCTCACAATTCTTTTTGACTTCCCTTCCGTGTCTGTGGCACTGTAGCCCGAAACCCATTGGTTCTCTGAAGCTTTTATAAAGGTTGATAAATATGTACATTCATTTAAAAAATGCTTAGTGATTTTCTAAAACAGCTGGGCACTGTAGTTTTTGTCAACAGTTATTCAAACAGAAGCATTTGTTGAGGTTCTATTTTCAGCGGCGGATTAATACACATTTGGTTTAGTGAATATTTCCAGCAGCAGCACAGAGTGTGTGGGATTGAGTCAAAACAAACTACAGTGCCCACGTTCATGGTAATGAAGGAACATGTAACCCAGTGCAATGGTGTAGCCCACTGATGTGTTTTTAATAGTTTTTGGACAACAATGGAGCTCTATAGCACAGAGGAATAAAATGTATCAGACTTTAGATGCAGTGACACTACTTGTTAGTAGGATCAATTCACTGTTCGTTTTGATCTTTTCATGTGTTTTATTGACAATAAGAAAAAAATATAGAATATCACCAGGCCTGTTGTTACTTTCTGGCATTTTTAAAAAAGTTTTTGCACTCTCTGTCATGTTTTTATGATTATTTAAACATCCAGTTATGTCATGTTGTACACCATGATGATTGTTCACCATTGCATGTTTCATACTGTCATGTCATACTTTTGTTAGTCTTGAGAAATAAATGAAAGTATGAATAAATAAAGTTGCTCTAACAGCCCTCCTGTGAGGAAGCTTCCCTCAGCAAAAGGATTATACCCTCTAGCCTTGATGGTAAACCAGTAGGATAAAAGATTAGCTCAGCAGACACCATCAGTACTACAGAGATGGTTGGAGAGTGCTACCCAATTATCCTGGATATCTACTTTAAGGAGCTTTATAAACAGCCTCTCTTGTTAAAGGAAACTAAATCCACTCTTACTCTATTAGATATGATCTCTCTAGGATATTGAGTGCATTTTTTGAGTTATTCCTGCAGTTATTCTAATGTTACTATTCACTTTTACGGCCAGTTTCAGGGCAACACATAATATATAAATAAAGGATTTACTATTTCACCACCATAATTTTGTTCCAGGCAGTGTTTATAAGGCTTTAAAACAGCGTTTAGGCCTTCGTGTTGGGAAAAAATTTATTAAAACATTTTAGAGGTTTTATTTTTTGGTTATGGCTCTGTCCTGGACTGTGACTCTGATAAAAGAACATTATAACCCTAACCTACAGAATATAACTAATAATATTAATTAATATAATGTAAATACTGTTCTCAATGGCAACAATGTAAGGTGCAGTATGTGGTATGTATATTTTGACCTTGTCCTCTGTGATTGGTGTATAATTTATTTACATGTGATCAGCAGTCAGGCATGAATGGTCACACTTTCCCACAGCTTGGCAGTTTATTTGTGGTGGTGGACTCTTTGGACTTCATCCTTCACAAACCAGAGAAAACAGACAAAGTACCTTGCGAAAAAAAAAATGCTCGTCTGCAGTTCTATCACCAAAAAATTTGCTGCTTGCCTATGTGTCTTTTGCTGCTGCTGCAAAAACAAAGAAATCCTACATAAAAAAGTAATTTCAGGACAGAGCAAGCCTGTTTGAGTGGGCCGCCCAAAATACATTCCATGCACGGATTCACTGCAGCTGTGGTTTACAGTGTATGTGTAGGTGAAGAGTGCAATAGAAGCAGTGATAGCGTAGTAACAACAAGACTGTCAAGAAGTAGTGTGTTCCCCTTTTTTCAAAATGCTATATGAACTATTGATGGCACATAGGTGAAAAAAATTGCCTTCTCTGCCTCCTCTTCTATACATGCTGAATGTCACTGTATGGTGGTGAATGTAGGGAGAAGCTGTTGCATGCCTACCTTTCTATTCCACAGCCTTCATCATGATTACAGATCTCATATAAGTGGTATGAATGAAACAAAGACAGGAGACAGTGGGAGAGAAAGAGAGATCGAGCTTGACATAGATGGATAGAGAGAGAGAGAGCGAGAGAGGTTGATGAAGTGATAGGAGAAGAGGAGAACAGCGAAGAGAGTGAACGCTATCAGTCAGTGAAATATACCCCATGCCATCGGCACCAAAGGAAAACATCACTGTTCTGGGGTGTCAAGTTGAGATGGACGACCGGGACATTCTCTCTGTGTGAGATCCTCTGTGAGTGTGTGTGTGTGTGTATGTGTGTGTGTGTGTGTGTGTGTGTGTGTGTGGGCATCTGAGTATGTGAGAAAAAAAAGGAGAATGAATTCCTGTTTGATACATCACAGGCACAAAAGTAATGGCTCACTGTGAAATCATTGCAAGCTGCCCACTGTGTGCCCCGTGATTCCTGTGTACACACACAGACACACTCACGCACACAGAAAGTCAAGCAATCCACACCATTATGATGGTGGTCTGCTGTGGCAGGCAAAAAAACAAAAAAACAAAAAAAAAAGGAATGCATCACCTTGGGAGGCTTGAGTAGCTGCAGGTACGGAGCTGTTATTTGCTTGCCTAGCATAGAGCTTGTGGTTGAAATACTGCAAATAAAACAGTGTATCATGGGTATTTCTAGCAGTGATTCTATATGGGATGTTTTCATTTTTGTTTGCTTTTTCGCCTGAAGTTATGGAAGTGAATATGGCTCAGTGTAAAGTCAAGCTGGCCTCATATACAAGAACAATTTTGGAAACAATGAATCAATATGTCGGGTAAAGTTTGGAGTTTGAAGAAAAAGTCAGTAATTTGTCATGTGTGTCCACCTATTAAACCACCATAATAGAGATCAAGCAGGGGAAGATAGCTGTTTTAATGGACATTTATACTGCCTTATTTCCACAATATCTCACCTACAGGGTTGCAAAGTAGAAGAAGCTATTTGGGGTGCCCCTGATTCCGGAGGTAAAAACCCCATTCATTTTTCCCATAGACAACGTTTTGTAACTCACAGTTTGAGCACTTCTACAGCTTTGATCAGCATGAGACTCCTGGTTAAATCATCAGTACAAAAGATGAACAACTGCATTAGAAAATATCTGGTTCTACACAAGACTGTGTACACAGATATACAATGTGTATTTCAGTACGATACAGCCAATCACTGAGCTTACAATTTATTCAAGTGTGCCGCTAACGGTGGGCAGAAGCTAAAGATTACGGTGTTGAGAGTGAATAAGTTTATTTTTAATTTCTGATTTCTGGGTCACTTTTGATTATGGTTGTTGTTTACAACTTCAGCGACAAAGTGTTTTGAATTACTTGTGCTCTGATTCGCACCCATGGCTTCTTCTCCATGGCAACAGTGGCTGAAACTCATGGGTACTGGGAATACGGAATGGGTAAATAAACTTCTGGTTGAGTGTTTGTAAAGCCCTGCTCCCTTCGTTACTGTTGCTATGTCTGTCAAACTTCCTGTTCCCACACAATTTACAGTGCAGCCACAATGATAACTGTGGCAGATAATTTTTGAAACACACAACACGTGATTTTGCCAGATGACAACTGTCCCTAGCAGATTTTATCAGCTCTACTTAGCTAGCTATTTAAGCTAAATTAACTCCATCTCCGGCTAACTTGTTTCAGTTTTCTAAAAGGGCTCTTAAATATGCCCTTGATAGCTACATACATGATATCATGCTAAAGCTACACGCTTCAGGCAAAAAGTCAGCATTCTCAAAAGTTAATAATCCATGTAGAAGACATGGAAATAAATACACAGCATTGTACTTGTATTGCAGTGTAGAGCTAGTCAGTCGAAGTATTTTAAGTATGAAAAGTACAATTTAGTTTTAATATATAGTAAACCTGTCCGGCTGCATAGCTGACATTCTTAGCACAGCAAGACCAAGGTTAGATTTATGCTCTATTTTTTGTATTTTCAAACTTTCACTTTCTGTGTTACAAAAGAAAAACCAATGTGTTTGGTAAATGTTAACACTACCTCAGATAACAAGCTCAAGTTGCTGGAGTGTAAACTTCCGCAAATCCAATAAAGAGCAGGACAAGGTACCTAATGTAACCCTGAACTGATATACAGTAGTAGACTTGTACTTATAGTCCAATACACTTCATTGTGTGGTCAGGTGGAAACAGAATATTTAATTCTGTAAGACATAATCTGTGAGTTTCAAAGTTTTCCTATTTGGTAACTAAAAATGAAAACTTTAATTCTCTTTTATTCATGCATTTCCAGAAACTCTCTCTCTTTTTAATTTAAGATGCTCAATTATTATTTTTCAACCGAGTTACACATTTAGCAAAATGAGTGTACATAATATTCCACTACATCCCACCATACAAAACTCATTACAAATACATATTTTGAATCAGTTTTTCAAAACATGGCCCAAACAGCCAAAGAATTCCTAAGGATATGTGTGCTTTTATGCATTTTTCATGATACAGTGGGAAGAAAAATACTTCAGAAGGTTCAAGGCTTATTTCAATCCCGAGACACTATGTTGACATGATAGGTGAGTCTGTGCATGGCCACTGTTTGACTGACAAATAGGATGTGCAATATACAGGTGCATGGCTGCTTAGCAACAAGGATGGAGACCAAATTAAAATGAATAATAAAAAAAAAAAGATTCCTGCCATCACTTTATAAACTTGTTTTTAATAAAGAAAGGAGGGAAATACTGTCAAGGTTTATTATAAACTGTATGAAATAATGTAATCTGTAATCTACTTACAGGCGGTGTCTGATTTCCTGATATTTATTAGAATGAAGGGTGTTCTTAAGGGATGATGACATCTTTGAAGGGAAACAAAACCCTGTGAGGACTCCACTCCTCTAATAGTACTGATCGTACGGCTGCGATTGGCATAAAAGGTGGCACCTCGGCCACTGGGATAGTAGTGCCAGCCGTTGGCCCGCACGGCACTGATGGTGATGGGAGATCACAGAGTGAAAAAGACGGATCAGCACTAGCAGAGTGATGCAGCACTAATTAGATTAGCACCTCGACAGGCAGCCTGTCCACTGAGAAGAGGTGAATGGCCGGAGAGGAGAGGAAGTAATATGATAGCATAAAGGTAGCAAGAGGTGTAAATATCATAGAGGATGCACAAAAGCAAAAATATGCATCAAACTCTTGGTGTCACATTTATAAAGTCATGTGTCCACAACATTGGTTTTCTTAACAGATTAATAGATTAAAAGTTTGCAGTTCCGCTCCCACAGTTGGCCATAAATAGATGAAGGCACACCTGTCAACCTTTATTTACATGTGAACACCTCCGTCAGCTCCATCAGTCTATAGACCTGTCAATTAAAAGAACATAAAGAAGCAGAATTTCACAAATTATTACATCTGCCCTTACACATGATCACATTAACCATGCCCGTGGCTATTTGTACCAGCAGTCTTATCTTTAATCTATCACGTGTACCTGTAAAGCATCTGCAGTAATCTCTCAATCATCATCATCAAATGTCAGAAAGCTAATCAATAATTCATCTGTAGCACCCATTTTGAAGCAAGCTTTACAAAGTGCATATAATAAAAGGGGGAGATGAAAGAACATTCATACATAAGAATACAATTATGCCTTCAATATAAATAAAAGGAATCATAGAATGAGCACATCTATAATGAATCAAAACTAAATTTTTAATGCACATTTGTTTTAGCATGTCAGACAATCTATTATTTTATTTTTTATTATTCAATTCTGCCTCTAATTTTTTATTTACATTTTATAACGCTCTCATTTATGTTTTCATGACTACCAGTGTGTGTGTGTGTGTGTGTGTGTGTGGGAAATGGTGCTTGCATCTAGGCCATGACAGTGCAGGAATGTCTGTATTTGTTGGAGGACGGTGGGTTGTGGGGAGACAACAGAGATCAAAGTGTGGGAATCAAGGAGAGACAGAGGGAGTGGGAAAAGGGCATGGAGGGTATAAAAGGGGGGAGGCAAAGCAGGAGGAGGAAATGAGGAGGAGCAGTGGTGAAGTGGAGGGAAGGGCAAGCCAAGTAAGCACTTTCCTGTCCATTTTTCATCAGGCAGGCTAAATTAGGCCAGGCTCGTCTCTCTCTTTCTCTGTATGTGAGCATCTGCTCGCACATTCCTGACACGTCTCTCCTCTCTCGGCAACCCAGAGCGCGCGGTAGCGTCGCTCCGAATACCCTTCTCAGCATCCTGCCTTTTCAGCGCCTCTGATTTATTAGTCGGTGGGTGCCGTCCATCACACCATGATGCAGGGGAAGCATCGTGTTTTCTCTGTGTGTGTGCACTTCACCACTCTTTTCCACCCCCTCCTTATACCCCACTCCCTCCCTGCCTCCCTCCCTCCCTCTCTTCTCTCCTTGTTGTCTTGTTGTGAGGGCATCTCTGTCATTTCGTTTGCTGTTTTGTTCGGTGACCCGCCGACTCTTGGTTGACTTCTCCCCTCTGAAACCTGTCATTTGTAGTCCCACAGTGTCTGCCATTTGTACTTCCTTACATGAACTGACTACAAGCTGACATTTGGATCAAGGAGAATACTTCAGTTTGGGTGGAAACTGTGGAAGCCAACAGGAACAGTAAAATGTTAAAATTGTCAAAACAGGGTTGCTTTTTGGGAAGCAAAAAAAAAAAAAAAAAAAGAAAAAAAATTAAAGAATATGTTGCTCAAACAACTTTCTGCACTTTCTGATCATTGCTTGGTTTGAACAAACTTCTGCTGATCAAATCAGAGACACTGATATCTTTGGGTACAATTCTTGGGAAACATTTCACACCTGCTCTCAAAAAAATAAAACAACACAAAAAGAAAATAAGGATGAACTGAGAAGTACTCACAGTTAGGAACAGTTTGAGTGCTTGAAACCCTGTTTCCCCATTTCCACATAACCCATTTCTAGGTTATGTGACAGACAGCTGTCATCTTACAAACCCCAACAAAAACAAATCTTACAATCCAAACTCCTGCAATGTTCACATAGCAAACACTGCTACTCCATTTCTGCCACCACTGCTTACTACTCTGCTGCATCACAACTCATCGATTTCACCTGGCTTTGCAAAATCACATGTGACTCCCGAGACTTTTAATATTTTCAACTTGAGTCACTTTGAGTACACCCCCAGAATTCACAAGTATCATGTGAGTAAATGTGACTAAAAGCCACTGTCCTTTTTTTGATTTGAAGGTAATGTGGAGGTAAAGAATTACAAGCAAAAAAATTGGGCAGTTTTGTCTTTTCACATTGTCTTTTCTAATGAATCCCTCAATATGACAATTTGTCTAATTCTTAATCATACCTCTCTTTTATCAGAGCTACATGTTCTGAATTGAACTCTGATTATAGTCCTGTCATGTTCTCTTCTAGGGACCAACAATCCGATGAGAACAATGCAATTAACTAAATGAATGAGAAACACCTCAACTGGCATCTTACTCCCCTCAAATACCAATATGCTACCCAGCTGACACCTGGGTAATAAGATAAGCAGGTAAAATGTGCTTAGACTAAGTGCTAACAACAAGGCACTCTTGGTGATGACTAAATGCCACTGCAGGCTTTGGGAAAAAGCAAGGATTGGCAGGGACTGAAGAGATCTTCTGCCAATGTCGCCTGCATGCAGCCAACATAGGTTCTTAGTTTCAAATGAATGCAATTTGGAGGAGAAAGTAATGGTACTCTCCCCAATATCAGGGAGATTGCTTTTTAGCAGGGGCATAATCAATCAGGATAGCAATACAAAATTATTTTTAATAATACATGTGAGGGACCTAAGTGTTACTATTAATAAACTTTTGAAAAGCATGATTACATAAATGAGCGCAGAGTGTGCAGTGATGAGGGAGACCCATTTAAAGATACTGCCAGCCGTTTCCTCCCATAACATGCCACTGTAGCTCTGAAGAACATTGCAGAGTGAGTGTTTACATGTTGATTAAAGGGAAATTCCCCCTTCATACAACCTGAGTGTTAATTGTGACACAGCGATGATTACAACACACTACATGATTGGAACTGAGAGCAAGTCCACTTAACAACAACAAAGTGCTTGAGCTTGATTGAGCCACATATTTGCACGAGTCATGGCATTGCCTCACTAACCAGGTTTCTAAGCTCTGATAAGCCTCCACATTGCTGTTTTGAGAGGCACTTGGACATTGTGGCAGTTGCCTGAAGTATGTCACACCAGTAGTTGCTTGACTATAGGAATGTACCGTACAGCAGATACAGGGATGGACTCTAAAAGTGTATTACCCAAACCGTTATCCAGGCCGACTTCCTGTTTCAACTTTTACCTTCTATACTTGCTGTCATCGTGTGCACATATAGGTTTCCTGTACAATGAGGGATTACAAAATTTTATACATTTCATTTGCACTCACTTTTAGTTTTACCTCCAAATAAAGTGGTTCAGAAAATCTTTTATAATGTGTCTCATCGCTTGGGTTTCTTGCCCTGTTTGACTTCATTGTAGCATTGTGTTTCCAGACCTAAGTAATTAGTTTAGTTATGATATCATCATAAGCAAGAGAAATGAAGGCCAAGGCTGATGTGAACAACATTTTAATAAACCAAGCTTTAATTTTCCTTTCAGCTTCTGAATATGGGTGGTTTGTTAAGAGGTTCTTTTCACTGTAACAGAAAGTCTTGTGTTGAAAGAAAAAAAAAGGTCCGAGAAGGTCCTATTCATTTATACCTGCAGCAGCTTAAGTGCCCTTATGCAACAGGACAATTTAGAAAGGAGGGCCACTATCTCCATTGATTCCCTATTTTTTTTCCGTGTTACGCAGTCACATTGAAAACCCCTTTCGTCAAGAACATCTATTCATGAAAATGACTTGATTCCTATGATTACGAACACTTGAGTAACACAAACATTTCTAAAAGATGAATATAGACTGTTTACTTTTCCTTGGAGGTAAGAGACATGTGTTATTTAAACCTTGATCTGTTATTTGTTCCTTGCTATGTAAAAGTGAGATTTAAAATGAGTTATTCCATTTTCTCCCAACATATATTTGTACTGCCAATGTTACTGCTGTAGTGTATTGACTTAACACTTAACACCAGCTTCTCAAACTTATACTGTATATTTCAACAGTATTAATGCTTTAGTTTTGCTTTGAACAGTTTTGTCTTGTTATCTTCTATGTAGATGGAGACCTTTTTTGCATACAGCCAATCAAATCTTTGCATAAAGCAGCAACGTAGCATTCCATCATAAGCAGAGCAGACAGTCACATTGAGCCTGATAGCAGCCTGCCACACAACACAAGAGCCACAGACTCTGAACAACAAACCACACTAGCTTTCCTGCTAAACAAACATGAACACACACCTTGTCCTGGACCTTAGCTTGTTGAACAAACTCAGCCATGGAACAAACTTCACCGGGGAAAAGTGCACTGCTAACGTCAGTTTCATGGCTAGATAGCTAATTAGCTACTCAGCTGCAGCACATTAAATAACATTTAAATATGCCTGCAAATGTCACCTACGTCTATTAAGATGCTGGTGTGGTTCTTACTACTCATGATATGTTCCTACAGAGCAAGTTTGTTTATTTTGTCCATTGTTACCTATGGTATAACACTGGCACTTAGTCTGCCAACTGCTGTCAATCAAACACACCCATGACACAACCTTCAAGCCAATGAAAAGGAGCATTTCTGATATTTCTCCAAAGACTTTTTTGTCTTCCTTTTAATACATTTTACAAAAACATTATTTTTGACTGCAAGAATGAATGACTAAATGTGTTTTCAGTTGGACTATTTAACCAAAACCACCATCTTTACCTAACATTAACCAAATAATGAAAGTGCCTGAACACAACCATAAAAAATGTTACTCACACTTTTGTTGCTATGTATGTATCTTGTATTTAAAGAATTGATTTAGTAGGAAGACAAAGGAAATACATTGCAACTTAGTAGATGCATTTACTAAAAGTGCTGATTAAAAACATAAATCAGGTGGTATTACATATCTCTCAAAATGTATTTTCTGCTGCTAACTAGTAGTAGATAAACGTCATTTCTAGGAGACTGGGTTGTATGTGTCACAGGTAGCGGAGCAGGTGGACCCAAATGCAGAGACTGAGGCAGAATTACTGATTTAAGATCTTTAATGTGAGATCAGCAGTAAGGTAACAGAAGGCTCAGGTAACAGGCTGGGGGGAAAAAAAACAAGGAAAGCCAAGCTGGAACACCAGAAACATTGATGATGATCTGACAAACGGCTAAGAGAACAGACAGGTATATATACACAGGGGACTAATCACAAAACAAGGCACAGCTGGGGTGAGCAGGGACCAGACTAAGGAGAGAACATGATGACTGGGTAACAAGGTGATAGGAGGGTGTGGCGGGCAAAACACAGGGCAAGGCTGACAGAAATAGCAGGCTGGGGACACAGGAGGATAAACAAAGAGCGAACCAAAAACTCGGAAACAAAATCCTCTCTTCAATATGACACACTGACATTTTAAACTTTCAAACATACAAGTGAAACCAGCACAATGAACAACAGAAATCTTACAGACAAATCATTTTAGCATGTTAGACATTTACTCAACATCCATCTTCTGTCCACCTACAGATTCCCCTTGAATCCATCCAGGAATATCGATAGAGAACAGATCAATAAACACAAAGGGCATCTATGGCAATGTGAGAGCACAACGCAGGATTAAACAGTCAATTCATCTTAATATTCAAAGTATCTGTCCTTCTCCCTCTCAGTCTAGACTTAACATCACAGGGAGAAAAAGCTGAGGGTCTCTGGTTGACTGATGGATAATGGCAACTATGGCATCTTTCACAAGGACATCAACCAGTTGAAAAATACTGGCTGAATCTGCAGCTTGTCTTAGACTGATTAGTAACATGATAATTAAGTAATTTTGGTTAAATGCCACACAAGATTATCTTATTTTAATACATGCAACTTCACAAATATGAACGGTAAAGCAAGCTGTCCCCACAATATAATAATACACTCAAGTGAATCAGTGATCAAGCACTTACATGCCATTATTTCTGTACGTCTGCAGCAGCTCACAGCAGTGTCTCATGACTCACAGGGAGCACAGAGTTCACTGGCGAAAGCAAACAATGAGATAAATGAGTCTTGAACATGTAACATTGAACACACTCCTCCCGTTGACCCTAAAGCCTTGTCATACCATCTTAACTCAAGAATGTAAATGGTGGGAGCCCAAGGGTGAGTTTGTTGTCATCCCTACATTGATACAGCTTCATGTGCTGCGCAAGTAAATAAAGAATAACTAACCAAGGAGCATTTCAGAGCCTGAGAGAAATCACATAGCCCACTATCTCTTTATAATTAGCAGCTCTTCACACTCCTTGGACCACTTGTCAATGCTTAAGTCACATGTTTTTCTTAGTAATTTTCAATAGCCTTTAGGATAAAGATCTTGTGTATCACACAGCTTGGAGCTTGTTGACATGTGCTAATGCCTCAGCTTTTACCTGTGAACGCCCACGGGATCACACACACACACACACATTCCTCTAGAATGCCCAGCAGGATCCTTTTTCCTTAGGAAAACAAGTGCAAACCATTTGATCAGCGTGCTGGTACGAGAAGAAGGTCAGCTTTAAAAGCAGACTCTCTTAATCAACAGTGCAGGGGGTTTGTGTGGTGAATCAGTACATCAAAGATTTTTCACTTCCAGGCCATTATTTTCACAAGAAACATTCAAGGCTGATATTTTGTCCATTTCCCACTCACCTTGGCTTTGGGAAGCGTTTCGGATGGATGGATCAATAAAGGTATGGCCTTTTGCAAATATTCTGATATTGATTTTTCACGCAGCTTTTTGGCTGAGGTTTTGAATCTGTTATTTTCTTTTTAAAGATTATTTTTTTGGCCTTCTGCCTTTATTTGACAGTCAGTGGAGAGAGACAGGAAACACAGGGAGAGAGAGATAAAGGTATGACATGCAACAAGGATCCCACGGTCGGAAATTTAGAGTCTTTTTAGTTTCTTAATGCTTCCAAATTAGGTTTGTAAATCCCAAGATTTACATTAGGTTTTTGGACACTTACTCTCACATAATTCTAAAGCTTCTTCTCAACTCAGAGTTAGTGTTGTTGTTGCCCTGCTCAATACTTAATACTGCATCTCTTGTCATGTTTGATATATTTTGCTACCTGGCAGAGTGAGATGTCAGAGCCTCACTTTGTAACTTTTAACATAAATACATGACTTTATCAAACATCATGTGCTATATGTATTATTCCATAAAAATGTGACCTAATAATAGATCTTAAAACCTCATGAACTGATGTTGTGGAAGTGAGGTGAAGCAAAATGCCCTCACTCAGAGTCTAAAGCTCAAGCCAAGAAGAGAAGAACAAACACAGTATACTGTTTGCATGCAAAGCAGGAATTGTTCTACACCCCCAGTACTTTGTTACTTCCAGGTGTACTCCTGACACTGCCAGATGGACGCTGCTGAATCTTCTTACTGCTATACACACAGCACAGGGATTTAGCAACAGCTGTATCTGCGGTCTGAAAGCAAAAGGCCAACTTAAGATGAACATCAAACTATGCTATAGCCTCCATATGTGAACAAATGGTGGTAAAACCTAAAGGAAGGTGCATTCAAAAGCACTAATATTCAATGTTAATGACTACAGCTAACTAGCTCTAAGCACACCCATGTGAATCTTCATTATCTAATGCATGAGCTGCTGGGCTTTAAGGCTTATTACTGTAAGCAAACGGGGACAAAAGCTCTCTGTAATTACTCCAGTTCCCCAGTGGTTGATGGCAGCATTCTCAGGGAGCTTAGCAGTGGCTTCCCATGTACAGGAGCTCTCACCACATATCGGCTGGGGCGACGCAACACATGCTGTTCTTAGCTGTCTTCTTCCTCCCTCATCCGAGTTTTCTACCCCTCTTTCTCTCATTTCACTGCTTGTTTTCTTTATCCACTCTCCCCTCCTCACTGTCTTTTTTCAGTGTGCTTCATTGGCATTATGGGCTTATGTAAGAATTGAGGCTAATGAGAAAACATCAAACGAACAACCTTTTCACCTTTTATTTACCATTCTTGCCATTGTATTTTACAATTTCTATTAACAAAAATGGAAAGATTAGCTAATTTCATTTCAATTTCAGTCTTGCACATTAAGCACACATATGCACTACTGCATAAAACTACTCATTTCAATTTGTTGTAGTTTGTTCTCTATTTATAACTTTTTGTATCTCTATATAGATTTCATTTCATTTGCATTTTCCCAATTTTTATATTTTTATTCCTGCTTGCCCTATGCTTTCTTGTGCTGCTGTAACACCTAATTCCCCCCTGAGGAGCAATTAAATGTTATTTTACCCAAAAGTGTGACAGAAAAAAACATTTTAGCATAAATCTACATTTTTTGGAGACAGTTGTTGTTAATTTTTAGATTTTAGATAGAAAAATAAAGCGTGAAAAAATGTGATCATTGCAAATGCTTTAATTAACATAATAGCGCACTTAAGTCATTAATGTGATTCTCGTATGGTAATTTCTTCTTTAAATGTTTTTATGTGTGACCAACTATCTACTAAAAGTGGAATTTGAATATGTTAACGTCTTGTATTAGTCTGTAAAGACTTGTCATTCAGTTCAGGAACGGTAGCAGGTGGCGTTCCTACATTTCTGATGCTGTTAAAGGTTTGCTTTTAGTATTTGTGGTCATATTAACATTAGCACTAATATTTCAGTATTTGCAAATGAGGAGATAAAATGGCCCATGGGGGGAAACTCACAAAATACTAATGTCTTATTCATCTGTGAATACTTGAGTAAGAAATACCTTACATAAGATCGGCCATATTGTTTAAATCTACCTTATTCCATTTTATTAACAAATTTGCATGAATGTTCACACATATATGTTCAATATATATTGTATATAATGCACAATACACGTTCAATAGGTGTTATATGAGGAGTTTAATGTGGTTGACCTCTTTTTATGTGTTTTCTCTCTGAAGGTACAGAGTCACAGACATGTCTGATGGTTTAATAATCTTAGTGGCTTTTCTTTGAAGAGAACATAAGCTTTTGCTAAAGAAAGCTGTTCATCTTTGCTGTAAGAGTCTGTTTTTATTACACAATCTGGTGTGATTTAACCCTCTTATCCAATCAGTACTTTCAGTTCAAACATAACCCCACACACTCATGCTGCTGTGGATTTAAACATGATCACGACATCCTCACCATGTCTGGTAACACAAGTGTCAAATATGTTTCTTTTCTCTTGACTGAGAAAGTTCCTTTGCAATTCAAACACATTGTCCTCATGCTAAGCCAATCACAGCCAGAGAATATTACTGTGTTATAGTCAGAGTGGTGTAAAGTGATTTACCTGTGCACCAGGATTTCAAAAATAGGTTCATCATAACTTGGGAGATTTCTGTGTACGCAAGCGATGGATACAAATAACCTTGGCTGGCTGAGTAATAACAAAGACTTACAGTACAGGAGCAAAGCCACCATGACGACTCTCCAGTCTAGAGGAACCTTCAAAAACCTCCACCGTCTGTGTCTATTCTCTTCATGAGCTGTAGTTTCATCTGTGAAATGAGAATGCAAATCATATTTAGTAGTGTGTGAGTGTGAACTGGCAAGGCAGAACATTCAATTCAGTCTGATATTACCAACAAGGAAAGGGAAGCAGGAAAAGTAAAGCCCTATGCTGTGTGCTTGTCACGAGTCCAATAGTCCAATGGCTGTAATACAGGATGTAAAAAAGGTTTATTCCGCTGATTTCCACACTCATTTTTTTCCCCCTATGAAATCATGTTGAACAAAATAACTCTATTTGGGACTACTTTACATGGTAATACTGCATTCACACTTTCAGAATGGGACCATTTTGGAGACATTTATTTTAGACCCAAAGAACACAAAAAGTCTGAATAGTAAGCACAGACACACTGTTGCACAAAAAGGCTTAACACCAAACTTCCTGAACAATCCAGTAGCAGAAATAAAACAAATGATGCATTAAGAAGCAAACGTTTCCTGTTTACTTGTAATACTGCAGATAAAGTAGACTTTAATTTACTGCCCAGATTTCATCCCAGATTTTGACTGTCCGTGCAGTTTTCCAAGTTGGAAGGCATTAGTGCCAGCCTGAGCAGATTTCCAGTTGGTAGCAATCTGCCACTTGGTTTTGCGATTGGCTTAACACTCAAAAGGCTATTGAATTTTGGGGCCTAGGAAAAGACCAGTGTGTGATTTTGGGTGATTTTTTTGTCGTATGTGCTGCACTTCCTTGGACTATCAAAGCCAATCAAGTTTGAGTGGTACAACAGGTATCTTAATGGACCTTGACAGTGGTCAGCAGTAGAATGAGGGCATTTTAAACTCACTCAAAGCTTGTGAAAAGCTCCTGAGTACTCACGCCTTTTCAAATGCCAGGTACTCTGAAGAAAACAACAGACGTGAGTAGGCTGTAAAGGGTCAAATATATCTATCCATCTATCTGCTGGTTATTAGTCAGAATGGATAAAGTCTAGTGCAATTTTGATTATTTCTTATATCAAGGTATTTTCTTGTTAAATTTGTGAACTTTTCTTGTTAGGTTTGTGAGCTTTTCTTGACCACTGGAGACAATAAATAAAACTTCCACTTGAGAGCACCATGACTTCCTGTCAGTCACCAGAACACACTTTGTTTTGACTTTTGCCCACAGGTCATTGGAGCTGTGAAGTGTTACCTGTCAGGTCGTGTGAGTTATGCTTACAACTCTTGGTTGGTTTGGAATGACACAGTGTGAACACTAAGTGGACCAGACCTACCAAAAATGCTGAACTACTGTACAGGTGAGAACACTCCAAGTGACGATTGACAATTTGTAGACTTCATTTATGGAAATCATAGCCTAATTGTGGTGATACCACCCTGTTTTCCATCGCTTTCTACCAACTACATCACCCTGCATGTGTTTCTCCATATGAGAGCAGCGTTGACCTTCTGTCTTGTCCTGGTTTTGACCAACTCCCTATGCTGTGCCCTGTTCCTAAAAAGGTAAGATTTACGACTATGACCTCCAGATTCATTGTCTCCGTCCATATGTCTCCTATTGCTTATTGTTTGTGTGGCATCTTCCTTTGCGCCCAGCCGACATCCATCAACCTGTGTGGCTTCACCCGCTGACTTTAACCTTTTGTAGAGACCTACTTAAACATCTTGATTGCCAAAATAAACTGGGACCCTTGGCCTGCTGTAACTGCTTTCACACACAATTGCGGGGAGTGACATGCATTTAGTAACCTTTTAAAAGGCCACTTAAACACTGTAATATCCCCTTCAGATGGAGCACAAGCTCAGGCTAAAATGAAATCATTCCCATTGCCAATCAGAGTTAAGTGCTGTAAGAATGCCCAGGATGCATGTTAAGTGTTTCTGAATGTACCAGTGCCTTTTCCTACATCTTTGGAAAGTCAGGGCTTACACTCAAGCACTTACAATGAAGTGATCAATCACTTTGGTGCAGAACTAGATCATCTATTTACAGAATGATTATATGCAACTACTGCAAGTGAGTCAAAACCAGATAGGGACTGTGCTGAAAGAGAGAATATAGTCCACCTCATATTGAAAACTACATCCTTCATTCATATCTTTGCAGGTTGTAAAGTTTTACAGATTTGATGATATTTACTGACTTGATGACACTCTCCCTCATTGGCCCGAAGAAACCTTTTCTGCTTCAGATGCAATCTTGGGAATCCTCAGTGTCTCAAGTGCCAGACCAATCATTGGATGCAGCATCAGGTCTCCAATGATATCCTTTTGGATCATTAGACATCCAAGGGTGTGCACTTCAGATTTTTTTTGAGAGATTGTTCTATTTTTTGTCAGTCTGGGTTTGAATGTCTTTAATGAGGTTTCTGTTGTTTCCGCTGAGATTTTTACCCTCTCAAATCTTTTCTCAAAACGTTTCCTCTCTTGGATTGCGCCAAGTGATACCATTGTCTCCTTCAGAAAGGGTTTTGAACCTTAAACATGTATTTTCAAGGGGATTTCCCATGCATGAAATCCAACATGGTTCAAAGAAAAACACACATAGCCTTGAGATATCTAGGGAATGGGCTCCATCTTAGGCCTACGGATTCTTCTTTTACAAGTTAAATTCCATTGTTGGATTATTTAGTATAAGGTAAATTTGCTGAGATGCAACCCCCCACTGTACAAATGCATGCACCCATGTAATTATGCACCTGTCAAGTTTCATTCTAATGTCCACCTGTAAAACATATGATTAGCCAGTTATGCTGTCTGTCTCCATACAGTTTAACAAGGTAATGGGTCTCCAATGATTTGACCAAGGTGGCTGTCAATGAGAGGCTACGCGGAATTGTTCTGTGGTTAACATGCCTTTAACTTGTCGTCTTATCACCTCTTCAGGAAATACTAAGCACTACTGATGTTTTGATGCAGGTTCTAACTTTAATTAAAAGACGAGTTTAATAGCAGAATCTGACAATGGCTTTACCAATGTGTTAGGGCAACCTTCCCCATTAATTTGTAACCGTGTGCAGCAAGACTGGGAGTACGAAGTAGTTTGTAGCACTTCAATAATACTATTTGTGCAAATTCAATCCAAGCCTGTCTGAGTTTACCAGACCGCTGTAGAATCCATTTGCAATCACAATCACAGACCGGAAAGCTGATAAATCAGTGCCTCAAGCAGGTGATTTCTCCATGCCCTGTTTGCACAAATGTGAGTACACATTACAGCAGCGAGAGGCAGAGCGAGTTGCAACATCATAAAATTAACTAAATGAACTGAGATTCAACTCATGCCATTGTGACTCCATGATGATAACTGCACCAGCTGGCTGAGTCATTTGAATTCCTCCTCATATTTCCAGCCCAAACATAAAACACAAGCTCCACTGAAGATACAAACTCAACAGAATACAAAAGGGGAATATGTCAAGTGGACAGCCTGTGACATGTAATTGAAACCATGCCACTGGCACAAAGATCCTTGCAAATTCATGCAGATGTATGGTTGGAGGGAAACTGGGGTATTGCTTCTTTGTGTGTGAGGCACATACTGGGGGTTGGATAAGCACGGTGTAATGCATGACTCAGTTTAACTTATCACCGGAATTCCAAGACATCGGCCCAGACAGGAAATCTAAAAACAGCCTCTATATGCTTTGTGTAAAATTATGAGTGACAGGGTTGTTGCTCCTGCGCTTGGTGTGATGCTAAAAATGGCAGTACTGCATATCAGCCCAGTGCTAGGATTCTGTCAATCATGTTTTGTTTGTTTTTTGTTTAAGAGCAGTTTGTGTTCACTAAATTGTACCTCTTACACGGCAGGTGTGCATATGTCTCCTTTGTATGAGCCTCTGAATGCATGTTTGAGTGTCTGGGTTTGGGGCTTATGTAAATGTGCATTAAAGTGGCACTCATCAAGATCAGTTTACTTGTCATAAGGAGTACTACATAGCCTGTTAAAACTGTTTTATAATACATTCTGTGGCTCTGGAGGAACCTTTCTTAAATCTGAAAAAAAATAAGAAAACGAGACATTGGTGATGTCATCATGGGTTGTCTTGCCTTGGACTTGGAGACTAGAAATTGATAATCAAAAGCCCATGTTATAAATCAGGAGCATTGAGTTTGAAAGACATGGTCTTTTAAACATGGTGTTTTTAAACAATAAATAAACTACATAAACTACCAAGAAGCAGCAGCTTTCCAAATTGTTTGACTTGCATTCATTTGGTTATCTTGACAAAATCATCATGTGGCAGCTGCATTATGGATTAGATAACAAAGGTAAAATGTTGCTGCTCAGCAGCTGACTCTCAAGTCTCAGACAGTGGAAAGTCTTTGAAGATGTCAACAAGAACTGCAAGCAAAAATGCAAATAACACAACTGAAAAAAGGTTCACTGTGATGGGTAATTCATCTCAAGCTAGTGTCTAGGCTCTCATTTCAATACCATACTGCCATGAACAGTAACCACAGGCTGTTAACAGCAGGGAAGTTACTTGAAAATTGTAATTCATTACTGATTACATATTATTCATTGTAAAAGTAATGTCATTACTTTACTTATTACTCAGCAGCAAAAGTAACGTGCTATATTACTCTTACTTTACTTCTGTTATTCAGCCATCAGCTCTGTCAAAGTTGCCTTTTAACAGCACAAAATCCTTCTCACCCAGACAGTGCATCTTTAGTATTTAATGCATGTAGGAATAGAAAACAAGACATTTGTGGTTTAACAAGCAGACAGGATACAGTTTGGAAGGATTTACTGACCATCTGACAGCTAGCATTAGCGTAGCCTCAGTGACTGCACACAGCACTCCAGAAGTCCTGACCTCAGCTGCATGATTCACACACTCTCTAACTCTAAACGAGACTAGCATCAGGTGACTCCTGAATGTAGGCGTACCCACAGCTAACGTGATCAAGCCAGCTAAGCTAAAACACAACTTTGGAATTACGGCTAGTCACATTTCTCCTCCTCCAGGGCCATCTGTCAGCTGATCACACAGACCACACTGATATCAACCCTCCATTAATCCTGGTAAGACGGTGAGCCAGCGACCCCCAAGTGTAAAAGTAACGGAGCACTACTGGGATTCGTAACTGTAATGTAATTACTGAATTTCAAATTGTAATTTCATTTCTATAACTACTTGTTATTGAAAAAAGTAATGATATTATTCTAACCCGTTACAAAGTAATGCTATACTGCCCAACACTTATTAACAGTTGAGGGACTATAACATGTAAATCTCCACACAGCAGGCTCTCAATGTGTGCTTATGTACCTGACACTGAGTGCATGTATGTTGTATAAGCCTGCCACTGCAGTGCTCTCTGTCAGCCTGTCTCAGCTCTCTGTATTAAACTGTAAAGGCACCGCAGGGTGCTGACGGAGCTCAAACCTTTTAGCTGACTCAATGTTTCACAGCCGAACCTACTTTGCCAAACGCCAGACAGATGTATCCTCTCTCCGGCCCGATTTGTTAGCACCTGACCAAAGCAAAACTGCACTTGGACCCATAAAAACCAAAGAACGATAACAGAAAGAGCGATGGTGAATTTATTTTACGACTGATGTTTCTACTGTGGAGCTAGTCAAACATAAGACAAGAAAGAAGTAGTGCACCCCAGGAAGCCCAGACATTTGAACCTGTCTTCAAAATTTTTATCTGAGATGTTGTTTATGGATATACATTTTGAAGAGTTTCATTTAAATATAAATTAACAAAAGCAATTTCTGCACTCGAAAAACAAAAAAATCAAATCACTATTTTCATGTGAAAATTCTTTACTCTCTGCAGAAAAAGTGACATTTTGAAGGTGCATTTGAAGAAAACCATCATTTTTGACAAATGGATTCTCCTGGTACAGAATGGCAGGAATAATGTTAACTGAATTTATGACATTTTGGATACATTTGGTAGCAGAAGCAGGGTTCACACAGGCCAATATTCCAAACCACTTCCCTTGCATGTGTGTTTGTGTTTTTTTAAAGGACTCAAATGCAGTGGTTTCAGTGAAATTTTGTCATTAGTTTCGGTTTCCAGGCTTGTTGCAAAATCTGTGTTGTGAATGTTTAAGTGAAGCATTAAACAGAACACAGCGGTAGTTAAAATTATAAAATATGTATGTAGATAGCTGCACATGGTGGATACAAAAATCCTGCCCTGATGGTTGTTTTCACTCTAATTTACAACAATATAATGGGAGGAAATACACAAGTGAGCTTTTTTATTTTACTGATGTAATTTTCTCAGCAGGTCATGAAATGATTCACCAGCTATTTTCTCTGTATAAAACAGGATTACAAAGTAAAAAAGGTGATGTGTCACTTAAATTCCAGTCAATTACAGCACGCATTAGCAATAAAAAGCAGCAGCAAATTGCCAACAACTTACTTCATAAGAACTACATAAGGGTAAATATAATAGGGATAATTAAATTACATTTCTTGTGGCTGCTTGGTGGTCTGAGCTTGGTCTCCGCTCTGTTGTTATATTTGGTTTCTCTGCGGTCGATGGCCTGTGATCGATAAGTAACTGTCATTGTCATCTCTCCTCTTTCACACTCTCATCACACATCCTTCCTTCGGTGGCCTGTCTGTGGACTTGATGGGAATCATTTCTGCCTTTTGATTGATGACACTGAATGACAGACAGATTAACACTAAAGGCCAACTGCTACTAGGACTTCAAATAAAACTCCTAACTACATATAGTGTCCTTATCCTTATGTGACTTTTATTAAACCTTAAGCCTTTTTCCTTAAAAAAAATGGTAAGATGTAATAATATTGTCAATTTCCATCACTCAAAGTATCTCTACAACAATGAGCCAAAGGCAGAAGTGTGAATTTCAGCCTGTTTATTCCTCCAGCATTCAGTTCAATAACTACAGTACCTAGTCTATCGCATTTATCAAAACTCACGATGAAATGTGTTTTCACACATACTCTGTAATTGCCTACATGCCCTCAGAGAATGTGGATGGTGAGGATTCAGGTACAGTGAATATTATTTATTTCTTGGACTGAAAAGACAGACAATGCGCACCCTGCTAGATCACCCGAATGCTGTCATGGAGACAGCAGCACCGTTTAATGCTCAAATGAAAAAAAAAAAAATCACCGAAATACATTTGTTGTTTGCAAACACCACAACAGCGTCTGATGTCAGAGGTTGCCATCTTTGTCTTCTGATCTTTAAGGATGAGACCAGCAGTATTTTTAGAAGACTGAGGGCCTGTTCCCATAGATCACCGAACAAAGGTTTCATCTCAGGTGGCAGTTTTTGAAAAAGCTGCACAGAGGAAATACTGCTCACTTTTGTATCTTATCACCACACCATGAGTAATCTGCCTATTGTAAACTCATAGACTATCAGCATTCTTTCTACAAAGACTACATTGCCTGTTGGAGCACAATAGCTTATTTACCAGAACATTTTCTCCATGCCTTCCACAACAACAACTCACAACTTTTAAAACCAATATGATGAAATACAATTCTTAGGTATTTTCTGATCTGAATAAGGTTTGGTTAAATTTAGGCAATAATAATTACTTGGTTAAGATTAGGAAAACATCATGATCTCTCTCTTAGGTCAAGGAAAGTTAGCTATAAGACAAAGAAATATTGTTACCATGGTTTAAAGGCGACATATGCTTTTTGTGATTTTCTGTCATTTATATAGAGCTATAATGTCAGATGTCCATGTTCAAAATGGTCAAAACTCCAAAACTTGAGGTGAACGTGAATAAAAAAATGCTCCCTGAAAGTCTGACGTCAGATTGTTTGTTCATGTCCACAAACAGCCGTCTGTACTCTTTGTTGCTAAGGTTGTTGCTATGAGTGTTCCATGGGTTGTTTCAAGTAAAGAATGAGAAAAATAAGTTAAATCCTGCAACTACTGTTTGTTTATGTAGCCTCCGGAACTGGTGGGAGTCTGCTGAGGGGCACCTTTAAGGAGCTGACAGGACAACAGAGGAGGCTCAACGGGAGGGGGGCCTTAACGAGACATGAGCTAAAACAGCCTGTTTCAGACAGAAGCTGAACTGAAGGGCTGCATAATGGGCCAGTATAAGATAAATAAGGATTTGAACTGTAAATTATGCAAAGATATTCCAGTAAAGTCCCAGAATAAAAATATAGACCTGGAAATGTTCGTGATGCGTCCCCTTTAAAGAGACAAACACTGAGCATTGGTAGGAGACAGGATGCAAACCTCAGTCTCTGGCATTCAAGTCAGACATTTTGGACAACCAATGAACTCCCTCAACCTCCTCCCTAAGAATTTCGTGGCCCTAAAACAACTTCTACCCTACTTGGCTCTTGACCACAAGAGGTCACTTGTTAGAAAAATGCAAACACAATTCGAACAAACAAATTTTCCTGGTGAAAACAGTCTTGAATCACCCACTACATGATTCTTCTGCATGGCTCAGAATGCCATGTTGGAATTGAACTCCTCAAATCAACTGCATGCATTAAGATGTTGTTTCCCACATCATCAGCCCAGATGTCAGAGACTGAAAAGTGTCTAAACATGTGGGATAAAATTGGAGATGGTAATGATATTAACCAGAGGGTGTCATTACCTATTCCAAAAGCAAAATCTCTAAATCTCAACATCTGCTGTTGACTATTAGAAAACTGTAACAGTGGGTGAACTTTACACAGCGGGATTAGATGGGAGGAGCGAATTATTCATAGCGAGCCAGAGGGCAGCATGTTTATGCACAGTGCTGAAATGCTTAACTCAAGTGGAGTAGCTGCTTCTTCAGGTAAAATGAATTCAGCAGCAAGAAATAGCTCACAAGTTGAAGCACTAAAAGATGATTTAAACAGGCTGCAATCTTCACTTATTATCTAGTGTTGGGGTTCTGTTTTTCTTGACAAAATACTTGCTTGCTGCTGCTGAAGACATAGTTTGTGTATTTTCTCTCTAAATGGTCCAAACCATTCATGTTCCAAAATCCTAGAGGTTTACTTTACATGCATCCTACCATTCTTTTCATGCAAATACTGTGTGCTCACAAGTCAAATGTGTTGTCCAAGCATTAAATTATTTTAGTGTCAAATTGAATGTGTGTTGGTCTGCATTTTTGCATCTTTTTCCTATTTTTCTTTTTCTATAGATAATTTCAGAATATATCAGGATCAGGAGGAGTGAATGTATGTGTGCACGCTGCCCAATTTGCAATTCATTTGCTGTCACATTCACCGCCAGTACACACACATACACAGCCGACACATATCAGTAATTACCGAATATATTAGAAAGATCAGAAGACTCTCCATGATCCTCTGCGAGACCGGGCCAGCTGTTTGCGCTCCGAGCGTTCTTTGGTCTCTGCATAATCATCACAGCACTTTTTTGCATAGGCGGCTGCTGAGGCTGCACTTCCTGTGATGAGGGGGGTGGGAGGGGGGTTTAAGGATTTTTTTTTTCTCCTTTTATGATTGTTTTTTTTTTTTTTTTTCTTCCTTCTTTTAAGCTTGCCTGCACCCCACACCCTGAGGTGAAGTGATTATTAGTTGGGATGTGCCAGGAGTTCAGAACTGCTGCCAGCCAGTCTATAGAATAACAACTGGGAATACTATTTCTCTAGCTCCAAAATGAACATCTGACACTTCATCTAAAAAGCAGATAAGGCTACAGCAATGCTGTTGGAGATGGATTGCACCTCCAGCAAGGCTAAGATGGAAGATAGGAATGAAGAACCACTTAATTACCCTTAACTTAAAGAGGATCAACAGATATTCCACTTAAGTTTTAGACAAAAAATTGTAAGAAAGATAGCATTATCAAAAGAGCCATAAGGGCAATTTATTAGAACACTGTAGACCTCATTCTTTGTTTTTGTCAGTGTAACAAATAAAACAAAGGCCAGTCTCAGTGAGCCAGGAAGTTTACAGCACAGCATTAAAAGCCTTATTTGTCTTTGAAACTACAGCCTGTTTTAAACAGAGATCTAGCAATACTGCTGTAAAGAAGACCCCTCATTATGCCAGCTTTGCTTTTTGACACTGAACCAAACCAAGCCGGCATAATGCTGCCCCACTGTGTGATTTTAGATAGCATGACGGCGTTCTGGAATCAGGGGCGTGACATGTAGCACAACAGCATCGGCATCTAGTGTGATGCATAACATATACATTGGGCAGCAGCATTGCTTTCTAAACAATAATGGTGGATAAATTGAGTATATCCGCTGCCGGCTAAACGGCGGAACAACAATACCTGACCATTCCATGTTCGTACATTTCATATAGAACGGTGATGTGGAATAACGACGCAACATTCCTGCCTTGAACAGGCTGTGTAAAAGGGGATATTAACTCTGTTCTTATTGAAACGGGGCAATTGAAATGTTATGGGATGAACAGCTTAGATGGAGGGCTGTATGGCAGAATTATTAGTGCTGTTATAGAGCTCATAGTCAGTAATGGCAATTGAGACTGTGATCGCTCAGATGGTTGATACGGTGAGATTAAATTGATGAAATGACATTCGATGTGCACCAGTGTTCATAGCAACTGCATGTCAGAGTAACTTTTGCTGTATTTTCAAATATGTATATAGAGTATATCCACCTTTACATCATAAATTCAAATATTTGAAAATTTAAAAAAAAACAACAAAAAAAAACATTTTTTTCCACATAAACTCATTGCTATAAAAAATATTTTCTAATGTATGTTATGCAACTAACCTTACTTAAATTCACATTTAGTTTCACTGGTAGAGACCTCATAGTTTGATAGATAATGTGATTATGTACAGTATTTGCATCTTTACTAAAAAGAGCACTTTACTGCCTTATCTGTGATGTTGAATTCTTGTGTCTTTAAATACACTTTATCCAAAAGCATGTGGAGGAGCCCACAGCATTTTCTTCAGTGTCTTTGGATTTTCCTGTCAGGCTGCGCACAGCCCCAACAGGCTCCAACTATCACAAGGCTAGGACAGTCTGTATTTTGGCTGTGAGGCAAAACCCAGGGCAATAAAAGGCCATCAAGCACTGATTGCAGTTTGTAAAGCTTTTTGCTGTGAGCACATGGTAATAATTCAAAACAGGGCCATAGCCAGGGTTTTCGAAATACTGAGGTTATGAGGCCAAGTTTTTATCTTATTTATTCAGTTAACTGTTCAGTTACAAGCCTAAATGCTTATTAGCAGTTTCTCTCATTTGCAGCATGGTAGATGGACCGTGAGATCAACCCTACATCTAATTTGCAACAGGTAATACATTTGGAAGGAAATATAATGTTGCACAGATTACGTTTTTTTTTATCAGCCACATGAAGAAATATTAGCATATCTGACAAGTCGCAACATGTTGATACTGAACGTATCTGTAAAGTCTTCTCTGATGACATATTTCACTTGTCTCTCTACAATATCCAGTCCTGTGATACAATTTCCACTCATAGTGATTCAAGGGGCGGTGGGGGTGGGGGGCAAAAGTGACTTGAGGCACAAGGATTAGGGTTCACTTATCAAAATGTAACCAAAACCACAATCTTTCCCAAGTCACACTCTTTGTACACCCACGATTTGTAGTATTGTGATCCTAATCCAGACAGCAATTATTTTTCCAATCACATTAAAATTGGGGAAACAAATGAGTATGATATAAATGTGATTTCTAGAAGACAGGGCTGGTAAGAGGACGCTATTCAGAGAGATTTTAGTGAGTAAAGCAAAACAAGCTGTAAGACAAGGGAGCATAAATACTACATTCCCCTCTCCATCCCCCGTGAAAATGATGCCCTTTCAATACCTTATCTAAAATTACTTATATAATATGAAGTGTCAACAGTATAAACATTGAGCTAGCACAACCGTGTTAAAGTTCAAAGTCTGAATAATAATCTAGCAGTAGTTGAGAGGTTTCAGTTGTCACACTTTGAGGCACCTGAGCCACAGTAAAACTGCATCCTGGGATACTGCGACCTTCAAGCGAAGTGATGCAGAAGGTGATTGCAGCTCCTTGAAGCTGATATGAGAGGCATTTCTCCACTGACTCTTTGACTAAGCCCCATTAAGCACCCACACACTTTCACACACATAAGCAAGTACATGCACACACTCATATCACTTCTCTCCTGTTTGGACATTCGTAAGTACCTTTCCCTCCTTTGTTTTTTTTTCACCCGTCCTTCTTTTCCTCCATATCCTCATGGTTTTTCACAGTTAACACCCATTCTTTTCCCCTTGTGCCCTTCCACAGCTTGAGTTCAGCTCATTTATGTCCCCCGTGATGAATGTGTCACACTGGCAACACTTAAGCGGAAACACACTCATATATATACACACACATACACACACACACACACAAAGACACATAAACACATCCACCCACACACAATGCGTGCACACTCCATTCCTTGTGTCAGCTAGCCACAGTGTGATCTGATAAATGGTTTTTGGTGCAGGTGCTTTTTTCATTAATACAGCCTCACAAACCTAGCCTCATAGTAGCCTACAGCTATCCAACATATTACAAAGAAAATAGACAGAAACAGAAAAGAAGGAGTGAAGTAAAAAGAAAGACAGGAATAGAATCAAAAACAAGTCTTTTTGCCTTAGAGAACCTCAGGTGTTTCTGTACACCCAGCTGTTGTTTTGGATAAATTTTTCATTTTACCTCAAAGTTAACGGTTCTATTTTTTTCACTGGGTGTATTGATTTCCCGATAGGGAATATCTGTATTGAGCAATGTGTCACTTAAAATGATGCATGAAAGGATCATAGGTCCCCAGTTTGCCATATTGCAGCGTTATCCATTTGTTTTGTTGCTCTTGCAAACATAGGTATTGGCATTTGGAATGAAACAGACTCAGTAATTTGTTAGTGGTTCTTTAGTGTTCATCACTTTGGTGTTCATTGCTAGCATTCAGAGAGGAAGTCTCACCAGCAGAGAGCAGGGATTAGGGAATCAATGTTTCATTATCAGCCTTAAATAGGTGAGAAGAAACACATTGTCAGACATATTCTGAAGGAGTCAGAACTACAGTGCCAGCACTGGATCTTGCAGAGGCGTAGATAAAAAGTCACTGATATAATATTCACATTAAAAGCCCCACATGCCAGCAAGAATTCCATTCATCCATCCATTTTGAAACTGCTTACTTGAGTTAAGGTCAGGGAGAATGGATAGAAAGCAACATGTAGATCTCTTTAAATTAGTGCAGCATGAGCAAAACCAGTCATCCCTCAAACCCCAAATTTCTTATTTTTACTAGCTGACGGGAAGTCGATGGAGTTGGTGAAGCGGTTCAGCCGTCATCATCTTTATTGCAGCTATTTGGTAGATGGGTTTGTAATTCCATGTCATTGAAATTCCATTTCAATACCACTTTTTGTATATGGATATTTCCCCACAAATAATCACACTCATACATAATGATCCTTTTGGCAAATAGAGTGAATCTATAGCATCTCATCTAAATGTAACAGGGGACCTTAACCCCACTTTATGATTTTAATTAAGACAAGCTGATTCACATTGGAAAAATTATTATTCAGAACCCTTATTAATACTTTCAATGTAGCTGGTTCAACCTCCTGACATCTTCCCTATTCTTTTTTGTAGCATTGCCTGTCAATGTTACAAAAGACTCTTATCTTCACAGTCTTCATGATGATTTTCTTCTATCCTTTCACTGTTTTTTTTCCTTTTTCTACATGAAATTAAATTGTACTGTGTTGGATAAAGGCGTTACATAGACCTACTGTCACATAGTGCCAAAGGAGCTCAAAAAATTAAATATTAGTTTGATGTTTATTATCTTTGCAGGGTTGTGAGCATAGTTGGGTAAATGGTCAGTCTATATCCACAGACCAGCATTTACCATATTGTAGGGAAATGGTGGGGTTTCTTGGTTTGTGGGCATTTTTTTAGCCATGCTAGTGGTGAGGCTCTAGGAATGGCAATGTTGGTATATCGGTTGGGCCTCCACTTTGGTCCAGACTAAAATATCTAAACAGCTATTAGATGGATTGTCATGAAACTTTGTACAGACAATCATGGTCCCCAGAGGATGACGCCTACTGTCTTTGGTGATCCTCTAACTTTTCCTCTAGGACCACCATGAGGTTGTCATTTGTGGTTTTGATTTATATGTTTCAACAACTATTTAATAGATTATCATGAAATGTGGTTCAGACATTGACATCCCCCCCAGAATGAACTGTAACAACTTTGGGGATCCCTTAACCTTACATCTAATGCCAACAAATAGTACTGTAAAATATCCATTTAACATTAAATACAAGCTTTCTTGCAGTTAATTCAAGATCATGACATTCATGATCACAACCAAAGATAAGACAAGCATGTTAAGAAGCATAATCAAGTAAAAAAGCCTCTTTGGTTCCATTCATCCAGTAAGGAATGTTATAATTTCAGAGCAGCTCTGCCTCTCATGTTTGTATAAGTAACACTCCAGTCTGTTGCATGGAGTACTTAGAAGTCTAACGGTGCTCTTTGATAAGAGTCAGAGCTGCTTTGCTCAGGGGCAGCCAGTTGACACATTCTGCATTCATGTCCCACAAGGAGTTAGCAGCAAGAGTTGCAGTTGACATATCCCACCGGGTGCAGAACCTGAGGCCAACACAGGACTTTTCAAGGATTACATTGTCTGTCAGCTGGCCTGGGGACAGGAGGAAGTCCCCCAGGATGAGACAGAAAAGGGGACTTGTGGCCTGCTCTTTAGACTTGCTGCCACAGTGTCCCTCCCAAAAGGAGTGGGAAATGGCTAGTGGACCAGATGTTGCCAGTGCTGCTCATGAAAGGGAAAATAAGAGAAGCTCCCACAAAAAGGAATCAGGTAAATAAAGACATAGATAAATAAATGATTAAGCTAAATAATTCAGTTTGTATGATATAAAGTTTGGACCTAGTGGCCCTTGAACACACTTCTGTGTAAGGTTTAATTTCAGTCAGTTTATATGGGGGTCTTCAAGTTTGTCTTTTTCACAGTCTGCCCAACTTTCTCCTTTATCTAGTGTATGTGAAACCTAACCACTTTTTGTGTAGCTGCTGCAATTTCTCTGTCTTTTGTTTTTTAGAGTGGCACTTCTCTGTGGTCTTAGAACTCAAAATAAGAGATCTAAGAGATCATCTAAAGCTTTTAAGCTGTCGTCCATCCATCCTCAAGTGCTTTTTGGATGATTGATGCCACATATAGTGTAGACACTTTTTTATCTACAGTAAGAGACAATGTTTGGAAAGATAGCTGTGATTACGAATGACATTCCCTCTAAGAAGCTTTCTCCTCAGTTCAGACATTTGTCTAGTTAGACTTTTTCAACACAACTCAAGTTATGTCTTCGAGAAATGGCCCACTTATTAGATAATTTCAAAAAGTCTGCTTTTATTGCTTTACTGTTCTTGATTTAACAAGCCAGCCAGATGAAGGTCTTGAGAATCTGAACCCATGTCCAGACCCACTACACATTAGTCCACATCTGATGTTATTTGGCCCGACATTAAAATTCATTTTTTCAAAGAAATTAGTGAATATATCCTTGAAGTTTGCTTTGAATTGTGTATTTACTTGGTCAGAATTGTAATTACAAAAAATAAGAAACTTAAGTTTAGTTAATTTGTCTGCTGTGACAGCTGTGTGTGAATTTTTAGTCCCAACTGTAATTTTAATTGGTATAATATCTGTGTGGCCAGTGGATTAAAAAAAAAAAAAGAAGAAAAGTGATTAGCTGAGCCACATTCAAAGCTGATTCAAAGCTGTTGTAAAATCTCTATAAACACACAACTGTGATTAGTCACAATTAGTCATCTGTACAAATTGTTTCAAAATGTCAGATTTTGTTGTGAATTTTGATTTACTGGGTGGGCTACACTAAACTCTAAACTAATAAATGTCTATGTGAACATTGTGAATAGATGCATTTCATAGACTAACATTTGATGATACTGCACATAGTGCCGCACACACACACACAATATGTTGCTGTTTTGAAAAGAGGCAGCTATAAGGACACACTCACTAATGGTTGTTAAAGCTGAAAAACAGGTGCAAGCTAACCCACATTGCCATGAGCTACAATTAGCGGAATAGCAGAACAAAAAATATTTATTTCACAACAGAGAACATAGCATTAGCTCATACCAGGAAACATGTCACACTGAGCTTGTGATGAAAAAAAAGTTGAAATCACCAACATATCTCTGGCGTCAACACGTCAAGACGAACTGCACAGTCAGCAGGAAACTAAACTTTATGTTAGCAAGCATTAGCTCCAGACAGCCACTCAGTCTTGGGAAATACACACATAGTTTTTATTTAACCAAGCTGACAACAATACTTTCATACATGAACACCTTTGCAATTTTCTTGGAAGATTTACCTGAAGGTCTGTTCGTGGTATACTTCCAAGGTCAAGACTGCCTTGTATTTTGAAAATATCCCATATTGTTTACATTTTTTGTTTATAATATACAGATTAGCAGTGACACACACACACATATTCCGTTCAGTGTCACGTCAATACAAGCAGGTGGAGCACAAATACCCGCCGTGCTCTCTGTCAGTTTTATGCCACTGTGAAAGGTGAACCCTATGGTTTTGGCAGTTACGTTGGGCTTAACTGGTACATCCGTGATCTACCACTCAGCCAATCCTGGTGTCCCATGATCCCGAGTTGATCATTAGCAACAATGTTTTCGTTGGATGAGAGAAGATGCTGGAGCAATACCCTTGCTCCTGGCACCATGCAATTAAAACGCACCTGTCCAGAGTCAAACACTCCTGTACCAGCAAAGAGAAGCTCTGACATAATTGAACACTACTTCAACAATTACACAATTAATAATGATATCCAGATAAATGTTGATAATCAACCCAATCATTAAGCATGCTTGACTAGCCTGATTAGCATGTTTTCCACTGTGTCTGTGTGTTGCTTGGCAACCGTTCTGCTAAATATTGCTGAAGAACCAATTGCTTGGTGGAAGAATGATTATTTGTTATCAATAAGTTATTTCATTTTTTGTTGCAGTGATTTTAAATTCACTGTAAACAACGGCCTCTTGTGGCTTATTATTAATCAAATTTAATAGCTGTGGTATGATTAAAGTTTCATATTTCCATACACAGAACATGAGGGAATTTAAACTAAGTTTGACTTTAAGGATGCAGATAAGTCACTTGGTTGTAATTTTAAAATCTGACTTTAAAATAAAATATAAGATAAATTTGATCTTCTTTGGCATTCTACATTTCATTGACTGAAATGAAAAAAACAGCAAAAAAACAACAACTTCTGATTGACAGAGCTCTTGGCTGGATGCTGCCGTTATATAACCTCTGATTGGCAGAGCTCAATACCATGTCTTGATTCAAAGTACCCAAAATGTGACCGGTTTGGCAGAAGTGGGCTACAGGAGAACGGCTGCAAAAACACAGGATTGGTGATGAAAACTGGCTTCAGGCTACAGTGTAGGATGGAACAAAATAGGTTGGATCCCTTTTCTATCAATGCCTCTAATCAAACTCTTTTTTGAATCTAACTCTTATCCTTTAACTGATTCATAGTTAAAGCAACAACAAGTGAGGATAATTGCTGGAATGAGATTCACTTAGAACTGCTTAGTGATATTGCAAACCTGCACTACTGTCCAATAAACTGCTCTGCTGGAACAATAGGGAGGTGGTAAAGCTCAAGGACATTTGTCCTGTAGTTGGAGGACGCAGTGTTTTATATTAATTTATTTTTTAAATACAGATTTCCTATACTGACGTGCATATTCAAAGCTACCTCTCAGTCACAAGTTCCCTTATCAGCAATGCAGAGAATGAAAGTATTGTACAGCAACCATGACAAATGAACTACACACTAAAACATTGTTAGCACTCTGTCATTAGACTGAATGACTTTGGTCTATCAACATTCTGTCTGTGGTACTGGAGAATATAATATATTCATTATGTGGAATTTGAATTCTTAAAAATCATAAAGAAGGCAGATGAAAATGTTATCATACTGGCTTGTAGTAAATGGTATACTGTGTTTCCTTTTTCGGAATAGCAATTACTTGTATGTTAATTGTGTTCAGCCAGTATATAATACATCACACAGAGCTGTCACTTTTCAAATAATAAGAACCTTTATTTATTTTTGACAAAGCAGTGCCTTATTGCTTATGCGAATGTGATCAATGCAAAAATGTTAAATGATGAGTACGCCAAGCTGCCTGCAAGCATAAGTAGAATAATAAGATTTTGAAATCACATTAAGTATCTATAGTCCAGGTGTAGCTATAATTACAGAATTTTCCCTCTGGTTTTTAATCTGTTGGTCTGCTGCCCAGTAAAACACTCCCAGTCCTGTTCATAATGTTTCTCTGAAGTAATATTAGATGATGAAGAGGGCACAGCTCAATGCCACTGTGGGAAAAAGACATCAAATTACAACAGTCACCTTCAATTCATAGTGAAATATTGTATATCCATTGCAAAACCTTTTAATATAAAAACTGATCAAATAACATTGTGAAACCCACAGCCTGTGTGGTCTGTGAGATAAAATTGTGATAATAGCTTGCACAGTTAGCAATAAACATGGTAGGTTACTTGCAGTAGAGCTAGCTTGGCTACCCCTAATCGGTCACCTGACCCTCACCTTGCAGTTCATAGCAATCTGTGAAGCAGTTGTGTTTTACAAAGTTATCAAACATCCAACTTTTCCACACATTACTACTGTAATGTTTAAGTTTGCATTTTACAATTTTCTGCTAGATGGGTTTAAACTTCCTTAAGTTGAGTTTATTGTGTCACAGCCTGGTAATTTTGAATATGAACAGATGATTACAGATCTGATGCTTTAATTTTCCTTACAATTGAACAGTAATGACAGGCCTAACACACAAACCATGTTTAAAAATTGCTGTTTGAATTTATCAGGCATCAGAGGGCCATTTAACCATTCTGCATGGATTCCCTGTCACAAAATAAGACTTTAAATGATTGATATTTTATCACTTTTTACTTTTATTTAACCAGGATGGTCTCTTGACTTACAAAATCTATTTTTCAAGAGAGTCCTGGCTCCGAAAGCAGTGCAATTCTTTTGTACAGACCAACAAAGAACTGTCATTCACAGAGGAGAGAAAAGGAATAAAAACACATCTCTCAGCATTTAGATAACTGTACTTGCTCATTTCAGTCCTTAATATATCTTAATATTATGATATAAATGTAAGAAAAGCATATATACAACATCATCTATATAGGCATACACAGGATAGGGACAGAAGTAGGGCAACAATGGTCGTGTTACTATATTTAGAGGATTACATGAATGCACTTTTGGGAATAAAATGTGTCTTATTTCAATGTGACATTTGGCTCCATACTGATGAATACACAAGTGTATATAATGGATGAGGAAACTCAGTAATCATGTGCAGGCACGCTTGCTGTTCCAAACCCTAACACTGAAACCAAAACCTATTTTACAGGGGAATGTAAAAGTGATAAAAATGCCAGTGAATCTCACTTTGTTCCCCCTTTCAACCAAATAAATGCAACATATTCTCCTGTGAAATAACCTGAGGGAGAAATGAACCAGCGGGATGGCTGTTTAAGCTGTTTAAAACAAGAGATATATACAAAACATCAGACTGAAGACTGTGTTACATGACCGGAGAGAACTGGCGGCGATTGCTCAATAAAACATTACTAGATTCCCCTTGTGAAATCCTAAATACAGTCGACACCATGGGCCGAAGACAGGGGATTATGATCCAGAAATGTAATCCACCTCTGAAACAAGCTTTAAAAAACTACTACCCGCATCAGCCTCGACACAGGAACAAGCAGAAGTGCACATAAGACATTAAGTCAAAGCAAAAGACCGCTGTGCTTGTATTTCATGTTTTAATACACTGTAATATTAAACAACATGATATTACATGAAAACTGAGACCTGGGTATGGATACTATCACACATTTCAAATTAGATGTATACAAATTCTAAAAGCTGGTCATAAAATAAACAAAATACACAATATAAAAACATCAGACCTCACTATTCAATACTTGATGACTTCCAATTTCAATCATATGATGACTAAAGAGCCGTTATTGCACCTCCTGATGTCAGCGATGCCACGCTGATCTGATGCATCACATTCTAGGGAATATACATTTTTTAAATTAAGTAAGTATTATTGTAAGTACAATAATACCATTTTTGGCATTGCACAAAAGGTGTTTGAGATTGTGGTGGTAAATCACTATGCCTACGCATTGCTTAGTATATCAGCCACATATTTTAATGCATTTTTGTTAGGCAAATGCACTGTATTGGTGTGAATACAGTATCCATTTCCAAAGGGCAAGGATTAGCGTGATCACCCTGCACTTATCTACATGGCCTGGGTGGTAAAGGATTGCCTGCAGCTGGTTTTTATGAACGAACCAGTAGCCAGACAGGAAGGAGGAGCCTGAAGTTGCTGAATGACTCGGCTCAGACAGGATTTTGTCTGCTTCATTCACAGACATGACCTTTTTTTTTTTTTTTTTTCTTTAATGTCAACATCCCACCTGTCTCACTGCTGTTTCCATAACAACAGAATACATGGAGTTTTTTTTTTTTTTGTAAAGGCATCAAATTTACAGTTCACACCAATGGCGAGCACAGGATCTAAGGTCACTTTCAAACCTGTAGTTATGCTTAATTGGGCCACACTGAGGAACAAAAATTATACATTGTTTCCTTTTAGTTCTGGTCACTTTGGTGTTCACACTGGCTAATTACAAATCAACCATTAGCTGTAAATGTGAAGTTATTAACCTTTTGTGTTTCAGCAACAAGGTCAGGCTCCAACTCCGTAATTTTGTCTTTTAACTTCCTATCTACACCCAAAGTTTGGATAAGTCACCTTGTGTACATTGACATATGCTGCTTGTGATCACCTTGTACCTAAATTTGAGCAAATATCTGACCAGTTTTAAAACACAATGTACAGCATGACAGATTGACAGAGCTGACATAACACAACACTTTATTTGACAGCCGCTGCACAGCGGAGACTCATTAGCTTAGTAACACCGTTACACACAGTCCAGTTTTCCATGGCATCAGCTTCTTATTGAATAACAAGCTAATTATTCCAACTTATATTATCACTAAAATACATGTTACCTTACATAGTTGGGTGAAAAGATGTGTTTAAATGTATGCTACATCTGATTCCAGACAAAGTGAAAACCATCTGGTTTAGAGATTGAGAATGCAAATAATGCTCGCATCAACGTACTGATGGGTTAGCATCGGTGCTCTTGAAATGTTTGCCATAGAAACAGCTACAGTAACACAAAATAAGTTAGTTGAGCTAGTTGCTAGTTGTAAGCTAGGTTACGCCAAACATAACTTTGCACTGAAGTTCATCTTTTTAAATCAGATATCTGTGGTGGATGAGGTAATGTCAGGCCACATGAGCTCCTCAAATATGTGGACTTGTGTTGCCAACTTTGAGAAATGAATAGCATTTTTTTTTGTGTTTACTACAGCCAGCAGTTGCAACCTGGAGTTAAGAGAAAAAAATGGAAATGGAACAAATCAAAAAATGCTTGGGGTGCATAGGTCTTTCATTCACTGCACAGCTTAGGTGACTGACAGCAAATCATGCTGCAATTTACTGCTTCTTATATGTAAATTTCAGTTGCCCATCTCACATGTAATGTACGTGGATATAGAATATGTATAGCATCTAGGCTGATTTGGCGTCAATGTTCAGACCTTGTCACTCCCCACAAGGAAACGCCAAGCTCAGCACTGCAGGGAATAGCGAGTGATAATTGTAACTTCCCCTGTAGGGCGAGGTAGATTCATTGCATTTTGTGTGTTGCTATGTTTCAGTCACTTTTTAATTTGGAAGTGTCAAAATACACCAAGTAGGACAAAGGCACAACACATCTGTTTAATACTTTTCCTGTTGTGATTGATCAGGGAAAATCCCAGCACTCATGTGAAGTGAAATTGTTACCATGGGTATACAGATGGCCTCCTTGAGAGTTTCTATGATCAGTAGATGGATTTGATAGTATGGGCAAATTGGCAAAGACACCCTAAAGGGCAGAGATGAAAATTCAAAAGGGGCATCTCATCTAAGCACCAAAGGATTTTTGCCCTAAAAGAATCACTTGGGCACTTGAACCACACTTAGGTGGCACTTAGGCTTACCAGAGGGGCACTGATCACAGAAGACAACTTAAGAGGCACTTAGCGTATTTGGGCTGCCCAAATGGCCTATTGGTACATTAGAGCAAGTACTAAGCATGGAATAAATAACATTTTTTCAAATAGAAGTTTTTAGAAAGTTTTTCAGAAGTTCAGAGTTACAGGAAGACATAACTTGGTAATTTGCAGATCAAAAATATAATAATAATTAACATTTGGGCATCCGGTTCTCATAATGTGTCTTCAAGCTTTCAAAACAATTTCTTTCAGCTGTAATATCTCAGTTTGATCAATTGACTTGCCTTTAATTAAAATCCCTCCTGCTTTCTAAGTTCTTTCTATAGACATCTCTGTGAGACGATTTCCTTGAACACCTTCATTACAGGGATCATCAATCAAAAATCATTTTGAAATAACACACGGTGACAGCACGGCTTAACACAGTGATTATAAGGCACTAATGAGAAAATAAATGTTGGCCTGTGTCTGGATGAAAAATCAAGGCCTGAGTGTGGCTGGGCAGCCGGGGCAGCGCTCTTCTCCGAGCTGACATTTATAATCAAAAGCTGACATCTGTCATAGCTCCCTGAGGGGCCCTGTCTGCTGTGATTACAGTTCAGATGAAGCACATTTGCATAATAAGTGCAGTTGACTCAATGGCAGTTTTTTGGACTTTTTCTCTTTGTATTTTTGTTGAGAATCAGTGTTCAATGCACCTTGAAACCACACTTGCAGAACAGTTTTTTCCCTACTCATAATTGATCAGAGAGCAGAACATGATGCTTTTCATGCCCACATCATCATAGCCATTTTGAAAACCCATCACAGAGCTACGAGGCTGGCTCATGGTTATTGGCATGTTGATATGCCTGGAAAATGAGAGAAAATTATAAAGGGAACAACCAGATCCTCGTCCTCTGGTATTTTCTAAATACCAAGAGTTCACCGTAATTTAACACGGTCCCCATCACCAAATGAGGTGTGAGAGGGAAAAAGTAGGTATATGTTCTGCAATGGGGTATGCTGATGCATGGTGTCGGCAAGAGTGAGAGCGTTCATATCAAAAATGGGAGATGGTACACTGTATTGACACAGGAACTGTTTGATTAAAACATTAAGATTACTCTTTTTTTGTTTTTATTGTTTTTTGGAGATTCTACTCATGTCCACTGGAAGTAGGGTGATTGATTTTTTGGCCACACCGGGGCAAGGGCTCTAGAGGTGGTCTGTCAGTTGACCAGTTGGTCAATCAGTCCACCACTTTGGTCTACGCTGAAATATATCAACAATCAACAGATGGATTGCCATTATATTTTGTACAGATATGCATGTTCCCCAGAGGAAAAATCCTAATGACTTTCATGATCCCATGACTTTTCTTCTAATTCCACCAGCAAGTCAACATTCCTGGTTTTGTGTTAATTGTTGACAACGACTGAACCAGTTGCCATTAAATTGGTACAGATCTGTATACAGTTCCCATCAGCCTTAGCTGCACTTGGTGTTTGGTGCCTACAAACGTAACAGCTTGTAACAGCATATCATTCAAAATAAGGATGGTGAAAATGGTAATCATTATAGAGCAGAAGCGGTTTGTTAATTAATCCATTTGTTCATCGCCAGAGATTAATTGCAAACTTTTATATAACCTATTCATCTTTTTAGTACATTTTTGAGCAAAAAGAGCCATGACATTATCATGCTTACAGCTCCACAAAATGTGAGGATTTGCTGCTTCTCTTTGTCATATATTAGGGTACATAGAATATTTTTGGGTTTTGGACTGTTGGACAAAACATTTGAAGACATCACCTTGGGTTGTGAAAAATTTTTCTTCTGGGCATTTTTTTTTTTCAATTTTTTGACATTTCATAGACTAATAGACCAAACAATTAATTGGGAAAATAATTGTCAGATTAATTGATAATGAAAATAATTGTTGCTTCAGGCCCTAAAACATCAGCATGTTAGCATTTAGCTCAAAGCACCGCTATGCTAAGTAAAACCTCACAGAGTCACTTCATTGCTGTATGCATTTTGTATTGTTGCTCTCACTCTCAGGTAAAAGTCCAAAGTAGATGTATCACCTCATATATTGGCTACAGTGCCGCATGTCAATACAATAACATTTCTCTTTGCTATTCACTGTGTTAAAGATTTCAAGGTGTGTTGCCTTTGTATTAAGCCAAACAATCTGTTCTCCTCAAAAAATATCATTTTCACACTTCCACAATATTGATGGCATCTGATTTTATGCTGTACAGCATTGCTATATTTCTACTACATTTCACAGCCTTGGCCAGGTAACAAATAGCTGTAATACATGTCCGCAGCTAAGCTTTGATAATGCACAGCAACATTTCCATGCTGAGCACTACTGGGTCCCCCCCTCATCAAATATATTACCCCTGCATCCCTCCTCCTTAGCACTACACTGCGCTACCGGCTATTTATAGCACAAACATATTGATCACTCTCTGCACCACCCTCTATCACTCTGTCCAGAGTCAGAGAGCCATAGAGAGTGAGAGCACCTTATGTGCGTGCGTTTGTGTTTGTAGGCTGGGTGGTGGGGGATTGTGAGTGTTTGTGTGTGTGTGTGTGTGTTGTGGGGGCTCAGGGAGAAGGGTTGCCCTGTAATTCAGTTCCAGACAGAGTTAACTCTGATTAAACAGCCTCATGGGGCTATAAAATCCCTGGATATAAAAATAGCCGAAGCACTTCACCAGTGCAGCCACTTTAATGCTGCGGTATGGAAATCCGCTGCCAGCATCCAATAGAGTCTTTTTGTTGCTTTAAAGACATCACAAAAAACAGGATAACAGGACTTATTAATTTATCATATAGGTTTCATTTCCACTGTGGCCACATAAATAAGGAAAGAGACATCAATAAAAGTTGTGATGCATAAAAAGCCCTCAGGGAAAGTATGTCACACCATGTCGTCGTGGGAAAAATCCATTGTAATAACAACAAATGTAACTTTAGGCAACAAATAGTTGTTTAAAATCAGCAGAGTTGTGACCCCAATGTGAACTCTGCTAAAGCCTCACATCTACTAAATGTATACATTCACTTTTACAAGCGGCTGGATATTACTTTTAGTAAATGCGGCACAAGAGGACATGATCATGATTGACACTTCCCCCTAAGCAACCATGTAAATCCTTTCATTTTTGCCAGGTTCGCAGCATTTGATTTCACACGTTTTTCCTGCCTCCATTCGCAGGTTTGCATCATATGAGTCAGAGAAGCTGTCACTGTCTGCCAATCAGAGCCGGGTATTATAGCTCTCCAGTATGTTTTCATGTCAAGTTCAGTTAGGATAAAATGACCATTAACCTATTCAGGGTTCAGCGTTTTGTCTGTTCTACTTTTACAGCTTTTCAATCTTCTGATGGAGAAAAAAGCAGCAATATTTAGATTCAAAAAATACATATTTAGTGTTGTGTCAAGTCACATTAAAAACACCTTTTTGTTGTCTCAGATATTAAAGTCATATATAATGTACCTGCATCCTCCTGGGTTCAGTCTGGGACACTTATCAGATGTCATCCCTATCTCTTTCTCCCACGATCTTTACTGTCAACTGTCAAATTAAGTCTGCCTGATAAATAATTTATACAAATATCAGATACCAATACCGTGTTTGGTTCTTCCTATCTCCAAATTGCTCAGATTAGACCACAGCAAATGCCTGAATCTACCAGAATCTGAAAGAATATAGTAATCCCCGCTGTTTGCTCCCACACCAATAGCTGTCTCATCAGATTTGATAATCAGAAAATGACAGCAGTACTCACACTCCTATCTCCTTGGCAAATATGTTTCTCGCGGGCCGTGTGGAGATTGTGATTGCAGAAAAGCTTGAAAATCTGCTTGGGGTTTCGGGGGCTACAACAAAAGGGTTTGTGGGTGTTTATCGAGCTGTCCAAAAGCCACAGCGTGGACTAAAAGCCAGAGTCTGTCCTTATATTTGGCTTGAGTGGATCCAACATGGCAGCTGTCTGGCTCCAGGTATTTCCATTATCATGTGGTTGTGAAGGGATATATTGAAAGGAAACACTGGTTAAGCAAGCAGACAAGATATTTTTGTATACCGTTTTATCTTCAGTTGCTGTATTCATATAATATTTACATCCCTTGATTTCAATACTCTACATGCATCCCTTTATAAAACAGCTGTTTATCATTTGATATTAGATGTTGACATATTTAGCTATTTTAGGATATTTGACAGCTTCCAAGAACCCCACTTGATGAGTAGATTTGTTCTTTTCAGTCATGTTTTTTTTTTTTCTAGATGTTGCCAAAATTGTCCTTCTCAGAAAAGGCGACATACATTAGACAAAGTGTTGACAAGCTTGACAAAGATGGTGAAAAGGCTGACAGTCACATCAGTGTTCAACACAGCTTGAGACTTTGTGAAGGTCTCACATCAACATTTAAGTCAACAGCATTCACCATCTAACGTCTGATAAGGGTAGAAGTTTCTATCTACATCTACGTCTATCTAAATCTCTTTTGCACATTCCAACACTCATCTGTATTCCCTCAAAGAGGTTTGAAAGGCAAAAATAACAGAAACAAAGAAACTCATTGGGTTTGGGCAAATCTATTCTGTGTTTTTTGTCTAAACAGATTTATGGTAAAACTGGACAGAACAGAATAGAGAACCAGTGCTGGTAGATGCTACAATAACCTGTAAGTTGTGTTCACTACATTGCTTTTATCTAGGTAAAAGGTGAATACGATAATAGAGTGCACAAGAATGTACAGATAATGCTAACATTCAGCAGCAGAAAGAAGATATTCTGTTCATCAGCTGCAGTAGCACCCGAGGGGTTGCCTTTAGTGCTTTACTTTAATCCCATGGAAAAAAAACTTGTTGCCAGGAAAGATTTTAAAGGATTTTTTTTTACCACGTGACCACTTTGCTGCTTGTTGCTGGGAGCTTTGCCAATTGACGTTACCCAAAAATCGGACTTGTGTGAGTCAGTACCCTTGGATTGTCCCTGTGTACATGCAGGCGGCTGCCGGGCTAGGAGCCAGTGTCTCAGGCCAAGTGCGTAGGTTAGGGAATTCTTCTGGTTGAATGTTGATATAAAAGGTGAGAACTTGTTGGCTAGGGAAAGCCTTTGAGAAAAAAAAATGCAATGTTTAAATAGTTCTTAAACATTTTTTTAGTATTAAATTGGTTTTAAATTGCTCTAACAAATACTAAAATAGGACTTATTGTTCACTTCAATGGCAACTTGCATCTTTCGCTTAGTTTGTTTCCCTTGCAATGTGTAGTAGGTGTCTGCTCCACTCAGCTGCTTGTTCTCGCTATCATTTGTTGATACGTTATCTTTTGCCTGCCTTATCTGCTGTTTGTTTGTGTTTCCGTTGCCCCTTTGTCATGTCTGTCTGCGTCTTTATGTTAATCCTTAACTGTTGTGTATAAATATGGAGTGTTTGTTCATGTTGTGACTCCCTGGTTTAACCCCTCCATAGAACAAGCACTCGAGCTGTCAAAGCAGCACTGAATAATAATGCCCTACTCTATGGAGGGAACGCATTCATGTTGAAACTTTGACAGCTGAACAATGTAATGTGTTTTCATATCCAATCTTGTGTCTGTATAATATTTGTTGTTACATATGACAAAGCTGTATCAATCGTATTTTTATGTTAACAATGGATTAAATGTCTACTTCGATTTGAAAGAGGTCATTTGTAGTGACGAACCCACGGAGAATTATCACCGTACCCTGCAGTTCCACTCAGCGTTAAGGAGCATTTTATCATCTTTCAGCTCATTGTTTTGGATTAACAGCCCATAACTTTACTGTTTTGGTTCAGTCTCACAGCTCTCATCATTTTCAGCGAAAAAACTCTGATAAACCCAGTGTACGCTACCTGCCCAGCACAAAACAGCAAATAGACAAAGCTAGTTAAATGCAAAGGCAGCTGAAGAGCCAGCTATTTCCTCAAGGAAAACCCCACCAGAACAGAACTACAAGGAAAGTGAATATTAGATTCATCAGATGGCCAGAAACACAACTCGAATGAATGCTAATGTTGCTCAAGCAACTGTTCACTAACATGTTCTAAATATCAACTTTATATGGTGATTATATGTCAATATTGTGTTAGCTGCTTGTTGTGCTGCCCCCAAATGGCCAAAATTAATTAATGAAGGTAATTAATGGAGGTTAACCAATGGCAAAGATATCAGTAATACAAGATACCGATGAACCAAAATAAAGTTGATATTCACAGGGCAGGTAGTCAGAAAAGGTGAACAATTCCAACTGGGCATGGGCAAACCAGCATACAGTCCAAAAAGAAACTAAGGGTCAAAACTAAGGCAGACAGAATATGAGACAAAGGCTGGAACCCAATTGCAGGAAGAAAAAAAAAGTACTGGGGCTGGATATGAAGAGAATGGCAGAGTTTTAAAAAGAAGAAAAGAAGATGGTGGTTTGAAAACAGAAAAATGAGCTGGTACAAGAAAAGCAACTGAACTGAAATTGTTCTTCATGATGAGACAAGAAAATGACTGTTACATCACCAAATTACTTTTGCATCATTTTTAATTTTAAGAGATTTTAAAAAGGACAAAAAACTGAAGGAAAGAGGTTTTTTTTTTTGATCATGTAATTCCAGCACCAAAGTAATTTCGTTGTTTCTACATTTATTATCTCAAGCAGAAGAATATTAAAAGCTTGCCGTGTATGTGTGAATCTCTCATGGAACATTGGGTTGTACCAGCTAGACTGTACTTTGTTTTCTCACAATAGCATTAACACCTTACTCACCCCTCCTCGCTCTATCTCCCCTTAGAAAACGACCATGTAAAAAAAATAAATTACCAGCATTGCATTAATTAGTGTCAGAGTTGCATAAATTTGCTCTGTTTAGAGAGGATTCAAGTGTTTCTGCCATCCCTGGCAAACACACTCGCACACACTGACTGAGTCTAGACATATACTAAATGCTTGTCTCATCTTAGTGTTGTCGCTGTTGAGACATCCATTAAGGTTTCCCTAATCGCAGTGTGGAATGATAATGCCTCCCACACTCACTAACTCACTTTCACACATATATACACACACACATGCACAGTCTTGCTCCCGAGCTGTCACTTACACAACGACAAAGCTACGTGAGAGTGTTAACTAAAGAGCTTGGCTGAGATAGGTGGTCACGTAATTGATCAACGTTGGCAAACCGAGTTGTGGAGCTAATGAATCAAGACAATGGGCAACGGGTTTAATTATGGCTGCAAGGAGGAAATCATTAGAGGAGTTCATCTCGTGGAGGTGAACTCTCTCCCCATAGTTCCCAGCCGGGTCATACGATAAGGACCTTTATCACGCAGGTCAAATCACACACCATTACTTATGCACTAAAGCTCTTGGGTTAGCCCCCTTTCAAGATCCCTGTGTGGTCTGAGCTTCCTCATAGGTTAGCCACTATCAGGCAGATTAGCGCTTTAGCAGGTTGTGTCTTGTTTGACTGATGAGAAGAGCACCAGAGCAAGTCTTTATACAGGGGCAGAGGAGTTCTCGAGGGGCAGCCCTCTTTGAAGCTCCTCCACCCCAAGTTTCCTCACTGCTATTAGGTCGTATTATCGCCCTGTTAGCCCGAGCCGCTGGAAGATTAGGTGGAGTTTACCGCAACCTAATCATCCAGCAATTGATGTCACTGGGAGGCTCAGCTTGGATTGCTACTGCAAGGCTGCTTACATCATGGTTGATTTATTATTTCCATTCTCAGGCCATTAAGCAAGAGGTAAGACTCCTACAGAGTGGGTTCAAGTTTAAACAACTCCATTTTGGTTTAAAGTGCTTGGAGTCAAGATAATGGAGATAAATATTCTTAAGTGTTAGTCCCAACTTGTCTGGCACTCTGCTAACTACTGCAGTACTTTTGGCTAACTGGTCATGGCCACCAGGTAGTAAACACAGGATTTTCAAATTCAGGAATGAGTACATTCACGTATATTTTTTTATTTATTTAATGCCCATTTTCTACAGCAAGAACTCTTGGTTCCTGGGCCATAGTTCTTGTCTCTCCAACTACTTTCCAGACTCAGCAACTGTCAAGGTGGAATCTGCAGCACTGAATGTCCCTGACTGATTAAACCCAAGACTTGATAACGCAAAGAAGCAATAGCGAGTCAAAATTAGGAGCAGGGATTGAAATTTTGTTTACTGACGTTAAGAAACAGATGCCTTCCCCTTAAGTATTTTCTGTTCTTGAGCACTGATTAATTCATTTCAACATTTGGTTGGTAATAAAATAACCAACTGACTTTACTCCCCAAAAATGAGAACATTGTGTAACGCTATATCTCATATTTAGAAGTGTAGGCAACAAAAAACCAAGTTGCTTCTACTTCACAGCCACAGAGCATCACTGGAGGAAAAGTTCACATTGTGTAAATTAAAGCACATAGTCTTATCACTGCCACTTTTAAACCACCGAGGACATTCTTTATATTGTCTTGTCACATTGAGCCTATGGAGCTTTGCTATTCACAACTTGCCTGAGGGTGGTGATGGGAATATGGGATCAGTGTGTGTTACATCAGATCACTCTTGGGAATATATGAAAGAAGGAAGTCTACTTAATATGCAACTACATATACAAGTAATATTAAGTGCTAACTATCTTCTGTTTCAAAGAGGTATTATTGTATGTTAGAATGTGAAAATAGCCAGAAAATGCTCACCACATTAGACCATTAACCAGCAGGACTTTCTTGCTATCCCCCTGTACAGTTTATTTTTTATTACTTGTCATATGCTGTGCTTTCTCTAGTACATGTAATTGTTGAAAAAAATACACTTAGGGTGATGATGCCATTTTTCAAGAGAGCTGATTGACATTTTATACATTTGGAACTCGCACCAATGTAACCATATTGTCATATTAAAATGTTCTGGTTAAAATATGCAAATTCTGCTTCATACTGCAAGACATGCTTCTTTATGTTTACCAGCTTTTTTTATACTGAAATCAGCCAAGTTAAAGGAAAAATGTGATATTTATATGCTTTGAGCATCAGGCATATTAATGTTGATGGGAATTCATTAGCTTTAAAAAAAAAAAAAAAAAGTAAGCCTATGTAAATAAACAGCGATATGGTGTCTTATTTTCACAGTGACTTACAAGTCTTTGTCACACATTGGTGTTTTTAATTCATTCATTTATGAATTGTTTAATTTAAATATGGATTTCATGCCTGAGGTGCATTTTCTGCTCTTTTTGTGGCTTACGCATAAAGTAGATCTGTGAAGCTTCATTAAACAGCCACAATAAACTACTTTAGTTACAGACTGGAGCATTATTTACAACCACACTCAACTGAATGCACGACAAGTTGTATTTGTGAATTTTAGATATGGAAACAGCATATGAAGGCAGCATTATGAACCTTATTAAATATGTATCGAGGTCTTACAAGCATTTTAGACTGTGTTACAGCTTCACTTGAAAGGGTAATACGTGAAGGATGGCAAACCCCGAGTTTGCTATAATTATAAAAGCAATGAAATAATATAGTGTGTTGATGGACCCTTTGGAGAAATTATATTTTCACTGTGGAAGATGAAAGTACAGTTTCAGCTTCAGTGCAGCGCTGCTGGAGCCAGTGTGAACTCAGCAGGGTGGGTATTTACAGCAGACACATAGCTTAAACATTTTAGATGTTGGTAACCATGCTGTTCTGAAATGTAACTGTGTGCGTATGTGTGTTTAGAGAGATGGTTTGTTGTAAAGCTAAAGGTACGAGTTTGAAGGTGACTGCTGTTTCTGATTCATAGCCTGCATGTCTCCTCCTTTGATTCCTCGTGTACGTGTTCTTTTGCTGTCTGCCCCTGGGGGCAGACATGTGAAATGTGTCTCTGCATAAAAAGCGTGCTGCACAACTTTCTAAGCAAGCTTCAGTGAAGGAGAACTGCTCAGATCTGTGATTTCGTGCCATGAAATGGTGAGTTTTTACTTATTGAAATGACTGAAAATAAATGTACTCATCAGCTCAGTTTTCAGCAACGTTACAGTAACTGGCTGCATTCCATTGGTATGTGGATCCATGCTACAATTGAAAATTATGAAAACACTACAATGTGATACAGGCGTGTCTTTAAATATCGTGCCACATTTCTGGCCCACAATAATGACTAGCCAATGAGCCATTTCCTTGGATCTCTTCATCTTTCAACTCAACCCTGTCTTGGAGAGAATCACACACACATACAGAAGCCATGCAGCACTGGTCCTACGGCAGCTCCTGACAACCCTTTGGTGTCTTGCTAATGGGTGCAGTCTTGCCTAAGCACTTGCTCAAAGTCCCAGATGTACGAGACAGGTGTGCAATTTTTGCAGCCATGTCCAGTTTTCAAATATAATTGGTAGAAATGACTAACCTCACTTCATCAACTCAAAGGGCCCCAGGGATGGATCCTATTGTTTTTGTTAGTCACAAAGTCTTCTTTTAAAATTATATGCTATCTATTCTTTCTCAAAGCACACTGGTGAGGAAACACCATGGCAGAACCTCACATTTGCTTCTACATGAAACAAACTTACATAAATCAACCAGCATGTGGGCAACTGTGTCATGTTCAATGTCAGTAACAATGTCACTAACAGTAGTTTGGCCCAGCATGCAAAGTGCTGGCCCAATGCAATTTTTTCTTTAAATTATATCTAATATGCACAGCTATAGACAAAATGTTAAAGGCAGCTGCAACCTTCCATTACCATTAATATTTGTCTTCCTTAAAGAAATTCAAAAGAATCCAAGGTGAGTCTTTTATTACAGTCTTTAATGCTGACAAGAACAGGTTTACATAAAGAATTGCATCAAAACATGTCAGAGTTTGTAATGCATTCTGTTATTGAAGGCTTTTATCATTTAAGAAGAAAAGAATATCCTTGTTTTTTACTCTTTAGTGGCATTTTGTTTACAGATAACTTGAATGTACATTTTTTGAAGCAAAGTAGCATTTCTTCCTCTACCTCCTACTTTAAATTGCTAATGCATTGCTTTCCTAATTTGAATTTCTTCATTTTAATGTTTAATCTTGCAGGTTAACATAAAGTATTAATTATGGAATTTTCCTGAAACTGTGATTTATCATGAGAAGGAGGTGTGATGTTACTGTTGGTATATTTGAGAAAAAGCTAAAGTAAGGTGTTTTCTTGAGAGCAGTAGAGATTCATGCATATCTTGATAAATGTGGATGTTCTTGTGTTTTTGTTTATGCATCTGTAGGTGCATGTATGTGAGCGTCCTTGACTGCTGCCCTTGTCTCTAAAGAAAATCCCCCCTTCTGCCCATGAGGTCTTCTCTACACCGTGCAGACAAATACTCCCTTTTAAGAATCTAGATTGTAAACACATCCACACACACTTTATAAAGGTGAGCTGTGATCTTTGGCATATGCTCTCAGCCATTGTTGATCTCTTTGTTTTATCTCTGCTTTGTCATCCAGCTATTGTTCCCAGCTGATAAAGCAATGCCAGCTATTGTGTATTACGAACAATAAAACATTATTCTTATTTGACATGTTTTACGCAGAGAAGAGCAGAAAAATAGCTCCGCACACATCAGGATGCATTTTTTCCTGCTTTTGTGATGTGGCCGTAATTTTACCTTTTATAAAGGCGATGGGTTGTAAAAGATGTGCTGTGTATGGTCTTATAGTTCATGAAATTACTGCTTTTATCAAGATGGGGGAGTGCTCATGCCTATACATAAATTGCAAAAAGAATGAACATCGCTTCACAAGCGTCAATGACGCCGCTTAGTCTTTCCTTACAGTTTCTTGGTATAAAGTAGAGGGGTGGCTACTTCACTTCTGTCCAGTTACCGCATCCCTTTGTTGTTTGACACCAAGTATAGACTGTGCACCAGTGTAAAGTTGCAACTAATGATTATTTTCATTATCGATTAATCTGTTGATTATTTTCAAGATGAATTGATTATTTGTTTGGTCTATAAAATGTCAGAAAATGGTGAGAAATGTCAAGAGAAAATCTTATTATTTCTATTAAAATAGACTCAAAACGATTAATTGATTATCAAAATAATTGATGATGAATTTTCTGTCGATCGACTAATTGTTGCAAGTGAATGCACTGTAATGTCTATCATCAATCATACTGTAAATATATTTTGTTGATCCTTGTCTAGTACAGTTAAGAAATGGCAATTTCAGTAATTACAGTGTTTTTACATACTGCAAATAATTACCCACTTCTGGGTTGGATGTTTAAAATTGTTAATCATTGTTTAAAAGGCTAAAAACAAAATGCACAGCACAAAAACATCATAGCACTGATTGATTAGCTTCAGAGATGTTCAATAAAAAAGGCAAAAAGGTTCCGACTGATGCTAAACTACAGTATTTATATCGGCAGTTCTGCTGACAGCACAAGTAAAGTCATTGTCATTTTGGCCTTGAGAAGTTTGTTTCTGTGCTGCTTCTTCCCACCCCAGCTGTCTCTGGGTAGACAGTCGGGGGTGGGGATGGACAAGGCTGGAGGTGTGTGTCGCTCACAGTGACGCCGTGTCTCTCACACACAAACACAAACTGAAGAGGCATTCCAGGTGAAAAGAAGGAGGTCACCGAAATCATACACTCATTGGACTCCACTGGAGTGTAAGGTGTCAGGTCTGTAAACAAAGGCATCTGGCTTGCACAGTGTCAAAATAGGAAGCAAGAAGGAAGGCTATTTTTATTATTATTGCTTAAATTTTTGCTCCCACGGGCATGTCATGTTTATAATCTGCAACATAAAATAGTTAGTTTTTGCACATGTATTTACATGTAAAAACAATAAAATGACAAAAATAATGGGTGTAAATCTGCATGTAGCCTAACATGAAGATAATAAATACAGAAGAAGACAGGATGAGCTATTAATTTTCCTTATGTAGGGTCATTCTGTGTTATTATGATGATTTGGTAAGCCTTACCAAGTAATATATGTAAATATTGCATTACAGTCATGATAATACCTTGTGTATGCATGTGTTAATGGTGCTTTGCTTAGTGTTTTGTATTGTAGAAGGCTGCAGTACATAAACATACCAGTTGGGAAATTCAGCTGAGGAAAGACTTGACTAATGTCTCCTTGATGTGGAGAAAACTCTAATTGTAATTGTCAGATTTTGCCGAACTAGTCCGTAGCCATCAACTTGACTGCAGCAGATGTGTGTTATACAGTAGCATCGCAGAGGGATGTAGGGTTCAGATTTTGATCGAGATTATATTTACCCATTGGTAAATCCTACCCTTGGAGATTCTATTTGTGCTTCCCAAAATTAATGCAGGATTTAGAAAATACAGGATTTAAGCTGTTTACCCAGATGCACTGAGGGCAACAAAAGGGCTAAAAAAAAAGTCCCACAGAGCTGGTTTGTGTACAGCTATGCAGCCAGGATGCTATTTTGAAAAAAATATACTTCTGAAGCTAATGGAGCCTGATTTCTTCTCACAGGTTTTGATTGCTGATATTTCAGAGACACTGGGAGAGAACCTTTTTTGGTTTGAGAGCAGGAGCTGGTTTCTGGTATATGCTCCAATGACTTTCTTGAAACCCACATGGCATACGTGTTGGATACAGCATCTTTGACATCTTGGTTGGCATATATCTAAATACTCATATCGGTTTAGAAGTTGAGTGAGGCATCTGGAGGCATCTTAAATGTAGGGTACAGAGTTGTAAATGGCCCTTGACAATGATAAATAACCTCTAATAACTGTATACTCTCAAAGTAAAATGTTATGTTATTAACTTGAATATAAATGTGATGTCATTAAAATTATTATTTGTTGTAAGAAATAAACACTAATTTTAAAAGGGGAAATTAAGTTTTCTACTCCACTTCCTGTTTTGACTGTCTGCCGTGCTGGTCTCAGGTCAGCCTATGCTGCCTTAACAGCTGGTCAAACCATGACAATGTCAAAGCAAAGTTTCCATGCATCCCAGATGGGAATATGCTGCTCAAAATAGGTCTGCTGGATGTATTTCATTCAACTCAGTTCTAAGAGTTATTAAAAAGGAGGAAAACATCTGTCTGAGCTAGCAAGCTAGCTAACCCTCAGTTACGCTCGTCAGCTTGGTCGCTAATGGGACAGTTTATTTAGTCAACTCCTGTCTAACAACTGCTTGCAAACCATTCCTCTTTTATGAAGCAGTTTATAATCCATCAGAGGAGGTTAAATAAAAGTGGATGGAGCAACACAGCTAATAAGCTAGTATAGCTTTGTCCATTCGTCTTCGGCTCTATGTTCCCTCAAATGTCAGCACTGTAAAGACAAATTGCTATTAGTCAGTGGTGCAAATTTGCATGTTAAATTTTATTGTGGAATTCAATGCTAATTTATTTTTTCTGCTTCAATACTGCAAACAAATTCACCGAACACAGCAATTCTATTGGCACTTCATTGCCACAAAATTTCACCTTCTTAAATGCTGGTGAGACCAGCAGGCTTTAAGCCGCATAAAGAAACTTAAATGTCAAAATTGGATAATTATTGATTAGTTGGAATCTACTTAGCAGCCAAAGTTATTTTTCAAATCAATAAACGCAACAATGGTGAGGATACAAACAGACAGTTGATTGTTGACATTTTCAACTTCTGGTGCATTGATCCAGTTTTTATTCATTAGATTACTACTTTGGGGAATGGCTGGTCTGGTCTGCCTGAATTTTTTTTTCCAGCAAGCCATACATCAGAACAAAGCCAGTGATGGTGGTGTACTAGTGATCAGGAGCATTGTTCAGTTAAACTCTTCTGTCAACAAATTAAATAATCCACTGTAATATAATGAGAGCTGTAATTGTCTTATTTACTTTGTTATCCAAATGAATGGAGTGTTGACATTTTTATTGGTATTCCAACTCAGGCCGTTGACACAGTTCCACTTCTGGCACTTTTTCAGTAATTCACATAATCGTCTTTTAGTAAGACAATTTTTGGAAAACATTTTTACACACAGAAAGAGAGAGACTAAGACAGACAGAAAGAACAGACTGACAGAAATTGGATATGATCGACAATGCTCTGGCTCCTTTGACAGACCATATTTGTACTTTCAGCCTCCGGGAGAACATTAATGCACTATAAGATAGAGGAGGGAGAGAGATAGAGAGGTGGGCAGTTCTAATAAATACACAAAGACAGGTGGAACTGAGTGGGGGAAAATACCAGTGAGCTACACACCTTTACTATCTGTATATTATCTTGCAGTGATTTAATCTAAACTTTAATCTTTAATATTTATCTTTTGTTAGCTTCTCCCCTGAGCCCTTCTTACTAAAAATGGCATGTAAACTGCTCTTTAAGGAGCAGATATAACAAAAAAAAATATTAACCTAGCACTTTAGAGAGAAGCTAAAAATACAAATTGATATTTAGATTAAATACAAATCTACTAATATAAAAATAACAAAAAGAAAAATGCACAAAGAGGGGAACATGATCTCTCTGTATTTCTCTGTATATGTCTGCAATTGATCAAGTGACTGTTGGGACATTCTACCCAAAACTACATATGTCAATCTCACGGTGGTGCTTGTGGAAAATACAGGGCATTGCAAAATTGATTAGGTTACATTTTGAATGTCTGTAGAAAATTCGGTGCCAATCTATTTGGTAGGTGTTGAGATATCATTGAATAAGATATCATTTTGACTTGCTGGTGGTGCTAAACAAAAAGTCAGGGGAATAAAGTGGTAGGTGACTGACCAACAGACATTTCTGCTAGCATAGCTAAAAACACAAAGCACATTTCCAGTCCCTAAATGAGAAATACAATTTTAAATTTGGAATAGTCGTAAGGTGGAAAAAGCTGCTATTTATGGCAGAATTTACTTGTCAAATGTTAGCACAATCAAAGACAAGATCTAGATTTCTTGGCTTTACAATCTGTTCAACGTATGACAACCTGTATCCTCAGATTCTCGATTCAGATAAGGAAAAACTCCCCAAATTGTCATTGTAACAGTGATAAGGGATGCTGTGTTATCTAAAACAGAGTCCAGAGGAAGCTTAAATAGTTAAATGAAGTAGGGCCTAAAATGGAACCCTGTGGTACACCGCTGGAGGTGGGTGGAGTCCAAGACAAAGAATGATCAATACTCAAAAATTGATCAATTGCAAATTACTGCCAACTGTTAATTGTAAACTTCGGACACTGAATGCCAACCATATGTATGTGATCAGAATGATTCACTGTGTCAAAGACAGCTGAAAGGTCTAATGCCTTGATTCAACCAGGCACAGCTGCGTTGCATTCTGGCTGAAACGCAGTTTTGATCCATCATCCACATGACATCATACCCATCGGCATTTTGCTCCAGCAGCGCCAGAGAGATGAGAGCCACCCCTCTACCTGGAGAGGAAGCCAGGGACCAGGGCAGTCATGGTCCATGGTGACAAATATCCTCTGACCGGTTGACTTCTGGCCTGGTGCCACCAGTTATAACGTAATGTTGACGTAGGGATGTGATATATTATCAGGAGTCTGCACAGGTTGTTTTATTTTGAAAAATGACTGGGTGCTCTATGCCATTCCTGTGTCTGATTTCCTGCCTGGCTCATCTGCTCTGTGCCGCTTCACACAACATCCGTCAAAAATAGACTAGGCGTGTATGTTTAGCGGCGCAGAGAGTCGCTTCTGAAACATGCTGTGGTTTGTCTGGTGGGATCACAAGCACTAACTTGAGCGGCAGCCACCTCACAGCTGGAACATGATGAAGACGTGCCCGGTGGAATCAAGCAGTAGCAGAATTAAAATTGCATAATTTCCAGTGTCTAAAGGCACCAATAAATCATTTGTCACACTGAGAAGAGCAGACTCAGTACTGTAATGTATTCCGAAACCTGAATGGAATATGTCCAGACAGTTGTTGTGGTCTAAAACTGAGAAGCTTTGAAAAGACAGTACAACAACTTCAAGATTGGCCTGAAGTTATTGAGTACAGTCAGTGTAGGTTTGAATTTTTGATCACAGGTTGCCTCAATGCACACGGACATAAAAAGTTGGGGATCTTAGAGTGCAGCACTCCTTATTAACAGGCATTATAAAAAACAGCTATAATCAAAATGTGTAGTAGTTAATTGATATTTACTTTTGCAGTTGATGATGCACTTGCAAAAGGTTTTTTTCCTTCTGCATGTGCACACAATTTAAGAGGTGTTTCAGAAGAGATGTCAAATCTCTCTAAATCAAAGTAAACAAAGAGGGCATGGGTCAGTTTCAACCACGTTATGGTCCATCAGCCAGATCAGCCCTGATGAAAGAGGGTAGAGTTCAGCCAGATACCGTAGCTAATTAGCAAGACTACAATCCACATAAGGTAATAAAATCATTGATTACTGCCACCCGGCAGTAATCATGTAGGCTATAGACCATTTTTATGGTATATTCAAGATGCTGTGGCTTAATTATACTTCTTTATAATGGCACTTCTGGGCTTGTGCTTTAGACTTAACTTTCATAAACTAAACTTTGACCTTTCTTGTCTTTCTCCTCTGTCTCTCTTACAAATTTTCACATTTGAGTGAAGTTTGAAAAACTTTTGTGTTGTGTAAAATATTTAAATTAATCCAAAGGTCATGAATGCTGTGCAACTTCTAATGTGACATCATTATATACAGAAATGTTCTCCTAGCACCCCCAACTTGTGTTGCTTTGTGTTCCTCCATCCCCGTCAATGCACCTATTTATTATAGGTGAAGCTAATGCATGAGATAATTTAAGGGGTAGAAGAAAGTAATGAGAAATTATTAAGCACAGCATGCACCTAGGTTTAACTCAGGGGAGGTGGGTGGGTGTGCAGGGTGATATGAGATGGTGCAGTGACAGTCTTGTGTGGAAAACATCTTTTAAGTTTCAGGAGTTGCCTAAGGACAGGAAATGACCCAAGGGTTCAGCACAGTATTCACAGTACTGAAGGAAAAAGTTTCTTCATGTCAGGGAAATTAAAATAAAGTTCTCAGAAGATGGGAGAATATTTTTCTTTTCATAAAACTTTAAGCATAACATAAGTTCAAGGGTGTGCCAGGTAACATGAGGGTTGGAGAGGGGGGTGGCTCTCTTTTGGAGCCAATCTCTTAACTGATGACGAGGACTGAGTTGAACTGAGTTAAGCTGAAACTGAGCTGTCACTTTCCTTTATTATATAGACTGTGTTTTATCACAACAAAAAATAAAATGGAAAAAAATATAAATAAATGAATTAGACATGTGCACTTGTGGATAGAGAATAAATATATTGTGAATCTAGATTTAGAGATCACAAGAGCTGGCTTCCATGTTTTCCAAAGAAAGGGGGCAAAGCGAGAGAAAACTCTATTTCTGAGAAATAATTTCTGGAGTTCTGCTGCTGACATCTTAGAGCAGAAAGGCGCGACACAGAGAGCTATAAGCTTTGTGAAGCATGGTGGTAATGTGGATCACCTTACCGTTTCATATAATTGATCACTGCATGGCAATAAGCTCTAAGTATAGCAAGAGAAGACATCATAAACATCAGGTTCAAGTTAACATTGCTTTTATCTAAGCATTAATTATATCATCAGTAAAGCTGATTTGTCCTTTATGCTGAATTACACAGAGCAGTTTAACAGTTACAAACACCAAATTCCAGCTTCTTTTTGCTCACCTATATTCTGTATGTTTTTTGACAAAGTTCAACCTCAACATCAATAATGAATTCCAAACAACAAACTAAATGCAAGTTGAGGTTTGTGTATAATCCCGTTGATTATGGGGGATTCCTGATGTCCAATATTAATGTTACTTTTTTCGAGCAGGCCATGCCTGGGCTGAGGATGACAGGTTCAGGATTGTCTATGAGTACAGTCAAATAAGATCGCTATTAAGCATTAATTTTTTATTTAAGCATTCATTTAATACTTTAAAAGACACATGCGCATTTTAGCGTATCAAGTCAAGTGAAAATTTTGCAATGGGATGGGGGGGAGCGTAGGAGAGGGAAAATACTAAATAAATATATACTAATGCTAATACTAATGCTACCCTTGTCACCACCAATGCTACTGCTAACCACTATTGCTACCAACATTGCTACTACTAGCTCACTACTAATGATAATAACAATAATAATAACCAAGTCAGGGGGAGTGCTGGCTGCATGTCTGCCCTGGCCACTGGCAGTGAAGTGGGATCGGGGCATTGTCAGGGAGCACCAGAGCGGGTCAGCAGGATCAGGCCGGCAGGGTCAACAGGATTATTGTTTTCCTTTTGTAATTATTGGTATGAATTTCAACTTTTCAACATTACTACTATGTTTTAATATTTATTTGATATTTTTAATGGTGATTTGTGTTTTACTTGTGTTTATTTTAACTGATGTTGGTCCAGCTTTGGGTCGCCCCCAGACCCTTATAGAAGGGAGCTGGCCCACTGTAGTCTTACCAAACTGCTCCCTGAGGAGGAGGCCTGTTTGTTAGGGACTGACAGTCACATTCAGTTGTTGTATTGGTTGAGAGGACGACTAAGGTGACCCAGCATTCCTTCTCCATGCCGCCCGTCCTAGAGAGATATATCAGAGTGCACCGGATGAAGCTCCAGCTGCCAGGGATAAGGCGGGGCACGGCCTTGACAGTTCCCATGTAGTTTAATAATGTTATGGTGGCGGGGGAGATTAGAGAGAGAGAGAAAAAAAAATGTTGAGGGCGTGAAGGGGTGACTAAATAAAAAAAGAGTACAAGAAAGGGAAGAAGATATACAGACAAATACTGGTAAGCAAAAATTAAAAACAAAATTTAATAAATACATTGGACATTGGAAATTGTGGGTGTATATTTTCAGGTTTTCATAATAATAACAGTAATAATGTCAAAAGTAATAATACTGTTAATATTGTCAAAAATAACAACAGTAATGATAACAATAAAAAGTACTGTTTTTATTGCCCCTCACTTCATTTTATGTATGTATTTATGTATGTATGTATGTATGTAAATTTTGATAGAAGTGTAGGTGTAGATAGTGATACCAATGTGAGTATGTTCAAATTATGTTTGGTAGACAGGCAAGAAAAACAACAAGTTGGATGGAATCAGGTTTCTAAGAAATTAATGAGAGATGACCAGATGGACTGGGGTTCTGTTGCTGTATTTTTGATGGAGGTGGATACATTTTCCATAGAGATGTAATCTAAGAATAAGTTTTCCCAGTGTACAATATGTGTGGTGTTATTTCTAGTTCATGAGGATAGTTTTCTTGGCGATTGTTAGATTCATGTGGAGTAATCTAATGTTTGTTTTGTTCAAGTTGATTATTGATATGTCTCCTAGTAAGCAGAGTGAGGGGGATAATGGGATGTGGCAGCCCATGAAGAGGGATAGTGACTCAGTGATTTCTTTCCAAAAGTGTTTAATGGGTGTGCAGTGCCAGGTGGCGTGAACATAGCTACCCAGGCTATTTTGCATGCAATGTGAACAGATTTCTGATGAGAATCCCATTTTAAACATTTCACATTTCAACACTTCACTGGGCAAAATTTTGCCCAGTGAATTTTGTGGAATATCTAATACTATATGAGTTGTAGGTCAGCATTTTTGGTCATGAAGCAGATGTTTTTTGCAAATTTGGTTCCAGACACCAGCATCAGGAGTGATGGATATGTCTAGTTCCCATTGTATTATTATTAAAAAAAGAGTTGATTTGAAAACATACAAAATCTTTTTTTTGTCTTCTGATTTTGTCATTTTTTTTAAGACAAACATAATTTTAAGATTACAAGCTAAATGAGATTACCTAAAAAAGTGTTTGTTTTTCAAATTCAAACCCACTCCACATAGTTATTTTAAGTGGATCTTCATCTCACTAGTTGGTGCTACAGATGAAATTATGCTTGACATTATTTTGTGCAGGGTGGAAGAGATTTAGAGAGAGCGAGTGGGGACCTGTGGTTGAACTCAGGCCTATTGTCAGATTGTTTTTCCGGTGATGGATGGGAACTGGCACAGCTTGGAACTGACATTCATAGTCCGATACAGTCCATAGAGAGATGGCTTCCACTGGGGCATAAATCACACAACTGTTGCCGAGACGCACGGCTAAGGCCCTTCAGAGGGCCATTTCAGAAGCAAGCAAGCATGCGTGGGCAAGGAGAGAGAGAGAGAGATGAAATGATGCAAAGACAATAGCAAAGGCTCTCCTAAACTGTTCGATATGCCCAACAAACTTCCATTTACCATTCAGAATAGCAGAGAGGGGCAGTGTACCATTCATTTTTATTATGATTTAGTTTATGGGGCTCAAGCAGGTGATATTATCCTCAGAATGTGAACAATACAAGCATAAGAGACTGTTAACCTTAGCACTCTGTTCCACCACAAAGTACAAGAAACTACTAATATAGGACATTAAAGTGTGAATGATTAGAAAGCAACTCAGTCACATTTTTCCAAGAAAAACAAACAGATCCAACTGTAACCGAGACACAGTAAAGAGAGATTAAAATCCAACTGGTTGGGATTATCTGTTTAAAATTGCTGGTGTATAAATACAAATGTGTATTTCTAGGTGTACTGCCTAGAATAGAAGAGTTGTACCTCTTAATCCATAATCATCTGTTGCTTGTCAGCAAATTCGTCATAACGTGTTCTTGTTTGGTAAAGGGGATCAAGCTGTCTCTTTTCCCATTCTTTTTACTGTATTTCTTTCTTGTTTCTCTTGTTCAAACAGAATCTCAGGGGTTGGGATGGAGGATGTGTCCGAAAAATTTTGCAGCATCCTAAAATAGACAATTCAGAAATTATGTTCTCTATTTTCCCTTTCTTTCCTGCTTATTTTCTGAACTGCTTTTGTCACTATTTGTGTGAATAGCTGAATGCAACACCATGAATGGCTTCGAGGAGAGATTGGGCACCGTCATCCTCATTTTATGATTCATCTTGTTTTGCCCCTCTCTATGAAAACAGGCTTTTTGCTAAGTGTGACCATTCAGAACAGGTGTAAACACTTTGGCCTTTAGATGTAGTCAGACAACACACTGTACAACCACCTATTCACTGGAAGCATACTGAACCCTTGACAAGGAAAATACTGGCAGTTCAACAGCCTTTGGTGTATACTAAGACCAGATCCAATCACCTGTATCCTTTCACTAGGTGGTCTTGCCAGATGTTTTATGTTTTCCTCCAAGCATCCTGAGATGCATTTGGACTCAACATCAGTGATGTAACCTGGGGTCACCAGGTGTTTTGGGGCCTTTTAACATCAGACACCCTCATCTAGGTGACAGAGCCAGGGTTGATCAGGCCCCAGCTTGTGTCCAAGTCACATGTTTGGTCCACAGACCACTCATCTTGATCCACAACCATCACAATAGCCTTTTCTGCACCATCAATGACTTTTATGATGGCTCCTTTCCTGTGGAGTCCTGTGATACTGAGGAGCTTGAAGGTTCTGCGTAGGGCATCAATGAACAAATCTCATCCACTGTCTTCCCAGGTGTCAGTCTCTTCCTGCAGGGCCACTTGCCTCGCTGTTTCAGACATCAGGACCATGTCTAAGTGTGTGTGTAAGTGTGGTCTCTGATGTCTGGGAATTTGAGCTGCCTCCTTAGATCAATCTTCAGCTGCCAGACCTGAGTGACAGTAAGAAGCCCACTTGATGATCTTGGCTTATCCCCTTCCTTGACAAAGCCAATGGCCTTTCTCGCTGGGTGCAGTTGTTTGCGGCTGACAATTCTTGTGCAGATGGCATCTGCTATTGTTCTTAGCACACCACTGGTAGATCCCCTCCCACAGGGCCTTCAATATTCAGGATATGTGGATTCACTTCTCCGACACAGTGGTCATACCGGTGTTTCTGCTAGAACCCAGCAGAAAAGGTTGGTTGAACTGGGGAAAAAATGCCAGGTGGCTCAGCCTTCCAGAGCTCTAACCAAGTAATGAGTAGTTACATGTGTAAATGAATCAATCCATTTATATGACAACCGTTACCTATCCTAATACGTGCATGCTGTTCCAAGATCCACACTAAGCCAACCATGCATACAAGACATGCATGCTTGGCATCCTGTAAACTAATTTGTAATTCATATGAGCTAAACAGAATTCAGATTTCAATCCAGCAAAACAGAGACACGTCTGATGACCAAGCGCAAAAAAAAGTGTTGAAATCCAATCAGGATTCAATCTAGATACATTTATTATTATATAACCACATGTGAATGGAGTCAAATAGAAGACATATAAAAACTTAGTCATCAACACTGTTCAGTCAGTGTCTGATGAATTGTTGCAGACAGCTACAGACAAGGATTTACCTTAAAATAGCCTCAATTTTCCAGAAATTCTGTACAGCATTGCAAGCAGCTTAAACACCAAAAGGGTTCCACAGTGGCCCAGGTCAGAAACAAATATCAGAGGAGGAAAATCCATTATTGGTCAAGAGAATTATGTCTAAGCAGTTGTCAAGTCTCTAGCCACTTTGCAACAGTTGCTATGGCTAGTGACTTGAAACCCCCATTGGTGCACAATGGGATATTATCAGAGGGTGAGAGGTCATTATTTGCCCGCAAGAGCTCATTGAGAGCTGCCAGGCTACAACGTGGGAGCTGGGTCTCTGCGGAATATTTTGCACTCCGAGTTAAGTCAACTCTCTCATGTTCTACTCTCTTTTCTCTTTCTTCTCCCCCCCCCCCCCCCCCCTTCAAATATGACACACTTTCTCATCGCAAAATGTCAGCAGTGTCTCAAGAGAAGAAGAAGAAGAGGAGGAAGGCTGTTGTTCTTCTTCTCCTTCTAAAGATTAGTTTGGTTAAGTTCAGCCTGTCTCAAAGGCAGGCGGGCTGCTCAGACTCTGGGTCTACGGGGAGTAAGAGGGCGAAGAGGCAGAGCGAGAAAGACAGAAAGGAAAAGAAAATGGGGGTGGGCGGGGGGGTTGGGGTGAAGCAGAAATGGAGAGAACAAGCAAATAGCCCAAGCAAAGCTGGCCTAGGGAGCCCAACATGTGCTTGAGAGGTTTGCTAATAGGTCATTGTTCTTTATTGCCAAGATGAAAGCAGCTTGAGCAAGCAGAGAATGTCAAGCCCACTTGTTCATTTGCATAGCTGACTATATATTATCTGTGTGTGTGTACACCAGAATTAAGATGTTAGGCTGAGATGCTAAACACACACACACACACACACACACACACATTCCACCGTCTGCATGACTCTGGAGCATGCAGTCATGTCCATTCAGACACTTGCTGCATACTTTACACTATGTATACACACATACAGGGCATGCACATACACACGCAGACATTTAGGGTGCTAATGTAAGCCTGAGTGTTCTCTCAGCTTAAATGGTGTCAGCGATGGCTCCCACCGTGAGACACAAATCTGGTGGCGCTCATCATCTGGTGCTCCCATCTGTCAGCCTGAGTGTGCCTGTGTGAGATAACGTGGAGCGTGTGTGTGTGTGTGTGTGTGTGTGTGTGTGTGTGTATGCACATCAAGGTTATACACAAGACTGTATACTATACATATGTGTTGTATTTATGTGTGTAATAGATATAAAGAAGGAGAGACTGTGTGAATGTGTATGTGCGTACGTTCAGGGGAGATAGCAAGAGTGTGCAGATTTCTGTGTGTGTGTGTGTGTGTGTGTGTGTATGTGTGTGACTGTCTCTCTTTCGCCACTCTCCCTTTGGCCAAACCAACGTGCAGGCAGATCTGATATATAATTCAGCACTTTACATAATGCGGCCTGCCCCAGATAGAGAAATAAAGACTGATAACCCTTTAATTCTTTAACACACAGACACACACGCGTACACATACTCAAAACAGACACACACTGACCCACAAAAGCACACACACACCATTCAGAAGATGTAGCAGGTGGGCAAATGGTCGTGCCAGTTGACTTCAACTGTTGTCAGTGTGGGGGTCAGTGGAAAGTGTACCTCTTAAAAGGCTAATCCAATTTTTTAGCGCCTGTAAAAAAAAGGTTATATGTGGTATTTTAACATCAAAACAACTTATTTTTAGATATTATATAATTACAGTAAACAAATGAGGCTGCTGAGAAGACTGGCAGCCTGTGCCAACCTCTACACGCCATGCCACTGAGTCAGGCTTAATGGGATATCTGCTGGATTTATTCACAGTACAAAACGGGATGAGGGCAGCAAAAACATGCAAGTTATCAGCATTTCGGGGAATGCAGTCAAAGGAAACCAAGAACATTCAATCAAGTACTGTACTTACAGTATAAGGCTGACAATATTATATATTTTTCCTATTGTCAACAATTCCCATGAAAAGACCAAAACTACCAATGAAATGTTTTGTTTTGTTTTTTTAAAATTGTGATTAAGTTGGGCACTGTAGTTGATTTTGACTTAACCCCACATACACCATTCTGCTCTGTAAATACTCACAAGCACACAAAATGTGTATTAATCTGCAGCGGAAAATAGTCCCCAACAAATGCATAATTCAGCCGTTTTTGAGTAACATTTGTTAAAAATGCCTGGCTTTTTAGGAAATTACTTCGCCTTAAAAAAAAAGTAGTTTTTAAAAGTGTATGACTTTAAAGAAGCATTTGCCATTGGCAGACATAAATCTTCTCTGAACCTCTCACCATCAGCTTAATTGATGCGACTGAGCAATTGGCTGGCTTTAAAGTTAAATTGAATGCTTGAAACAGTAAATGTGCTTCTGTTCTTTTTTGGAATAACTCTGCTCTTATGATACTTAATTAAACTACTCACCGGTGCGGATGCATCAGTAATACTAACAGTGAGTGTTCCTCATATATACATTACATGTAGCCTGTTTACTTTTATACTATTTGTGACTTAAGTAAAGGATTTAAATTCTTCTTTCACATGTAAAGTAACCCTAGTGTGTGACACAGTCATGTGCCTCAAATACAGTCACATTTAATTAGAGTAATTATCTCAAGGTGTAAATTAATTTAACAATGATGCTTTTAAAAATGACTCAGTGGTTGCATCATCAACCATTATCTTCTCAAAACAGATGATAAGAGATGTAGAATAGTGCATAATAAAAATGTTTCACTCAGTGGAAGTTAAGGTGCATCCAAAAGACTGGCGCTTTTTAACTATGACTATTCACCTTTGAATTTGATTGCTTCTTAACTCACAGCAGTATTCAAGAACCACTTGAATGTTTGTGTGAGCATGTGTGTGCATGTGTGAGCATGTGTGAGCATGTGACAGACAGTATGCAATTAAGACCTAGATGATTTCTTGCTCTGCAAATTGGACTGAGGAATTGTGAACAAAATTAGTTTTATGTTGTTAGAACGAGTGAAGCCTTTCTTGACTGCTCACAATGTCCCATTCTCCCTTTAAATACAGGGAGGTTAGCTTAATTAAACTAAACTTGGAGGTGTAATTTTGATTGACATTTCTTTTAAAAGCATTAGACACAGCACTTGGGGCTTGTTTCCAAGGTAACCTGTACACCAGTTTGTGTTATTTCCTCTCTCTTTTAAATATTCTTATTGTGAAGCATGTGTACAGCAATAATACAGACTTCTGTGGAGTGGATACCCTGCCTCATTTCAGATGTTTAACAGCAAAAGACAAACAATACAAGGGAATAAGAAAGGCCAAGCAAGACAAAAAACGAGCGAACAAACAAACAAAAATAAAAACCCAAATACAACACCATGGAGCACACAGATCAAGTAACTTAACTAACGTGCCCCCAATCCCAACACCTAGGGGTGATAAAGGCGATTACTTGTGCAGTGCATCTTAACTGTCCGTCCCTTCCATAGAGGAGATCATAGGTCTCCAAATCCTTTCAAATTCCTCCAGTCTGTCATTAAGGATATGTCGGATTCTCTCCAGGTGGAGGGTATCAGTCAGTGTTGTTATCCAGGATTTAAAAGTCGGTACATCTTTCTTTCCTCAGAACAAGAGAATAAGTTTCTTTGCACAAAGGGGGACAGTTTCCGAATGCGCCCAGTATATCCAAAAGTGAATCTGGTCTTATTTGGATTTGAAATCTTTGAAAAGAATGAAAATATCGCATCCCAGAATTGTTGTAATTTAGGGCATAATGCATAACTATGAAGTCAATCTTTCTCACAAATTGGTGATATTTCTGGGACGATATTATGCAGCTTTACCTTTGAGTAATGCAACCTGTGTAAAATTTTAAACTGTTTCAAACAGTGCCTGGCATTAAGGGAGCAGATATGAACATATTTCAGATCATTGTCCCAGATGTCCTTTGCTATTTCTATCCCCAGTTATTTTTCCCAGTCCTTTTTTATACAGTTCATATTTACCTATCCATGATCTTGCAATATATCGTATATAAATGAAATTGCATGTCTTTCCACTATACAGTCTCTCAGACACTGGTCCAGCTTTTCAAGTGTTGGATCTTTACAAAGTGTCTAATCTGGAGGTATCTAAAGAAATCTGTCTTTGATAGCTCATATTTCTCCTAAAGCTGCTGAAACGATGCAAACGTACCCTGAATGTATAAATCCCCGACGCTATACCGTCCTAATTCCTTCCATTGATCAAAGGCTCTATCCATAGTTGAAAGAATAAACTTTGGATTTGCTGATATCAGTAGTGTAAAGGATAAAGCTCTAAGCTTAAAATGTTTTGCTACTTGTCTCCAGATCCGAATAGTATTACAACTAATCAGGTTGTAATTATAACATACTTTTTTGAGATGAATGGGAGACATTACTGTAGCCCCAAGCGAGTAGAGTAGACAGTCCTCTCGCTCCATATCCAGACAGCTGGCGAGCACAATCGTCTCATCCACCCAGTAGGAGACACAGCAAATGTTTGCTACCCAATAATAGTGCATAAAATCTGGTAGGGCCAGCCCCCCACTACCTTATGCTTGTACAGATGACCCCTCATAATCCTATGGGATATAGGAAATTCTAATTTCCCTATCACGTCATACAGATACACAATCAAAGGCCTTTTCTGCATCTAAACTCAAGATGAAGATACCCTCCTTAGCATGTCTGGGGTAATACATGACAAGGCATCTGAAATTATGAAACGAGTGTCTGTTCAGGATGAACCCTCTCTGATCAGGTGTATCAATTTAGCCATATGAGGACTGAGTCTTCTAGCTAAGGACTTGGCCAAGATTTTCTGGTCGGTGTTTAATTGTGACACTGGTCCATATGAACCTACCTGCTCTAAATATTTCCCTTTCTTTGGAATAAGTGTTATAGTAGCTTCATTTCATGTCGGTGGTAGCATGCCGGCCTTAAAAGTTTATTTGTACATCCTCTGCAGATGTGGGGATATGTTGTTGAACGTTTTATAAAACTCATTGTATAGCACCTCTGGCCCTGGACACTTACCATTTTTGGGGGCAATTAATTGTTTTTATCATTTCCTCACATGTAACTTCCGTCTCCAAGCAACTCAACCGAGGAACAACCCATAACATTTGGGTTTTTAGCGCTGTTATTGCTGCGTCATTTTCGGCTCCTCTCTCTCAGTGTAGTTGTAACCTCTGAGATCTCGGCCTCGATTTTGTTACAAATCTCTGAACTGACAAGCAGCAGCTCTGAGTGGAGTGACGCTATAGCCTCCAGCGTGTTGTTGTAGTCCACTTTCCAAGCGGCCTCTCCAGTGTTTCCTTCTTTAGTTGAGCCCAAGACTTCATTTGGGCCTGTTTTGTCATTCATGTCAAGTTTTTGGCATTTTCCCACAGGTTTCTTCTTCCCTTCGCTTCCCCAAAAGCTTTGATTACACCCTCAGTAAACTTCAAGTACGCTCAAACCGCTCATTGCTTGACAACGCCCCCGTTTCTGTTATTTCCTCTCTACAATATATTAACATGCACTAAATTTAAAGTAAAGTATGAGTATCACAGCACATCACAGCAAATGACATGCTCAAACATTGTAGTCTGTTTTCTCTTTCTGTCCTGCTGTGGAATCACTTGAATATGTTATGCACATACACTATTTGTGTCTGTATGGGGTGGATATGTGACTAGATAATTGGCTGCTGGTGTGCATGTGTTTGCCCATGTATTTTCTAAGAGAAAAGAGAACGTGTCAACAGGAAAACACACAGTAGTGGGCACACAAGTGATATGTGAAAAATGCAAAGGAAACACCAAAGCAACAGGCACTTTGACAGCTTTGCTGCTAACAAAATTCAAACCTCTATGAACACCTCTCTTAGTGTTATACAATCCAAATAATGTTTTATTCATTTCCATTCTTTTTATATAGTCTTCAACTTTCATCTGTGGTTATGTGTGTACCAAACCAGAAATGATCTCATGCCTTCATCTGTTACAAAATGCAGCTGCACGGCTTTTAACAAATACTAGAAAACAAGATATATCACTCCTGTTTTGGCTTCTCCTCACTGGTTGCCAGTCAGTTTTAAAATTGATTTTAAGATTTTACTGATTACTTTTAAAGCACTTCATGGCTTAGCACCCACCAACATTGCTGAGTTATTACTCCCCTCCAACCCAGCGTGCAGCCTCAGATCAGCAGGCAGGGTCCTTCTGGCTCCTAAGTTATGGTTCAAGACTGAAGGTGACCGGGCTTTTGCAGTCAAGGCCCCTCAGCTCTCGAAGATTTGAGGCTTACAGAATCAGTGACATATTTTAAATCACTTCTTAAAACTTATCTTTTTAGAAAGGCTTTTATTTGTTACCTATTTTATTATTTATTTGTTTTGTTTTATTTTAATCTGTGTATTTTGATTAGTCTGATTTTACTGCTTTATTGTAGAACTTAAATGTTTTAACAATGTAAAGCACTTTGTAACTTTGTTTTGAAAAGTGCTGTATAAATTAAGCTTATTGTTATTATCATTATTATTATTATTAGAATCAATATGTGCCCTTTTTCGGCTGTGAAAAGAGAAATTGGGTAACAATCAGTAGTTTTTGCTTAGTCATTTAGATGTTTACTATACTTCTTATATATTATATATACTCGTATAGGGACTCTGGGAAAAGTTAGGCTAAGGAATATTAAAGGTGCATCTTCTTTTAGTAGCCGACTCTGTAAATTGTGCCATTTTTAGTCTCCTTAATCTCCTTGAACTGTTTTAATCCGGTGTTTAAGAATTTTGTGGGCAGCAGTACTCAGAAGGAATGACCTCTGTGACTATTCTGTTAACTGTACTTCATTTTCTGTCTCTGTTCCTGTGGTGGGCCACAAGGTTCCACCTTAGGCCCCCTCTTATTTTCACTAAGCATGCTGGTGCAAGCATATGTTATCTCTATCAACTGTTACGCAGACAATATAATATATAATATCCGCATATAATATGCCATTCCTTCATCGTGATGGTGACAATACCTACCACGTGATAATGGGATGATCATGGTCCGGTCAAGAAGAAGAAGAAGAAGAAGAAAAAAAAAAGCAATAGTGATGCGCGGTTGGAAACAGGAAACAAACATCGATTTTCTTTGTGAAAGCCTGATGTCTGTTGACCCAAACATTCCGCCCGACATCCTCCTCACACGTAGTTTGTCATTCTCTAGTAACGTCACCTGATTTCCTCCTATGCTCGAGTTATAATTACTACAGGCGCTAGAGGGCTTTGTCACTTGAACATAACAAATGTTTTCCATGCGAGTACAGTCTCAAATTCCTCTACAAGCCAGCAAATCTCTCCTCCTATTCTCCTTGAATGTGTGGGTGACGCCAAGTCCAAGATGTCACACAGTTATTTTGAACTAAATTTCATTTTGTAATACTTAGGAAGCTTGTTTTCAAAAGTGCTCTGTGAAGTAAGGTTATTATTGGTATGTTTGGAGGAGAATACAGCCAGTTCAAGTCAGTAGTGGCTCTTATCTGACACAAGGCAGCGGAGGGTAGAGAGCAGAAAGCTTGTCCATGTTCGACCACATGGAAAGATTCTACACACAATGAAATCACCAAGGTCTATTTATCACAGTGACACACGTATACTTTCATGCAGCTCAACAGCCCTGAAACCCACAGCGTAAAGCATACAGAGCCCATACTTCACCTTATGAGTTCTGAACGGTATATATGCATGCTGCAGTGAGCATGTGCACAAATGAAAAACAAACACGTGCATCCGTGTGTATCGACAATAACAAAACTGCACGCCCTTGACATACAACCGAGTACATGCACAGAATGAAAATTCAAGCACACATGTTCTTTTGAGGTGCAAGAAAGGTCAAAGTGAGCTTAGATTTGGTATTAATGGACATTCTTAGCCTCACTAACCCAGACATTTCAATGGGTTAGAGGTATCAACTGTGCACCTAGAACAGACTTGCTATGCAGGTGATTGGATTTGCCTTTAACTAGTTCTCACACAGGTGCCAACATGACAGAAAAATGCTTTATTTAGGTGAAAATCCAACTGTTCCTTGAATGACTAGCATTTGTTTTTGCCTCCAATTATCAATCCTGAAAAACACAGCTGCTCTTTTGAGAATGTTTGTCCTAAAATATCCACCAACACATTTAGTTTCCACATAAAACTGGCACAAATCACCTTCATGAATGGCCGTGTTAGTAATAGTAGTAGCAAAGTGCTGAAATGGCACTTCTGCCCAATGCTGAAGAAATTCTATATTTGGAAGTGTAAACGATTAAAATGATGTCATTGCACAAGGAATCCCATTGTGATTACAGTGCAAACATTTTAACTGTTAGAAAGCTCTGATTGTGTTTGAGTAGTTTAAATGAAAAAAAGGAGTAAGGCATCAAGAATATGTTGTGTAATCGATCTGGTGTCATATTTATAGTAGATTATTCCTGCATGTGCAATGCATGCAAATGTGTTAACATCCCTCCCCCACGAATCCACATGCACGCTGTCTAATACTGTACATGATACAAACATGCCACGCATGCACATACTGTACGCACACACACATTTGGCTACATTGGGCCATATCCACATATGGGCCTATAATCTGGTCTCTCAAGGTGTTTGGACTTATCTTTAATTCAGCAGGGGAACAGGTCTGCCAGCTCCTTGATTGCTTAAACCACATTATCCCTCCACTCTGCATCCTAATGAATGTCCACCAGGCGACAAGATGTGTGCATGTGTGTTTGTATGCCTGTGTCGTAGCGGCGCTGAAGGTATGTGAGCATTTGTATGTGCGAAGAGTGTGTGCGTGCACGCCTGCTATCTGGAGTGTGTGCGCGCTCCTTTTGCTCTTGCAAGTATTTGGACACACATCACTGCGTTCCCTGGCACGCCTTGAATCTTCATTATGTTTAGCCGCGGGGCACAAAAACAATTTGTAACTTCACAAGGTGATGTGGCCACTAAATGGAATCTTTTGGGGGCAACGGCTCGTCTGCCATACCTGCTCCATCTACCTCACCATGCTAAATGGTTTATCATAAAGACAGGATGTTAAAATGCCCTCTGAGCGCTCCCGCCCCCCCTCACACTGCAATGATTCTGTATAGTCAAAACAAGTTCATCTGGATATAGCCAGGCGAGGATTTTACAATCAGCTTCAAGCTAGTTATTTTCTTGAGCTTGTCACTTTCCAGTTGAAAAGAAATATAGAAAATAAAAATACAGCCTTGTGCCCCTGATGCAGCTTGGCATGATACTGAAGACAGAGGCAATGCATTAGTTTCACAGCAGGAATAGTCCTACAATTTCGAAGGACCTTTCATAAATTAAACTTTATTATATTCCCAAATAATATGGTTCTTTGACATTTTTTAACACATTTTTCATGCTGTATTTCATTACATTTTCATCACCACTGCTACATGGTGAGGCATTGTTTCTGTATTGCCTGGAACAGAAATACATGTCATAAATATTTAACAAATACACTTAAAAAGACAGACTTTTTAAACAGTGTTAAGCCTTTGGGTTGACATTGCATGACATTTGAAGGCTACACTTTCTGTGTTATAAATATATTAAATGCTGAGCTCCAGGTAACGATCTGTTCTCCACCACAAACATCCAGCATTTTGGAAATGAACTCTTCATCCATTACTATGTAGTTAGTGATAATTAGCTGTACCCTCTTCCATTCCAACATTTACTAAATTCTAATTTCATGCTTTCAAGAACAAGCTTTAATTTCCCCCAAGTCGTCAACCACAGCCACCCCCCGGAGAGACATGTTCAACATTAATGCAATTATTACGCAGGCATATGCTGCAGTTGTTATTTTGGCACTGCGAGGCCCTGTGGGCTAATAGGCCTGTCTGTTGCCCAGATGCTCATAGGAGAAAGATTTTGCCTTTGTGTGTGTGTGTGTGTGAGGGACCAGACAAAAGCAGAGTGCTCAACAGGAATAGTCGGCCCCTACCAGGTGTGATTGCGTGGTGCATTCAGGGGCCAGCTAACATTCCATCCCATCTGCATTCATCCCCCATAATCCCCTCCACTGTTGTTTCTTTCCTTTAATATTATTTTCCTTGTAATTAATTTTGTTTGTGACCCAGCTCCGTCTCTATGCGTGTTACCCGCAAGTACTCGAGTGTGTTTGTGTGTTAGGGTGTGTGTAGGAGGGGGGGTATGCTCTCTGAAAAACCAGGAGGACTTTCTCTCGCACATACAGGCACATTAGTCATGTTCTCTCTGTCTCCAAGATGATGATCAAATCAAGTCCTGTGCCTCTGCCCATACACCCCAGCTTGTGCATGTTGACAGTAACCTCCCACAGTACACTCCCAGCCCAAGGTGACGCTCACACACACACACACACACACACACACACACACACACACACACACACACACATAAGCCTGAGGTGACACAGATGACAGCTCAATTCTGGGTGAGTCAGCTTGACTGTGTCCTTGCCCAGACATGAGAAGGAGGCGGTGTGTGGCGTGTATCATATATGTGTGTGTGTGTGTGTGCGTGCGAGTTGGTAGGTGGTGGTGGTGAAGAGAGGTGCAAAGGTGAAGAAGTAAGTGCGAGAGAGAGAGATAGAAAGAGAGAGAGACAGACAGGGGAGAGAGACAGAGAAGAGAGGGAGACAAGCAGCAGGTGACCTTGGGACAGTCGTGTGTGTGTGTGTGTGTGTGTGTGTGTGTGTGTGTGTGTGTGTGTGTGAGAGCACGTTTGCAGTGTTCAGTAGTAGCCAGCGGGTGACAATTAATACACTCTAATTTCACAGTGTGTGTGAATGTGCATGTGGCCATGGAACAACAAACAGCATTATCGTGGTAGGACATGTTGGACTTTTCCATGGTGTGAATTAATTGAAGGGTGTCAGCGCTGGCAGAAAACTGAAAATCTTCAATGAATGTAAAACAAATTTCATCCATATTCAAACTAGTGCAATATAATCAGAAGTATCTGCTGCAATTCATGACTGATTTTCAAATTCCTGTATATGAAAAAAAGTTGTGAACGCAGGAACCCCAGAGACTTAACCCAAGATGAAGAAACAACATTTTATTCCACTTCTTGCATTATAAATTGAGCTAAAAAATACTGCATTTGTCCCATCTGGGCAAAATGTGCTGAAAGTAACAGTGTGGTTGCAATTGCAATTTGGCTGCATCGTTTCTAGTAAGCAAAACCAATTTTATACTAGACCTCCGATATTGGTTTGGGTTTCTAAATTCATTTTTAATGATATTTTGCCTTTATTAGATTGCCAACAGTGTTGAGTGATGGGAAATACCAAATACAAATGTCCTTGCCCAGATTCCAACCCAGTTACTCAGTATGTGCCCATGGGCTTAGTCATCAGAATTTGACAGTGCTGACCTTTAAGACCAAAAGGTCTTTCATATTAGCTATGCTACATCGTCCAATTTCAAATGAGAAGCAGCATCAATGGAGCTCTCCATTTTCGTATCTATTTAGTCAGAAATGAAACTTACCAAAACCAACGGTAGCCAATGTATGTGCCACATGTTACATCATAAAGCTTCAAGTACCACTTGAAGATGTACTATAGAGTGTAAAAAATAATGGACACAGCTACTTTTCCACTGTCTGGTGTGACCAGGCATGGGTATTTCCATGCATGTAGTTGGGTTCATTTGTATGGAGCCCGGGAGGGGACATGGAAGGGGGAAAAAAAAATTGAAAGTTGAAAGAAAAAAGATGCACTTTTGCAAGAACTTGCAATAGTTTTTCATTTTATTTAGGTCAATTTACTTCCAGTCAGTTCAGATTTTTTTTTTTTTTTTTTGAGATTGGCCTCAAATATAATAAGACAGTAAAACAGTGCTTGGTAGTAGTCATGGTTTTCACATAAGTGGGAGACATCTGAAGAGAATACTTAGCGCAAAGGGACACTCATCGTAAAGTGTATTCTGACCTGGCAGTCCTGGTTGAATTCATTAGCAACCAACTGCAGTACTCTAGGCAGCTTCACGGGTACTGGTGAATGTATGCTAAATGCAGAGAACATGAGGAAAGAAGATGTGTGCTTGGTGTTGAAGGAGGTGGATCCCAGAGGAGTGTCATTAAGGCAATCAAGATGTCTCAGACACAGGAGCTACTTCTCTAAAGTGCTGAACTTCATCTGGCACCTGGAAGCATATGATAAACTGAAGCCATATGGCGTTTGTGTCAATGGAAATATTGATGGTTTTTCAAGGAAAATATTCTGGCTTAATGCCTACACAACAAATAGTAACCCAGAGGACTGCCCTAGAGTTGTGAGAGGTGATCTTTGAACCGAAAATGGCTATGTTAGAGGCTTTCAGCATTTCCTCCTCCCCAATCACCCAGACGGCAGCCTTGATATTTACTTGGAGGGAGCCAAAACTGCCGATCAAAGCATTGAATATTGGTGGGGTTTCCCTTGCAGCCAGTGTGTGGAGTTGTGGTTATCCTTGTTTGCAGACCTCAGAGACAACAGGTTATTTGATGGTGGGTTCCTGGACAAAAGCTCCCTTCAGTTTTGTTGCATGGGATTCATCCAGGTGTGTTAATGAATTATAGTGTTTTCATATGTGTGTGTGTGTGTGTGTGTGTGTGTGTGTGTGTGTGTATGCGAGTGAGAGAGGAGGGGTAGGAACAGAAGGAAGAGAGGCAGAGAGACAGCGAGAGGGGGGCTGACTGAAGGAAGGGAGAGAGAGACAGAGAGGAGGAGGGGGGCAGAGAGAGACAGATGGAGAGGAGAGAAAAAGAGGAAGGGAGAGACAGAGACGAGAGGAGGGCAATAGAGAGAGAGAGAGAGAGGAGAGAATGGAGGGAGAGAGTTAGAGACAGAGACTTTTACACAACTTTTATTTACACCACATTATGAAAAAAATTACATTATCATCTACTTCAACATGAACTGGTAAGTTGAAACAATAAATTCTCAGGTATTATTACTGCAGCTCCATCAAATCATTTACACAAAACCCCTCCCTGTCACACACATACAGACACACACTTAAGCTATGATAAGTTAAAAACTAAGGACCAGTGAACCATCTTCCCTCAGTAACCATAAAACCTGTCTGATCCCCCAAAGAGCCCTTAAGGAATCCAGATTATTGGTCAGGGTGTAGAAAGTGTGCTCTATTCTTAGATGAGCCTCAACCAAACCCTTCAGACTATGCACCACATCAGTCCAGCCCTGACTTAACATCTGATTCTTCATTGTCTTCCAGATCGTTAGCTTAGCTGTTCCAAAAAAAAAGACCAAATAAATTGAGCCTTTAGGCCCAAAAACAAACAAGGAGACAGAGAATTCATCCCCCAAAGCTTCCACCCATTCCTGCAGTACTCTCAATAAGCCCACTAACAGAGTACAAATGACCACTAAATGCTCTAATGTTTCCCTTTGAGCACAGAAAAGACATCCCTCTCTAATACTTGGGTCCAGGTGAGTTCTGTGTCTGTTTGTGGCTACTGCTCCATGTATAATCCTCCACTGGAGGTCAGCCATCCATTTCTCAACAGGAGGCTTATACAGGACCTTCCACCTGTCTTTAGGGGTACAGTCTGAAACAAAAACCTCATTCCACCTCCACTTCTTGACTTCAGCCTGAGAGTGAAGGTCCAGTGCCTTCACACAGCTGTAATAAAGCTACGTCTTCCCACAAGAGCTGAAACTACCCAGCGCTGGTGTTTTCAGGGAGAGAAGCAGTGCGCTCTCCTGTCACCACTCCTTAACAGCTGGACTGACGATGAGGGAAAACGTCAGCTAGAGCACGATTTACAGCAAATGCTCTCAGTGGCACAGACAGGGACTGCCAGACTTCCTCTACAATCCTCCTCAGCACTCTGGAGGACCTGATGTTAGTGATGCCACAAAGCATTTCCATTGTTGATCTTGTGAGATGGCCTAATTTAACAATGCCAACCTCAACAAACTTAGTCCTTAATGTAGCGGAGGAAAGCGCGCTATTTGTAAGGAAGTCATTATAAAACAGCAGCTCCTGACATTCCCGGACTGGGGTCAGTGGTCTCTGTGATCTTCAGTGTCTGCCAGGCGTCAACCGCCAAGCTGTAAAAAAGGTTTAAGTCCAATCAGGTCAGCTTCAGATGATCTCAGCAGAAAAAATCTGTTTATCCAGCCCAAGCCGGCCAGCTTTCCTGGGAAGCAGCCGAGCGGGAGCCAACCAGCAGTGACCGCAGCCGCACAGCAGACTCTGTGCCATCTGTAGTCTAAAGGCCGCAGTTCTGGACAGAATGTCTATAAGTCCTTGTCCGCCCTCTGCCACAGGGAGATACAGGGCAGACACCCTCAGCCAATGCTGACCAGACCACAAAAAGTTCACCAGGAGCCGCTGCACCTCTTCCACAAAACCTGGTGGTGGCACTAAAACAATGAGTCATTGCCATAGAGATGAGGTGACCAGGTTATTGACTATCAGAGCTCTTCCCCTGTAGGACAGCTGGGGTAGCAACCATCTCCATTTAAGACACCTTGCCTTCTACCTTCTCCAGCACTCCCTCCCACCTCCGCCTTTGAAAGTCCTCACTTCCTAAGTACTCCTAGGATTTTAAAGCCCCTCTTGTCCCCACCAAAGGTTCTCAGGAAGACCAGGAGTGCTCTCCAACCTCCACTGACCCACCAAACAAGCCTCACTTTTTCCTCAGTTAACCCTGCCTGGAGAACCTTTTTCCATATAAGACCAGGCTTTCTTTTAATTCCTGAACATCTCCCTGATCCTGGATAAACACAGAGAGAGGAGACAGAGACATAGAGGAGGGGAGGGAGATAGAGAGAGACAGAGAGGAGGGTAGCATGGAGGAGAGAGACAGAGAGGAGGGTAGTGAGGAAGAGAGAGACAGAGAGGAGGGGAGGGAGGAGGGTGAATGCTATAATTTAGTGCTCTATTTAAGATGATATGTGTGCACAGTTCTTCCTAAATGTATTTCTATATTCTTTTTTAACAGGATGAGTTGGATGACACTGCACAGGTTTGGAACTCACACACCATCAGGCTATTGAAAAACATGAATGTCCCCAGGGGTCAATCTGATTTATGCATTGCCTGCGACTCTTAAGGACAAGAGATTTCCTTTCCCCAGTTGAGGATGAACGTGTTCAACTGTGCAAAAATAAATGTGTCTTTACCCTGACCATACTATGCAATCTGGATGTATATGAACTATGCAACATCTTTATGGCCTAGTCCCATCTGAGTCCTCCATGTCAGAATGTGAACTTGTATATGCACCCATGAGAGGCCATCAGTGCATCTGTGTAAGTCAGAAGTATTGTGTGTGAGTTGAGCTGCGAAGTAGGAGGAGCTGTTGGTTCCACAAGTATTTTTCCTTGCTGTCATTTCTCTTTATCAAGTTTCCTTTTAATGATATTCTCAGTGTTCGTCAACACAGAAACACAAGGGCTCCTGTAAAATGTTACCATGCTATATGTTTATGTTTCACAATATTTCATCATTTTCCTAAGAAATATGTCTGTTTGGCTTGATTTATGGATCAAAATACAACACCAATGATCCTCAGCTGGTGTTGCTTAAGATATAAAGCCTATCAAAAGTGAAATCCAACCTGTGTAAAATTCAGAACTAGTACTATTATAAATAGTCCATTTATCACTTGATCAACTGATGGTAAATTAATGTAATAATTTTGCCAACTATTAAATTGTTACTATTTAGGCAAAAATGCCAAGTTACTGGTTCCAGTTTCTGAATGTTAATATTTTCTGTTTCCTCAGTCTTTTATGATAGTAGAATATCTTTGGGTTTTGAACTGTTGGTCAGACAACACAAACCCCCCCCCAAAAAAAAACAAATAGAATGAATGTTATCTGTTGTGCTCTGGGAACTTCTGATGGGCATTTTTAGTTGCAGTCCTATTTAAAGCGCTATTGTTGTTAGGAACAAACATGCTGTCATGTTTACTGAATTCATCTGAAACCAACCTAGAATCTCAAGGTAAACTTATTCAGACTGTTGAATGTTTCATAAAGTTTCTGTAGACAACAGTTCTGTTGAGGTTTTATGAACCTGTAAGATGACGCGACGATGATGAAATACTACTTCATCGACATCACTCCTCACTTTCATGAACATTTGATGGCATGTGTCGTAGAACTGGGACACAACAATCATCTCTGTGAAAATTAATAGGACTTCTACTACTTCTAGAACAAAGTAGTACAAACATCAAACGTCATGTAATTGACAGAGAAGCACAGTGCAAATATCTGTGTATGAACATCCTGTGTTGCCAAGCACTGTTATGTCAGAGAGGGGTAGAAAATAACAGCACAAGCGATTGATCTTTTTGTCAACAGTGTGGGAATATTTTTATTAATAATTATTCTGTATTGTTATCCAGTGTGAAATCATGGCCTGCAACCCTGATTAAATTTAAATTTTGCCTCATCAGAATGGTTTGTTAATCAATTAAGATCAACTGAGAACTTTAAAATATTAAAAAATGCCCATTACGTAGAGGTCTCTTCATGACAAAATGCACACAAATTCTATTATTTCTAAAAAAATACTCTGTGATGGCATCAATTTATAATGCGGTGCTGAGTTAAGACAGTAGTAAAGAAAGTAATATGTTGGAAATATTATTTATACATTCTGAAGGCCAGTTGAGCATATTATGGCTATTAGAAGCTGCTCTTTTCAGGCCACATTTCACACAGGCCACATCAGCTTGTAGACTTTGATCTCACAATAGGTATCTTCAACATTAGCTTTCAAACAGTGTTTTTCCCTGAATATTTAAAAAGTATGACTCTTTAACACCTTAACACCCACAATTAATTCACAATTCTACCAGTGATGGACAACTCTGTCTTCATTAGCAACAAAAACACAATATTAATCTCAGCCTCAAAGCTATGTTAGGGTCAAACTGACTGAAATGAAAGCAGTCATTTTCAAAGCATATTAAAAAGTAAAATACTTCACGTGAAAACTGTGGTAATGTACTATTGCATCCACGAAAACAGAATTGCAGACTGTTCACCACACGGTTCAGTGCATTCACCGAACCGAAATTCAGGTTAAGAACTTTAAGTACACAGTACTTCAAGGATAGCTCCACAGATATGAGCAACAGGCCTTCTGTTGAGCCCACTTTCAGCATTAAACTATACCATAATTTTGTCAACACATGACAGAAGAACCAGTGCAGAAACGCTTTGGTTGTCAGCTTTAGTTTGGTCAGCATTTTTTACATAACATTGGAGTTGGTTAAAGGCTGCCTGTTCTCTCTCTGAGACAGCACCGCGTTTGTTGTTTCAAACTGTTGCAACACTCTTTTGCCTGTGGCCTTCTTTGACTCACAACACACTTTCCTTGTCTGACAGAGTCAGCTGTACAAGTACCATGGGTGTGGAGAAGCGATCGACTATATATTTTGGCTCTTGGAGAATGGCTTTCTTGAGCCATTCTTTTGATGGCAGGCACCATGTTGTTCTTTGGAGGTAGGAAATGGGAACCCATCCTTGTGAAAAAGGTCGAGCAAGTCCTCTTCATCATTTTCCTCCATTGTTCCCTGGAGAGCCTTCTCAACAGCTGATCTCTCAACAGGAGGGAGGTAGTTGAGAAACGACATCATCAGGATGTCTACATCAACTGAGTCAATTCCATGGATGCAGGCCAAAATGAAAGCCTTTGATAGCCTCACTGGCATGACACCATGGTCTAGTAATCCCTTCACCCAGATCCGTCCAACTGCTTGCCATTCAGCCTCAGAGAAATCTGGCCTTAGCCTTGGAACTCGCTCTGTTTCCCCTTCACACTGTTAAAAAAATTGCTCCCCCAACACAGTGTAAACTTCCCTTGACAAAGCATCATCGACAGCATTTTCATTGAAAAAATCCATCTTTAAAGTCAAATTCATTATGCTGCTGTCGATAAATACAGCCAAAAGATCTTCAGTGACCTTTATCCTGCAAATTGATGCACAATGAGGGCTCTCTGGATTTCCTGAGTTGCCAGATGATGTTGATGGGGGAAGTTGGCTAATTTAAAGGCAAATCTTGTGGTAAGAAATTTCAGTCCACTGTCCTGCTAGAAGAACAAAACATACACATAACAAATAAAAAAGATGAATGAATGAAGCAGAGGCCAGAATACCCTAACTTTTAGTGTGTTTGTGTCAAGGTCCATATAATATTGGATCCTATGTTTCCCATAATGCAACTCAAAAGCATGTCTTCATAAGACCCTCTTTCAAACTGCACAACTCCAGTTTATAACACAGACTTTCTATTCAAAATTTGTTGTCTTTAATCCCAAGTTAGATTCACAGGTCAGTCTCTTAATGCTTTGCTCATAGAGACTGAGGACAATCTCCCAGATTTGTGGTTAAAACTGGGTGGAAACAATTAGAAAGTTAAAAAAAAAAAAAAAAAAAAAAAAACCTGCATTGCTGAACCAATCCAAAGTCTTCAGGGAGGCCCTTCATACTGGGGAGGTGACATGCAGTTCACGACAGAAAAGAATGGGGGGGAGAGGATCATTTTCGGTAAGACATGTCCTTGACAAAACGTAAAGGCCATTGGTTTGCTTGCGACTGTTTTCACCGCCGTTCAAGCAACTACCGTGCATTTAGAAATCCCCAGACTTCAGTAGGTGGAGATCTCTAATTGTTTGGTATCGCAAAAGTAAAGCCAAGTTAACCCTGACAACTTCAGTATGACATCATCACAATTACTTTTTCAGACCTGACAGAGCTCCTCCAGAGCCTCGCAGGACATTATTCAGATGTTTTTACAGGTTGAGTACTGGAGTATCAGATGACTGACTTTTATGTGCAAAATTGGTAGAGTTCCCCTTTAATAGACCACGATGACATGCCTAGGTTAGGTAATCCATCAAAGTGAATAAATAATGAATATAACCATATAAAAGATAGAGCTCTTCTTGCAGTAATGCAGCAAAAAGCACAGACTGATTTGAAAGTCTTAAGTGGTGCATTCAGGATTTTTTTCTTCTGGCCTTGCATCTAAAGTCAATGAATATAATTTCTGTCGGGTGATGTTAAATTCAGATTACCACTATATCTTATTCAAGTGGGTGGTGTGACTCAAAATAGAGGTATTGGTCCGTGTCTGTATGTCGATGTCCAATATCATGAGAAGCATGATGTGGATTTGGCAGCCTCCACCAGTATATCATCACTTCAACCATTATCTATGAAAAAAGTTTTCCTCCCCTATTAGAACTTTAAACTGCAGTGTGATTAAAAAAAAAGTTTTGATAGAATGATTGTGACATGATGTTCACTGTGCTGAGTTGCCTATCTCAGTGAAGTAGACTTTCATACTAAACCAAAATGATAGCACGTTCAATTGGTTAAATGAACCACATCACTGTTGGGCTCCATAATACTTAGCCTTAAAGGATAGGTTCACATTTTTTGCATATTTACACAACAGTTTTTGATGGCTGTCTTTGTTCCTCATGTCTGTGCTTGTTGTAAAGGATCTGAGCTGCAGTGAAGGAATAGTGACACAAAGAGGAAATTCTGAATTAAAATGAATTTGGAAGATAATTTGATTTGATTAACTTAGACTTCTGACTCCTCTTATTAGCTTTAGCTGAACTTCACCATACATTTTTTCACAAAATGATAACTGTGGATTTTGTTTGCTATCTTATACATTTGACTTGCATTAGGAACAAATCTCTTCACAGCTAGTATGGATAGTTATTGTAACCGAAAACTGTGAGTTTAAATATGGGCATGTGAATATTTATTTAAGATTGATTTGAAAAACAGTGAATCTACTGTTTGACCTGACTTCCATAATTTTAAACATGAGGGTCTCCTGTCAACTGAAAATATCCTTTTAATACCATCCAGATGCACAAGCTGCTGCGCCTTCAGAAAATTTTATGCTAAATAGCTCCATTATATCACATCCCTACATCATCTACAGTTATGTAAAATCATACAGTAGTTTAAAGGATGTTGCTTGCAGTGATGAATCTTACCTGTGCAGTTTGCACTGCTTCCTCATGTGTGGACTGCATATGTAGTGTAGGGAGGCCATTATCTGCAGGCAATGGGAGTTGTAAATCCTGCAGAGGTACTCCATTCAGCTCAGCACTCTGAAGGATGAATTAAGAACAAAGTATTAATTGATAGAAGACACTTTAACCCAAAAGTCTAAGATTTGATTGTAGACTGTAATTTATAAAAGTCTCTCTAAATGAGTCTTCTAGATCAGCCTATCTTCTAGATAAAACCAGGAACATTCATGAGATAGTTGTAAAATTCCACTTAGATTATGAGAAATGGAAAAAAAGACAAATCTCTTAAATTTCAGACAGAAAAATATAATAAAGTCACAAATCAGTGTTTATAAAAGCTGCCACACAGTCCCAGGAATAAAGTCAAAAGGACTCGGCTGACTTCCATTACTACAGCACTACACTATTGCTATTTGTTTTTAATGCAAGTTGTGCATGACTTTGCTATATCACTATACACTAGAAATGGAAGTCCAGGAAAATCTTAGAATTTGATGTAGAAATTTGATATAAAAAGGGAAAATTTTGTGAAAGCCAACATGTCTTGCTTAAGAGAGTAAAATTATACATCATCTTACAGTGGAATTTCACATGTTTTCATCAGCTCTTGCTTGTTTGTTTTTTTTTGAAATTTAAAAGGTTCTAAAGCAGCATGAGCAATTAAATGTTGATCAATTATTGCTGCAGCAAAATTAAATAAACAAGGGGTGAATTAAGATTGCAGTAAGTACAGTAAGTGTTTCACAGCACTGCAGGTTATTTCATTCATGTGTCCATAGAATAATGGGGGAATAGAACAGTGCATATGCCAGAAAAATATGGGACATGGTTAGTTTTTTTCAAAGTAAGAATGCACAATTGACTTCTTGAATTCATAGAATCAAATTTACTGACTATTAAAATCTAACCAAAACTATGTATTTTATTGAATTTAAGTAGCAGTACATTTCTCCATTTTATCTATTTTTACAGGTTTTAATACCTGTCTTAGTATTTCTACCTCCTTACCCAAAATCGCTCTCGATCTTATCAAACTGCCTGTGTGAAATCCTCATTGTTGATGTAATTCCATGTTATCACAACTGTCTCATCACCATCTGCTCCTCCAAGGTCATCTTCCAGATCCCATTCAACTGTATCTGCCTCGTCTACTTCTGGAACATCTTCAAAAGTTTCATGACAGATGTGCTCAGGCTCTGTTTGTGAGGAGTCATCAGGAACTGCACTGCTCAGATCATCATTTCAAAGCAGGACTCAGGGTAATCATTAGAAGGCTGGACATCATTCCAAACTTTATCATCATCATGATCATTCGCGTTGGTGTCCTGGCTGATGTGAGTTTTTTTAATGTCTTTTGGGGTTGAATGAGAGTGATGTGATTTTCCTGGACCTTGTGCTGTCACAGTCTTGGGTACTGTTCTTTGTTTTTTGGATCTTGGTTGCTTCTGGAAATGCAGACTCTGCAACAAATGAAAAAAAACAACACATTCTCAATGTTGTTGTCAGCAGTAATTTCAAATAATGGCAAGGAGAAAAACATATTCCACATTTAATATTAAATGGTGTGCAAAAATACATATGGCTCAAAAAAGCTCCTCTAAAGCCTAGATTTTCTTACATCTTCCCTCAGAATCTCTATGATAGATTGGCAGCAAACATAAAAATACAGTACATGATATTGATATTTTTCATTAATAAAATGTTTCTTACTGGTGAGGAAAAAAAAGGTGTATACCACACTCAACCAATATGTTAATGAATACAAACCAGTAAGCCTTGTACAAATATAGTAATCCAAAAATGAGAGAACATTAAAAATATAATCACGCTTTCTTTCCCTCTCTAGCAGATGGAGCTTTTTCCATGTTGTCTAATCTTGGCATGAAGTTGTTTAATGATTTGTTTATTGAGGGCATCTTTGCATCCTTCCAACAGATTTCAGCTAAATTTAGTATCCCAAAAAGTCATTTTTCTTTAGATATCTACAGGTTTCTGACTTTGTCCAGGACACAAGCTCCCAATTCCCCTTTCAGCCTATAAGCCCCTCCATTGATGCTTTTTTTATTACCACCCCCTACATCAAAAGGTATCATCTCATGTGGATATAAGAGAATGTTCTCTCTTCAGAGTCAAAATATCATGGGAAATTAACAATGATCTATGGGATGATATTCTTCTCCAGGTTCACTCTTCATCTATATGTGTTAAACATGGTCTAATCTAATGTAAAGTCATACATCACACTCAGACTTTCTCATATTTATCCTGATATTAACTCTGTCTGTGATGGGTGTCCGGCCTCACTGATTCTTATGTTTTGGTCTTGCCCTTCTCTTCATAACTATTGGTCCAATATGTTTGAAATGCTGTCTGTGGTACTTCAGGTGCCCTTTGACCCAGTTGTATAAACAGCACTCTTTGGGGTAATACCAGATACAGTGGTCCTGCCAAAAATTTAAGCAGTCCTTATGGCCTTCCTGACCCTATTGGCTAGACGACTGATATTATTTCGTTGGAAGACATCCTCTGCTCTATCCCATGAAGTTTGGATGGAAGCTTGTAATTACTTTTTTTGCTATGTACATAATGTTTATACACCATTTTTTGTCTGTATCTTTTAAGAAAAAACATGTCAAAAAATAAATAAAAAGATATATTAAGTTGCAATGAAAAATGGATCTGATCACACATGTTAATAACAAAGTCCTGGAAAAGGTGCAGGTATATGTCAGAAAGTTTCTGACACACACTGGGGTAACTGATGATGCACAATGGCACCGCTCTCTTTAATAAAATACATGTGCATCATCTTTTAATTTAGTTATTACATGATGTTTAATTTTCAAGCACCATCTCTTTCCATCTGTCCCTGTCATTATCATTACTTTATTTATTACAAATATTTCTCCAACTGCCATAAACCTGTTTGCTAATGTCACTGTCAGATGAATGTCCATGCTCCACTAGACGTGTAATCGAATCATCTGCATCAATGTGAGATCCATGTTTAGTCAACCGTGAATCTGTTCTCTCTCAGTGATGCTAAAAGATAAATCCTCAGATAAGGAACACATTCACTTCAGATGATGATTGATCTGTTGAAGGTGCTTCTTCTTTTGTGCAAATATAAAATCTAAGCAACTTCAGTTTGGTGTGGTCATAAAGTTTGCCAACAGTGTCATCTAAAGTATTCTGGTTTCTTTTAAAAGCACAGCTTGCCCTTTTGTTCAGTGCCCATCTGGGAAAAATAGTTCCTTTCCTATTTCCAAAATCTGAACAACAGCTGTCGTTTTTTCCAATGTTGCATGTCTTGTTCCTCCACCATTTTTGGTCCTCACTTGATGATATTCATTACTGCTAAAATGAAGCCATCCGATTTCAATCTTCCAGGAAGTCTTTTCTCCTGCATTATTTATCTGTCTTGCCATCCCTTCACCTTGCTTTTGGAACACACCTGATGTAGCACACAGTGTTCCTTTTGTCTTTGATCTCATTTTCTGTGTTCCTATTGTATCTCTTAATTCTTGCATAAGAGTTATATTTATCGGTGCTGCACTTTGTTTGTTGACAGGAGAGGACAGCTACTCGGTCACAGTATGAAGTGATATATTTTGCCATTTGTTCATCAGTCATGATGGATAGCACTGCCTTGTCAACCTGAAAACATAAAATATTAGAAGAAATACTTGAAATGCTTACTTTGGTACACACACACACACACACACACACACACACACACAAAATATAGCTACACTGAGATTGTACATACAGACACCAGATAGAAAGCTGGCCCTCTCCAAACAAAGTCCATTATATCCATTTCTATTCTGCAAAAATCTAGTTTGTTTTCTTTTTAATTAATTAGGTACAGTTTCCAGTTTAATATTAAATGAGCAGTCCTGCAAGTGACAGCACCTATTAATTCTGCTGCAGAAAAGTGTTCATATTAATGCTTCAGGAAAAGACACTGCTTTATCAGTGATCTGTTGGCTGATCCACCTGCCTGCAAAGTTATTTTGGTCTTGTTTAGGCCTGGCTAACGTTAGGCCATTAATAAAATAATCTGCAGAGATCGAGTTGTGTTATTAAGGCTTCTGCTCACTGCTCACATTAAAGTACAATCACTGGTAAGAGTTGCTTTGCTAAATTCTAGTTTATGCAAGCTTGTTCATTTAGCCAGTGTTTTTCTTGCCATGACATCCAAAGTAAGCATGGTAACCACTTTTGACAGAGATAAAAGACACATAGAAACAAATTTTACAACATCTATAACCCTAATGACGTATGGTTGTTAGACTGGCATAACTTAGAGCAGGGAAGCAATGAGCGTTAACATTAGCTACGCTCGTTCCATTTTTCACTAAATTAGTCATTATCCCAGGCTCTGTGTTATGTTAACTTATTACGTTACTGAATGAATCTTCTGCCCACCTTGTCATGGGCATCATGTCCTCTTTTGGGACCTCTTGACTGCAGGAAATGTTCCAAATCCTCTTCCACTACTCTTCTTTTTTGCTGATTCCCAAATGGCTGAGCAACTAGAAAATAAATGACCTAAATGTTACATGTTTTGTTTCTGTTTTTTTTTTTCCAACCATTGATTTTTTTTTACCTCCATGTCCCTTCTGGGGCTCCATATATCTGGTCTGAACCAAGAAAAAAAAAAAAAAAGTTGCCTTTTAGTTTTGGTTTGGTTTGTGTTAACACAGGCAGACATCATACAGTATGGATTGGTAACTCACTGACTGGACAGTTTTGGTGACTATCATCCTGCATCATCAGTGCTACAAGGACCCACATGGAGAAATCAAATTTCAGAGACTGACAGCAAATCATGAAGCACTTTACTAAGTCTAATGTGTTTGTTATAACTTCATTTTATGAATGTGACGAGCAAGGTAGGTTGGTCAAAAATGCCCCCCACTTAGGACAATTTTGAAGAATCTCCAAAGCTACAGCAAATAAAGGTTTAGGACTCAGAGCTCATCTTCATAAAAGATATTGAAATTCTAAGGCTTATTTAATTTTAAGCAAGCAGTGCTTATTGCCCCAAGCATGACAGTTACACATCAGGATCCATGTCTGCAGAATTTTTATTTTCTTAATATGGAGCACAACAAAATATAATATGACGATTGCATAGACCAAATGTGCTAACAAAGTCTGCTCCACACTGATGGAGCATGTTATTTTCTGTCTTTGTGAAATTTTCAGCATCATCACTCAAGCACTTTAAGTACCCCTAAAAATAATCCCAACCTCATTTTAAAGCTTTTGATTAACAGAGCAGCACTCTATGAAATCTAAAGAACACCTAAACACTATGCCAATCAAAGTCAAAATTACACTCAAAGTGCAGAATGCGGGGGCAATCATTAATAAATGATTTTTAAACTGAGGGTATAACAATGGTTGTGTGTCTGTCATGCTTTTTAACAGGATAGTTGCACTAGTCTGCTTGAGAACTGTTGCCAGCTGGTAATTAGTCTTTTAAATGATGAAATAGTGAATCTTGAATTCACTGTTGGAAATCATGATCAATATTGTAACATACATCTTAGTCCCTCCAGGTAATCACTATCTTGCTATTGCAATAATTACTGCAAATTTGACCAATCTCTGCAGTATTTGCAGGGGCTTGCAATTTCGCAAAATTCCCGCTATTTCTTCACATTAAACAGTCCCTCCAGGAAATTTTGCAATTGCAATTATTAATGTGAGAGCTTGCAATTTTGCTGAATTACTGCAACTTCAACAGATCGCTTATGATTCGCACTAAATGTCACATTTTGTATCGTGGTGACTTACATCATTGTAGCGCACAGGACACGATTACATATGACTCCTCATTGGTAGTCGGTAAAAAAAAACCCAAAAAACCCTTATTTTCCTTTGCTTGCAATTTTTCCCAATTCCCGCAATTTAACCACAATAAAAGCACATAAAACGTTGTAAACTGTATCACAATTTTTTGAGAAATGTTGCTGCAAAATCAAGCATTTTTGGCTGCAATAATCACAAAAAAACCTGCAAAATCCTGAAGGGACTAATCTTTCCTCTGTGCTGGGCCTTTAAGCAATTCATCTTGACAAGATGTATTTTTGGAAGCGGCTATAGATCTCGTTTATCCGGTACTGTTGTACAAGGGGTGAATAAAAATGCAAGTTTGACATGTGTGATGTTCGTGAGAGGCATGAGAGCAGCTTTTAAAGTTTCTCTCCCTGTCAGCACTAAAGCTCTGCGTTGCTGCTGGGGCTTTGTAAGCAATTCTGTCAAAACTATTAACATTTGTGGATTAGTTTAGAGCAGGAAAATAAAACCTGTTAAAAAAAAAAAAAAAAAAAAAAAGAAGTGGTGTGTGACATCAGTCAGTGAGTTTTGCATGCTTTGCTGGTGGCTGCAATCTCCTGCTTTAACACCATCACAAGGACATTTATATCCCCAGCTGAATAGCCCTTGCAGGAAAATGAAGGCCCTTGGATCGACCTGCCTCGGTGTGTGAATCAGACACACCATTAGCCTGAGCAGCCTCTTTCTACACATTTTTTACCATAAAAAGCAATGATCAGAGTGCTTCATGTTGTATTAAAGTGAGTATTGGCAGCAATCAACATTTCTATCATGGTATACAAATGGTTTTTGTATATTTGTCTATAAAATGTGATTTAAATATGAAGCAAACTATGTTGCAACGTTTCAAAGGCAGTCATGATGACAACCACATTATATAGTCAGCATAAATCACAATTCTAAATGTATGTTGCTGCTTTGTTATTATTTGAGCTGCTACCTAGGCATTTTTACTAAGTTCACATAAACGGAAGTATTTCTAAAACTATCACGGAGCAACCAGATGGTACTCCTACTCCTCAGAAATTAGCCAGAACTTCAGGGTTTCTGACTAGTTTAGAGCCAGCAGTGAAATGTGTTTTCATTTCAAACACTGGTCATCACAGGAAAAATGCATTGTATTTTATTTTGTTAGCCCCTCAAACCATCATCCTTTCTAACACTGCTTGTTTGTGTTTGAAAGACAAAAGGTTGCTAAGAAAAGATGTTTTTCCCCCTGTAAAGAACAAAGTAAGAATATGTCTCAGCATGTGATAATTAAGCACTTGTGACTTTGAAGCGGTTTCCAGCAGTGGGAAGTGTTTCTAATGGTTGTTTACTTTTTTATTGCATTGTAGTATATTGGATCAAAGTTACCTTTACATCAGGAAAAAATTAATTTTAACTTTGGTGTCAGAGAATCCTCTTGTCTTTACCAAATGCTTTACCCAAGTAGGACAATTAGTTATCAGTCCGGGTTGCAGTGGTAGCAAGCTAAGCAACGTAGCCTTGATACTCTTCTCACTAGCTACTTCCTGCAGCTCCTCCAGGTGGATGCAAAGGTGTTCCTGGGCCAAATGGGACATTTGTTCTGAGCCTGCCCTGAGTCTCCACCCATTTAGGCAACAAAAATCCACTAAATGAAATGACAAAATATGATGTTGGTCCTGGCACAAAAACCACTTCATTAGGCTTAGGAAAGGATCATGGTTTGGGTTAAAATAAGTACTTTGTCAAGGTTAGGGAAGCATCATGGTTTGGGTTACAATTACTACAGTCTTCAGCTTAGGAGACCTTTGGATGACAGTCATGGTCAAGATTTTTCTCAAACAGTGACTTACAGTTGGAAATGTTGTGTGAACTCCTTCACGATGGGCCACCGACTCATCTTTTGTTGGTCTCATTTACTTTACATAAAATGACTACAATAAGTTCCTTCCAGGGAGGTATACTGATTTTAAATTTGGGGTAAGAGAAAGAGAGAGCCTGATTTGAAGTATCAGAACTGGCATTGGAAGAGAATAAGTTGGATTGGTGCCTCCTTACCAGCCACCTTGTATCCATAATCTCTTTCTTCCGGTTACAACCCATAGCTCATTGCCATAGGAGAGAGTCGGAAACTGAGATCGACTGGTTAAATCGAGCTTTGCCTTCACGCTCAGCTCTCTCTTCACCATGACAGTTCGACACAATGCCAGCATTACTGCTGACACCACACCGTTCCACCTGTCCATCTCCAGCTACATCTTCCCCTCAGTCACAAGACGTGAGATACCCAAACTTTTTCACTCAGGCCAGCAACTCATTGTCAGCCTGATGGGAGACACTGCTGTTTTCCAGCAGAGATGGATTCTCATCTCAGCCACTTCACACCCCAGTGTGCCCTGAAGGTCAAAGGTCCGAAGCATCAGAGCAACCAATCACACTAATTTTTCAAGACAGTCATTATTTGAATGACCATAAAATTGCTAGTCAGGAAAATGTAAAACATGGGTCAATTCAAGTGACTGAACAAACAACCAATGCTGTAATTTTTCTGCTGAAGACCTGTCATCAGCCTAGAGTCTATGTTTTATCCACAGATATCAATCGCATTTATGATGTAATGAAATCTGCCAAAACACAATCGCGACATAACTCAAACCTGTAATTGTCAGGAGCTTGACAGTCCACATGGAAATGACCTAACCTAACCTTTACTACCTATGAAATGATGTCGCCTCACAGGCACACTCAGAAATAAATCCATGCACAGACAGACAGCTTGTTGCTGCACATAACTTATTCATAATACTGTCATAATCTCTTTGATCTCATTACACAGAGTCATCAAGTCCCATTTGCAGAGAACTGAGCCTCCCAAAAGGTTAAAGCCCCTTAAAAAAATCCAGTGACAAAAAAAAGGGCACACTTGACATCATGCTGTGATTCAAACCCTCTGAGGCTGGCTGAGTCTGTAGATGACGCCGTTTTCTCTGAGTAATTAGCATGTTCCTCAAGGGTAATCTCCCTACTATTGCTCCTTCTTGCTTCTGTTTCACTCACTAGACATATTTCAAGTCATGTCACGCCAAAATTGATACAAATGTCAGTCCAAATATCACCCATAAAATTAACACCAGTGCGTGATTACATGATCCCAGTATGGGATTTCACCATAAGTGCCATTAGCAGGTTCTTCTTGATTGGTTGAGTTTTACAGCTCATAGTAGTGTTGAATATTTGATGGCTTTTTTCACACTGTACACTTAAATTTAACCTATTCTATAGGTTGTATTTATTTGGCCACGTAAATAGCCTTATGTAAAATGCTTGAACGTTTCATTACAACACAACTGAAAAAAAGATGCTTATACACGGATCCAACATATTGTAGAAGCACACACTGGTGACACGTGCTTCCGACAGTAATGCACTTGTCAAAAATGGATTGTCAGGATACTCAGATTTTCACATGTATTGTGTACCAGAAACTTGTTTAAATGCCAGACGTAAATATAAGTGTTTGCAGTTTCCTCTTCAATAAATAGTCTTTTCCTCGGTTGACGTCACCAGTGACAAAGTGAATTCACTGAGTCTGTGGTGGATTTAATTTGTGAAACAACAGAAACAACTGTACCCAAAACTACAGTTAAATCATTCCACAACCAGAAACCATGGATTACCAGAACCATCTGGGATGCTATAAACACACACACACACACACACACACACACACACTGCAGTCTACAATTTAAGGCTGCAGTTTGGAAATATTGAAAATTATAAAGCAGCAGCATACAATGTAAGAAGAGCAGTAACAGAGGCTAAAAGGGACTACAGGAAGAAAATGGGACTACAATTCCAGGAGGGCAATCCCAGAAGCATGTGGCAGGGTCAAACAACTATGACAGATTGCAAGCCCATATTGAGACTAAAAGCTACAAGCTGGTTTTTTTTATGTTTTCTTATTATTCTTTCTCCAGAAAATGGCCAGTGAATCCCACAAACCAGCATTGGCTGTCGGACGATGCATATAAGCCAGAAAGATATTATTATTTTCTTGTGAATGGCCCTCATTTCTAAAATAACACTGTCCTGAGAGGCAGAGTCTGCATCCTCATAAACAGTCTGGGAGTCAGCCACTCAGCTCTGATATCCTGTCAAGAGAGGCAACCAGACACCAAATGAAAACACATTACAGCACATCTTCACGTCTCATGGCCTGCAATGACTACAGCTAGTGTGAGTTGAATATTTGGCTTAAAATGTATGAGCGGAATTCACACGGGTTTTGGTAAAGAGGGGAGGATGAGACCCAGCAAGGGGATGAGATATGAATTTCAAATCCAAATAGAATATTTCATCACCGCTGAGCATATGTATTAGGGAGAAGCGTGTCCACAATTCCTTGCTGGAAGAATACTTCCACCTCTTTTTGATAAAGACAAGTTGGGATAGAAGAAATCCCATTTGTTCACTCAGCATAACATTATCAGGAAAATAATGCAAGTCATTATCTCCTTGAAAAAAGATTGATCACAAGTGTCTCCCCTCCGGTTACATAAATGATTAAATTCAAAACAGCTTTGTTATTTTTGGATTGTTAGCCCGCACCAAATTGATTCGGAGAAGTAGTTGACACAGGAATCGAATCTGAACCCTGGGAAGTATTTTTTCAGGACTGCAGCATTTAATGCAGTGTGAAAACTACTGGCTAATGTGTGATAAGCACATGTCTTCAAATATTATTTGGCAATGTTTGGGATTTTCTGTCAGGGAACATAATCCTCTACATCTCACAGAGCTGGCACCAGTCTGGACTGTGGTTTGCTGGTACTAAAGTCCTCTTTGCAGGAGCGAATCATACAGAAAACAAACAAACAAAAAAAAAGATAATACAACAATATATGGATCATCTTTAGGAGACTCATCCTGAGAAAAAGAGGCTATTAAATACTTTCCATGTGGACTGCTTGATTTATGTCCTCTCCCAAGCTACATGAGCACTTTTAAGCTATTTAAGTGTCTGATAAAAATCAATCAAACCCATATAAAAGGATTTTTAAATATATGAATATATATTGAACTACATTTTTATGTCCAGGTCTGCAGTTCAGAGGTGTCCTTGTCGTCCATATTAGGACCTGATGGGAAACAAAGGACCCTTAACTTTTTTTATTTTAATGTATTAGCCTATAAATCCACTATGGTTAATTTAAAACCTGGGATGTTGTAAGAGTCAAAGACCATGACCATGATGGAGCCACTGAAGAGCACCTGAGTAAACTCATAATGCACATGAACACACACACACACACACGGAGACTGACACTAATATGGTCTAATTATGCCTCTGTACCAGGAAACCTGCAGCAAGCTGCAGAGGCGTGATGAGAATAGTAGTTCTCCTTACAACAGTGTGTGTGTGTGTGTGTGTGCTTGCGTGTGTGAGTGAGTGGATATTGTTTCACCCTCATGAACTGCTCTGACTGTGGTGAGCCCATAATCTGTCTGATAAGTGAGTATGTATAAGTTTCTCATGATTCAACCACAGGTTTTCTGTTCTTTCCTTTTGTGTTTTTCTTGCCAGTCCTGCTGCTAATCTCAGATACTTTAAAAAAAAAAAAAAGAAGAAAAACATGTTTGTCCAAATAAAAAGAATACAAATATTGATTTTTTTACAAAGATGTTTTAGACCAGTGTCAGTTGACATCAGTGAGACAGTTGTGAGGAACTGGTACTATGTTTCTCCTATTCCCTCTTCCAGTGTTCACACAACAAGAAAGAATGGCATTTTCTAGCTCAATATGTGGTGCAAAATCAAAAATGATTTGTTGAAATAAATATGACTAACAAGTAAGTTTTATCAAATATTCACAAATGGGTTTTTTTTCTTGTAAGCTCTCCATGTGATTGCAACTGTGAAATAACAGAAAAATTAAAAAAAAAATGTAATTAATCTATTAAGAAACTTTCTTATAGTCTTAAAAGTGGCACATCAAAATGTATCTGTGCTTCGGGAAATAAAAGGTGTTAGAAGTTTGGTGACAGTAACTATTCGCAGGGTTAGTTTTTGAAAAAATGTAGCTGGAAAGCTAAAACCCAACAAGACAGAAACGCTAGCGTTATACAGACTGTGCCTATATTCTCCACTAGCATTTTGTTCTCAGAATTGTACATCATTTTACTCAATAAAGAGTGATTAAAGAGGGAAATGTTTACTCAAAAGATCTACTATCTCAAATGTCTGCAAACCATTCCTCTTTATAGTCCAACAGAAGTTAAATGAAAGTGGACGGAGCGACGCGGCTAATAAGCTACAATAGCTTCCTCCATTTTGTACCATCTGGCTCTCCGTTTCCTCAAAGGTCGGCACTGTCAGTATCGTTGATTATTGGTTAACGGCACTAATTCAAAGGTCAATGTTCACCAAAGCTCAACTTTATGTGATAATTGCCCCATGCAGTGGTTCCAATGATATGAATTTATTTGCGTGACCAGACCTTTATACCATTATGCCTTTGATTGACTCATGGTGAAAGTCAAGTTGAAAGTTGCCCATGAAGAAGGAATTCGGAAACTGTTCTCAACTTTTAGTTTTCTATTTTATCCCACATTCTTAGAAAATGAGAAAATGGTAGGTTTATCATTAATAATTAATATATTCTTGAAGAATAAGTGCGCAAAAAGGATATTTTGAGTAATGAGAACAAACTGTTTTACAATTACTACTACTCAAGAAGTACTGTGTATATGTGTTTCTCTGTGTGTTCCAAACTTTTCCCCACAAACTTGGTAAAGATACATTAAATACATAACCTAGGTCCAAAAATGAAGCCTGAACAATAAAACAGCAAACCATGAAGTTCCCATTGATACTTTTTTACTTAATATTTCAGAAGTCCATGCAAGTTTATCGGTTTAATAGCCTTTCTCCCTCTCAGTGACTCCCTTATTTTGTGCTGAGTGTTTATGAAAAGCGCCCACTCACTTTCACCTTGCACCGCCTCCAGTCCTCCTATCTGCTGGCCTGATCTTTCCATTGAAGTCTCTGACTTCAGCCAGTTCCCCCCCCGTCAGCTGAACGCAGAGTGTTTGCACCCTCCAGCCCCTGGTTTGAGTCTGGAGCCACTCTGGGTGCTGACGTTCCAAATTTTCAAAGTTAAGTTTGAATACAGTGTTTTCGCCAGGTCATGAAAAGGTTACAGTCCTGCAGCGCTGAATAGTTTTCACATTGGTGATGATTTAAGTTTTGGCAGTATCAGCCGGACAGATCTAAAAAGAAAAAAAAAAATCTACCAACACTATTTTGTTATACATAGTTATGGAATAGATGAAGGTGCCACTATACTAATGATAAAATGTGCTGATTTTAGATACTTGATAAAAAAGACAAGGACACAGCCTTGTCTCTCTGTCAGGCATATTTTGGTTTTCAAGTCACACACTTAAAAGACCTTTTTAAAAATGAGAGAGATTAACCTCGGATAACCACTGACAGTCTAATTTATTCTGTTTGCATTTGGCATGAATGTGTTTTTTCACAAGAGGAAGCTAAAGTGCAAGCACATATAATTCCTGTCACGGCAGTCCTGCCTTGGAAAAAAAAAAAAGAAGGAAAAAAGTACCTGCTGATACATTTTGAACTAAATATTCCCTTCACATTGAGTCTAGCCATCGCGGACCATGAGACATGACGATGTGCCGTAATGTGTTTTCATTTGCCGTCTGGCTTCATTCCCTCGACAGGACATCAGAGGACAGTGGCTGACTCCCAGGCTGTTTATGAAGTACAGCCTCTCCGGACCAGGTACCAGAGGAGAAGCAACTTGGCTCTTTAAGCATGAGACCTTCATTTGAACTCCGGGGCCTTGGAGAGATGGCTTGCATATGATTCCAGGAGACGCAATTTATAAAAAAGACTCATGCATAAATTTCAAACTAATGAGCAAAGGCAAGCCAAAGTAGCAATTCGTCTTAAAAAAAAAAAAAAAAAAAAAAAGCAGTGGTCCCTGAACATAATATGAGGTCATTTATTTACGCAGACATATGTAGATATAGAAGGTAAACAGCTTAATTCGTTTATTTATTTGACCATTAATTCATTTATTGATCCATTACTTTTGTCAGTTAATTCATTCTATAAATATAAATAAATGAATACTACAGTTCACTGGTAGAGCTAAAAGATATTTTGTTGGGAATTCCCAGAATTCCTGTACCCTGATGTCAGTAAATTGCACACAAGATGCTGATGTCACTGATGTTAGGGAGGACATTTAGCTTTTAGCTTCATTTGTGGATTCAACACTCCCTGCAGGTGGAGAAATGTACTTCACTCTTGAACATCATTTGGGCTAAACAGGCCGGTGTGCGATGATTCATGACTTCATATAGATGCATCACATTAAACACAAACAACCAATATTATACAGTCCTTGAATACTTCTCTCTATACTTTCTGTCTGCCAGTGTCAGCTAAATAAAAGTTTACATCATTAAGTACACCAACATCAGTCAAAAAAAAAGCCTGTTTCAAACTATTTGCACTGTGTTTTACCTTGCAGCCTGAACCAAATATAGATGTTTTTTTTAGCTTATTACCATATGTCTTATGGGCACTGAATTCTTGATTTTGTTGTGAGATGCATTTGAAATCTCAAAATAGAGACTCTGCAGGAAACCTGAAAAACTATCTTAAAACTTCAAAAGTGTCTTTGTGTTTTTGGTCCGGTGTTTGTGTTGTTGTCTTCAACCTGAGTGTGAGGCTAAGAGGAAGAAAGCACAGACAGAAGGCGGTGACAGAGGTCACCCTTGAGGAGCATGCTAGATGTGGGCCGGGAGACGTGCGTCTGAAAAAAACGCAGTCATCCTAGCGTGATTTGGTCGTGAAGCTGTAATGTGCTGTGGTGCATTTTTTACTAGCCAAAATTTGACAGGGGTTTTAAAGCTTTGAGAGGTTCAGTTCTCAGCGCAGGGACTTGAGATGGCTGTTAGCATAATGAGAACAAAGAGACAATGACAGCAATATAAATAATAGATATGTGTGTATGTGTGTGTGTGACTGTTTTTGATTGTGTATACTCCAATATGAAGTCTGGAAGAGGACATGAACACACATTCACAGGTTGAATTATTGACCGGGGCCAGGTTGAATTATTGACATTTTGCCACATCATGTATCTTGGGTGGATTGGATATCAAAAAAGCTATGTGAAAATGCATCCAAGTAGCATTCGAGACACACCGATTGTGACACATTCTAGCCAAAAAAAAGGTGTGAATGCATCCGTCTCTTCATGATGCATATGAAAAATCCACTCGCAGCGTCTGTCTCCTGTGATAACGCCAGCTCGAGTTGATATCAGTTGTCGTCCCCACCGTCTTATTAAAGCAACAGCAAACAGCAGATACAATCCAATCATACAGAAGACGCACCGTGTGATGAGTTCAACCACTGAATAATCCTATTCATCCATGTGTTTATGTTAGTTTGTGGGTAGCTGTCAGCTAGAGCAACTCTTTTTTTTGTCATATTTAAACCACTAAAGTGAGAAAGTTATTCCAAATTGCTTCAGAAGCTTCACTATCAATATCTGGACTGAAGTATGGCCAAACCTGATTTGCATGTAGCCCAGGAAAACCAATATGTTTGTATATACATATAGGCTATATGTGCCTGAGTTTAAGTGATACTACAGTAGACACTTGAAATGACAAGTGTAAATGAGGCCTTTGTATAGTCTACTGTGTGCACTGCACTTGAGAGGAATATGGGAGTGATAAGGTACATGTAAAATATAAAGAAGATGGGAGCTGTGGGTCGATTGGGTAGCGACAGTAAATATTTGCCCTGAAGAGGCTGATCAGGCCTTTCTTGATAACATATGTCCTCATGATTCGTTCAACTACGGTATCAGCTACTCTTATTCTTTTCTATTTTTCAATGAATTGGTCATGAACTGAGCTGGAGCGCAATTTGATACGGTGTGACAGGAATAAATGGAAACATAACACTGATAAAAAAAAACCAAACAAAAAAAAAACCCCAATATCCAGAGATTATTGTCTTTGGCTATTTACTGTATGATTTAGCTGACGTTATAAAAAAGCAATGCATTGTCATGCTGCGAGCATGGAAATGAAATATGATGCAACTTTTGTGAGCGTGACAAAGGTGCTAAGTGCCCGTAAGCGTGCCCTCACACTTTAATTGATTTGTTTGTTGATCTATACATGGAGAGTAAGCAAAATGGATTTTCCATCACATTCTAGCAAGCTGGCTACCCGTCATGCAAATAAGGGAGATGCTCCTCCTGCGCCACAGCCATGAAACTAAATCCTGCAGTCACCACATGGCAACGCCTAACTATGTTAATATTGATGAAAACTACAGTATTCCATAGCAAAGTATATCTGAACAACATCTTGAAAAGGTCTAGACGGGAGTGGAGATATTTAGAGGTAGCATACATGGCATAAGTCGCACAGTCTGCACTCCATCCATTAAAATGGTATGTTAGTGAGCGTCTTTCAATAATACATGTATGCATAATGTGCAGAAGCTTCTTAAATGATTTAACATCAAGTCTCACATAATGAGCTTCGTTTACATCCAGGGAATTCCTGGATATCACCAAGAGATTCCCAAATAATAGCTTAGTTTTCCTCACTGTTTAATTCACTGTATGTATTGTGTTGCATATTAGTGTGACAAAACCATATGATCTCACCACTACACTTTTAACTCCTAAATTAGCAATAAATCCAAGGGGAGCAATTACCAAATTTGCATTAATGTGGAGTTCTAGGCTACAATAAGCTTTAGAAGTACTTTGCAGCAGCATATACATGACATTGTAACACATCTCTTTAAAAGCAGCTACAGTTATGTCACCCTTGCAGGTAGATTAAGGGATGAAAAAAAGTCAGGAGAGGTCGTTGTTATGCGATACAAGCAATTAAAACTGACTCTACAAACATAATAAATGAGTGAGCTGACACCTCGAGTGTGACATTATCTGTATTGTTTTAGATTAATAGCATCGACAAACACTTCTCATTTAATTTAACATATCACTTCACTTCTACTCCGCAGTGTGACTTAATAGAAGGCAAAGGAACGAGGGTGACCCAAAGTGTGAAATTAGTAGCAAGACATCTCCTGTCTCTACTCACATGAGAAATGATGGTGTCACTGATCATGATGAATGTACACTATTCTGATGATCCAGCATGTGTATGATGAGATTGATGTGGTAATCTGTGGATAGAATGAGCTCTTATTTTTGTTCCCCTTTGATACTCTGAGAATTTTTTAAATGCCTACCCAAGGCTGCGACACAACCCCCTTTTCTGCATCGGACTTTTTTCTTAAATTATAAAGAAACGTCTCTCCGTCTCTTACGTAAGCTGATATTTTGCATCACTAAGGCTGAACATGCTGTGCGGTGTTTGCTGCAGGATTGGTGATAATCATTACTTCAGTCTTTTTGAAGTGTGTTTCAGAATGATCGATGAGGGAAAATACTGCAAGGTGTTTAACAGAATGCTGATCTTTGTGATATTTTGTTTACCTCTAGGACACACTGTATACTTTGTAGTGTTATGCATTAAGTAGACTTTCTACGTTTAAGCATAATTTACCTCAAAGTGCACTTTTAAACATAATAAGTATTCATACCTGTATCATCCTCCGTGAAATTAGCAGGTTCCTAACATATCCTCTGTGTCTGCTTATCTTTACCACTGAAATGAAACCAGTGTGTACCGTATCTGTCCTGCAAACACTGCTATTTACTTAGAAAAGTGTGCTGGAGCATAAGCTAACAACTACTTGTCCCCTTGGGTATTACCTGGTTCTTATCACATTCTTTTAAATCATTTTCCTTTTTGTTCCCATTAAGATAAACACGTTCTGTATCACCAGCAGTGAGTATGGAATTTTAAAACTTCTGCACAAATCAGCTCTTTTTGGTCCATGGATTTGTTGGACCCCTGCTTGCTTTTAATACAAGTTAAATCAGGTTCAATGAAATGTGCCTCTACTTCAAGCCCAAACTTGATTTACATGTTTCAATGTGCTTACCCATTTTATTTGCTACTGAAAGTTGTAGCAAGTTAAATATATTTTGTATAGCACCAGAAATTACATTCATATTAGACAAATCTGTCAATTTGTTTTAGCAGTATGGAAAGTAAGTGTATGCAGCCTGCAGCTGGCTTGTGAACACACACGAGGACGTGTATGCATGTGCACATGGGTGACACACTGTAGACAGTAACGTGCCAAGAAATGTAGAAATGAGTCAACAAACACAAGGAAAACCAAAGCCAGCTGGCAAGCAAACATGGATGTAAATTAAATGTAGATTATATGTATATTATGTTAGGCCTCAATGGTGAGAAACAGTGGTTAAAAAACATTAAGTTCAAATTAAAAGGTACCCTAGCATAAAATCACTAGGGTACCTTTTAATTTGAACATTTTGCTTTGTAGTGATTTTTGTGCAATCTTTCAATGTTACTTTATGAATGATGAATTGCATAGAAAAGTCCATTTTAAAGAATATAATGTGAAGACCACACTCTGTGAGGCTATACTAGAGCTAAATGCTAATATCAGCATGCTTCAACTTAAGTTTATTTACAGTCCATCACCCAATGAGTCTCTGTACACTTTACAAGCCAATAAACACAAGAGAAAAAAGAAGCCCATGATACTACATGTAAAAGTACACACACATAAACATGCACTCACACACACATACAAAGGTAATAATGTTAATATTACAACACGGTTTAGGTTAGTAATTTTAAAACAGAGATTATACAACCCTAACAAGGTTGGGATAGCTATATGTCAAGGAGGAAAACACACAGTGATTTGGGTTGTCAGCCGGTGAAATAAGGAAAGGTAGTAGAGAGTAAACAGAAAAAAAAGAAGTGATTTCAGCCTGGATTTGAAAGTTGCAACAGAGCTTACCTCCCAAATGTGCAGTGGTAGATTATTCCAGAGAAGAGGAGCTTGGTGGGCAAAGGCTCAACTATTGAAAGTGTTCTTATTGAATCGAGGAACGATTAAGTAACCGGCACCAAGGGAACGTAAAGGACATGATGGAGGATATGGAGCAATAAGGCTGGAGATATATGAGGGAGGCAGTCCATTTAAAGCCTTATAGGTAAGAAAGAGGATTTTGAAATCAGCTCTCGCATGGACTGGTAGCCAGTGCAGAGACATCAGTACCTGGTGTTATACGATTCAATGTTTTAAACCTTGTGAAGACTCTTCTGGACCAGTTGAAGACCTTTTGTTGCTGTCTTAGGTAGGCCAGAGAAAAGTGCGTTAGAGTAGTCTATTCTAGATGTTATAAAGGCATCAATGAGGATTTCAGCTTCTGAATTTGATAAAACAAGGCGTATTTGGGCTATTTACAAAGGTGGAAGAAGGTAGTTTGTATTATATACTTGATATGTAGCTCAGATGTAAAGAGATGGATCAAATACTGTTCCCAGATTCTTAAATGTAGGGGTCAGAGAAATTGTGCAGCCATCAAGATTAATGGCAAAGTCTGCAACATGCAGCAATATAGTCTTGTGTGCATTCATGCCAACATACAACAACAATGCTAAAATGCTGATGTTTAGCAAGGGTACCATGTTCACCATCTTAGTTTTGTGTGTTAGCATGCTAACATTTAGAAGAGAACATTTTAAAGAGTACAGCTGAGGCTAATGGTGATGACATTGGTTTAAGAGGTATTTGTTCACAAATGACAAATTAAAAAAGGACAAAAAATGAGACTTCCAAGAAAACAGTCTAACATACTACTTCCAACATGATATCCATTTAACAGAGATGGAGTGCCAGACTAGTGAAGGCAAAAAATTAAAGAAAATATCTAGTTTTTAAGTACATTTAGTAAATATCCTATGAAATAAGATGTTAAGTATTTGGAAGTATGGGTTTTTAGCAAGGTTAGCTCTGTTGTGGGAATATGTCCGCCTTCAATGGGTCTGTGTTTCTGAGAGCAATGGAAATGTGTTACCAAAGTATCACTCTAAATTGATTTATACTGAATGCTATTTTCTTATTTTGCTGACTGCAGGTCTACCTGCCCATGGTGCTCCATTCTTGAGGTTTTTTTCTTACTTATAATGACACTAAAGTTAATTAATTCTCCTTCGGTTTTTGTTTTAGCCTGCTAGCAATGCCATATGGTAGTGGAATAACTTTGGGAACAATACCGTTTTCCGCGTTGAGCCAGGAGAGATCAATGGATGCGAAAACATTTCAATTCATTTCAAAACTGTTATTTCCATAGTTCTGTATGCTTCCTGATTGTCTCGGTTACTTTTCTCTAACTCCCTGGCCTTCTTCTGCTGTATTTCTTTTTCAGACTGTTTTTCCCCCACCGGAATGACAGTGCAGCACATTACCAAACACAGATTGCATTGATTGCTGGGACTAATTGAAAGGAAAGCATCCCTGGTGCGGAGTGCATCTGCTTGCCTGTGCAGAAATTGGCATCTGTGCCCTACCTCACCTCATCAGGCAAAAGAGCCAAGAAACCTCTCTGTCGTCGACCACTTAACTCAGCGCTCAATCACACTTTGGGAAGACTCCTTTCAGACGAGGCGACAGAGCAGACAGAAGATGTCGAAAAAAGAAGGGGGGAAAAAAAAAAACCTAAGAGAGACCACGAGGGAAATCATCCACGAAGATGGATGGAAATTCAGCAGAGCAATTGATGCACTCCTCCGTTTGGCTGGGACAAGATCTGAGGGACTATGAAACACTTGTCGAGCAGGAAGCAGAAAGAGAACGAGGCCTCTGCTGTTGCTGCCTCCACCACTTTGCATGATTGCTCACTGTGTCTGAATTCTGTGGATTGGCACTGATTGAGGAGCAGCATTTAGCATATTGGGCATTTTGTAGACTTTGTTACAGGCCCACTCGATTCCTAGACAATGGCACGTTGATTAAACATCTGGGTTTTCTCAGTGTTCTCAAATAACAAACAAGAAATCGCAAAGTGCCACTCCCTGAATTCATAACACTCCCAGGGAATATGCGAGGCCACGCCAGCCTCTTTTTGGTCTGATTGAGCAATTTTCCACAGTACTGTTGAATCCTCTGTGTCTAATGAGGTTAAGGATTTTCTGCCTGTCCCCTATTCTCCACCAGGCACAGCTAGAAGAGCCAGTGATCAGATAATCTTTGGCTCAACATGTTTTGAGTCATCCACAGTTTAAAGAAAGGCAATAGGGTGAGGACTTCCTCAGCCTTACAACTGCTTTATCTTTAGTCCGTACTTCTACTACTGAACCAGTTGTTAAGCCCCTGCAGGGATCCATGTGGCTTTATTTTCATGCCCAACACCATCTTAAAGGAAGGAACAATTGGGCACGGGAATTAACACTGTGCAATGTCATGATTTTTAATTCTTTAGATAATAGTGTTGCTACGTCTCTTGCTGTTTAAAGATGTCCTACTTCAGTATTGCTGCTGCTGCTGCTGCTGCTGCTGCTGCTGCTAAGGACGGTCGCGCTCCGTGGCTCATGAACTTAGGCGCTAATTTGTATGCAAATCCCATAATATGCAAAAGTGCTGAATAAATGAATTACAGGCATTCAAACGTGCGTTACTGAGGAATTTGACAGTATCCAAACTGATGCCTTAGGTTTATTAGTCATATGTCTTTTTTATGACTTCTGACAGATGGTTTAGGTGTTGAATAGAACATGAGGTGCTGGTATAGGTGTTTTGGAAAGGTGATGGCACATTTTTTAGGGGACTTAGAGCTCACTTTGACATGTTAGCTAACACAATCTAGCCACAAGCCGTAAAACGTCGCTGCGAGAATGTCAGCATGCCATCAATGTCAGCATAGGGCACAGAGAGTGTGTGTCGAATGCTGAGGACAGGGAAGAGTGTGTCCATCCAGTCTTTATACGGAAAATCCTCCGGAGCAGTGAGCTGTAGCCAGAAGGTGAAGGCAGATAAATCGAATTAAGAATGTAATGACTATAACTGAAACCAAATACAACATGGCACCCTGTTGTTTTTATGAATTTAGGTGAATTGGCTTGAATGAAGGGAATTTATAATTAGTGCAGGTTTTACTTAACTTACATATGTTTTATTATTGCACAGACGTAATTTGTACTACAAATATACTATATGTATTTGTGTCAGTATACCGGAAGTGGGCAGTGCCCGCACCTGAAGATGTTGTTGTTTCTGTTACTTTATTATTTAATTGCACTCACACTCTTCTAAATAGATTGAAAAAGCTCTCATAGCCATTTGAATGCACTTTTGAGGCAGTCCCTAACTTCGTCAATTTCCCGTTTACTGTCAAGTCGCACCGAGGCTTCAATATCTGACACCTGTGTGACACTAACACCTGTGCAACCTTTATCCTGCACTACACAACCTAGCAGGTGAAAACGGTTGTTATTGATAGGATGAACCTTGCAGAATACTGAACTCAGAACTCCTGTATCTAACCTACACGTCCATGCTTTTAGCCTATTTCTTCCCATTTTAGCTAATCTGTAGCATGGAAAGTCATAATGCAGAAAACAAGGGAATCTGAATCCGATGATTATGTGCAATAATCTGTCGAAAAAGGGGCTTTTTAATGTGATTTCTAAACTGATTTATGGACGTTTATCCTGCCGCCGCTGTCAAGAATGAGTTCTGCCGATTTTAGCCGCGTGTATGATGCCTGTGTGTTTCAATTTGACTGTGTTATGACTCTGAGTAGAAGTGGTGTGACATTTGTGGCGAATTGTGTCGATTGGGTGACAAAAAAATAATAATTGAATGCTATTTATATCTGTTCCGAGCGCATTATCTCTTCATACCCGATTAAAGTATTTGTATTTTTTCACATCCCTATTTCGCAGGCCATTAAGCGCTGCCACCAACTCGCTTGAAGTAAACTAGGTATTGACCTTTACTGACCATTTGCAATTTCACGGGTGTCCCGGCAGCAAGTTGCGGGCAGCTCAGCAAGATTTAATGATACCGGGGGAAAGGTGACAATTGGCGAGAAGGTGTCTCCAGCCTGGACAGCTATGGACCCCTTGAGACTGTCTAGATGAGTCAATTCTTCATTTCTACAGCCGGGAGAAAGGAGAGGATAATTGCTCTGTTCTCATGGATGCTTCAAATTGCTTTGAGAGATGGAGGACAGTCATAAAGCCAGAAGTAACTAACCACCTTGACTCTGACAAACGCCTGGAGTCACAGTCGGAACATGTTGTTTTTTTGTTGATTATGCAGTACTAACCCCTGACTGACCCCGTTATGCGCTACATTTGTAGTGCATACAGTGTTTATCACTCAGAAAAGGTGTTTTTCACATGCATTTTAACAAGTGCTCCTCAATAAACAGCCGAAGGTTATTTGTATATGTTGAAGCTGCTGTTTTGTAGTCAAGTGATTCTCTGTTGTCACGTCAAACCTAATGTTTGCTTCAATAATTGTCTGTCTTCTTTAGAATTATGTGAAGGAAGAGACTCAGGCAAAAAGCTTTTTGTTCAAACACCGGCAAAAAACAAAGTGAAACTTGTTGAATCACCTCACAGAGTGCATTAAAAACAAAAAAAAAACCCTTCATCGCACACTACAAAATGCAGTCTCACACATCAAAAAGCTTTATTCAAACACTTCCCATTATTACTGTTTGTCCTAGAGTCATACTAGAGGACATAAAAACTATACTGGTGAAAGAAAAATGTTACAAAACACTCTTTTTAGTAAATAAAATAAAATCATTGAACAAAAAAACAAAAAAAACAGAATATGCACTGTACTATACCAGCTGTGCAGGTTTTAACAGATTTCTCTCAATCTGTGAATGTGATGGGGAAACAAGGAAATGACACTATAATGTAATCTGCATTTCATAATGAGGAAGAATATGCAACCACATCTGTTTGCAGTATGTTGAACGAAAAGGGCAAAATAAACCAAATATTGCAAGCAAATGCTACCATGCGTGCATTATAGTACCACCACGCCACGCCAGAGTAGGCTGGAAAATCGTTTTTTTTTTTTTTTTTGGATCCAAGATCACTGAGAGGCTTGAAAAAGATACACAAGACACACACAAACACACTGATCCCCATCATTTCACTGCTATACCCTTGTGCAAAGAAAGCAAGTTGATCTTGCTCAGAGGAAGACAATCTGTGTCCTGTAGTCGGTTTAGTGTCAAGAAGGATTGTGTAGAAGAGGAGTTTACATACTCAGCAAAAAGTAAAGGTCAGAAAAGGAAGCTCATTGTTTGTAATAGTGACATGTTTTTTAGCCAGCTGTGACAGATCTGGTTTAAAGAAAACTGGATAACACTGAAGAGGAGTGACATTAGTATTAAAAAAAATGACAGGCCTAATTAAAGAATTGGAGAGTAGTTTTTGGCTGGGACACCTCAACACTGGACAGAAATAAAAAAAAAAGCAGTCTTACATCTATTTTGGGTTTCACACTTTAAATAACCTCCTTTTGTTCTGAGCTTTTAGGATCCCTGACATGTTATGGAAATAACCATGTATTTTTTATTATTATGATGCTGTCAAATAAGACAGATGTGTGATTTCATTTAAGTTACATAAACTGTAAAATACGGCCTCCTCCCATTCTATCAGTTAGTCAGCACATCCCACACACACAGCGAATCAATCCTTCATCGTAAGTGTTCTTACCTTCAACATTGTGTCCTGCTCAGAATACTCAACTGTCAGAAACAAGGCCAAACTCTCCATAATAGTCAGACTTGGCAGCGCAGAACAACACTAGTTAGCTTATCACTATGACAAAGCATTTGAAGAAGTGACAGACAGAATCTTAGAGGATTCACGTCATCCTCTGAATCATCACTTTCAGCTCCTGCCTTCAGGGAGACAGTAGAGAGTCCCCCGAGCAAAGAAAAATATCTGTAAAAAAGCAGCATGATACGCGCCACATATCAAAACCTGTAATTAATGGAAATCCCAATATTGTTTTGAATCCCCTGCACCTGGCACTTAACTTATTAATGTGTTTTTTTAGCAATTTATTCCTTGCTTTTTTTACAAAGATGCATCTAATATACTGATGTGGATTGTCATGTAAGCTTAAGATGATCAATAAAGTTGTTTCGATTCGATCTTTATGTCAGAGTCAGCCAGTAATTGCTATTCGTCGTGACACATGTAATGCTTTTAATTACAGTTTAACCTCTTACTCTCTTGAATTAATGCTTTGAATATTCAATAAATGTTTGGGTTTTTTTTACTTCCCGGAGGAACAGGTAAGGTAAAAGCAAGGTTTACTTGATGTAAATACTCAGCATTTATATCTGTCTGGAATGACAGGAGATAATAATGATTACAGACTGGCAACAGAGCAAGAAAGGTTATGAATTAGCTTCTGTTATGACAAAAAATAGCCTTTCACCTAATGTTAATTTTGATATATTTTGTTTTTTTTTGTGTGAACTTCAAGAATAAGGTTGACTATGTTTTATATTATTTTATATTTTATGCAATATTCCATATTTTTCTTACTGCCAGTCTCATAAAAATCAGCAATGATCCTGCTAACAAGTATAGTCTGTGTAGCTGAAGCCTGATATACTTTATCTTATTCATCTGTGGCGTGGAGCTCCACTGTTATCCTACAGCTACTAAAAACACATCAATGAGCCACTATCACTGGATGACATGTTCCTTTATCATGATGAACATGGGCAATGTAGTTTATTTGGAGTCAATCACACATAAACCATCCTGCTGCTGTAAATACTCAATAGTCTGTGGTTGAAAATAGTCCTCAGTAATGTTCTGACTAATATTAATGTAGGCTTTTTTTTTTTTTGTAATTAGGTTGATGCTTTTGGATTTAAGGCTTTTATTGTTAGTTTTATGTTGTTCTTGTCCTTCTTTATGTTTCTTTGTCTTTTAACATCTTGGATCATGTTTGAAAGAAGTGTTTTCACATTAAAATGCCATCCCTTGGATTTAGTTTTTGTGTCTGTAATCTATAAATAAAATCATATCACTTAAAACACCGGTGAACCATTTTTTGACAATGTCACAAACAGAGTAGGGAAGTCGATAAATATTGACTGATACACTAGCACATTGTTGGTTTTGCTCTTTTAATGGGATTTTTTTTAACAATGATACAAATACAGAAAAAAAACACAATCTTATCAATCACTAAAAATGTCTCAGACTTTAAAACTCTATTTTTACTTTTACTTTCAAATCACTTCAACTCAGGTTTAACTTATTTAACTAAATCCCAAGTTAATGGTCATTATATACGCTACATGTTGGAGCCGCTCACGCTTTACTTTCTGTAAATATTCTAGTAACCCGAGCGCGGAACTTTTTGCAAGCTGACTCTCTTATCCATCCATAATGTATCACATCCTGAAAATGAAGCCCACAAGATTTCCTCTAACAGTGTCTGTGAGCTTTTACAAAAGAGAAGCTTTTTAGGCTCCGGGTTGAGAAGAGGAGCGCACGTTTTCATGAGAAATGTATTCTGATGACCTGGGATACAAAATGGATTCTCCTTGTTGTTGTTGTTGGTGTTGGTGTTGCATGCTTCACAGTCATGCTTTGAGTAATCACCATCTTAAAATCTGTGCTGCTTTTTTTTTTCCTACTATTTAGCAAGTCTACAAAGTCACACATTGTGTTGCACTGCTTTTATCCACAATAGCATCCACATGAGTGCTTCCACGGTTTCTTTTGGGTAGTTGCACACAAATAAACACACACACACACAAGCCCACATATGATCAATCAAGCACGCACAATCCCTAACATGCGCACGAATATGACTACACACCCCTCACTCACTCACACGCGCACACTCACATGCACTCCTTGTCTAGTTGGGAGCGCCGTGGAACAGAGCCTTTAGCGAGCGACAGCGGTAAGTGATGGATGCTGCGGTGTTGACAGGAGGAGTAATTATGCTTTGTCCCATGGTTCCCGGTATGGGGGCCACCCATCACTCTCCATTACGCCTCTGTGTTGTGGCAGCCTTCCACTTTGTTTAGCAAATGAAATGCTTTTCCACCTGAGTGCTCTGGGGGAAATAAAAAGAGGCGTGGTCGGGGTGCATGTCATGGGATAGAGGAGAACAGGGGTGAGCACAAGCACCGACAACACCCACGGTTTTTGTATAGCGGCGCCTGTGTGTGTGTGTGTGGGGAGGGAGGGAGGAGGAAAACAGATCTGAAACTGTGTATTTTGGAAAACATCTGTATCCGATTGTGAAGGGATCTGCGAGGGCTGCACAGCAATCATTTCAAATCCCATATACCAACGCTTTTGACCGTGATTTTTTTTTTTTTTTTTGAGTGTCTTTCATCTTATGTTTGCAATTCGACATGTTGCTTTTATTTCTGAGACATCAAACAAAAGAAGAGATGAGGGGGGGAGAAAAAAAAAAAAGTAATGGAACAATAGTGTTGCTTCAATCATGCGAGCATGTGTTACTGGATTAAAAAAAAAGTCCCCATGCCCTCTGTGGAGTGGTGGAGACAATGCAATTTCTGTCACATTGCAAATGAAAAAAGCGGCAATTACTGACATTGCCTCTGAAATTAACTCAAAAATGAAGAGAAAGAATCAAGAGAAGTCATTTAGTTTTGAGAGGGACTTTCAATGCAGCGAGTAGAATATTACTCGGAAGAAAATATAAGTCTGTTTGTGCTGTAATTCCTGTAAAAAATGTGTGTGTGTGTGTTTTTTCCTCATTCAGCTCGGGTTAGCTTAATAAGATTTCCGCCACCTGGCTCCTGAAGGTATTATGAGCAAATGATTGGCAGAAGTCATTATCGATATCAATCATCATTTGCCTCAGCACATTAAGACCATGTGTATAATCAAGCCTCCGGCCAAGGTCAAAATTATGAAATCATTATGATCTTTTCCATCTAAGTGACAAGACTAATCACCGCACCTCGCAACTATTACGCCGCGTGTGCCATGCGTGAGCCCTTATCTGTGCACCGGTGCGCTTGTGTATGTGTGTGGCCACGCCGTGTGAGCAAAGTTGCACTTGTACAGTGATTAATCCTTGCTGTCGGGGGTTAATAAGAGTAATTTGGCCGCACGTAATGGCTCCAACTTCCTCAAGTTTAATGGCGTTATGATTTTATTATGCAGCTTGTTTCTCCCAAGCTTGTTAGAGGGATGAAGGAGCTGTGTAGGTCGAGGAGACACACAAGACCGGAGTGGGGCTATATTTAGCTCGGAGGAGTCTTTTTTTTTTTTTTTTTTTTGTCATTGAGTGAGAAAAGTTTGCGATGTTCTTGATGCAAATAGCCTCATTTCCTCACTCTCTGCTCCACTAACCGACTAAATCCACAAGATGCAGGAAAGCCTCAAGACCTAGTTAGAGTAGGTGAACGCCGGAATAAATTTCAATATGAATGGTTCCATTAAGTCCATTTTCGACAGGCTGAGCATAATATTATTTAGATGCGTGGCTGTGAGATGATAACAGAGGGAGGAAAAAGCACCGGGGCGTCCTAATATAGGAAGCGATTGGTATTTGGTCTGACTTAATAGCGTTTACTCTTCGGAAGAGGGAGGTTGAAGAATCATTTTGACGAGATTATTTCCTGATTGGTGTCGGCTTCACATCGGCTCGTCAGACTCATAACACATACAGCACTGCAAGATAAATACGTCTCTACCCATAAACTGTGATATGCACGACACAAAGGGGAAAAAAAAAAAAAGTTTTAATTTCAGTTGTCTCTTAAATAAATCACTCAAGCACTTTTGAGGCAAGGGCGAGTTCAAGCACGGCAGCCGGAGACCAAATTCGGAGCTTTCTTTGGAAGGTTGTGCAAACTCCCCCGTAAGCACTTCTGGCTGGTTTCACCTCTGCTCAGGTTGAAGGTGGACGGCGCTCTGCTGGACTGTATGGTTCTTTTGGAGCTGAATACTTTCAATGTGTTGGTGTCAAGCCTACCAAATGAGAGGACACACTTAAAATCTGTTTCAGTTTTTAAATTTTCACAAGTTTTTAACATATTAACTTTTAGTATTATCATCCTGCGCCATACTTCAATTTTATGGATAACACCTTGTTAGTGTTGCATGCTATTTTTAGAGTGTTTTATGTTATTTTATTTCTTTTTTTTTGTAATTGCATGTCCAGAGGTTTCTCTTTTGTTTGTTTTTTTGAGAATATTTGGTCTGTTGTATTATGTTTGTGTTGTTTTTTTTGCTTTTTCTGGTATATAATTAAAGCATGACATAGGCTGACAACGTATGCTTTATTTTGTCTAGTGTTGCCGAAAATGTTTATGTAGCTTTTATAGTGCATAATGGCTCTAGCTTCATATTTAGTGCAAGTGCATGAGTGTGATTTTCTCATCTACCTCTCAGCAAAAAAAGCAACAAAAAAAAAAGCACGAGGTCACACTGTATACACTCTTCTAATCAGTTTATTAGCAGGATAAAAGTCTGTAAACAGATGATTATAACGTCTTTCATATCCAACAAGCTCAAGGTCCAATTAAATTAGACTGGACATGCCATTGATTGCTATCCTTGATGATTAGTTAATTTTCTAAAGTCTTCTTCTCATTGAGCATGAGTGCTTCTTATTTCACGGAGTATAACGCTGAAAGCTGCTCAATAAACCTTCAACCATTATTACAGCATTTTACACTGACGGTTACTGGAGGTCTTCTTATCTGTTTTTAAACGCATTACAGTGAAAAAAGCCTATTTAACAGCTGCTACTCAACGGGGCGGATTAATCAGACAGATAAAATAGCAACTTGCAGTCTTAGTTGCTACAGAAACACCTGTTGTGTCAACATTACCGCTAACTGAACTGAAGCTGAAAAACTACTCACTCCGTCGGCGGCAGGAGAAGACAGACATATCAGTCACACGGTGTAAGCAGCAAGTGAACCGTTTCAGTTGAGTCTGGACTTCTAAACAGTGGACAGGTCAGTGGAAGCAGTCAAAAAGTGTGTTTAAAGGAAATGTTTCCCCCTGCTTGGGAATCCACAGTCTACTGCCCATCCTGTTCATGATCTTTTCTCTTTTATTTGTTGCACCATCAAGTCGTCCGGCTGGTCAAACCACTGGGTAAACATCTGTAATGTCAACTTGTTTTTTTTTTCTATAGTGAGTGAAAAACTGACAGTCAGTGCAGGAAGTCATTTTGTACAGTTCATGAAAAAACAACAGAAAAAACTGTGTCCTGTTTCCTCAGCTTCACCTGTAGTCTCCAGGCTACTGTGTGTGTGTGTGTGTGTGTGAGTAAATGTCTATCTGTCAGACGCCTGTGTGTGGCAATTGTGACACCTGAGATTTCACTATGTGTCCTGTCGAAATCCACCAAGCCGTTGGCATTTTAACAGGCCTGTAAGTTACGCGGGAAGACAGTAAGGAAGAAAAATAGTGTTAATGTCGCTGGAACAGCTGTATAACAAACAAAAGCTTCTAAAGCTGTCAGAGTTGTTAATGCCAGGTGAGCTCCATCCTTTATGTTTCTCTTATAAAGTAATCATGAAATGCCTTGTACATATCAATGCCATTTAAGTCCCCTGAAATAAACATTTTATGAGCAAAACCAATCGGATTAGCTAAGATAAAATGCTGTTTTCCAATATACACTAACTAGTAGCTAACAAATAAGATCAGATGGTAAAGATGGAGCTCTGATCCACTCATAAAACAGAACTTGTATTTACTACTATTTTATTCTTGCATCACAGTGGTAGTTAAGTATTCTGCTGAACTTCCATCATAACTACCTTATATCATGCTAATACCATAATATATTCAATACACTAATACAAGCATGTTGACATTAATTAAAACAGAAAACGAGGCATATGTGAGGTGGACATCCATCGATTCCATTGCAACTTTTGAAAAATAATGCCTAAAATAAATAAAATGTTTCTCTATGGCTTTATCACTGTATATGGAAATAGATTGTATTTACATAGCGCCTTTCTAGTCTTCCCACCACTCCAAGTGTTTTTATACTACATGCCACATTCACCCATTCACACACACATTCATACACTGATGGCAGAGGCTGCCATGCGAGGTGCCAACCTGCTCATCAGGAGGAGTTTCTAATCATTCACACACACACACACACACACACACTCACACACCGCTGGCACAGCCTTCGGGAGTAATTTGGGGTTCAGTATCTTGCCCAAGGACACTTCCACATGCAGACTGGAGGGATCAAACCTCCGATCTTCCGATTAGTGGTCGATTCGCTCTACCTCCTGAGCCACAGCCGCCCGTGTCTTTGTGTTGAAGCTTGTGCACACTGCCCGCATTTTTTTGTTCACTTAGTAGGGATTCAGACCAAAGCCTTGTGTTGTTTCCAGTGTGAGAGTAAAATTCAGGCCAGCAAAAAACAACTTATGGTTACATTTAAACCTAACCAGACCTTTACCACAGCGTTGTCACACCATGAAACATCATTATGTAATAAAATGGTCCCATGGGTCGTTCTTCTTCCTCTAGAGGGCGCTGAAAACACTCATATATGTTGTGTTGGGAGTCATTGGAAATGATCTATTCTGTCATTTTGGTATGAGGATGTGTTGGTTGTTTCAGGTACAAATGAGACAATGAAATACAACACAGGAGGTCCAGTTTGAGCAATGGATCCAAACTTTTAAAGGCTAATAAGATGCCAAAACATATATTGCCATTTAAGCAACACACCATTTTTCCAGCGTAACCATATTATTGTATGTACTCAAAACAGCTACAACAGTATGTAATTTGAACCGAGAGCTAGCATGCTAAAGCCCGGTATGGCAAGCTGACAGTCAGGTCCGGTAATAACCTAATCAGCATAACTTTAGGATGCCTAAATAGTCTGATGTTGCTTAGCCAGAAAGAAAATGGTGGCTCTGCTGAAGTGTAACGCGACCAGAGAATTTCTGCCTCCAGACCAGCTCAGGCTCATTTGTCTCGCTAAACCTCCTTTTGGCATATTTTGGATACATGGTTGCTTAAATGCCAGAGTATAAATTGTGATTCACTTCATACCCGAGTTAGAATGGGCAAGTAAACTAAGCTTAAAGCATTTTCTTTGCTAGACTGGAGGCTTTTTAAGCTGATTTTAAAAACCTCTGCTGGCCTGCTTGGCCATTCATTACACATGTCTCAACTACTGGGCCAAGTCTTTTTGATATGGGGTAGTGGGCAGGGCACCTGCTTCCAGTGCAGGGAGGCAGCACAGCCTTTCTCCATGCCTGAGTCAGTGATTATGCAGGCCTCTTCTACACTACACATCCCTGCCGTCTGTCTGATAATTTTAGCTTAGATACTAGCCTCCATCCTGCTGCATAAACACCCAGATACAGACAGACAGACAGACACAGTAGAGGCTGCGCTGACAGACAGATACAATACAAACGAACACGCAGGCTGGCCTGGTATAGGTTCCGTGCATTCACAGGTTTTTGCCTCACACCCCGCTGCACAGTGTGCCATGTAACTCAGGTGTGTATCAGTGTGTGTGTGTGTGTGTGTGTACATGTGCAAAGATATCCCCCCTCTAGGCTCTGGTTGGCTCAGTGCTCTGATAATGCTGGAGACAGACCAAGGGCACCTCTCCCTCTCTGTACCAATCATTCGGGTATGTTAAGTTCACAGGAGCAAAACGTTTCCCGGGTAAAAAATATATATACATATATATATATATATATATTTATATATATATCCCACTGTGTAGGAAATGTTATCATAGAAATATGCACTCCAAAAGCTTTGGCACATACCCCGGAAAGACACGCAGTCAGAGCTGAGAGTGTGTCCTCTTCCCTCATGGGCATCTTGTGAAGTGAAATCCATTTTACACTTGCGCAGGTCAAAACCCCTAAAAGAGCAGAATGTAGATTACTGTATCAACTTTTGCCTTTAACAACAGTTTAAAGCTTACAGTTGGCATGTGTCATCGTAAAATACTTAATCCCTCTAATTACGCTTTAGCTACTTTTTACAGAGCCAAAACAAATTATATTATAGTTAATGAGAAGTTGAATAGAACTGAGAGGCAAAGAAAGCATGTTGTAATTTAAAAAAAAAACAAAAAAAAAAACACACAAAAAAAGTCAATCCACAGCAAAAAACCAGCATATTCTATGGACTGAATATAGACCTGGCGCCTGTTTGTGTGATAAAACATGACAGTGAAGTCGACCTGTTAGAATTTGTCGCCTGCAGTGATTCTACATAATTCATACGTACAGCAGAATCCGTTGAGACACAATCACACGTTTCTTTACTCATCATCGGGATCATTGATGATTCTCTTGGTCTTAAATAAGGTCCTTAGACAGTCAAGGCACACATGCACACACACGCAGAGTTAATATTGACTGAAAATGATGCCCATAGGCTGGGTGGAATTGAGTGCAGATGCTAACAATTCATCACATGTCAGATTTGCTCCCTTGGCCTGACAGTCAGAGCATGCTGTTGATAACACACACAGACTGTAACATACACACACCTGCACTTGTACATGTACTTAAATTACCTGATCGAGTGAAGGTGAATTAATCTGCCTCAGCACAGACGTGTGGCATTTGAAAATGTATTTCAAGTATCATATGGCTCTTACAAACACTATATAGAGCTAATAATAACAATTGCAGACTTATAATAATCATCACTCTTATGGGACTGGTAGTAAGGACACAAGTGCAGGCAGGTGTGGAAATAGATGACAGCCAAATTCATTCAGAAAACAGAACAGAAGCTACACAGACACTCAAGGCTGAATGTATGGGTCCTTCCTCTAGCTGCCATCTGGCTAACATCGCTAACAGCACAGCCAGCATTACTGTGGCCCATCTTAGGTAGTCTCTCCTTGCTGCTCCCCTTCTCCATCCTCTTCTTTCATTCTTCTCACACTCTCTCTCTCAGTGCCGTCATCCACTTCCTCATTTTCTTTTTCTTTTTTTTTTTTTTTACCCTGCATTAAAACGCATCCTGTCTTCATCTAATTATCTAACATCTGATAAGTGTGGTCATTTTGGAAATTATTGCTCCGTTAATAAGATTTGAAGCCTTATAGTAGCTTTGATGTCTGCTGTGTGGGCTTTGATTGACAGTTGGCTCACCTGCTGCTCTCCCAGCTCCAGGACTCACACTGAGCCAGACTATTGTCTCAGTATTTTATGAAGTTTAATAATACTTGATTACAGTACATGCCCTGTTAACACAATCTAGCTACAGATCTAGCTAAACATTCGGCCAAGTGTGCACCACTTGGTAGAAATATTTTGGCCACTTGGGGGCAGCAGAAACAAGCTCCCAACATCAAACTGACATATTATCACCTTTTAAGTTGATATGGTGAATTTGATGATGTCATGATTCAGTCCACCTTAAGAATGTACATCTAATATTCATTCTAGTTTTGGCTCTGTTTTTAGTCTCTACCTACTCCTAATGGAAATATATGACGCTTCAGCTGCTAAATGCTCCACTATTTTCACCAGCATGTTGGTAACTTGCTGCTTGGCAGGGCGAGTATGGCTTCTTAGAGACTTTTCACTGAAAACAGCTGGCTGCTGTGTCTGGAAACGGTTGATGAGAGCAATGAAGCTGAACCAAAACGGCAAAGTTGTGGGCTGGAAAGCCAAAACGATGAGCTAATAGATGCTATACAACCCTGAGGGAAACCACAGAGTCCAGTGATGATCCTCAGTATAGATAGATAGATCTATATACAGTATAAAAATGTTGATTATAGCCACAAACTACAGTAGTTTCACTGCTTTCAGATCGAGTTTAAAACCACAACAATGAGGCGTATTTCTGCTCCTGCTTTGCTGAAACCAGCCTCCAGCCATCTGTCAAATTTCTAGTAGTAACTCAACCTTGTGGTTCACAGTGTCAAATGTATTGTAGAGACTGATGGAGGCTGCCAACTTCTAGGAACTGATCTCATTTATTTAATATAATAGTATTTGCTAAATTAATGTGATAATTTGTTGAGGTTACAGTGCTGCATGCATCCTCGCTGAAACACAGTGCATCATCCGGCCTTGTGGTCGTGCACTGTATTCTGCAATAAATGAGTCTTAAGAGCTTCAAGCATAAATATGAAATTTGCATTGATTGTTTTGGCTTCCCTATTGTACACAGCTGGACTACAGGACAGACATTACAAAGGAGTGCAGCGACACGTAGCCAATATTAAGTTTTGGAAGTAGCTACCCCAACTCTAGTCTGCTCAACCATCTGTTCTCCTAAGTTAAGCTTATCACAACTAAGACTCACGGGATCAAAGACTCGCTCTCCATTTTGATTGCCAATTGTGTCAATCAATTTTGATGATATACTTTTTTTATTTTGGTTTTTGATGGCCATCTGCCGCACTAGAAACGTGTCAGCATTCATTTAACACCACCGCGGATTCTGATCATTTACTTTTATGCAGAATGCACTTTCTCCTTCACACAGAGGTGAGGCTTGGCCCCGATCCATCCTGATTCAGAAGGGTAATGAGGTTTATGTTTCACCGTGATGTCAGTCAGTGGGGGGTCCAACTAATGAGTCAGACCACCACTGCATTAGTCTCTCTCCATGTAAAATTCACGTTGAAGGTATGCCTTAAAACAGCATGAGAAATGCATGAGTCTTTGATCAGGCAGTTACCCAATGATATTCAATACTTTAGTGTGGGAGAACACATGGTGCTGCCACTTTAGTAATACATGAAGTCATTAGTTGCTACAAGTTGATATTTTGTGCCCAAAAGGCTCTTTGTTGCTGTGGGTCCAATTAAGATTATTTAGATCACTTGGTTCTGGGCTTTAGAAGGTAACCTCAGTTCACTGAATCCAAGGACACAAACACACAATGGCAAATAGACACCAGCACACAAATGGACACATGAGCTCATTCTCATGTTTTTATTCAGTGACTCATTTACATTCACACTTTTCAGCCACACATGCAGCGTAGCTCTAGGGATGGCGATATCAGCTGGTCGGTCCACCGCTTCAAGACTAAAATATCTCCACAGCTATTGGATGGATTGCCATGAAAGTTAGTACAGAAATTCACTGTCTCCAAAGGATTGCACCTATTGACTTTAGTGATCCCCTGACTTATCCTCTAGTGCTACCATGAAGTTAAAATTTTAGGTTTTTTTAGTTAAATGTCTAGACAACAACTGAATGACTGAACGAATTGAATTGATTATCCAATCATATTGTGATGTGTTGTAAGGCTATTTCATTTATGTAAATTGTTTGTCATTATTTGACCTTGAAGATGGCCTAACAGCCTGCAACCTACTACCATTTTAGGCTATATAATATTTTTTATAAACATAATTTCAAACATGAAATAGCCATTCTTCTAATAATCATTTCTTGTCCTGATCCACTCAGTTATATACTGTTCTTGATGCATTCTTTGTTTTCATAGCACTTTCAATCTAACTAATCTAGACTAGTGCAGATGGCTGTTTCTTGACTTAATCCCCCCCTCCGGTTATATATCTAATATAACATAGCCAGGCACCCATTGTGAGGACCATAAATATTTCTTATCCAATGTTTTGAAGAAAAATATGTGCAATATCTGGAGTGTATATCAAAAGTGCTACCCAATAAACACAAATGAGCAAAAAGAAAAAGTCTTATGAAAAAGGTGTTGGTTCATAAGGCCAGAGAGAGGTTGAGTGGATCGATTTACCACAAATAATGCTCATTTTATTTAGTTTTCACTCATTCACAATTGTAATTTCTATACAATTACACGAATGATGAAAAATAACAAGTTGTGTGTCTCTGATTAATTTTATTTATGTTTGTCTACTGAGCTGAATGGTAGCGTAAGAAGCAATTTTATGTCATGTAGAGAAAAAAAAATGTTTTTTTTAGCCAAGTTTTAGCTGCAAAACATCAAAATACTGATCTGCAGCTTCAAATCAATATTTTAATGCCACAGATGGACTCATACTGGAGATGTGACAGGACGACACTCATTGTCAACTGAATCTATAAAAAAAATACTCATGTCACTTTTTTTTTAATCAGTTGAAACAGCTTGCTTTAAAACCAGTACACTAGATGCTTCATCACAGAGAAGTTGCTTCCACTATGTGTTGTAAATGGTGCCATAACCCATAATTTTTTGTTTGTTTCTTTGTTTTCTCCCATTTTGCTAAAGATGTTTTTTTTACCCTTTTCAGTTGACAGTACTTAGATCACACATTTATCTCAAATTAAGAAAAAAAAGCAAGACAAAGCTGTTACAAATCTGAGAATCATGAATCATGACATATTCAGTTAGGATGACTGTAATATGCATTTACAGTCTTTAAATGCTCTTTAAATATGTATGATTGACCAAACAAAAATGCTTCAGTTTTCCAAGTGAACTGATATTTTCAAGTTCAATGCACTGCACAGGGACAAACTAAAGATGCAAGCACAAAGTTTAACACAAAGCTACACATCGCAGTACACAAGAACAAATAGACCTAATAATAGACACACAATCCTGTCATTAATGTCACTTGAAATCTTCCTCTCTCTCTCTCTCTATGTTGCTCTCTTCGGGGAGGTTAGCCAAATTGCAGCCAGAGCTTTCGGCAGTGCCTCTCCTCCTCCTAAACATCTCCCCGAGATCAGTCATAATTACAGCGACTCCTGCCGCTTAGTGACGTCTCCCTCCCCCTCCTGCGTTACTATGGAAACGTCTGCCATCACGACAAGGCGAGAGGATTGGCGTGAAGGGGATCTGTATTTCCCATTGGCCATATCTGATTAAAAACCCTGGCATAGCTAACAAAGGAGGGAGAAGGGGGAAGAAGAGGGGGGAGGGGGGAGACTTTTTAATTTCCACACACTGCTGGCTCCTGAAGGTCTCTCTCATCCCGGAGAAAGATACAGGGTCGCCGCTTGTGGCTCTAATGGCTGCCGGGGGGGTAAATTGTACCGGCATTCCCGATAAGACAGGGAAGGGTGATGATAGATCGCATGGGTTAATCTAATAGGTCTCCACTTGTATGATTTAAGTCCATTAGGCGTGCGTATGTGACAGGAATTGTCCGCATGATTGAATGGGTGAAGGAAATAGAATGTGATAGGCAAACACACACACACACATACACATTCCCCCTAGACTATTTTCAAGGCGAAGGTATAAATTATACTTTCACCACAAACTTGTCGACAAAGTGAGGGTCTACAACACTGACGTGTCGTTACGGTGCCATAAATAATAAAAACGTCATTACTTGTTAGCATCGCGGAAAAGCGCTGAAACTTGAGGGGGCTGAATTATGAATGTTACACAAAACACACTTCATTATAAAATCATGCAAGGTCAAGATAAGAACCAAAAACCTTCAACTGGGAGCCAGTATGAACACTAAGTTTTGTATTGGTTTGGCTCCTCCACCTCATTCCCCTCAGGTCTAGCTTGAGTTGGCCAACAGGGGGATGGTCAGTTAATTAAGCAACCAGGAAATGGACTTCATGAAAAGTTAATTAGGGTGTTAATGAAACGTGGGTTGGACCGGTGCTGCACTGATAAAGAAGTGTTAAGTGTGTGTGTGGGGATGTCTGCATGTACTGTATGTACCCACGCGCTTCAGCCAGTATGAGATGATAATAAGCTTGGTCTGCTCAGCTCCAGGAGAATATTGGACCAGAATCACGACTTCCTCCCGGGGGGTGAAAATAAATCTTTTCTCACTATGAAATGATGCAGAAGTTTCAATTGAATCAATGGCACGGAGAATGAGTTCAGATATTCGAGGCCGGGGTCATGTTAGTGAACGGATCTCGTTGACTTTTTTTTTTTATCTGCATTAGGCTGTTGTTTTGGCCTGGATTTCAAATAGGTTACCAGGGATTACTTTCCCTCTCATCTGCCCCGCTGTTCACTCTGTGTAAAAAAATACTATCTGGATTTGTGAGCAGAGACTAAGCCTGTTTTTTTGCTATTTTTGCTCTCAAACACAAGTTTGCACAGAAGCTTCTGAAGTAGGAGGATGGTTTCCTTTTAGTAGACTGATTTTTAATTCTTACACACTATGGATGGGTGACAAAACAATTAGGCTAAATCATAATGAATCCGCGCAGCATTCATGTTAAATTGCTGTCTTAGTTTGCTGCTAATTTAACTATAAAAAAACACACACACAAACAAATTAGCTTTTTTGCCCACATTCCACCTTGACAATGTGTTCAGCTCATCACTTTTTAATGTGTTGACAGAATCATTATAAAAGGAAAAATGATAGACTAATTAAACGATTGGAGCAATTAGAGTTGCATCATTGGAAATGTAGGATTTCAGCATTTTGGGGATTTGAACCATACTGTAGATAAATGTCACATGGATTTTGATCATTCTTTTTCATCTTGTGAGTCTCCAAACTTTATGAAAGTCAAATTGAATACTGTTTTTTAATACTGTTTGGTAAAGTCTAGGAAAAGTTTGTGATCATGGTTAAAACACAGCAAAGTGAAGGTCTCCTGTATCAAAGTCATGCCTGCAGTGCCTGAACAACAAACCAGTTCTGTTGCTTTTTTTCCAGAGGGATGACAGTCTGCTACACTCTGAGAAATTAAACCTGTCTGAAATGGTATGATAACAATTTTTTTTTTTTTTTTTAGCCAGATAAGTTGAAAATTTACAAAACAGTCTGCTAAATTGGCTCTCAACCACTTTTGCAATCCCCACGCATTTGGTGTTCGACAGTACGCACGTCAAGGATCTGGCAAACAATTATGTGCAAATAATTTTTCATTTTATGTCCTTGTGATTCTTGTATTAAGTGAAATTCATATGCAGTTGATTTTCAGTCCGTTTCCTCTCCCTCTCAGTCACTGTAGACGTCCATTAGAAGACAAATCAGATGAATAAATACATGAAAAACAACCAAAAAAAAATGGTTAGACAGGTGCTCTTTACATGATAAATGAATAAAAGGAGGAAAAACAAAACAAAATACAAAAAAAATAACAGCTTCAAATTCTTCTCAAGGGTGGAAAACTATAAGGAAAGCATTGTTATGTCATTGTGAGAGACAGACAGAAGAAATAATCCCAACACTGTTAGTCTAGCTGTTCCTTGATGATGACCCCTGTTGCCTGAAAGCTTTCAATAACGCATTCAATCTGACGTGTGCATACAGTACATTTGCAACTTGACATGCCACATGTGACGCACTGTTTCCTTTCTCTCCATTTTTTTTTTTTTCTCTCTCTAGACTGGAGGCACTTGTTGTGAGTTCTGGAACACAATGCTCCTGAAGTCGTACCCACGGGTGGATTATGTTAGCCCCTACAGTTTGAAAGATGGATGAATGTGGTTTCTTCCCCCTCAGCATTTACAGTTCCATCCAAGCTGCTTCCTGAAATGTGTGTGTGTATACATGTGTAGAGATGAAGAGAAGTGGCAAATATGGAAATAGTAGCTTGTCACTCATCTCTGCATGTGTCACTTTGAATCATGCTTAATGGTGTTACGATAGATACACACATGAGAGGGCTACATCTTTATACACATACACCATCCTCTTGCTTGCTTTTTTTTGAAAGATAATGGACCTCGATAAAAGAATTTATATATTTCTCAATCCTTAAAAGAGACTGCACCACCCACACACAGTCAAGCACTTTGCTGCATAAACAAAACCTTTCACTGTCGCAATTAAAACCTAAAACACGTCCCATACTGAGACGCAATATAACACAAAGGCTCGTGCAAAGTTCATCTCTTAGGAGGTCACTGCCTCACTTCAACACAAGCTGCAGGAGCTTTATTCAATATTTTAGTTTGTTTTCCACTTGCATGAACAATGTTTAAGTCACAGAATGACTTTCCTTTTCTCTCTGAATTCTCTACTTTCTTTGATGAATTACATCACGTCCATCCAATGGGAGATGTTTTATGTGGAATGTCAAATTCATAGTATAGTGAAATGAGTAGAAACCAGCCTGGATCAATGGAAATCTGATAACATACAGCAAACTGTGGAAAATTGCTTGAGTATAGATTTAAGCAGAGGTACTATGGATACATCCCTACCAGGTTTTAGGAAATTTAAAATGTCCCAACCAACATTTCAGCTAGCAATCATAAGGCTGTTCTGTCCTAGACCAGCAGTGTTGCCAGATTCATCCAATCAGAGCCTCAAACCCAGCTGATTGTCATAAAAGTTGCCCAGTTTTGCAGAAGAAGTGAAAACAGTAGAAAAAAGTAGAAAAAAGTAGTCAAAATCACCCAATCAAATATAAAGGACCCAAATCACACAATATGGTAACACTATCCAGTACAGAGTCACAAAGTTAGCGTGCACTCAACAGTATCATATTGCTTGTCTCCATTAATGTATAATTTCATCTGATATGCGTAACTATTTAACTAGCAACTGGAACTCCAACAACGCTGGACAAAAAGTCATCAATTTAACAGTAGGTCAGATCTATTGGAGCCAGCATCTACAACACAGTAGCAGGACCTTGAAACCGAAGCAGCTAAATGGAACTAAATTTTGGAAATTCAGCCATCATTCATTTGATTATTTACACCTGTGTTTACTGCCATCATTTAAAAAAACTTAAACTCTGCTATATTGCCTTGTATTTCTTTATTTTGATTTTTTTTTTTTTTTTTAGAAGTAAGGCTTTTATTGGTTTTTGTATGTTGTTCATTAAACTTCTCCTTTTTAACACCACTGATGGCAGTTTACATCAAGACCTTACTATAACCTCTGATTTAACTGCCTCTTTGACATATTCCACCCCCCCCCCAACTCCAAACCTGCGCCCTTTTCAAAACAGCCAGCAGTATACACCATTTACAGTTAATGGATTAAAAGTTGGAAACCATTTGGTGAATTTGTGATTGCACAGCTGGGTTCAGAATTACAGGCACAGAAATAAGGACATTTAAGTAACACACCACACAGCTGTATTTCACAGTCATCTGGACGAGATGTTTTGCATTAGTGGTGCTGCACATTGCATTTCAGCCACGGAATAAGACCTTGCATTGCTTCTGTGCCTGAGTTTCACACTTTGGGCACAGAAAAGGTTAGCTGTCCAACTGGCAGGGGCTCCCTTCAAGGGTGCCAGAGTCAGATTTAAGTCAAACCTATTACAAGGGGCAAATAAGTTGCATGAAATATTCACCCAAGCCCATGTCCAGAGATGTGCAACCATAAATAATTCACAAGGGGAAGTTAGAGGCATGTTTGCGTTCTGCTGGAACATCCAGAGGTCCAGACTATTGGATTTGCTGTTGTTTGAATGATGTTTGTGTCATAATTCCTTCGTTTAATTTCTTATTCAAGAACTGGTTCTTCATGCATTCTTGACATACTTGAACGTCTGCCAGATATGAAAGTGGTTCATCTGAGAAAAAGCATATGTTTCTAAATGGGTTAAATAATCAGTTTTTAATGAGGAAAACACTGAAATCTTCCTCTTTAAAAAAAGAAAAAATGTATTTGCAGGATGCTTAAGCAAATTTTAAAAAACAAACCAAAAGCAATTGCGAAGGCCTTTTTTGGAGCACAGCAAATCACACGGACCACAGTATTTTGGTGTGAGCCAGCTCTGCAGTTGTGTAAGCTCGGGTGAATCCAAATCCAAATCCTACATAACAATTTGTTGTCATGGAGCTTAGCATTCTGGACAGAGCTCAGTGTGTGTATTTGTGTGTGAATGTAGAGACAACTTCCATGACTACAAACTACAACATTCACGGTGCCTCCTCCTGTTACAGCTCCACCTGAATTAATCAAGAAAACCTTCAAATCAATAATGCTCGGTTGGCCCCGGGGGGGAGACATGGGGAGAGTTTTCAGGTCCAGCTGAGAAACGAGCTGCTCAGCATCAGCTCGGCTGGCAGATGAGTTTAAAACTCAGCTTGAGGAAACAGAGGAGGATGATGAACGACGTCTCCGGGAGAATAGCAGACGATGTAGCTGCGGTGGAGGTTTTTGTAAAAGATGATGCATGAGAGGGCATAAAGAGGCAGCGGAAAACACGAGGGTGTGATTTGAAGGCAGCATCCTTGGAAAGATAGAGATACAGAAAGACAGACAAAAAAAAAAAAGGGGGAGATTCAGATCAGAGCATTCTTTCAGGCCATTAGTGGCCCCGCTGTGGGCTTGAGGGTACACCTCTGTGATGAACTAGCGGCATTTTTTTTTCTCTTTTTCTTACCAAGTTCCTCTCACGACTGGAGGAATATACCATAACAACTCATTGCCTTTCAGGAATCTGACATGTTGAGCTGCTGCAATATAAATAAAGGAGGTGAGCGCTCAAGGAAGATCTTTTCAAGCTCTCTCTCCTTCCGGCTCATTCACATGCAGCTGCTTCAAGTTTTTCAAAAATCTGTTTTTTTTTTTTTAACTATTCACTTTTATTTTTCAGCAAAACATGAAAAACACTGCCACATCACTGAAACTCTTATAGAACACAGACATAAGTAAGTATGTATGATGGATATCTTCATGTTTATGTGTTAAAAGCTGTTTTTATCAAATCATAAAACTACAAAGGGATAGGTTTGTGGTTCAACCTGGCGATTCTGACAGTAAACATCTGAATACTGAAAGCTTCTCTTCCCAAACTACACTTGAAATCTGTAAAAAATGATGCAAACAAAGCAAGAGTTCTTGCATCATTGCATCCATTCTTTATAAAGACAGGGCTTTAGTTTGACTGGTTTTATTTCTAAGTGTGTGATGTTGTAACTAATCTTTCAATCCACCAATCGTACTATTATTTTTCTGTCATTTTAATTGCAGCTAGCTACAAGTGGTGAGAATGACTCTGGAGCTGTTACATCATATATATATATATATATATTTTTTTTTTTTACTTTACAGAGGTGTATTTTTGTGCTTCTGGTATTGCTAGGGGCACTCAAGTACAGTTGTTTTGGACATTTAGCAGAAAGGCAAAGCTGTGACTGACTTTTATTATCGTCAGAAATGGAAAAATACAGCAGTGTCAAGGACAGTAAATGTCCCTTGCACACCTACACGAGGCAAGTGTTGCCTTAAATAGATCTTACAAGATTCTTTCTTAATATGAAGGCACAAGCCGAAGAGGAATAGAAGCAGTAGTTCTGGTTATGATAATATTTTTACGCACACATCTCCTGCTTGAAGTGCTCAAGGAGCTTCTGCCCCATTACTGATCAAGCTGTATAATATATGTTAACATTCCACATTTGTCTCTGATATTCATGATGCTTGAGCTACAGTCATTTGCATTGCTCTCAATGTCAATAATGAGGCCCGCCCACCAGCTATGAATAATTGTATCAGCCCAAACTGTCTCATTATAAAATCAAGGACACGACAAGTAGATGCGGTATCGTACATAAAGCCACTATATGCCTGTTATGTGCTAACCTGGTGCCTTTGAGCTGACTGACTTTGCTCATATTCCAGAGGCATGCTGGATGAACTCTTTGATCATATGATCTCTTCTGTGGAATATTAGCCGGCTCACCCTGAGGCATACAGTTTTATATCTAAGACTGGATCACCTCCAACAGATTGTTCATTGTACACTACAGAGGTCGGAGAGAAACTGCTTATTGTTGTTTGCAGCCGTCATTGTGTGTGGTTTGTATGAGAAAAGCTAAGTACGATGTGCAAAATGTTACTCAAAAACTTCTCATCTCCTAGAAGCTGATCTGCTTTTCTGTCTTTGTATTTGTCCTTCATTCGGCGCAATCACAGTTTGTGAGCAGATGTTCATGCACACAGGTATTACAACTTGCTACTCAAAATGAAAAGCAGTTCCGGTGATGTGAGGAGATGTGAATGTGTGATGGGTACGACACAATTAGCAGAAAACTAAATGTCTACAAAATGTGCTCTGAGAGCTAATTGCTGTAATCCAGCCTGTTGTGTTAGGACTTTAAAGGATAACAACAGCTGTAGCTCTGGTGCACATATTAAGCTGCATGTATGCTAAAAAACAGGTGTCCTACTTCTTTAATTTTATATGTGATTTTATATTTTCTCTAATCTTACATTTTCAGTATTTGTAAATTAAGTCATGTATACATATTGGCATGATTATTTTACATCTTAACATGAAGTAAAGGTTACTTATTATCACAGAAATCAAGATATTAACATAATTTATTCTCTCTACCATACTGACATGTATTGAACCATAAAATATGGGGGCTAATGCTATGTTTTGGCCTTCAGGAAGGACCTGCACAGAGTTCAACTGGCTAATAAGCTTGCGAAATAATTTATTGTCCTGCTGTTTTCTCCAACCAGTAAATAATACCTGATGCCAATCTTGGAACGAATTCAACCCACAGGACATGCTATGATAGTGTCATTTACATTGCTCAGATAAAAAGCTACAGCAGCAAACACATTTTTATGCTATTTTTATCAAGGGTCCTTGACTTTATGTAGTCAAGGGCAGTACAGTACATGTACAAGTACATGGTCTGTGCATGAAGTATTATTCATCTGCACTTGTTCATGCTATATAATGAAAAATACTATTTTTGGGGGTATTTTCTAATTTTATTGTCCTTGGACGCGCAATGCAATTCAGTGTGTCAAAGCGTCCGCATGTTCTATTATCCAACTTGTACAATGACAATTGTACAAGTTGGAGAGCCGGAAACAGAGACAGCTTGCCTTCAAAGTAAAAGTGAAGCGTGTTGGCTGCAGTGGTCAATTTAAGGAGAGCTAAACTAAATTAATAAACAAATAGCCTAGATAATGAACATAATTCATTACTTCTTTTGCACAATTTGGAGATGAAACTATGTAAAAAGAAGCAGAGGTGGCGGAACCAGCCCCCAGGGATTTTCAAAGTAAACCCACTGAGCCAGTGCAGCCATTTAGAGTCCAACTTTTATGTGTGGTCTTGTTGTGTGCATGACTTTATCGAGTTGACCTCTCTAACCAAACACTGTTGAAATTGGTTACCTACCCTTCAGCGTAGCTAACTGTTAGCTTCAGAAGATAACCAACGCTAGCAACGCTAATTGGTTTGTAGGTAAACTTGCTAGCTGTAGTAGCTAACGTTACTCATCTATTATTATCAACTATTTTGCACCTCACTTGGATATTTGCTCATCTAAGTCTGTGTGAAATGTCTACATTTACGGTAGAAGTGAGTTAACTGGACCCTCTTCAGTATATCTGGGTGGATCAGGACAGGAAATGATTATCAAAAGAATGGCTATTTCATATTTGAAATTATATTTATAAAAACATTATGTAGCCTAAAATGGTAGTAGGTTGGAAGGCTACTAAGCAATCTTCAAGGCTAAACAAGGACAAATAATTTATATAAATGAAATAGCCTTACAACACATCACAAAATGATTTGGATAATTTAACCTGGTTAAACAATGTTAAACCTGGGAGTTGCTATTCTCAATACTCACAAGGCCTAGACTACAAAGTCTAACAATTGCAACAAAGTACAAAAAATCTAGATGAATGAAATGGCCTCACAACAACTATCTAATTCCAATCCCACCTGTATATTTTACACACAGGCTCACTAGCTGATGTAGTTGTAATGTTAAAAAGGAATGAATAATCATAACTTCAAAAGCAGACCATTTTAACCTACATGATCTCAACTCAAGGACTATTTTAACGCACAGCTCAGAAGGTGACGTTTGTTCCTCGAGACTTAAAAGGGCCATTTTAGTCGAGGACTAGAACTTACTGTGAAACCACCCCTTAGAGTAATCTTCCACCTCTCATTTAGCCCGCATGAGAAAATGAGAGAATAATCATCATAATGAAAGCACAGAACAGAGCGGCTGGATGAAAGGAGAGATCATTACACGGAGTGATGCATCCCTCGTATTTAAAAATAATTCCATCTACAATCTGACTAAAACTTAAACTGAAGCAAAGTAGTCTATAGAAGTCTAAATAAGTCACTTTCCAACGCTGAAGATTTAATTCAGAAGCTTTCATGCTGTGAGGAAAATCTCTGCTCTGTTTGTCTGTCTGTCTCTCTCTCACTACGCTGTCAGCCTCCTCCGATCAATCAGCGACAGGTTTGACTGAACCAACTCAAAGGGTGGTCCAAAAATGTATGATTTTGTATTACTTCTTTTTGTCAGCTGCTGAAAATAGTAAAATGATCATTGATATAGGCTGCTCACTTGAATGCGGGGACTGTATGATGATAAGTTTATTTTTAAAAAGACAACAAGTAGGGTAGCAAAACCATAACTTTGCTCCCCCTAATTGAATTGAGGATGCATTTGCTCCACTCGCTCCATTGCTCAGGCACATATGCATGCAGACTACAAAGTAAAGAAATGTTCTAAATAATAAATGTCATGTCTCCCTATTTGACAGGTGTGGGTACATCATGGGAAGGCTGATGCATAAACTCACCTTATGACTGCACCAGGATAACCTGGAAACAGCCAGGGGGAAACTAGCAGCGGGTAAGTAGAGAGTAGAGTCCATCATTTAGACAGTGACATATTTAGGTTGTTTTGGCTCCGGCATTTGATTTGAAATGAAACAATGACTGAATCAAAAGTGCTGACTTGATTTTAAGTAGTTTTATTGTGTTCACATCAATACTTGGTGAACAGTGAAGCAACTGTAGTCCCCTTTTTTTAGGTAGTCTGCCAATTTTAGGACAATGGAGGAGGAGGACGATCCTGAATATACAGCAAATGCAGCCAGGGAGTTTTTTTAATGACCCAGCAGTGGGATGCTCTCGACTGGCATTGTGATTCACTTGACCTCGGTCCAGCTGAGTAGGTGCGTCACTCGCTGAAAATCAGAAAGAAGGCAAAAGTCCAGTTTACAGTTCAGATTCAAACAATCAATGACTGAAAACAATTTGACACCAAATATTAGACACTATGACTAAAGTTGGTTTTAATTGGTCAAAAGATCTTTGGTCCACTAAAATTGGAGGACTTTAGTTACAAGTAAAAACTAAAGCTACAATTCCTACACTGTTCATCTGTGGATGTAAACACCATCAAAGTAATGAGGAAAGATTAACCTCATAGTCATGGTTTCATTTCAAAGCCAATGTACAGAGAAATTACAACAGAACGAACAAATATGTGTCAATGCCAAATTAGTCTTTCTTGAACAGATTTAACTGTCCTATTACAGTTCCCTTATTAAACCTTTGCTGGTGCACAACCTAGCATTACAAATGAGGTTCTACTGGAGTAGACAGTATGTTGGGAGTTTTTTCAGGGAATTTTGCCTTAATGTTTGGCAGGTCTACTCGCTCACACCACCACACAGGTCTCCTTGTTCACCTGTTGCAAGCTGGCTAGATGTATCAGCACTCAGGCTTGACAGGGCTTTGAGATATGAGTAGTAAAAGTCAAGTAAATGGATTCACACTGCATTTACCATCTTACTAAGACATTTGTTTAAACTTAATAAAACATTTTCTTTAATTACAGAGTTTCCAGAGGACCAGAGCAGAGAGCTTGTGAGACACCAGGGGAAGACAGCTGTGGATGGAGTGTTGCTTGCCTTGGATGCTTTTACTGGGGTTTCATGTCTGCTGTACTAAGACTGGCTTTCACAACAAAACACAGTTTGCCTTTTAGCGCAAAGGATGAAGACACACATGGTGCTGGGTCTTTACAGTTATTGAAAACATAATAATAATGTAGAGTTAGTATTAATTACTGATGATATACACAGCATGGCCTACTTCCTCTGTAAGAAAGAATGCAGTGACCCAGAGAGGGACCACACAGTTTATTTAGACATGTAATCAAAGTATGACATGATATATGATATCAGTACAAACAATTGTAAACAAGAAGTAAATAATCCAAGGCTCTTTGAGTCTTGAGTGTATCAAATACACATTACAGCATCTGTAAGTGAAATAAATTGGATTTAAGCGTTGTCGTATAATTTACTGGATGATTAGAGGAGATGGTTAATCTTTGTGCAGTGCACACATGAAACATGTACAGTGGCTCATACTAGTCCCATGAAATTAATTCTTCATCATAAATCATTGTGACATTGTTTTTATTGGATATGTATTCATCAGTGATAATGTACACAACATGGTCTAATTCTGTCAGTAATAAAATGCAACAATTCATGAAAATAAGTTAATTTTACTTGTGTATTGTGCCCCCTCCTGCTATTGTTGGAGATAAAAAACATCAACCTATTAAAAGGATAAATCTTTTAAATAAGCAAAGGGAGTTATAAATACTTGCTAACTTAAAGAAATAATGTGTTTAATGATGTTTTTCCGCCTTAAAATCAAATAAAGGATGTGTATAGATTGTTATGAATCATGGGGAGGTAATTAAATGCAACACATTTACAGTAAGTACACAAATAATTTAGTGTAATATGGAATTTTCAGTGAATTAGTTCAGTAACACATTAATGCGTTTTGAAACTGAAGGAACTGTAGGTTATTAATTTATAGCCTCATGTTTCAGTTTGAGGTGAGTTCTCTGAACACAGCACATAAAACATGCTTACCATATGAAAACCACTATAGAGTTTTCAATTGTCAGTACAGTCATAGTGAGGTTGTTGGCCTGTTAAAGAATTCCTTGCATCCTCTAATGTCATCACAATGTTCAGGTGTTATCAGATGTGTTGCATATAAATACAACTCAATGGAAATTACCAGAAGTACAATTTAAAGTATTTTAAATGTATCAAAGTAAGTGATAAGATGCTAAGAAATGTTCATTTGAACAATGAGTTACACAGCCTGATCAGTGTGATCTGGAGAGTCTGGTACATTGAGTAAGAAGAGAGGCAGTTAAAGTGATCTCATTTCACTGCAGAGATGCAAGCTGAGTGTCTCGCTGCTGGTCAGTAATATTAAGACTGACAGGGACATTTAATGTTGTTTCAATGTAAGGAAAAAACAAACAAACATCCAAATTGTATGAAAGTATCACTTACTGTATGTATGATATATAAATATACACTAGATTAAATGACACAAAAATCCAACATGTTATACAAAAGTAAGTATCACACAAAAGGATTTTGTAAAAAAAATAGTGATTTATATGACAAACATTAGGCCAGTTGTATTATCTTTACCCCCTTCTGGCTGATTCTCTGCAGGGCAAAGATGTTTGCAACACTTGAGGTCTGCTGTATGATTTATGATACATTTAATAACGTGTGATCTGTCTGTTAGATTTGTCTTTTAAAATGCTACTCATGCTCCATTAGGAAGGCTTTGAACTTGCAATAATTCATTTGACGGTATATACGGGTCTGACATTATCAATAAAAAAAATCTTTTACCTGAATCATTATTCATGTAGGTATGCAGTAAGTACTCACACTTAGTGACGTTGCATTCAGGATTATGTAAATCAAAGCATTGGAGACAACATTAAGCCTTACATCCAATCAAAGGTTGCAGATTATATTCACTTTTTAAAATTCCTCAAATTCCATAAAACTATATCAGGACATTCCCTTTGTCACTATAAAGGATGGTGAAGTAACAAAACACTAAAGTAGTGACTGTTAAGTAAACCATTGCAGTACTTAGCCTGTTAGCAGGAAAAAGTGGAAGAGAATGTCAACAACAAAGAGAAAGTATACCTTTTATTAATTTTGAAGAAGACAGAGATCATATGACAAAAAACAAGATGATGAAGAATTAATACACCTGTACTGTACATCAACTGTACAAAGACTAACAATCTCTTCTAATAATCCAGTGTGAAATTAGGAAGTAGTATTGTACATCTGAGGTACTTTTCATTTCATGCTACTTTATACTTCTACTCAACATTTCAGAGGGGGAAATTTTTACGTCTTACTCATAAAACTAGCAGCTAATTTTACATAAAACCTAGTATCCAGTTTCTATAATACATCAATAGCTGAAGTACACCATAAGGCAGTCAAGTACAGCCTCACAGAGCCACAAGTATGGCTGAAGACTGTTATTATTGTGCTGGACAACTTCAATGCTTTCCAGATACATAAAAAAAAAAAACAGACGAGATTGTAATCCATTGTATCCGACAGGGAGTCAAACTTTACAAGCACCTTTCATGTTTACGGGAGCTAATTAGACTTTTGGTGGAGTACACTTTAATAGTCTTGTTAATGAAGTGGATTGTGGCAACAGAAAATCATTTGTTGACAATTTGAGTCTCAGCTTAATGACTGTGAAGCACAAGTGAGATGTATTACATTGTAAAACCTATAGGCCACACTATATATATATACATATATGAGGATATAGCATACTTGCAGTGCTTCTTTTTTCCTTCAATTTTCTTTTAAATGAAAAAAAATAAATATCAGAATTTCTTTTGGTTTCAGCGGTGAGTGGTTTGGTTGCAGTCAGTGTGCTTTATAGTAATATATTTGCAAATGGAAATATTGTCCCTGAGAAGTGACAGTTCAATATGAAAATGCCTCTCTCATCTACTTTCTGTCTCCATCCTGTTGAAGTTGAGGAGGGAATAGCAGTTTGACAGTTCGGTCCAACTTAGGCTTGAGAGATAACTGGAACTTTGAATAGTAAATACAAATTACAGTGATGGATATAAACGATTATGGTAATTGAAGTTACCCCCCAATAACGCATGATTTTTGAATGGTAACACTTTATCTATTATTCAGTAAATGTTAATAATACATTTTATCCTACATATTTTTGATATATCTCTTATCTTATAGGGTTGTTTGGCTGTTCTGTGGTGCTGATGATACTGAGGGTGACTTCAAAGTTCTGCTCTCTAGAGTCCATGGTTATGTTTTCCTCTAAAGCTTCATTGATCTCTGTGAATCAAAATGTCAAGAGTGTTTTGCAGAGTGTTCAACCGGTCAAAGGAGTGATAGGTGTGTAACTATGGTAACATTCTCATTTGATTCAGAGGACTAATGCTGTATGACTATACTGACCAAGTCAGGCATAAAGCCAGACAGAGTGAATAACAGCACATGTGAATAACAACCTTTTTTTTTTTTAAGAGGGCAAGTCCCGAGTCAGGCCGCTGAGTTGTTTACATGTAGTAAATTTAGCCAAACCTTGTATTCCCAAACCAGAATTAAGATGTTAGTACACTCCCCTGCGGGGTGGCCACTGATGGAACGACTCTGACATTGTGTTTTCCACGTGGACATACTGGGGCTTCCCAGTCAGGAAATTAGCCATCTAGCTTGTCAGCTCTCCAACGAGATTGCATCTGAGGACACCAGATAAGAGCCGCAGAAAGACAAGAGCTGCCTGTAAACTGATGCATATTTACTCATTCAAATCTGGTTAAATCACTGTTTCATAGGTACGGACATCATAGCCAATCAAGTCACGCTTTAGCCCTGATATCAAATGATGGTATGTGTGTTAGGTCTTGATAGTGCTAGGTCACTGGGTCAGTGCGTAATGCTAATTAGCATTAGCTGGTGGAGCGGGAGGAACACTGAGTATCTAAGCTGCTCCCTCGCTGCTCGCAGTACCTGAGGACCATTGTGAGTGCTGGCAGATTAACTTATCTCATGCTAATGTGGAACCGCAAGCTGTAAAAACACCAGATCTTGATGAACTGTCAACTATCAGAGACTTTGCCAATTTGAGACCTTTCCAGTAACCCCTCGAACGATTGATTGCCTGTGATTGGATTAAATGCAGTTGAGTTCATTTAAGGCAAGGCAGTAATCTTAACAATCAAACTCTTTTTCCTTTGTCACTCCCTTCCTTACATAATTTCTTTCCCTTCCCTCCTTCCTGTAGTGGCTTTTCAAGCATTGCAGGCTCACATGCTACTAATACAATCTGTAATATTCAACAGCGGTTATCTGTATTTGCATTGTATCAGTGGAGCTCGCTGTTAGTGTCATGTTTGAGGTAGGTGATGTTTGGACTCCTAAACTGAAAACTCAGTTCCACTTTCTCCCCTTTATGGACTTTTATGGACTTTACAACAGCTCGGGGCTGTCCATCGGTGAAATGGACAGGTGCATGAGGGTTTTGTGGTTGACTTTTTGAGACCTTTTTGCACATTTTCTGCAAGTCCACAACTCTCTCAATACTTTGCTCAAGGGAATAACAAACAATGCAAAGTTTTGTGATGTTCAAAATGGAAATGAAAGTAGAATTTGGCACTGAAAATGGAAACAAAATGTGGAAGGAGCCATATGGAAAAAAAAAATACTTTAAAGGATAAACATAGATTGCTAAAAAATTCCTTTGATTTCATAACGCTTTGCTCATAAAACATGTAATATGCTTTCATAAAGTCCTGTCTCATAGACTCAAATTTTCAGTTTGATATGTTACACAGTATCTGCCTTTGCTATCTGTATGTGGGAGATGAATATTTACTGGCCTATAGTTGACCTTTCCACACCTTAGCTTTTTTTCTAAATTGATGCCTCTAATTAAAGCTAAAAGAAAACACTGTTTCACTCGCCAGTTATCAATGCTAATCCTAAGGCCAAGCAGAGTAACCGATAAGGAATATGTTGTGCCCAGCAGCCCTCATCAGAGGAACAGATGTCTTTCATCTTTGACCAGCTAGGTGGGGGGGGGGGGGAGTGAGAGGCCACTGCATGATAAACAGCTCTGCAACCGAAGAACGTGCAAGAAGCGTGTGAACAGATACACAAAACCGTACGTGCACGTGAAGATGTGTCTATGTATAATGCATACCTTCAAGCCCACGCATACAGATTATCATGCACACATGCAGCTACACATGCGCCGCAGAATCCCTGCACTCCCATCGCCCTTTACCCCCAACCCCCTGGCAGCGGTGGTCTTCCAGCCTAAGCCCGATGAATCTCCTTTTAATGAAGTGCATAGGTAAAAAGTGCACACTGTCTCTTGCTGACAAGCCAGCACTCCTCTGCCTTTCATCATTATAGTAATGGCTTCCGTCCCCCACTGGGTAGTTTACTTTCTATCCATGTCGATGACGCATATTACTGAAGAATCTAGATTGACTGTTTTGTCTGTCGCTTTTTTCCCAAAACACCACCACCCACCCTCCTTCTCACTTTCTTGACAATTTCAGAGGGACTTGACATCTTTCAAGGTCTTAACAGAGCCTCGCTGCATAATAATGGACCCGTATTTAAGCAGCCTAACCCTTCTTTTACAGTTAACATTGTGTTTTGCATGTTTTTACTCTCAGCTATTAGACCCCCCGCTGTCATGATAATTGACTGTATTCTTACAACACGTCTTTTGCTGTAGTGCTGTTGGCTGTTTGTTACAGTGGTTAAGAGAGCTCAACGCACTGCAGTTGAAGAAAACACATGCAAACAGACAAAATACAAGCAAAAATGTCTTTACCGATTCGACAACACATGTGCAGCATTAAGGGGAAAAAAATGCTGTAAAGAAATGAAACACAGGTTAATAGAGAAACACATATAGAAATATAGCAAAATACAGAACAACACTAAAGTTGACTACCTGATAATGAAAACTGACACTTTTTTTTTTAGTTTTAATATTCTGATTGCATTACTCACATAGTGTTGTGATAGCTGTAATACACCTACATAGCCAGTACTGTACAAGCTAATAGAATGGAATAAGTAACTTCATGAACCATGGCAACAACTTGTGTGTGGAGGTGAATTGTTCAGTTTTTGTTCAGGATAATTAGCTGGAGAAGTTATACTGTTTCCATACAACTATTTTCTTCAGTTGCAATGTATTGAATGCAGAAAATGCAATATGAGTTTGAATGCAGCATAAACAGACATGCATTGTTTGCAGTAGGACTTTTTCATATCCAGTGTATCAACAGGTATATATATGTTTAAGGTCAATGCTGAAAACTCCTATTGCAGAGTTGCTGTTTTTATGAGAAAAAATTTAGAGTTAATAACAAGACCCTTGTTGAAATTTAGTGGAATGATCCTTTAATAAAGGCAAGCTGACCAAGAACATATGGGCTGACTAATTTCTCATCAAAATGACGTATAGTATAGCTAGCATGTGGAAAAGGTGACACCCCCCCTTTACCCACACGAATGCCAGAATTAATTAAAATTTAAAGTACTCCCACGCAACATTCGTGCCATGCAGTTTTATGCTGTGACATTTTGACTGAGTTGAGTCTCATTTAATGTGGTTGACACAGTACCCGCTGCACACTGTGTCATAATAACCTGGGACATTTTCACATGGAAAAATCCTCTGCGGCTCTCTATCACCGTTTGCTTTAACAGGATAATAATTTCATGTATAACCAGTTCATTACATTTTTTTTTCAGATTTGCTGCTTTAAAGTCTCTTTCTTTAAGTTACGTGTTTATCTATTTTGTGTAAGTGAGGAACTTAAGTTGGAAACTTCAGGGTTCAGTTCAGGGTTTCAAAATTGCAAGGTTTGAATCAAACTACAAGAAAAATCCCAATGCACATAGGGAATCATATAGAAACTAGTGAAACACATGGCAGAACAGTTGCAAACGGTGGTACACTTGTAGGTAGCACAGTTTTGGCCTCTTTTCACTTGTTTTAAAATTTAAAAACTAGAAGAGCACCACCTACTGAGATTTAACCTTCATGAAAATTAGATAGAACAGATTTAAAAACAGATTAGCATGACGATAAGGAGCTTTGTTAGTGTGTGACGCTTTGTAGTTAATAAGCAGCACTCGCATGTGAGGCGGCATGTGAACAGGTCAGAGCAGGTCTAACTGGTACACTGTTGTTTGCTCTTTGTCGGCATGACGTGCAATTATTTGAAGCGTTTTTAGAGCTGTGTGATTCAGCATGAAAGCTGTTTGATTTGTTGCAAAGAAACCCCAGAAAAAAGGAAAGACTAAATAGTTGTTTTCCACTTTTATAGTTTATAATCCTTTTTGGAATCAAAACATGCAGTTTTGTAATGCAGCCATGACACCATCTACAAGGATCAGTCTAGCCAAAGTTTCACATTCGACCTTACAGTGCGATGCCCATAGCAAAATATTCACTCAGTCAGTAAGAGGTTGTGTTGTTTTCCAATGGTGGCCTCATGATTGTGAGCCACTGACATGGTGATATTTTCCTGTGCAGCTTCTAATGAAGACCTTTTATATTCTAGCACATTACATAGATTCACATGCACTAGCCTGTATATCTATTTATAGTAATGGAGCAAACTAGATGGGTTCTATGGCATTTCACTCAGATGTTTATGTGCAATGTAATCCAAGCATATGCTGTATTATAATGAGAAGGCACAGTGGGAGGATAGGGATAGGCTCCCATGTGATTTAGTTAGGTGAGATCAATGCCAATGGCAGGCAATAAAATGGCTGCCATACTACGTAACACTTCATAATAACCATCATTACTGAATGGTACATTGATAGTTAATTAAACTTTAGTTAATAGTTATTTTACTATTTGTTAATGGTTAATAATTGGTTTGTAAACCATGCATAATCATTATTCCTGGTTGGTGTACACCTTATCACTGCCTCAAGCTTTCTGCACTGTAAATCTAGTTGGTCAATCTTAAAAGGGGAACCCCACCAAATCCAACAATTGGAGTACCCCCAAAGCTGAATCAGTTCATGGAATCATAGAATTAAAATTGCAACAAGCTTAACACATTACAGAAAATAAAAGTTCAGATTTTGTCTGTGATTAGGTCTTGCTCTATTTAAGTCTGTTTGAATGCTACTATTGATCACCTTCCAGATGTTTGATGATGATGACTGAGAGACAGCATCATTTAGTATCATCGCTGATAATAGTTTATATGCACATATTGTGATTCATGAATTATTGATTGTGTGTGCTAAAAATAGCGCAGCCATGCATTTCTGTAATGTGTAAGAATGACTGCACTGGTATTGTTGAAGGGCTTCGCCAGTGCCATTCAGAGAAATTGCCTTTTTCGTTTAATGGGGAAACAGGCGGAGAAGATTTAGAGTTATATAAAAACATTAATTACGTGCTTGTCTACATCCATCTATGACTAACTGTAGGCTTTATAAATCTGATGCAAATAAAATATATCTGGCCTGTGCTGTAATAAAGCTCTTTTTCTGTTGTTGTTGCTGTTTGAACAGGGTCTGATGCCTTTGTTTTCTTTTCTATTGACTAATCTCTAACATATTCTGCATCCTTGACCGTAAGTTTGTTGCCAAGGATTTTAGAATAATATAAATTTCGAAGTTAGCGTCCATTTGCTTTGACATTGTGTCACGGGAATGGGCCTTATTTGAAATAGCCAAACATAAAAAATAGAGGAGTGCACTTGTTTATTTGGGAGTATTCTATTTATTTGCCACTGTTTACTTGAACCAAAATCATGTTTTATTTGTGGATGTCTGATTTGAGTCTACCAGGCAATTTCAGGTCAATTGAAACATATTGCATATGGGCCAAACACAATCAAACATCCTCTCTGACCTCCTACATGTTTTTTCTCAACTCAAACCGTTTTTTTCCACATTTAAAAACCCCCACAATCCCAGCTCACTTTGCATTGATGTATAGTAATATATTCACTTCTAATTCTGCTTTTTTTAATCCATTTTTTCTCTTCATTGTGCCTCCCCATTGATATCGTGCAATGCAGAAAATCCTCAGCTGAGTCTAAACACTGTTAACCCATTCATCAAACAGTGTGCTCAATACATATTTATGGGTCATATATCATTGGTCAAAACATTTCACTCAATAAAACATTTGGGCGATCATTGAACCAGTCTACAAAGAGCCAATTCATCTCCCAGGCTGCTTTCACTTCTTGTGCATGGCACTTGGAGCCACATTATTCAGAGCATCCGCCATATTCAGCTGCTATTAAACAAGCCAGTATGGGTAAAAAGGCAGATCCGGTCACTAACCATGCTGAGAGAAGGAGCTGGATTTATAAAATGGAATTATTTTATAGTCAAAATAAATAGAACAATGCCTGAGCTAATAGAGGAATTACACTTTGAAGATTAGAGTTTTTGGACGCAGGGCAATTAATTGTCCAGTTTTGTTGAGACTTGCAGATGTGGTGATTCAACTCAGTGGTCACTTGTCTCCCTGCCACATTATGTCATTTTGCAGTGTTTGTGACTTATGCACCAGGAAGCAGTTACTTTCAATCCAAATTACAAAGGCAGCTACACAAGCGAGTCTTATTAAAGGTGCACTAATCAATAATTTGATATTAACAATGCATTAAATGACAATGTCTCATGTGAGAAGTATCACTTATAGTGACAAATATACAAAAAACATCACCCATCTCTGCATTTCCTCTCAGTTCTACGAAGCATTTTAGTCTCTTTCAGCTAACTGTTTTGGTTTTCCAACCTCTGCAGGCAGCTAAAACAAACAAACAAACAAACAAACAAAAAAACACAAAAACACACCAATAAAATGGCTGATGGACAAAACTAGCTACTAGCAGGTGAAGATAGTGGAGCATTTAGCAGCTAAAAAGCTAGATATTTTTTATATAGTTGGCAGAAACAAACCAGAGCTAAAAGGAGAGTGAATATTAGATTTATGAATGCTAATGTTGCCAAAAAAACTGATAATACATCTTTAAAGTCACAGTGAAATGTGTTTGCCAATGTAAACAATGCTGTTGCCAAATAATATTCAAACACACACACCTCTAACCCATGATATCACTCTGCTAGCTACTATGAACCACAAGGTGCCTTTTAAATGATGATTAGCTAGTCACCCCAAATGGCATTTGACTGAATACATTTATGTATATGCCAACAAGTTCAGGATGAGTCATAAAAAATATTGTAATGTTTTACAGGAAGAGAGAACAGGGATTTTGAAATATAAAGACTCAAAAATGCTTTCTTTTGAATATGTATTTGACCAAGAAAAATATTTGGCACAGGTTTAGAGATTGGAAAATGTATTTTCTGTTCCACTGTCTTTAAGTTAAATACCAGTTAACTGTATCCAACCACTTTCATCTGTCAGACAAGTATTTTAAGCATTTTATAAAATAATTAAAATTGCAGGTCCATGCAAAAAGAAACATAAAAGTGCCTTTTGCCCCCATTAACTTGTCCATTTATCACCATGGAGTTAATTAATTTATGTTAAGTCAGTAGGCCAGTAAACCAGCTAACCTATAAGGCTGTACAATTAGCCTGAACTTGGAAGCTCAGTTGGGTTAACTTGAAAGCTACACTCCATCACTTTTGATGTGTAGATTCAACTTTTATTTGAAAAGTGCCTCCAGTGGAGCTTTTCCTCAGTCAAATATCTGCTTTACTAAAACTCCAATCTGCTGAGATTTCGCATTAACGAGCGATCAAACAATCTGTCTTCAAATTCTTGTAGCAGACAGACTCTTTAGAAATCCCTTCCATCACTACATACTGAGGCCTAGAACTAGCAATTAGTGTCTCTCCTCTCCGCAGCAGATTGTTAGTGAAATTTTGCTCCGATAAAACCCTTTCAGAACTCTGCATGAGCTCAAAAGTTGTCATCACCTAACGTTAGCGGCCCCCAAAAACAGCACAACTCCCTGTAAGCCATGTTTGAACAAAGCAGCATGTGTGCATTTGTATGATCACCTTGCTCTCTATTAGCACTACATAAAAGATGCTTTCACAGGTTAGGCTTTTGCCTGATGCCATTAATCAACTCTGAATAGCAGCAAAATGATTTATTCAGTAAACCTTGATATATTAGCACTCAGTTTTATCACATCACACAGTGTTTTGATAATCAAATATGAATCCTCTTAGTCCAACAGCTTCTCTAAGATATTTTGTTACCATCCTAAATTGCCATAACGAGCTCTAATTATTGCCATTCCAAACCACCCATCTAGGATTACGCTAATATATATATATGTATATATTTTATGTGATGTCTTTAACGCAACCCGCTCTGTTGCTCAAGAGCCCTCCAGTGACCTCAATTGTGATAAAATGGCACCATTATACACTCTCACATTGTACAGCCACACACATACACACATACACAACTTATTGTATTTGACCCCTGTAGAATTAATAGTGCCTCTACATGAAATCTGTCTTTTGTAGAGCTCACCATTAGCTGCTAATAGTGGTGTTATTTCATAGCTGCTGACAACTTGGCAGCATCAGACATAATAAGGATGGTTATCGCAGGCTATTTACCATAGAGATAGCCTTGGAGCAAGATACATCATGAACATGATGCTATCGTGGAGTCTTAAAAAACATTACTGGATGATAGGAAATATAAAAGTTGGGATTTTATAGAGAAAGGAACTATCTGTACTTGCCAGATATTGTATTTGATTATGAATTGCACAGTACAATGCACTGCATAAGATACGGTAATAGCAAAAGGCCCAATATCATCTAGAATGTGGCCAAGTGATTAAATGTAGAAATCAATAGTCTATCTATGCATGCGGTCTCAAGGGCATCAAAAGTGCATTAACGTATTAAAAGTGGACACATAAACAAGGAAAACAGCATGAAACTCAAGCTTCCATTATTCCTCATATTTTTAATGTGCCTCACCTCTCTGTGGGAGTGCATTAGCATTTGACGACTATGTGATTTTTAAGACTAGTATTGGCATTTTTTTATAAAAGCTGCCAATTACCTTAAGTTAGATTTTGTGTTGGCTTTCATTTTTCTAAATTTGACTATTTCCATCACCCCAAAATTGTAAATATTCAGTCCAGTTATTTTGTTTTTTTTCAGATTAGAAAAGCCATCATCATGCTTCATAGTTTGTCTGATGCTTTTGAGTTAGACATAGTAGATAAATGGTGCTATTTAGTGTTGCTGTGGTTAAAGCAAAGCCAGAAATGTCCTCTCATATTAAAAAATGATTTTGCTAGACTCAAACACTTTTTGTCCTCAAAGTGACCCTGCTGTTTGTAACTTTTGCTGAACAGAAGTTAAGAGGATAATGCTAAATGCTAAAACGTAGCCTAATATTAGCACAAGTACAGGGGAGAGTCATTAGGTCAATGAACTGACTCACTTAATGTCAATGTCAGTTACGCAGCGACATTAGCCACCATAAGCTACAGGTCATACCAGACCAAGTAAGGCTCTAGCAGCAAAACCCCTCAGTCTATTAAACTGAGCAAGGGTACATTTTATTGCTTATGAATTCAACTTTTCATTTGTAAGAAGGGAAAATGTGTAATTTCTTCTTCCGAAAGTTACACAACCTCACTTTAAGGCAGGGTGAGGCAGTTTTCATTACAGGATTAAAGAAGCAGCTGAGGAATACATCCTCATATCATGCTGGAATTGATTTCGGTGGACAGTGATATATTCACGAGCTGTGGTCACAAAAGAACCTTCATAATATTGGTGGTGAACGACATTGACTGTCCTGTATTGGATTTTTAATAAAACAGCAAATTAGCCTGATGTATTAGCAGACAAAATGATACATACAGTACGTCCAGCCCAGCACAGTATGTGACTGTGAATGTGTGTCAGAGAGGGGGGGGGGAAATATGCTGTCTACAGATGATATCTGCTGCTCGGTTGTTCTAATTTCAAGGTTCTGGAGGTGCTGGAGATGCTTGGCTAGTGGACGGTGATATTGCTCCTGTGTTGGCGGGGATGTAAACCCTCCCACTGCCCCGATGAGATGTCATTGGATTTATGGTTATGGATTACTTGCAGATTGTGTCACAGTGGCTACAGATGTTGAGTGTCACTGTAGGGGGAGAGAAAGCGGGAGAGACGTGTGTGGGGGGGGGGGGTGGGGAGGGGGGTGGGGAAGAGAGGGAACTATTATCCAGGGTATACTTGAAAAGATTCACTCCATTTGCACATACTTGTCAGGCTGAATCCCACAGAGTAGGATGCTCATTTTCACTTCATAGCTAACTAACAGGGCATACAATATAGCTTGATGTGTCTGCTCCCTGAGTAGCGCTCTCTTTTTTTTTGAAAAGGCATTTCACCCACAATCTCCACAAGTCCTGTTTTATTCTTACTTTATTTTCTATGTTCTGTGCCAATACCGTCTTTGCTTCAATATTTGTTCGTGATGCTTTGTTTGGTTTTGTATTCTCATAAAGCCAGATTCACTCTTTTAGGTACAGTATTAAATCTAATTACTCAGAAGCAATATTCTTCTTCCAACAACATCCCCGATGGAGGCTTTGGGCCTCGCTTATTCTTCATCTGCTTCTTTTCATACAGCTTTAATTAATTAAGGTTCAGTGTCCTCCAGATGCCATCACTCAGCGGACAACAACAGATGTGAAAACTGTCAGTCTTCAAGTTCCAAACTTGAAGACGCTATGTTTATAGCTGTGTGTTATCTGTGAGAGAATGTACAAAATATGTCTTCCTTGTTTTTGATGAATCATCCTTGTAATGAACAAAATGATGCGCTTTAAAAGCAATAACAAGCTGTCTCATTTCCTTGAGTGCCTCTTATAAAATGCCCCACTGACTGACAGTAAGACGCAGATTGTTGATGGCTACAACATGACAAGATGTTCAAGTATCCAGGATTTTTGGGGTCTGGTCTAATCTTTGTTTATGTAGGAAATTAGAAACAATATTAGTCATAACTTAACAAACTGGTGCTTGGATGGGATCCTCCGACTGGAAAATGTACCGTATGTGCACCCAGTTGGTATTTTTTTCTTCCACTTTGCACCATTTCTTTGTGCATCTATAAACATGTCTGATGTACTAAAGCCAGCACAGGCCAAAGGGTCATTCTTATATTCCTGTCACTGAGGTTAAAGAGAGCCAACCCAGAGAACAGCTGGTCAGGCTGAGTGGAAATTGACATAACAGATGAACTAACATTTGGCTCTTGGAATGGTAAGCCTGGCCTGGCATTTAGTGACATTTGCCTTGCCACAGAGATGCATTTAGAAGGCCGGAAGAAAAGAGAAAATATGGGGGTGGAAGAGTATAATTATGGACTGACCATTCATATGGGACCTATTAGCTAGTTGATCTCTAGACAGCAGAGTGGACAGTGAGTAATGTTAAATGAAGTTGTGACATGTCACTTATTTCTACATTTCTCTTTCACACAGGCTGCACCCTTTAATGGAGTCCTAATGGAGCTTAACCACACATTTCCGAGTGTCCAAAATTTAAATGTGCAGTATGTGCCTTACCAAACAGGATCCGATTAAACCACATGGGGGGTGCCCTTATAAAAGGGCAGCCTTCACACCAATCTCCATCCACTTTTCTGAAGTTACAGCATGTGACAACATGCCCTAAAATGGCTTGATTGCAAATGAGTCATCAGCTCAGTTAAAATTGCACTCTATTCTCCACTGCCCTCATCAATCTCTCTATCATTAAAGCCACACTAATCAATATTTTTACATTAACAGTAGGGTTGGGAACTGTGATGTGATGTGAAGATGTCACTCTGATGGTGATGAACATACAAAGAATTGTCACAGACTGCATTCCCCTCAGCTCTATTGAGCATTTTAGCATCTTTTAGCTCAATGTTTTGGTTTTATGACTTGCAACCATGACTGCAACTGGTTTCAATAGTTTTAGTTCACTCTCAGTACTGTCACCCACAACAGGTAGCTGTTTTGGGCAAAAACAAATAAATACATAATAATAATAATAAAACTGATAAAACCACTAAAAACAGACAATGTTAGCCACTAGCTTATGAACACAGTGGAGATTTAAGCTGCTAAAGAGCCATTCTCCTTCAAGGATTGGTTGAGATGAAAATGGATTTAAAAGGGGAGTCATTATTTGTCACAAAAACTGACACCAAATGTATGCTAATGTCACTCTGTGTCTGCTGGATATGAGGTAAGGTTTACAGCTTGTTCAACTGCCTTCAATTGACAAATTAAAAAAAAAATACCATCTAATTTTTGTCTCTCAAAAATGTATTAAATCTGGGCATCAAAGCAATGTTTTAATGAGTTGAATTTCTGAAGGAGGTTTTACAGAGAACCAGGTTCTCTTCAAGGCTGATTCCTTTCCCTTCTCTGCATCTCAAAATCAGACTGTAAACTTTGGAAATGATGCATCTCGAAAGCAAAGAACATCAAAAACCTCAAGTTCTGAAAATGGCTAGATGATGACACACGATTGAGAAGGCTGCCCATTTCAATGTGTAGATGTGTCCTCCCTGGATTATGATACAGGCTTATGTTCACTCGTGTTTTCAGCTCCTTATGCCTAAAATCAATAATTCCCTGTCTAGCTTTGAGTTGGAGGAGATGTTCCAGGTTGCACTTTCATCTTTTTCTTTTTTTTTTTCTTTTTCTGATCTGACCTTTAGAGCAGCAGACATCATGTTTGAGAAAATATTCTGCAAATCAATGAAGACAGCACTTTTTATTAACCCTTTGTTCAGTATCAAACCCAATTATTCTCCAATTACTTTACCTCCCTTCGGCACTCCTGGTTTTCTTTTTATCTCACCAGGTCTTGTCACATATCCTTGGTGCTTTTTGTGTGCATCTGAAGAAAAGCATTCACCACAAACCAAGGTCTGTCTTAGAAAAACTATGATCTCTGATGAAATTAGAGGCCTTATTCTACATGTTGCAAATGGTGGAATCTTGAAGGGCCCGGCGTGTCTTCAGTCTTTGTAATCAGCTTTATAAGGAGAATTTAATCATTGTTATTTCATCCAAGATTTCAGCTAAAATATATTGCATCTTTTGTGTTCATAATTCAACAGGTGAAATTAATCAAGCGGTAAAACTCCTTTGATAACTCGATGATAAATAATAAAGCACCTGAGAATTCAGACTAAAGGCTTTTCAATTACCACAGCCACTTCTGTGAAACATAAAAGCTTTACATTGGACTTTGATAGTTTTTTCTGTCTTTAATTTACTTTCAGTTTGAAAGATGCATCAAGTTATAAAATAATAATACTTAAAGAACCCTAAAAAAATTAAGGAATGTTAGTTTTTTTTTACTAAAACAAGCTTTTGACAGTACTAGAATAAATACACGTATCAAAAGAAAGCGATGTTGGTGTACAATACGTCAGGTGGTTGCTCCCACCTGTTCATGCACTGTGAACGCACTTGTCTCACGTCTCCATTATGGGTTTATCTCTGTCTGGCAGAGGTTGTCGTGTCACTCTGGTATGCACAGATCCATTGCAGGAGAACAAATTAGGCTTGACAAGGGCACAGAGAGCTCCTCTGAATAAAGCATATTTATTCTAGCACTGGGTGTAATACCAGCATGGATAAATATACTTCTTCATAGGCAGTGTGTGCTTTTTTTTTTTTTTTTTTTTTTTTTTTTTTAAATGATGAATACTGTTTTGAGATCCGTTTCAGTTTCAATTTCAAATTAATTATGATTGTGAACAGACGTTTCGGTGTTTTCACAGGCTCCATTGTTATGGGGCTTTTTTTTCCTATCTTTATTCAAGAGTGTGGTCTTTCAATTTGAGAGCATGATTTATTGATTTCACGTTCAGATTTTGTAATGCCTTCCCTCAAAACCCCTGCTCTCGTACTCAAATAGCCCCTGCTTGCGCTTGTATTTGCTCTGCTTCTGCTCAAACTGTATGCTTGCACTGAGATGTAGGACTGTTTGCTTGCACAGATCTCCTGCTCCAGCTTCAGCCCTTCTCCTCGCTCCCTGGCTGCTTCTGTGCGCTCGTCTGCTCTCAGATTTCTGCTCTGCTCTCGGATTTTTTTGTGCAACAACCCTGTCAAAATCCCCCAATCAGTAGAATGCCAGATGTATTGTTGACCAATGAAATGATCCCAACCTCCTCAAGGGCGTGTTCGCTTTACTTCTTAGAGCGTCTCATACAGGTGGTTACTCTTTAACTGGATTCATCCACTCTTTCCGCTTTATTAAATGTGCTTCCCTTGCTTTCTTTATGACTTTTTGAATAAAAAGGACAGTTAATATATATACCAGTGCCCATACTTATTACTGTAATAGCTACATATAATAGCCGTATAGCACACCGGACTCCTGTCAGTGTACTGGAGGAGAAAATGATGTCACCTTCATGACTCAGGAGTGGGAGTCTAGCAGATCGCCAAAGTCAAGGACCTCAAGTAAGTTTATTTTAATGGTGCTATTATTTCCTTTAAATTGAATTGATTAAGTCATATTTGCGGTTTAAGCATACATCATTGATAATATGCTTGGCTTTCAAGCGTTGCATGTTACTTGAACACTGTTGCTAGGCAACTAACTATAAAATGGATGCTACCGTGTTTCTTTTTTTTTTCCTGTATTTTAGTGTTTAGGAATTTATTTTATTTATTCCTATTTATTCAAATCTCAGTTAATGCGACAGTGTGTTTACTGGAGATTGAGATAGACATTTAGTTACTCATAATTTCTCTGGGTTTGACTGCCCTGCTAGTCATCAGGTCGGCAGTTAATAATATCTCTGATACAACTTAAGGATTTCCTTAGCTTTATCAGTAACAGACCCCTCATTGTTCAACTTGAAAGCTAGCGCTTAATGTCTGCAATGTAAGTAGTAAAGATGTAACCGATTTAACTGTAGATATGCAGATATGGTACGCCATTTGGTGATACCAGGCTGGTTGTGCGCACAGTTATTCAAATCCAAACGTCACTATCTCTGTTGTGTGTGAAAGAGGGTTACATGAAATAACACAACATAACTACACAACGCAGAGACAATGATTCAAACAACGTGCAAGCTGGTTTCAATGATAGCAGCGGCCATAGCAACCACCATAGCAACGATTGTAACCCTGAAAACATCTTCGTAATAACTGACAAACTAAACATCATATACATTCACTTAATGAAGATTATGAAAACAAAATGCACGTTTCTTGCTAGAAATGTTTTCAAAATGCATTTTAATGCCGGAACCATCTTAAAATATTGCATTTTCTACTGAGAATAAAAGGAAAGTCAGCCTTTTTTTTTTTTTTCCCGCAGAAAGAAACTTTACAGTCATGTGATGTGACAGCCCATGCCTGATAAGAGGCCTTCTGCACCTACTGGGCTCCACCAACATTGGCTCACTGAAATGAAAAAAACTTACTTGAGGTCCTTGACTTTGGAGATCTGCTAGACTCCCACTCCTGAGTCATGAAGGTGACATCGTTTTCTCCTCCAGTACACTGACGGGAGGCCGGAGTGCTATACGATTACTATTTTATGTAGCTAATATAGTAAAAGAAAAAGCACAGGTGCTGGTACATATATTAACTGTCCTTTTATTCCGAAAGTTGTACAAGAAAACAAGGGAAGTATATTTAATAAAGTCCTGGAGGACAGGAGTGGATGAATTTGGTTAAAGAGTAACAAGCATACAGTTTGAGCAGAAACAGAGCAAATCTAATCGCAAGTAGGGGCTATTTCAGTGCATGCCTAGTGTTAGCTAGCTAACCTTTCCACTCCTTCATTTCAGATTACGAGTTTGTGATTGGTAATAATCATCAATTGGACATATTTTATTTACATGCATAAAACATAGCCAGCCCACATTTGTTATGGGGGCTGGCTATTGTTACATTGTTGGGAGGGGGGCTGCAGGGGAGACATTGCATTGTTCTAGCAGTGCAGAGACGTAAGTGTCATGGGAAGGCTAAATGGAAAAGCCAAATGACTCAGCAAATTCAATAGCTAATAGGAAAAGGAAAAGCAGCAGGGAAATGTAAATGCAAATGGGAAGGGGAATTGCCCTTTTAAACGCCTGATTAAAAGCTCACTTTGCACATTCAGTTATTTATTTCTCTTTTTAAACCTGCATTTTCAAATTGATTTTGAAATTCCATTATATATTTAGGAATGCATTAATGTGTTTTTAAATGATGTACTTATTGACTGTTTTAAAGTTGTAAATCCCTTTTTAATTTCAAGAATTTATTAAGGGATAATTATTTCATATATAAATTCTTTTTAAAATTCCTCTTTTGTTTGCCCATTAAAATATCAAATAAATGAATTACTTTGTAATTTAGTCTATTTATTTATGTATTTATTAATTGATTTGTAAACCAATTTATTCATTCCTGTTTTTATTGTACAATTTGTTATTAATTATTGAAATGCTTTATTACTATTTCCGTGACACTTGTGGTCCTCCATAGGGACATTCCAAAGTGTAGCATCAATCCAATGTGAGTACTCCTGCAGTGGTCATCCATCATAACCCCCCTTTAATCAATATTAAAACTTACGTCACGCAAACTTTATTACGGCCAATTTAATCTAGCTCAATAGAATCCGGACTGCTCGTTTTTCAGGCTCTGGCAACACAAAGCAAACACAACAGACGTGCATTATGAGCATTATCCCTGCTGTCCTCGCTTGACTTTGTTCAGCCCTTTGCGAGTTAATAAGGCATCAAATGCTTGGAATTGAGGTCTTGATATTGCTCAGGTTTGTTTCAGGTCTTGGTAGACGAGAAAATATTGTGTCAGTTTTTGTGCATATGTTTCCAGTTTTAATGTTCTCAACAAAAATTATGATGAATTTTTTTTTTTTTCATGACGAAAATGAAACTTAAAGAAACTATTATTAAATGTGTTACATTTTTTATCAAAACATAAAAACTAATCAATGATGTAAAAGACAAACAAAATGGACAAATGCAGTCTTACTCTAGGACCTGCATGCATCTGCGGAATCACACATCGTAGTTCCTGATTGGTGAAACAGTATCCTCTACTATCCAACAAAGGTAAGCTAATGTTAACATACCATTAGCTATCCAATATGTTGCTGTAATGTTACTTTTGGTATGTATATCGAAAAATTCCTATCACTACGAATGTGTGCGAGATTAGCGTCACCTTTCACCCATGTAAATTTTCCCCTAGATGTTCACTTAAGGAACATTTCTGCATTAATGTTATCTGACGAAATTGAAATTGAAAGCATGGTAACAAATTGAGATAACAAGGATATCATGCCTTTTATCCCAAGGGCTAGGGCAAAGGTTTACCCATAGTGCAGTGCCGTTAGCAAAGTTCAGTGCTTTAATCAGTGTTTGTGAGCTACCACTTTGATGGTGGGAACAACTTGCCAACCTCTGTGTGACAGTCACAGCTGGATAATACCCCGCGGTCAGCACTGTGGATTGAACCTGCTACTTCATGTTTAATTTGCCAGCTTCGCTACCTGTGTGTCAACTTTTCCACACGGTCATCAAAACACCCACAGAAAAATATCAAATTGCACTTTCTAGACATAGAACTTAAGATGGCAAACACATGGCGACACAACTGCCTTAATGAGTTTAACTTGAAGTGGTTGATTTTTCAAAGTATTTTTGTATTAAAGGACAGCAAAGAGATGAGAGGAAGAAGATGTAACGGTGGTTTTCTGAGTGGATCAGCTAATGAAGACACACAGTGAGATTTTGTACCGTGCTTTCAACCAAGGAGGCTAATTTAAGATAGGAATTGTCTAAGCACTACAATACATGTAACAGATTTTCCTCTAGTGGCCACACACTATATCAAACATTCACTTCTATAAGTGAGCTGGATGCTGGTTGTTTCTTCATTCTTTATGATTTAAGCTGATAATACGAGTGAAAATGTGAATTACGGTGAGTGTTTTTGCATTCTAGAATGAAATTAAAGCTGCATTCGAAAAGGCCATGATGTAAAAAAATACATTGATGTGCAACAGAGTAGCCAAAAGGCAGCTCGCCTGATATGCCACACTCAGCTTAAGGAAAGAGGAAAATTGTGACACGAAAGAGAGTTTTACAACCTACCACCAGCAGTGAAGATATTTGGATCAGTGTCTCCCCAACCCTTTATCAATGATATCTGCTGAGGGATGTCTACGCACATTCCACTCAAATACTGGAGCGTGTCACGAAAGGATTTATTTGGCCTGCTGAGAGCAGAGAGGCATCACACCAGCTGGGCAAACCATTAGACCGCAAGTGCAGAGAAAGTATACAATTTAAAAAAAAGATGAGAGGAGATACATGTGTGAAAGAAGTAAATGGTGAACGACAAGTTGCAGTCAGTTACGTCAAACAGTGATATGCTGAAAAATACAGGTAAATTTCAGCAGCAATAAAGCCACAGAGTGCTCAATTCACAGTCCAGATTGCTAGATCAATCTCTGTTTTAGTCCATTACAGCGACTTAAGTGCATAAATGTCAATAAGTCCAATGATTTTACAACAGATGACATTAATCGCTGTCGTCATCATTCATTTCCAGCCTACTTCTCACAGTTTTCTACTTTAAGCAACATTTAGGCACAGATTGGTATAAGTGATTCAGAGTGGCCATAATCATATAGTACAATGTGTAGCAATACATAACTGTACTTAAAGAAAGCTACATTTAGCTGCCTGAAATTATACTGGACTAAAGCTCAGTCCAGGGACGTTCAAAACATCTTTGGTATGAAACGTTCGGGCTGTAAGTTGTAATTGCAATATTTACACAAAATATAATATTTAAATTTTACTTAAATAATCAGCTGTATCTTTTAAACTCATTTCAATTCAAGGCATTGAACAAAAAAGTGCTCTATGAGGTTATGAAGTGTGCAGGAGCCCAAATAATAACGAGGTGATAAATAAACTAGCCTAGCAAACCACCTGCAAGACTACAATCAGGTAAAAGACACCAGTACACTTGCGGTGTGGCACCTCAAGTTGCTGATTTAAACTGTGATGGAATTATTAAACTATTTTGATAATTAATCATAATTAAAATAGTAAGTATACCAAACTTTTTAAAGTTAGACTTAGTTTATTGATTGTTCAAAATAACTTCATAACTAACACCTTCAGCTTCAAGAGGTAAATACTGATAATTTTCTCGTCCTAACCACCTGCATTCTGCCTGAATTGACCATTTCTCACATAAATATAAAAAATTCAGATAACTTGATTATCACTTATATTAGTGCATTGACATCTCTACTTAGAGATCTCTAAATCTGTGTGTAAAGAAAACATAAAAAAAGGTTGACTTCTGTAAATACTGGCCAAAATACAAATTCTGGCAGTGAACAGTGACTCAGACTTTCACATCGACTGATGAAGTAAATAGTGATGTAAACAAGTTCCACTGGTCCCAGTTGTAGAGCCGAGGTCTGGTAATGCCAGCTATCAATTCATTATCACCCACAGCCCACGAAAACAAAAGGCCCAATGCTGCAAAATATCTCTGACTTAAGACACTTTTGTGACTAAAGCCAAGGGTTATGCAACACGTCTCAGCGGAAATATGTCAAGAAGAAGAGTGTAAAGGAAGTCCAAGTCGAAGTTGAGTCTCATCAAAGGAGCCTGAAGAAGAACTGTGGGTGTAAGAGAGGACGAGTGTGGCTTTTGGACACAAATCATTTGTGAAGCCACGCAAGGTCACCCCCCTGATGCTTTAAAGAATATTTGTGTGTATGTGGTAGGGGTGATGAGTGTATGTTTTTGTGTGTGTGTCAGTTTGGTTACTCATGGGACCAGAGGTTCTTTCAGAGACAGGCAGCGTTAACTTCAGCAGACACACACACACACACACATGCGCGCACACACAGAGAGGCACAAACACAGATTAATCTCTGTCAAGACGCTGAGAGCCCAGGGACACTTTGGAACTAGTTTGTGAGTGGAAGGACGGAGGAGGACATGTAAACAGAACTCACAAACCTGACATGTTCAACTGACATCAATTTGTACTGTGGCCAAGATGGTATAGATTGTTTGACATCAATAAAATTGAAAACCTAAAGTCCCCTTCCACTCAAAAATCTGTTTTTCTTATTGTCACCTGACTGTGATGTTCGGGCTTCACTGTGCAGAATGATGTATGTGCAAACACTAGAAGGCTGTTTTCACATTCGTCTGCTGAAAGTGGAAAGTTTCTCTGTGCTCTCTGACAGTCTGAAGCATGTACCTATGAACATGATCTATGACATCACCGATCTTGGTCCAGTATGCAACTCACAAAAGCCTCCAGTGCACAAACACTGAGAACAGACTTTTCAGGGAGGTAGGAAACATTTTGTGATCAGTAGTTAAACTTTTGGAACTAATAATATTTGCATATTCATAGATTCTAGATTTTTAATATAATTTTAAGAATTTTTGACAAGTTAACTGAGCCTTTTTGTGACAAAAAATGTATCAGACACATTATTATTCCAAGCAGAGTATTTTTACATCTTAAAACATGACTGGAGGGATCTTAAAAATCAACATTGAGGACACTCAGGTTTTTTCTTGGTTTGTTTTTTTCCCTGGAAATGTTGAGGTTTTACAGACCTCTGCCCTTATTTATGCTGAAAAGCAATCAAGTATTAAATGCACTACTACCTCAGAGTAGAACTCAGCTACAAAGTAGGAATTATGATGATATATTGTACTTTTTCTGACAGTTGTGGTCTGTAGCATTAGACAATTGAAAAATCTGAAAAGCAGAAAATGAAGTTATAAACCCACTTTACACAAATATTATAGCTCCACCACTGGGAAATTGAAATGAATAAATAGCAGCTTGTTTTTTATATATAACTTCTCCACTGAGTGGAGGGTCAGTGATCAAAGATTTAGTTATTACAGCTAAGATTGTTGGCTGTGACAGACCCAAGTCATCACTGTTGTGAAAGCACAAAGGCTGCAGGGGTCTTCAGGTTTCAGAAAGGGCAGCGTGTGTTCAGGTCAGGCACAAGAATGATTCAGTTTTTGTCAAAATGATCTTTTAACAAGCTCCCAATAAAATCTCCTCACTGCAGAATGTCTGAAACGCCATCTCCTGGCAACTCCTAACAGGTATCAAACACCTCCGGAGCTCTCTTGAATACCGGCAGAGATAAACATCATTCCCTAAGTTAAGAAGGTTGATAAAAGGCTTTGCTCCTAGTCCTTAAAATAGGGCCAAATATGAGTCAGTTTGAGCATTTTGACCGGTTAGGACTGATTTCCTTATCAGAAAGGCTTGATAAATGTGGGCCCTAGGGTAACTTTTTATTCTGCAATCGCGACTCACATATGGTGGATATTTCTCAGGATAAATCAAGTGTTTTTAGACTTGACATATTTAAATTTGACTAACTTTAAGTCACCAAGAAGGAAAAAATAAAGGAAGGGAGACTCAGTATCTCTTAAATCCAGGCAGCCTCAAATAATAAAGTGAGTCTATTTCATATGTAATAATTCTACTCTCCTCTAAGAAATCGAAAAAAATACAAGACACAGCAAATATGGACCTTTGTCAACTTCTGATTGGATATTTGAATACATTTACACTGCATACATGCTGTGTTGATTTAACATATAGAGCAGATAGTAGTTCCCCATCTGTATGCTGCCAGCTAACCAGTACACCGATCAGAGAGTAGGAACTGGAACAATACAAGCTGTAGATGGTGGGGCTCAGTGCACCACCGCGAGTGTTTAATAATGTGTCAGCTCTCTCATACAGCTGAGTGTGAGTGTGAAGTGTGTGTGTGTGTGTGTGTGTGTGTGTGTGCGGCTCTGTCACATTTACTGCAAGACGACTGGTGATTCTCCTTTAATTCTTCCCGCAGCAACACTTCAACACACCGACGTGACAGAACTCGCAGGAGTAGTTGAGCCATGAAGGCTCGCAGCGTGGCGTGCGCTTATTGGGAGTGTGTGCGACTGGCGTAGCCGCGTGCACGCAGGCCGGTTCTCGCACAAGTGAGTGAGTGTGTCTGTAACTAAGGGTTTGTTTGGGCCTGGAGTTAGAACAGAGCTGGTTGCAGCAAAGGTACTTTGGTTTTGCCCTTGACCCAAGTCAATCTGTCATGTTTAGTTCCCAAATTAAGCAGATGATGGCTGAGTAGGCCCAGCCCACGCACCTTCTGGCCACACCAGCCTCTGAACGTCCTACTCTACCAATAACTGCAACTAATCAGCTAAACTGATTGACAGCTGCTATGTTGCATAAAGTAAACGTCTTTAGGTGATAGACAATGGGTATGATTAAATATCCTGTAATTGTGTAATGTCTTTGCTCAATGTCAAATCACAGCTGTCTAATACAAGTCTTCTGGAATCAGAGTAATTTAAAGTTTCAGGAGTAGCAAGCAGCAGAGGCTTTTTTTTTTTTCAGCCTTGCATGGTACAGAGAAGGGAAAAAAAGGATTTACAGTCTCGATACAAATGACAAGACAGATGGAGACACAGAGTTCGTTCTGTTCTGGTGAATTCTGATCAGTGTGTACTCAGTCTGTTTATAGTCTCACTCTTACAAAGTACAAAAACACAGACCAATTTGGCCCCCTATAAAAGTCATTTTTGCCCCGTAAAGGATTCCAAGTAGTTAAAAATATACATGTTATATTTGAGATGAAAATACTGTGTATATGCGGAGTAGTTTGAAAGACGTTGCTTGTTCTCTAGCCACAATAGCAAGCGTCCAAACATTCCCTATCTCAAAGGAATATTCTTCAAGATTCTGGCATATCCACATTATGAGATTTGTTTTTTTTATAACACAGCTTTTTCTTTTTTTTTTCTTCTTTTTTTCACTGTCAATTGGGCACTCAACCAAATTAAAGCCGCAATTTTTGCTAATTGTGCTGCAGCTTTAAGATACGCTCTGTTACACCTGAAGAATACACAGGGAGGCTCGATATCCGATGAAGTCGTGAAGAGCTGACTGAGTCTTATTCTTTGTCGTGCTTCTTCTTAACAGAACAGAAGGATCAGTGAGTACTGAGACTGCCCTTGAACCAGAGATGTTGCGTTCAAAGCCTCATTAGAACAAGCATCTGCCCTGTAAAGTGTCCTTGAGCAAGATATTGTCCTCCTGTATTTACTGTCATCTCAGAAAATGAGTCAGACCTGGCACAAAATTCTCAAAGCATTCACATACCGTCCATTAAATACATATACAAATGTAAAATATGTTTTATTAGATTGAGTTCTCAATCCACAAAATTGTACAGACTCTACAGAAACTCAGTACTAGCAATTTACACCTAATTTGCACCGAGGAAATGGGTGTTTGAAGTGTAAGAAACACATTCAAAAGTTGTCAGGGCCTCATATTTTTAATACCACACGTACTTAATAATTTCTTCGCTGATAAACATAATTATCCAATTAGCTTGCAAATATTTGGAATGATTCAACAGCGTAACTACTGAGGAAGACAACTAATAATTTCACTTGATGGCTCTGAGTGCCGTTATGTGTTTTTCTTTCTCGAAACAAGAACTACTCTGAGATTCAGGGTCCATATTTAATTAATATTTGCAGATTTTTTTTTTTTCTTTTGGAATAAAACCCATCATTTTTACATCAACTCATTTTCCATTCCCCTACAAATGTTAAGATCTTCTATGTGAGTCCTTGTTAGTTGCAAGTGTGTGATGTTGGCAATTATCACACCTTCTGGGAAAGAGAACAAAGTAGCAGTAGCACTTACAAACAAAAACCCAGGGGCCTCAATGTCTTGCTATGCCCTTTCATTTGGTCCTGTGCTGGAGTTCTCTCCACTGAATCCTTGAAAGATCTAAGAAAACGCTTAAAGTGACTGGCAAGTTGTTCATGAAAAGCAGCAGGGTGCAAAAAGTTATTTACCGCCGGGTAAATCAAAACTACTGGCCACTGACCCGTAGCACTGTACAGTAGAGCAGTGATTCCTGACCGGGGATACTTATAGGCCACTCAGGAGGGTGTCTCTGCCCTTGCTAGGGGCTTTTTTTTTTTTTTTTTTAATATATCAACACACTAAGTCAGCTGTAACATCTGAACATTATGTGTTGTAATTGAGAGTATGTGAAAACAAATTAGCATGAGAGATGAGAAGTTCAAGTAGTTTTCTAAAAGTACTGGATAAATGTTTGAAATTGATAGCCAAAAGAAATGGCTAACTGCTAAAGAGTTAGCTAAAAGTACTGAATAAATGGTTGAAATAGCTTAAAGTACTGAATTAATGGTGGATAAATGGTGATAAATTAGTGTAAAAATAGTGTAAAAATCTATAATTAGTGCAATTCAACTGTATGAAACAAAAAATGTAACAATATCCACTTTTATATAATTAACAATGTTACACAACATACAGGTTAAAATCAGTTCAAATGAACCCATTTGTAACATGACAAGTTGTGTCAATGAAGAGGTACTTGAGTTCATCTGAAAGGGCTGTGGGAGTACATCCAGCAAAAAAAAAAAAAAAAAAACGTTGGGAGCCATTGCTGTTGAGTATCATACATGCATGTAGCATGATGATGATGATGATGGCCAGAAAGCCCCCAGGTCAGATACTGTGGGTGTGCTAATCAGTGAAATAACATGCTTTTCAAACTAACCTACATGATACAGAAAACATACACAACTTGTAACCACAAGTAACAGTTACATGATCGCAAAATATCCAAATTTTACCTTTTAAATCTTCCTTTAAAATACATAGACAGAACCGAATCAAAAATAGCCCCTGGTATCTCTTTTGTTTCATACCTAGAGGGTTCTGTTTTCCCTTCTCTTGCAAATGATGGTGGCATTAAACCTTTCTCAATTAGCCATCTGGGGGTCGATGGAGAAATAGCACTCAGACTGTAATCACGGTTCCCCTACCTTGCTTGCCAAATATTCACTAACCGGCTGGGCTCTCCAGCTCCCTACTCTCAAATGTCCTTATGCGCTTGATAATCACTCTGTGGAAATGTTCGCAAATCTGCCCGGGTGTGTTCGTTTGTGTGTGCATATCACAGTTAATCTTGTGAATGACTCTGTGTATGTGTGTGTGTATGTGTGTGTGTGTGTTTGTCTTTGTGAGGCTCATACCCGCCCCACTGTGCCATTGATGATCACCAAGTGAAAACATTTAGATTGCCTGCTTCTTGGTGCCAGTCTGGATTAGGCTGGCGATGAGACCATTCCACTTTGATTACCATTTTGGCGTTTAACCTGCATGGATAACAGGGGCCATCAGCAAGAGAAGGCTCTGTGGACCAGAAACCCGGTACATGCACACACACAATTCAGGTAATTGACTCATCATGTCTTCTCCAATGCCCCCTTCTTTTCTCTGTACCCCCTCCCCCTCATCTCTCCCCCCTGACTCTCATTCACATTCTTTGCACTGTTATGCACTCAGGGCACAGTAAAGCTATTTGGATTAAAAGCATCCGCCATGTGTGACGTGTGAAATTCGCTCTCTCTCTGTGTCTCTTACTCTGTGCATCGAGCTGCTTCACTCAACCACTGTATGCGAATGAAGTGATTATCTCACCTACACCGAAACCTGTTATTTCTGTGTGTTTCATAATGTGTTTTATGATGTACAGTAGCCTAGAAATACTACTTGTATTCAAACCGGTTAAGAAATGTAACAGGAAGTAAACAAACTATTGTCTTTGCCAATTCTAAACCTAGGAAAGAAGGTTAATCATCTTAACTAAGCAGTAGAAGACGCTAGTGCTGCCAAGATATATGATCCCATGCTGGCATCCCACCCACATATAGTGTCAATAATGGAGCATCCAGCCAAGCTAGAGGCACTGCTGCAGGGAACTGACCCAGCAGTTTGTGGCCAGTTGTTTTATTCCTGGACATCACTACTCTGCCTGTGTATATAGTTATATGATGTCTTCTGTTGCTCTGAAAGGAGCTGAGATATTAACCTTGATGATGAGAGATATCTCTGCTTGAACTCAGTGACTTTAAATTTATAAAAGAAAACCTGCATTATAAACTCAGGAATAGGCTGATATTGACCACTAACTGACCAAGAACTCAAAGAACAGATAGATATAAACACAAGGAACTAATCACAGAACAAGACATAGCTGGAGCGGGGCAGGTACTGGAAAAGGATCAGTTAAGGATGAAGACAATGAGGGTGTGGCAGGCAACAAACAGGGCGAGGCTAAAGAGACTAAACACTGAACGGGTGTGCAGGGAGGGGGAAACGGACTTGGCAGGACTACAGCAACACATGAGAAACACAAGGTTACAAACTGTCAAGAATAAAACCGAAGCAAGGCGGAGATAAAAACTAAAGAAAACAAGAGCCCCGGACTCAAAGGAAAAACAATACCAAGCTGGAGCACTACACAAAGAAAACACAAATAGAAAATGCGGTTATCACAAACAATTTGTTACCCAGAGTGCATTCAAAACACATTCAGAGCAACACCAAAAAGCTCCAAAAGCACAAAAAGCTCAGAAACACAGTCCATGACATTTTAAGGCTGAAACTAACATCTATTTTCTTTATCAATCAATCTGCTGGTTATTTTCTTAATTAAATACCGAAAAATGCCTGTTATTATTTCCCACAGGTGTAGGAGATTTATTCATATGTCTTGTTTTGTCTGACAATCCATCCAGAACCCAAATATATTCAGTTTATTGTCATATATGACAAAGAAAAGCAGCAAATATTCACATTTGAGAGGCTTTGTCAGATCATTTTTGGCATTAATTGATTATCATGATGATTAATTTTCTGATGATCAACCAATTGACTAATCGACTAATTGTTGCAGCTGTAAAACATTTAGCTCAAACAACTGCTTTGCCTAAATACAGCCTCACACAGTTGCTAGTGTGGCTGTAGTCTTTTTGCAACTAAAATGAAAACAGATACAATATGCATATGCAGACAAACCCTTTCTTTGCTGTCAAAATGATATAGTGGCATTTATTAAACCACTAGCAGCTTTTCGGTGCCTCCTTTAGGTAATCCTAGTGTCCTTGTGTACAGCAGACCAAACAGCTTAGCCTCTGGATGGTAGTGTGTCTATGTTCTCATCATTTAAAGGTCAATGTCAACAGCGCAGTCTCTACAACACTTGCTATATTCCTTTCAGGGTAGTAAAGGGCATAAATTAATGCTTTCCTGAGTCTGTAACTGACATTTGTTTATATTTGCGGTCCTGATGCCTTATGATGATCACCGTCTGGAGCTTGTAGTTTGCCCAGCATTTTATTTACTGCTACATCATCGGTCATGTGTGCGCATTCGCTTTGGCAAACAGCCCCAGCTCTAAATCTCCGAGGGTGCTTGTGCCTTTTTTTTTTTTTTTTTTTTTTTGCCTGTGTACGCGCCCCTATAGTTCATGAATAACTCTTGCTTTAAGATACTGAGAGTGGATTCGGGCAAGGGGAGGGAACATAAATCTGAGGCTGACACCCTCAGTGAAAGTCATTAGTCAGCCGTCACCGACCCTGGCCCTCTGCCATGTCACGAGAACCACCTCACCCCCCCCCCCCCCCCCCCCTCCCCACCCCTTTGCCTCTTTCTCTCTCTGCCTTCCTAACGAGGGCTATCTAGCTCGCCCATAGCCTCATTCCTTTAATGGAGCCAATGAAATCATGAGGAGGATTCATGTTGATGCAGCCTGTTTTGAGGCTTAGAGGCACATATACACACACACTGAATATATTGCTGAGGCCATGTTTAAGTAAAAGGATGTTAAGTTGTAACTATTAAGTTACAGTAAAAGGGTAATGGAAGCATAGATCAGTAAAAATATTGATTAAGCTTGATTAATAATACATTACTGTGCCATTTTTTTTGATATGGGTCCAAAAGTACTTCTATGGTATTGCATTTTAGCATGCACAAGCACACACACAAACTTTTAAAAACCCCCAACACAAGGGGAAGAAACCTAGTGTAAGAGTAGGAAATATGTTTACCAAAGCGCAACCCAATTCATTGTGACAGGGCACTGAGGAGAAGGTAACAGCATGTGCTGAAGCAAAGTTCGAAAGATTTAAAAAAGGTCCTTTTGTACCTTCAGTGAACGTGATTGATGTCAGGCTAGGCCCCGAGAAAGAGGGTGGCTCATCCACTGCTATTTTCAAAGACAGGGTGATCGAGGTTTTTTTCCGGGATTCACTTCCTAGTGAAATTGAGAAAGATGCGCGCGCTCTCCAGGGAGCTGGCAGTTTCAATTTGCTCGGGGGAAGGGCGTGCGTTCCGAGCCGACCGCACACAAACACGCGCTCGTCTATTGCAAGAGGACACGACGCCGGGTATCGTCTAATCCTGCGCTGGATGTCTGTAATTGGAGATTGCAGAGGTCAGACTGTGAATGAATCAAAGCCTGGATCAATTCGGAATGCATTTCATTTACCAGAAATGCAGAGCCCTCATTGTCTGTCCAGTGGCATTTTATTAGATGAAATTTAATCATTGCATTCAGGGCCTTATCAGCAGCAGTAGAGACAGGAAATTAACTGCTTAGAAAATATTAGTCAACTTTGTCACGCTGAATACAACTTAATTGCGTTATAATCCCTCAATGGCATTTTTACTTGTTGATACAACACCAGCCAATAAATGCTAAAGCTAAACAAGCCCAGAGCAATGTAAACATGTACAGTTCTATTAAGCATATATTTATGACTGCTGTTATCATTTGTGCTTATTTTTAAGCTGTTCTGTGCTGCAGGTTTGTTTTTTTTTTTTTTTTGTACTGCCTGCAGAGAGGAAAGGTGCCTCTGCCAGGAATAGATTAACTGTATTGTACCCAAGATTAATGTTACTGTAGCACACACAGGGATGTACAAACCAAGCATGTTTCGGGATGTATGAAAGATTTGTTATTCCTCGTGGATCCTGCCAAGTATAAAGATAAGCTGCAATAATGACGTCGAAACTTTTGGCAGTAACAAATAACGGCATGTTCAGACAGACATTAGCACACTCAAACAAAGGGTCGTCCAACACAAACTGATAGATCTGTTAGTCAGATTTTCCCTCCTGGATTTTAGGTTTTTACTAAAATCCATGGCCACATTAACCTGCATTGGAGCCCCGAGGCAAAAACGAGGCTATTCAACCTCCTCTCCTCCCATTTTCTCTCAAATGTAAGATTTTATGCTACTTATGAGCACACCTGAAATAATGAACATTTCAAAATGAATCAAGTAACTGTGGCACAACCCCATGTGGCTCTAGGTTCCTGGGGCGGTTGCTGATTTTGCCAATTTGGCGATCCAACCTTAAGGACCTTAGAAATATGACTGCAAGCACTTGCTCAATACCTCTTAGGCCCCTCTGGTTGCCCTTAACTGCTTATGAACACTATGAATATAAATAAAACATAAAGTTAAGCAAAAGAAGAGTCAAGTAATAGCATTTATTTAACAGTGTTTTTAAAAAAGCGTGTGTCCAAGGTTAGGGTTGTCCAAAAATTACAATTAGTGCAACATTACTATGATGCATCCATTCAACAAAACCCATACAGCTCATAGTACCAACACCATGATTTGGGTTTGGGTTTCTAATGTTCATAACTACAAAAAAAGTAAGTCTCTCTTCAAAAAGCCAAATCAATATTAAAAATTATTTCCCTCAAATTAATCCCTAAGATGCGGCTGTGCAATTGAAGTTTCTGACTTGTTGGTATTCCAGTCCACGGTGGACCACAGCATCTTGAAATGTGAGCACAAACATCAGCGGCGCTGCGAATGGAGTAAACATCAAAGCCAGCATCAAATACATAACTCCATAAGATGCATGACATTCCTTGTGACAATTCACCCTTTATTGCCGAGCTCTTGATGCATGACCTAAAGACGTGGTAAAGCCTTTTCCACATGGGTGCCATCAAATGAAAAGCGAAAGGTCAATGATGGCATTTCGGTATTTTTAGAAGTATAATGTAAGGATGCGAGCCCGCAGACATATACGCACATATATGCTCATTTATGACCGGCGTAGCAGTCAAGGAGTATCAAATCAACAGCTCAGAGACCAGAGGCAGGTGAGACGAAAGGGAAACTCGAGCAAATAAATAAATAAATACAACCGAGGAAAAGATCTCTTTCCTATCCTTCCACTTTCCCTCTCTTCAGTCCTTTAATCCCCCTTCACGGGCTGCTGAGCAACCACCACACACACTGAATGAAGGCGACAGAGAGCAGCTGAAGTGCTAGTCGGAGACTACGCATACAGTATGTGGCCGACTTGAGTGTCCGTCCCAGCTGTCTTGTGTGTCTCTCACTGTTTGTCTCCTTCAAATATCCATCAGGACCGGGCAATGTCACTCCTGGCACAGACATATCTCACTGAACTTGTTGGGCATTAAATAATGAGCTTTTTTGCTTCACAAATAATTGTACTCCCTTTTAGTGAGAATACAAAACCTTAAACCAATTTAGACAATTTTATGAAGGATTAGATTTCCTTGGGAAACAAGAGAGAAGCTGTAGGTTGGTCTCGACAGCTCTGTTACCATGGACACGCTTGAAGATTTCCTTTTTTTATTTTTTTTTATTTTGCATCCCACCAAGGAGATCGTTTGAAAGCATGTGTGTCCAATATAGAGCGCTTGCTTGTATTTTGATTGTGTAATTATATCATAAATCTGTTTTGCAACCTGTACAGCAGCGCTCCTTAGAAGAACAATTATCTCCGAGTGATGAACAAGCTGGGGGAGCATATTGTCTTTTGATTCGCGGCCGTGTTTGTCCCCCCGCTCAGCAGTTGGAATATTTCTGCTTTGATGCCGCCAGCGTCTTCATTGATTCGACGGTGCCCTCGGAGGCCTGCGGCGGTTCCCCGGACACCACGGGGCTAAATGACATATTTGACACCATTACCGAGTTGCAGAGAGGTAGGTGCTGCATGAGGAGGCGGAGAGCCAAGAGCAGTTCCCTTTGATTCGACGAACATCAAGGTTTCACCTCGTTTGCTTGTGTAAGTGTATATTGTCATTATGAGTAAGTATCAGGTAAAGGTGAAGTCGCGACAGGCACGCATGGACAAATATGTCAGCGAATAAATAGCCTATGTAAACTGCAATCAGGAATTCACTTGAGGGCAGCCTAATCACATCTAATCATAACAAAACAGGCAATTGATGTTTGATTTTGCATGTGTGAGAAATGTATTCTCCATCTCCAGTTTTGGCATCCGTTTGGAAGCGTGTGCACATGCAAACACATACACACACGCAAAAACAGGAGATAGAGAGAGAGAGAGAGAGAGAGAAGCAAACAAAGCAATCTAAAATTGTCTAAATTGCTTCAAGGTCTCAGCCAGTCCACGCTAAAAAGGCACACAAAATTATTCCCAGCACGACAGCTCCAGCAAGACATTTCTGTGACTGGGCATTGATTGGAGTAAATTTGAACCATTTCACCGCCACAATGCTGATAAATAGCTAACAAAGGTGAAGAAGCGAGGTAACTTGCCTCGTGTGACACACAGACACACATATTTAGTCAGTTTCTTTTTTTGTAGGCAGAAAAAAAATAACAGAAAGACTTTTCTTTTGCCCTCTACGGTCTCAATTTCACACACATCACTGTGATCCAAGGGAGCCGTGGGCTTTTGCTGCCTTGCTCAACTGCACTTTTGTGGTAGTCCCTAACTGATTTCTCTTCAATCTCCCTTTGTTTTTGCTAGAAGTCTTTCAAGTGCTTTTTAGTGCCAGCCAAGTGCTTTAATTTGACGGAATCCAACCCTGATGGATAGGAGAATTGGCTGATTGAACAGTTTAATGACCTCTATATTGAGAGTCTAGTTACAAAGGGGGCACATTCATTTGAATATCTTGGACTGCCAATTAATTCATTACCTCCCTCTACCATATTTACACACAGCCACTGTGTACTAAGCAGGCAAAAATGGAAATAAGTAGTAAAAAAATAAATAAATGAATGAAAAAATCAGCTATTCACAGCTGTGGGTGTAGCTGATGGATGGTGGTTTGCCTCCATGAGGGTGCAACGCATTTGGAAACCTGCAGCGTGTGATTTAACTGTGAGCAGGGAATGGATTTCAGTGGCCCCCGTAATGGGGACAGGGTGTAAGGAAAGGATGACTTGGCTCGGGATGAGAGTCATGCACCCGTAATGGATGCCAACTGAGGGGTAATCATAGCAGACACAGAAATTAGTCCCATCAGTACTGGGAGACTATGAAATATGAAAACTGCCTGATAATAAGTCAAGAATTGTTCTGCTTTAACAATCTCAGGGAGGAACTTAATGCTCCAAAAGTAAAATGTAGGAAAAATCTCAGAGTAGCTTCTGTTTGTATTTTTTTTTTCTTTTATCTGGACCTTGGATGCATACTGTACTGTAGATGCTCTGTGCAACATAGGAGATATACAGCATCGGCCAATTACTTGGGCCTCTTGCTGATAGTCGGAGCATAACAGTCAAATCAAATAGTGGGTCTTTGACAGATTATCATATGGGACCACCAGGCACTATGTGAAACAACTAATGGTGTTTGCTATGAAAGAGAGGAAGAATTTACTGTACGTCTTCAAACAATCTTTCAGATCTAAACAGCTCTGCTGCCATTAGGAACACCAATAAAGACTTCCTGCGCCGTGGCTTTCTGATGGCGCGTCCAAACAGCAGGCCAATTAGGGTGAGAAGGTCACACTTGGTGAAGGTGTAGTGACCAGTTCTAAAGAAAGGAAACTCATAAAATGTATTAATATGTTTACATTTTTTTAAAAGTACTTTAAACATGTAGCTGGATTTCTAAATAGATGTAAAGTAGAGCTACACTGATAAATCAGCCAGACAAATATATCAGATATATTGTGTACGGGGGCGGACCCAAAAATTCCTGAAAGCCATTGATAGCCCGAGAGTAGAGTGTAGCTCTCTGACTTGCCACTAGAGAGCATATGCATACAGCTTGGTGAAACGGGACGTTCTGGACATTGTGACAAAAGATGATTACAGAAAACGTTTCCAGGGATGGGAGACGTGCTTGTTCCCCTCTTGTATATTTTAGTAAATAAGTAACAATAAATTGCAGTACAGGAGCACTGGGTTTGACGTAATTTAGAAACAGTGTCACGATTACATAGTTTATTTTATTTTTCAACTGTAAAATTTCCAGCTCTGTGTGTTTCTTGGTCCAATTATTTAAAAGAACCACAAGAAAAAAGAAAAAAAAAAAACTACTGGCTAATATGTTGTTGTTTTTTTGTTTGTTTGTTTGTTTTGTTTTTAGATTTTGTTCTGTTTTTTTTACTTCCAAATATCAATATCAGTATCAGCCTGAAAGATCCAGTATCAGTCATCGGTCAGGCTGTAATGTAAATTGTTCATTTCTGTTCATTACTGATTGGTATTGTGGACTCTGTAGTCCATCCACATTCCCTTATGTTCTCATTAGTTCTACATTATTACAGATGTATTGATGTTGTAGAGTGCATCATGAACTGGCCTCCATTTTTTTTTTTAAACCAGTGGTTCCCAAACTTTTTGAATTGTGTCTATTAAAATCAGTGTTGGGATCATTACCCGAAAAACGTAATGTATTACACATTACACTACTTATTGTGTTACTTTTGCATTACTCGGCATACCGCATACATAATGTGCATGCCTCCACCCCTCAAAAGATGTAGACCGCTCTGCCATTTTTGCCTTTTCTCCCGCACATGTGTGTACGTGTGTCGGAACTCTAGCCAAAGTCACGTCACGAGAGGTCAGGCGATTGTTGCGCAAGCGTGCATGAAAGGCACCTTTGATTATTTTTTCATGCATATAATTGAAGAACCTGTGTAACGCAAGTAACAAAAGAATTTTTTGATTAGTAACTCTAACGCGATTACCTAATGTAGGAACACTAACACATTACATTACTGTGTTACAGTAAAAAATTGATTAAAATAAATCAATGTCTACTTGTGACTCTGTCTATGGGATATAACTAATAGGTCGGCCCAATCATGACCAAAAAAAAGGAAAGAAGAAGACTTGCATCCAAGATGTCATACACCAGTGCATTTTATTGGACAGGTTGTGGACTCTTTCACAAAAATCATCTTATCCTCAGATGTCACATTTCTACATTCAGTCATTCTAGTGACATTAATTACTGTTCTAATAACTTCAGATAATGGAAACCATAAAGATGTTCTCCACTCCCACATTCCTCATTAAAAGTCAATCCCATCCATATTTCTCTTTTCCTCTCTGTTGACATAACTATAGCAGAACACTAATGATATGTTGATGAATCAACTCAACTTTTCCTTTTTGCTTTGTTATACCCCACCGATTGATATAACTGAGTCTTATGACACAGTAATGGTAGACAACTTTTGGTTGGCAGCTAGTTTCATGGGTGCATGTATTTGCACTTAAAAACCTCACTGGACTGGAAAATGCCATTATACCCCACAACTGAATCATGAGTGGCTTAACATATGCTGATGAGGCTGGTTTTGAAAACCACTGAATTAGACAAAAATGAGAATCAGGTGTTAAGTGATAACAGTCATTCAGTAAAGGACACCACTTAGATTAGAGGTACAGTAAAAATATGATGAAAAAATGTTTACAGTGATATGTGCACTGCCTATAGTGCACATATCACTGCACAACACAATGAAAAAGTGGGAACAAGTCCCTAGATAATACTCCTATCAACATATTGAGCCTACAGATAATATCTGCAAAAGCAGAGAGCCTAATTATAAGTAGGACTTGTACAAGCATTCACAGTTGGAAAGATTTCAACTGTACTTTCAAACAGTTTGACTAATTAACGTCAGTTAAATGAGGTCCACCATATTTTTTGAAAGGTAATTATATCGTTTTACAATTCACTGACCATTCGTCACCACTGAGTATAAATAAGTTCTTGTCTGCCTAATTGTACCTCAGCGTATTGGGCAAAATGTGGGGAGATGAAAGAAATGATCCCAGAGGTAGTTCAAAGTTTCAGACATTAGGCTAAAGATAATATGCCCTGGGGGCAAAAGTAGCACGTTGAAAGCAAAGTTGGACACTCAGGCTGTTAAAACGTAGATACATTGCTTTAAGATTTGAAACAGAAGGCCAGACACTGTCTAGTGAACCGTGCAAAAGCCTACAAACAACTAAAAACTGTGTCACATCAACAAAGTCTTTGTCAGTTTCTAGTCTTTTCATCATAGTGCTGCTCAAATGTCTGATCCAAGAGGATCAGACAGATTTTCTCGGGATAACGTCAGACTGCTTTGATGTTATTAAAGGACCAGTATGACAACTGTAATGAGAGTTGTTTGTCTGATCCTTTCACCCTAGTCTCCAGTGGTTAAAGATATGACCTCTAAACAGGAAACAAATTCAAGCCTTTCAAGAACAGGGATGGGAATTGATTGGATTTTATTGATACCAATGCCGTTATCGATTCTGATTATCAGGCTGATTCTTTATTGATTCTTGATCGATTTTCTGTGTGGAGAAAAAAGGAGGCCTACACAGGTTGTCAGTGTCAGTGGAACTGTTTTATTATCTCTGAGTCTGAACACAGTGTAGAAACAGAGTAGAAAAAAGGCATGCATGCGACTCAGGTGTGCAAAAGCTCTGCTGTTTAGAATTGGGTCTCAGCTGGAACCAGTTCTCAATTCCCATCCCTATCTGTCATCATCTAAAATGGATGAAATGAGAGAATATTTGTGCAGCATTCGTTTTCATTCAGGCTTTCTTAGTCAAAGAAAAAATCTGCTGAGCCTGCCTGCGTGGGGCTAATGTTGTTATAACATAGGATATTTACCCTCAGTAACAGACATGCTGCTGGGCTGGGAAGCAGTGGCACTCGTGCGTTTAGTGTCAATTACATGGCATTCCTGGAATGTTGCGTACAAATATGTTTCAGTATATTGCTGGTGTTTCCACCCTTACTTGAAATGATCATTTTACAGACATTACAACCAGCACTTAGAGAGGAAACAGTATGAAAATTTCATATCACCATTATAGTGACCAAAATTATCAGGGTTATAAGTGTTATTGTGGTATTGTTAAAATGTGCTGAAATGTTCAAAAAGTACTGATACACACACTGAAATCATTTCACCAAGTTTTATACTAAAAAACACAAATAAAATATGCAGCACAATGTACTTGTTTGCGTAAATATTATTATCATTCTTCTTATTATTATCAAATAGTAACATAGCCAATACCTTATGTAAACATATGAAAACTATATCAAATGTGCATCAACATTAAAGATGGCACCATGTGGCCATGAGAGGTAACTGCACTTTGCACTCCAGCACACAGGAATGCCTGTCTCGTCTATACTATGTATGTACTGTATTCCTGTTCTCATTAAGCTGTCGCTTTTCTTTTTTTGACTTTTTTTGTTGTTCAGCAACATACAGGAACTCCTCAGCTGCATTCAGACTGAAAACAGTCCTGTGTAAAACAACACAAGGGGTTGTTGGTGTGGGCGTGTTGTTGAAAATGCCGGTGAGACAATGAAATGCAATCCAGCAAGTCTGGGTGGAGTAACAGATTATTGCATTTAAAGGCTGATAAAAAAAAACACAGCACAGCGATTTGTAATACTCAGAGTAGAGAGTGGATTTTACAACTCTGGAAATTTATCACGCTGCAACCCTGTTTGTTAGCAGGCACATGTGAAACGTGTCTGTTTGATGTCACAACTGTCAGAAAAACATGCCAGCATTGATAAAAGGAATTGATAAGCTCAGAGGCATACAATTCTGATGGAACAGACAATTTGGAACCGGTTCTCAACTTGAACTGATTCTGTTTACAAACCTAAATATCTGGTGGTCATGAGGTTAAATTCTGATCAAGATGTCATATTTGTTAGCAGAAAATGACATTTTAGGGCTTTCATTTATTGGTATATTGCAATATTAAAGAAATTATTTTTCTATTTTCCAAAAGAAAGCTGGTAAAGGCAGGATGAGGCCAGGGACAGTGTGAAGTACAGCTCACAAAAAGAGCAAACACACCAGAAGTGTTCACTTGAGAGGGTCAATGATCAAGTTTTACCTTGAAGGCAATTGACATATAGAAATAAGATAAAAAAATCTGCCAGACAACTTTTTTTTTTCCTCCTACAGGAACAATTATACCATTGGTAGGTTCATCAAATGTGCTTCTGCAGCAGTATGATTCCAAAAAAATACCTTTCAAGTGTATTTTTCTTGTCATGAAGAAATTTTACCAAATACCAAAATACAAAATGAGTGTCTGCATCCAATGTGTTTTAAATCCACCAATCCTGGTTCCTGTTAGAAGTTTTCTGGGTTGGTAGATATCCACGCTCATAGGAGAGGCATATGGGACCCACGGTGGGCATATGGGACAGCTATTTACCTCAGTCTTGCTAGGCTGGGTGCCCATCAGCCCGATGCCAGACCCCCATTACTCCCTGAGCTTCAACTGTCGACATGTCAAAAGGACTCAGAGGAGGAGCCACTCACTGAAGTGCTTTTCGCACTTTTGTTCTACTTCTTTTCATTTATCAAGTCTCACTCCCTGCCAGAGCCTGATATCTGAAGATTGAAGGTCTTTGTAAATCTCTGACAGTGTCTGTCACTGGATCGCATCACGTCCCTTTACTTGAGCTACTTCCAAGGTGTGGTAATAGAAACTTGGGAAACTTAATGTTACAGCTGAGTGAGCTTTTTCCAAGGGAAAGTTAAATGACTTTCACAGGGAGGGTCAGGGGGAAAAACAGCATGGACGAAAAAATATGTTAAAGAACTAAGAACTCTAAGAAGCACTTTCCAGTTTGTATGTTTTTTGTACTGTGGAGGTTTTTGCACTTGTGTGCTCTGTTGTCTAGTCTGCTCAAACTAAACCGTGAACCCCGGAGGGAAAAGCTTAATTACCATTTGATGAGTTTGAGAACAAAGCTGCTGTGTTACAAGTTGAAAATTGGTTATCGGCTTCTACTGCTCTTGCTATAATTTGGTCTTGGCTGTGTTCAATGTTTCAGTCCAAATTGTTCTGTCACTAGAGGTTATGGGGAGAAAAAAGAGAAGACCTCAACAGAGAGTGGAGGTCTCTAATTATCTTATTCCTTTCCAGCGGTGAAATTGTGAGGATGGAGTCAGCTCGACAAGCAAACGGGGGAATATTCATCGACGTGACAAAAGACAGCAATTATGTTTGTGCTAGCTACACACAAAGCTATTTACTTGTGAGATCTCAGAGAGATAAATGATAAATAAATGGCCTACTTTACTCAATAAAATGTTGGAGATCTACATAGCTGCCTGTCAGTGTAAACACATCCTATCAAGGCAACAATAATACATTAGCAAATAATTTGGGATGCCATCAGACGAAAAATGCTGTGTTGCTCGCAATCGTTTGATTTTACGTGGACATGACTGAAAATGTTTCACACATGGTCTACGGATAAAGGCGGCGGGGATGTAAACAAATCAAACATCACATCATCAAATTGCAGTTCATATAATTGATAAAATAGAACAATATGCTTGATCTTCAAAATAGGATATTAAGCACATTAGAGCGTCCTCTGTACTTTTGCATAATTAAAGAATGAAGTACATCTTACCAATGAAATCTTGAATATTTATGAAAACAAGATACATTATGTTTTTTTCATTGAGAAAGAAAGGAGATTAGACCTGCAATGATTAGTCGATTAATCGATTTGCTGTTTTTTTTTTTATTTTCATATATGACAGTTAATTGAATATCGTAATATTTTAGATTGTTAGTCAGACAAAGCAAGCAAATTTGAGACGTGATTGTGGTCTCTGAGAAACTGGGATTGCCATTGTTTTGCTACTTTTTTAACATTTCATTGACTCAACAATTAATTGACTGACTAATCTGCAGATTAATCATTAATGAAAGTAATCGTAAGTTGCAGCCCTAGAGGAGATGTGATTTTAAACTTTTTCCTGTGGAAAAAGCATATGAGTATTTTTATATATCTTAAAAACATGTCTGGAGGGGATGTTTAAAAGCATGCTTTCACTATTAACCACTTTTCTTTGCATGGCTAGTTAGTATAGTCATAGTCCTCTGACAACAAGCTTGCTAAATGTTGCTAATAGTGGGTAGTAGGGATGTGCAGAAAGCCCAGTATTTGTATTTGTATCTGTATTTGTTGAGGCAGCAAAATTATTTGTATTTGTATTCGAATAAAAGTGGAAAGAGGCTTAAAAATCCTGTTTTTGTTTTTATTACGCTTTTCATTTTAGAAAATTAAAGTGTTCATAAGGTCCCCACACTTGAACTGGAGTCTCACAGATCATAGACGACTGCGCTGACTACTGAGCTAAAACTTTACTCATCGCCTCATTGCAGACAGACCTCTATCTAACAAATATTTTTTGAAACAAATATTTTTTGAAATATTTGTATGAAACAAATATTCGTAAAAAGCACATTATTTGTGCTTTGCCGAATAACGTATTTGTATTCGGGCACACCTCTAGTGGGTAGAAAATGACGTGAAAGACATGAAAGCAATATGTCAGTGATTCGCGAGTGGTTGGGGTCAGCTTGTACTGAATTTTTGTTCAAGGTCTAAAAAAACATTGTAAAATATGGTGAAATCAATACATACTGTAAGTTAAAATCAGCCTACAGTGAAATAGTATAGTACACTAACCTACAAATATACACACACACACTCCTTAAATCACCTCAAGCAAATCACAGTCTAATTTGTTAACATTACACACATAGTCCACATAGCATAGAACCCTAACAAACCAAGCAATAATATTATACTGCGACACCAATAACAAATTACAATCTAATCGTTAATGAAATAAAGAATGAAATATTATAGGGGTGTCGTTGGACTGTACTCCAACCAGCATCACAGTGAAATGATTTATTAGGGAACATACTAGCAAAGTCTATGAACAGCAACATAGGTATAAAATACAGCTTTTCATTGTCTAATACAGGCTGTAGTAGTTTGCAGCACAGACAGGCTCTAAAACCTTTTCATCACATTGCTTTGCCTCCATTTGGCTCAGACAGGAAAATACTCTGTGCATCATCACTCATTAGATATTGAACATAAAGATGCATTGAGATGCAGTAATGCGCCAAATGCACTCCACAATGGCGTCTGGGAGGGGAAGGCTTACCTGTCAGTTTATCTAAATGAGATTTTTATTGATTTTAGTGCTCCCTCTGGTTCTGTCATCACGCTGAACCTCAGCTGACTACACTTTAAATATGAAAAGGTAAAAGGACATGATGCGGTTGGCATTTTACAGGTGAACAACCTATTCCCCCGTTGGTGGCAAAGGATCGGCCCTCTTTTGTAAGTGGTATTAACACACTCTCATGTCAGCGATTGTGCGCAGATGACATATAACCTGCTTTGAAATGTACATCTGAATTTGTAGAGATATTACAGGTTTTGAAGGTGGAAAAAAAAGTGTCATTGTGTTGGCTCTGTTTTTAGCGTCACACTGCCTCTGACTAATGTTCTTCCACTCTGGCTGCTGTGCACCATTCCTGCCAACATTCAGTATTTTCATCTGTAATGAAAAGGTCACCCAAGTTGCTGTCTCTAATAATGGCAGATAACTCAGAGTGAGCATGAATGAGGCTGCCAGAATCCTATCATTCGATCATGGAAACTATCATGTCTGAAAAAAGGTCCCCAGGCATCATGTGGGTCGACACAAACGCAGACTGCATGCCCTTCGGTTCACTGTGAGGGTTATTGAAACGCTTTTTCTTGTTGTTCTGTTGAATATCACCATCTGTACAGTACATTGGGCTATTTTCTCCAATAAGCATACATCCGAAGAAGGTTGTGAATTTCCTGCAGCAGTAGAGCTTACATCAACGCAGCTGCTGGGTCTTTCATCTCTTTGGTACAAGGTGTGTTGGTGGCACAGAGAGCAAATAACTGACTTCACATTACGTGACCTATGGGTTCTGAAGTCCACAATTTGTTACCGCATTTCATGAGAAACCTCTTAATGATTCGTAATTATTCTAAATGATTTTTTTATTGGCTTTAATTAGAACTATTTGCCCCCTCATTGCTCTTTGACTCGTTTTTGATAACCCTCAATTTCATTCATTCTGTCGGCAATAACTTGTTAATTTAATTTCCCCATTCAGTCAGTCATTCATTCTATTTGTATATATGTAGGCTATATACCTCGTGATCATTTGCTCCCTAACCATCCCTAACCCTTGGTATAAATATCTTGATTTATTGCCATGTCGTTGTATTTTTGTATTCCTTTACAGCAGAGATGGAGATCCCTGTATTCATAGACTTTCAGATATGAGATTGTTTGATTCGGTGTAATTAGTTCTCTTTAATTGAAGAGTGGTGCCCTCTATAATTTTACAAGTGCAAAATATTAATTTCCAAGTGTAGCAGTAATATCCCTACAACATCGTCGCTGTGTGTTTACAGTGGACATATTAACATGCTCTAAAGAGTGGGTTAACTGTAACAAAGCAAAAAACATACAGTATACTCAGATACTTACATGCAAATGTATATACATCATGTGTATGTAAATGTCTGAGGTACTTACAGGCAATACAATCTATTTGTATCTCAAACTAATGGCTTCATCCGAATATGAGGTCAACGCAAATTACCAATTATGAAGAACAGCAGATAGCTGGAACAACATACTGCACTAAAATTTTATTCTCCTTGAAAATAAAACAGAACCAAAAATATCTCTCTTGTTAATTCTGAGGCAAAAAACCAGCAGTAGTTAGAAGATAATGTCAAATGTTAAAGCATGCTGATTTCAGGATGTTCATATTTCACTTATCTATATAAAGAAATGTACCATGTCCTCAATCAACACATTTTCCTTCCCTGTTGCAGTGATTGTGCCCACCCACCATGCCTGCTTGAAATGACTTTGGTTAGTCAGTAAAATGCTGTGAATTATGGATCACACAGCTCTTCATCCAGCCCTGAATATTCCTTATTTGAATGGAAGCAGCTTCTGCAAGGCACTGTCAGCTAGGCTTTACACTGTTCCACAACAATGTTTCATTAGTAAAAACAAGCTTTGCTTGTATTTGCAATGCATGGCTAAACATTTGCTCAGCATGAAAAGCAGGGAGGAGATATCACTCTGTAAACTGTTTGGGCGTTCATATTTGTTGCTTCCATTTATGTGCAATGTATTGGCCAGAACAAATTTCTCTGAAGTGCATTTATTTGTCTTGCTGCAAGATGAGATTGTGAAACATTCTGGCATGATTATAAATTCAAATGTCACACTTTGCAAGTTGTACTCCAATTATAAATCATATTTAGGCTCTTTAAATAATGGTCAAATTCATAATGATGACGCTTTCATATATTTGACTAAACAGAAATAAACAATGAGGGAAATTCAGTCACCAGTATAAACACTGCAGTCTGTACTCAAAAGGACAGGCAACAAAAGTCCACGTTATGCTTTTCATTCATCAACTAAGGTCTCTCTAGTCATCAGATGACATTATTTAGCACTCATCCATATGGTACATATACCTCTAGATCAGTTGCACCACAGCTGTAAGTTCATCATAACTGACACGCACACTCTGTTATTAGAGTCTTGGGTCTCCCAAGGTGGTGGGAAATCTGTTAACACTCTAAATGCTCACTTCAGTGTAAACATGTGGCTGAAAGGGATGTGACAGCCAAAGTGCTTTAGTGCTTTACCACTGACACACTCAGAGTGCACAGCTCTAATTAAGCTATGGCATAGTTGTTCCGTAATTACAGTCAGTGGTGTCTGAACAAGTGGATCCTGTACCCTTGATTGTGGGGCACCATTTTAATTGCAGGTAGTCACATACTGTAATAAACACATATGGTTTGTTGTCAAATAACATACTATTCATTAATCATACATGGGCCTATCAAGAGTAATTCACTATTTAATGTGTGTGAGGGCCTTAGTGAACTTGTGGCCACTGGCACAAAAGTGCTAGTGTCACAAAAGTATAATTAAGAAAGGATCAAAAGTGCTTAAACTGTATTTATATTAGCAGTAGTAGTGATTAATATTAATATTTCTTCTGGATCTTATAATGATCAGCATGCAATCAGCATGATCTTTTTTCTGGTAACATAAGGAAATTAATAAGCTAAAAAGGGCAACGCAGACACTGTAAGAATATCATTTAGTAATGGAGGAACATCCTCATTTAGAGGCAATCTTACTATATGTATTTGAATTGCAGATATATTAAAAAAAACTATGAAAACAGCATATTTGTCGTCATCAATTAAATTAGCTTCACACAATGTAAAACAGCACAGCTAAACGCTGTCCTTGGCACGTTTGCCCTTATGTTTCAACATGTACGCTTTCGCTAATTTCCCTCATGGGACTCCCCAAGTGTTTGTGTGTTCATGTGTGTGTGAGCGGAGAGCTCGCACACACACGCAGGACTTTCACTGAGACAATACGCATACTATTATAGGCAATTTATTCATTATGACACAGATCAAACAAAGACTGTGGAGTACTTTATGGCTGCTAGCGTCAAGTTGTGGTCGTCCTTGGGAGGGAATAAACAATGAAATGAGCCCCTCGGTGCTTGTTAAGTTTACAATCGTATACTTTGGCTGAAAAAGAAAAAGTCTACTGAGCATACATGTAAAATCACATTAATATTTTAGAGTGCTTTCGACCGCACCGCACAGAGGCAGTTCAGCAATCCCTCAGCTCCGTATCTGTCCATGTAATGTCAGTATCCAAGAAATTTGAGGTGTAACTCGATTCTCCTTTGCATTTCAATCGGCATAATACTAAACTGGTTCAGTCAGGCTCCTTTCATCTCAGGAATATCGTTAAGATCAGTTCCAACGTGTCATTTCAGGACACACAGGAAGTTTTTACACCTTTGTCACGTCCCATTAGGACTACAGTGATTCATTTTTGCTTGTGTTCTTCTTCCATTCTTAAATCGACTTTGGCTTGTTCAAAAACTATTCCTGTTTATTGTTGTTACTGATATTGGCTATGGATTTGCATTTCTACCAACTATTATGATGGCAGATAGAGTCACACTGTATATTTGTACAATAAAACCCAATTGCCGGACACGAAAATTGATATTAGGTCAATCTTGATCTTAATCTCAATCGTAACCTTCTTGACGAAAACTGTGTGTTCAATCGTCCAATATGAGCGTTATTCTTGTGGATGTTGGGCTGGATTGTATGAACACAAAAGAGGAAGTCTTGAAAAAGTCTTGAGAACACTGATTTTGGCATTTGTAGTCACTTTTTAAAGATTTGAAAACTTAAGAGCCTTTTCTGTCAATGGATCAAGTGGGCCACGATAAAGTCTCTACATGATAAACTCTTCACAGTTTACATATTATGTAATTTGATTATAAAGCACTGATTTGCATGAAAATGCAGCAGTAGTAGAGCTGTAATCTCATTGTCTAAATCAACTTTCAAAGAGGTCAAAGATGCATGGTGCTGCCTCAACAATGCTTGAATGATGTACGTCTCCATTTCTTACAGCGGATCAATGCAAATGAAAATATATCTCTCAGATATATATGTATGTGAATATATTAGTAAGACAGAATATGCAAATGCACAGAGGTGTCATGAAAAGGCTTCACATGATATATTGACAATCAGCTGCAAAAAGGTTTGAATATTACAAGAGCTTGTGATATTAATGACAGTCCGGTGAGGGAGCCACAAATTGGATTTCAGTGTATGTATGTACTGTACTGCATTAAGAGACATTTAAAAGAGTGAATATAACATCTAGCTAGCCCAGATCTTGTCATAATGTAGATAAAAAACACCTGGTAATGCCAGGTGCCAGAGGAAAAAAAGCAGCTGGGATGATGCAGGATATGAGCCAGTGACTGGAGGGTCTATTTTCAGCACTGTGAGAGTATGATATGACAAATTCCTGTTGTGTATGAGAACTGATTGGTTTTGAAAAGCAAATGCCATTTAGATTTACAAATGTTGAAAATAAAGAAAGGGAACCAAAAGCCTTAGTTAACAGTGTCATTGTTACCCTCTATGTAAGTCAACCATTTTGGACAAATCCAGTGGACTCCCATAATCCTTTTTTTAACTCCCAGTTGGCCAGCCCCATGGGTGCCATTTAAAAAAGCCTTTCAAGATTGTCCCTCTAATCCGCCTATCCTGTCCTAATACTGCTGCTTGTTTGGGGGGAGATTGTTGGTTTGTTGAAGGTTGTTTTTGCGTGTGTGTGTGTGTGGCCCCCCTTTGTGTCCAACAGTTAAGTGCTTAACATCATTTTGAAGTGAACTCGAAAACTTCAGTCGCGGTATCTTGAAATGTGCTTAATGGCGACTTAAGATATGCTAATAGCTGAATACGGGGGGACAATATTATCAAAGTGTTATGTATCTACATCACACAAAATGTTCATTATTCCAACACCCTGCTCTATGCAATCACTAGCAGACAGATGGATTAAATTAGACTCTTAATGATGCCTCCAACGTGTATTAATTATGTTATAACAAGGCTTTGGGTGGCTTCAAGTGCGGTGGAATGACTGAGAATAACATTTCAGCCTTTCAATTAGTAGCTAAGCAAAAGAGCCCCTTACATTCAATGTCACAACAATGATGAACACCGGGACCACATGAGGTCAAATCAAAACACGTTCGGAATATTAACGTTGTACACAGCATGGCGCCATATCTGCCCAAGAAGCAGCCCTATACATTTTTCAATCCCTAACACTACTCTTCACATGAAATTTGATATATATTCATTTGTTCCCCATGGCCCCAGAGCCAAATTTCATTTTGCCTAGAGAGAAGCAGCCCTTACAGTAAAGTGGGACTTTATTAAAACCCAGTTGAATATACTGGATCACCACCCTCGCTTTGCAAGACTTCTGTTTGTCTGTGGTTTCTTTCACTTTTGGAACTTTGCTCTCATTTTCTTAATCATTTAAAGGTTTCCTCCCAGGACTGTGTCAGTGGCCCTTTACTAATCCCTTGACCCTCCTTTAGAATATTGATTTTCCATGGTTCTTAACTAGGATAGTCTCCCTGCTTCGGCTTGTATATACTCTCTCATTCTGTATTTTCTCACTATAGGCACATTTTTTCTTTCTCCTGCTTCTCCTTTATTGCCTTGGACTGCTATTGAATTGGACATAATTGCATTGCATTGTGTATAATCTAATAAAGCTCATTAAGTCAATTACAGTTCATTCTCATTGTATCTATTTTTGTCTGTAACAGCATGTGATAACTACCATTGGTATAGGCTTATAAAGATCACAGACGTCATGGCTCATGCAGATGCATATGAAATATTTAAATGACTAATGCATTCACCTATAATCTTTATGAACAGAAGGGTTAATTTTTATCTTTGTGTCCTAACATGCAATAATACAACAAAGAAAAAGACAGATTTCTGAGCAATAAAAAATAATGCACCACGCGCACCTTCAAGTCCATTTCTGGTCAATACAGTCTATTTTTCTAAAGTGGTCGAGTACGACCAGTTTTCCAGGCGTTCCGGCCAGTTCCATCATATCTGTGTTCCCAAGCAACCAGGTGTAAACAAAGACTGAGAATACTGTGTCTACTTTCTTTTATTAGTGTAAGTAAAGGTCACTTACAGCCTTGATGATCATCTAAAAAAGGTATATCTAAAGGTGTAGATTTTAGCACAATAGAGTTTCAGACACTCAAACTTCCGCTTGTGTTGTCAACCCTGTCCCAACCAAGCTGTTTAAATCCTGCTACCATAACTTCTCCCAAGTAACAACAAGTATAACAAACCCCTCTCTTAATTTAGGCATCTTTTCCACAGCTTTCAAGACTTCAATGATAAAACCTCTCCTCAAGAAATCCAATCTAGATTACTCAGAGCTAAACAACACCCATTTCTAATCTACCTTTCCTGGGTAAACTTGTAGAGAAAAACTGTTTAAATCAACTACTTGTTCATCTAACCAACAATAGCATTATAGAAAAATCTGGTTATTGAGCAAACCACAGCACAGTCAGACACAGTACACTAAAAGTTGTAAATGATCTGAGAATTATTGTGGATGCAAACAACATTGCTGTCCTTCTCTTAGACCTCAGTGCAGCATTTGACAAGGTCATTAAAACATCCTTTTTTTTAATCTCAGAAATATTGCCAATGTCAGACCTTTTTTAACTGAGAGAGATGCTGAAATGCTCATTCATGCCTTTATTACTGGCTGTATAAACTACTGTAATTCCATTTTTACTGGATTTCCTAAAAATCTATAAGAAAACAACGGCTAGTTCAGAATGCTGTGGCCAGAGTCTTAACTGAAATAAAGAAAGTGGATCACATCGCCCCACTGCTTAAGACACTACAATGGCTACCAATATCTTTTAGAATTGATTTTCTTTTTTTTTTTCTATTACCTGTTTATAAAGCTTTAAATAAACTTGGTCCTCCCTACATCAGAGAGGTCCTCCACTGCTTCTCTTTTAAATGTTCCTAATGTGTCCCATAAAAGTACTGGTGCGGCTGCCTTCTGTTTTTATGGAACACACTGCCTCTGGATATTAGAATGGCAAGCTCTCTTGGTATTTATAAAAGGAAATTACAGACCTATATTTTTAATCTGGCTTTCAATTTTAATTTGGAGTAATGTTATAGCATTTGCTTAAATTTTAATCATTGGTTTTTATACCATTTAATCCCTGGTGTTTATTTTATTGACTTTTATTGTATTTTCGAAACTTTATTGTTTTACTCTTGTAATTTTAAGTCTTGCATAATTGTATTCATTGTTTTCTGTTTTACTTTTATTTATTTTTGTTTGCCTGTGTTGTCTGTGTAGTTTTAATCCTGCTAATGTGAAGCACTTTGGGCTGCATGTTTGTATGAAAGGTGCTTTATAAATAAAGTTGAGTTGAGTTTCCTCAAGTTGCTTCCCCTAGCCACTCAATAGCTCTGCATGTTGAAACGGTTTTGTCTCTAATCTCTGTATATTGGCTTGTTATCTTAATAACTGTTTAAAGGTGCAGTGTCTAAGATTTAGTGGCATCTAGCTGAACAGACTTGGCAGAAATGGAATAAAATATTCATTAGTATGTTTTAATTAGTGTACAATCACTTGAAAATAATAAATGTTGTGTTTTCATTACCTCAGAATGAGCCCTTTATATCTACACGGGGAGCGGGTTCTCTTCAATGGAGCCCGCACCACCACCACTAAACACTGGCTCTAGAGAGGGCCTTTTGTGTTGTTTGTGAATTTCGTGGCCACCGTAGATTCTCCTACACGCTTGGAAGGGGAGGGTGAGGGGTATTCAGTTGGTTCCAATCTTCAACCTCATCTTTAGATGCCAGTAAATCCTACACACTGGACCTTTAATTAGTTGGTGCTGTAGGTGTAGATTGTGTTAATCATGCTGTGATGAAAACTGTCATTTGATTTATAAGACAAACGTGTTCTGTATTTGCACCGTACTGAACGTGGGCGTCAGATCAGGGTTAAAAGCTAACTGTGTTTATTGCTTTACTCTGTCACAAGAAGCAGTTTGAAAAAGGTGAAAAACAGTAATTTAGAGAAAAAGTGAACAAATTTCATCATCAGTTCTCTAAAGTAAACTGTTCTGGCACAAAATACAAAATACACAAACAAAATGTGGGAATCCTTTATGTATGTGAGAAAAAGAAAAAAGAAAAAGAAAATTCCTCCAATCCAATTCTCCTTTTCATGATAATTCACAGAACTCAATACTTTCCCATTTCCTAACTTTCATTGGAATACTGCTAGCAGCTACTGGGGGCAATTTCTCATCATGCTGGTAAAATGAAGCCAGTTAAATCGCATTATATCTTGGGGGCAGCGGAGTACACCATCATTTGAATCCTCTTTAAAAACAAGCAGATGTGGCTTAATTGAAGCTTTAGTTCAAACAAAAAAAAAAAAACAGAAAACAAAACCAAAAAAAAAAAAAAAAAAAGCCCATTTTTTTCTCTGGCTTGGAGTCTTGCTTGTTGCTGACAAAGGCTGTGATAGTTTTGAAGCAGCGTTCTGACAATGCCAAACAAACAAAAAAGTGTTGTTGTGAAGCAAAACAAGCTAAATTCACTGCATGTCATATTGTGTTTTGGGTGATGTCTCAAAGGTAATATCTCAACAACAACTGGAAGAATTCCAACGGAATGTTTTACAGACATCTGTGGTCCCCTGAGGATGAATTGTAATGACTTTGGTGATCCCCTGACTTTTCCTTAAGCGCCACCATGAGATTGATATCTGTGTTTTTCACTGAAATGTCTCTTGCCATGAAATTTGAATGTGGACATTTATGTTCCATACAGGATGAACAGTAAAAGCTTTGGTGATCCCTTTTATCCCTTTTATCCCTTTTTGATCCCTTCTATCGCCACCATTAGGTCAAAGACTGTATTTATACAGTATTTTTTGTTTTAAAGGGAACATATCCTACACATTCCCAGGTCTATATTTATATTCTGGGGCTTTACTGGAATATCTCCTGCATGATTTACAGTTCAAAAAAACCCTTATTTATCTTTTGCTGGCTCTTACGCAGCCCCTCAGATCAGCGTCTGTCTGAAACAGGCCGTTTTAGCTCCTGTCTCTTTAAGACTCCTCTCCCGATGAGCCCACTCCATTCCGATTGGTTAGCTACCGGCTTAGCAGGTTATGTGAACAAACAGTAATGAGATTTCACTAGAAATGGAGACTTCACAGAAAATCACAAAAAGCATAATATGTCCCCTTTAAGATCAAATATCTGCAAAAGTAATTCCATTCCCATCAGTCTCAGCTCTCACAATGACAATGTTAAAATGCTAAAATTGGCAGTGATAAATCAGTTACGGTAGCTATTTGTATATGTCTATTGCATCTTCCCATATTTTGCACCTCTTAACAGGAACGCTTTGAAATACATGATGCAGAAGTGACTGGTAGCTGAATAGTTACCGCACATGGCCGCAACATCCCTGGTTCGATTCCAGCCAGGGACCTTTGTTGCATGTCGTACCCATCCCTTTGACCTTGTTTCCTGTCTGCCTCTTCACACTAATCACTATCAAAGGCAAACATGCCAAAAAATAATCTTAAAAAAAAAACAAAAAAACATGATGCACGACACCAAACATGCAGTTTTCTCCTGACATTGCTTTTATTCTGTTTCACCAGCACAAAACCTTGGTTCTTTAGTGAATAAATAGAAACACTATTTGGCTGTTTAGTGAACAAGGGAGATGCAATTTAGCTGTAAAGAGCCTAAAAAGAGTTGTAGAGCCTTTTAAATATCCCCTTTAGTCTTGTTGTAAACATGAGACTGACTATTAAATTTAGCTTTTATATCACTTTGGACTATCAACACATTTGTGGAATTAATAGTAAACTACTTTGATACAATCTGCAAGCTATCTCTAGTCAGTTTATTTGCATTATTTCTTGACAATATATACAGTATGGATCCCTCATGTAGCCCTCTTTTTTCTGTACTGTATTTCATTATCCTCCCTTTCTGCTCTCCGTCTCCCCTGCCTTCAGTTCAAAGTAAGGCTTGTTTACTTTCTTATTTCTTTCATATCACGCTTGCTCACTGGTAGTTTGCCTTGCCTTGCCTCCCATCTTTCCAAATTTCTATCTCTCCTCCATGACCTCTGCACCTCAGCACTCTGCAGCTCACACACTCCCCCCTATTGTCTCCTCTCAGCGTCTCCCTTCCTGACTCCCATAATTTCCTCGCCTTGTTTCCTCCCCGCCTTGTCATTTCCATTCCCTCTGCGCCTCTGTTTCTGTTCCCCGTGTCCCCCTCCCCCCTTCCCCTCTCTTCCCTCCCTTCCCCGTCTCGCCCTCATTCGCCCCCTTCTTCATTTAGAGACTTGGTGTGGCTCTGATTTCTTTAAATAGCTCACGTTGCCTCCAGCATGTTGAAGCTGCAGTCTGGTTCTGCTAATAAATGACAGCGAGCAAATGTGAACGCTGAATCAATCGCTCACACACACACACACACACACACACACACACACACACACACACACACCGCATCAGATCACACAACACGGAAGCACTGCTTTTGCAGAATAGTGACATGATGTGACATGTTTTTGCTAAAAAGACATTCATAGAAAGATAGCTTGAAGGTGTGTGTGTGTGTGTGTGTGTGTGTGCGTCTTTCCATACGGCTTCTAAACACACGCCTAGTCTCATCCAGTCCATCTTATTCCTAATTCAATTCCATTCTATTCCACTCTTTTCTATTCACCCAGTGTGAAAATCAGTCACAATAATGGATTGCGAAGTCCTGGTAATTTTGCACATTACTTCTGAGTCATTGCCTTGCATAATGAATGCCTGCTAATGCACTTTTTTTGTTAATTCACCACAAAGGATTAAAAACGCTCGGCTGTTATGAATCACTGCAGAGCAACACACATATTCTAGCACACTATATGCAAATTTTCACTTTGGAAGTCTTGGGATGGCAGCCAATATGAAACCATAGGTGGAGGTGGAGAAAGCAAATAAGTGTGATGTCTTTATTTATTGTTTGTCTCCCACCAACAGGAGCTACGCTTTGTCCATAAAACGGTGTTATCATCTCAGTGGCTCTGATATATCAGTTGAATCCCATCCAATTTATCTTAAAGTATCAGTCTGGCTATTTTCCTAGAATTTGTCCTCATTGTTTATCTTTATATCTGTTTGCAGGGAGCACTGCAGTGTATTATGTAGCTACACAACAAAAAGAGTAAAGCAACCTCCAACAGTAAAAAAAAAAAAAAAAGCCTTGATGAACACTAAATCGGACTTTCAACACATTAAATGAAGTATGTTCCACTGAAGTAATTGACTTTTTTTTTTTTTTTTAAACCAGGATCAGTCATCATGACAGTAAAAAGAAGGCCAATAAAGCTCAGGTTGAAAATGAAAGAGAAGAAGAAAAAAAAAAGAGTTCTATTATCCTGCACTCATTCCATCACTTTAATTGAAACTGAGTAGTGAATTGAATCTCCAAGCAGCTCCAGAGCAGCCGCTCTGTAGCTGACCTCTGACCTTTTTTGACACCGCTATAGTGGGGAAGCAACCAAGAGCAAGACTTTCAAGGTGTCAATTAGTCATTTTCGAGCAGCCAATCTGAAGAGAAAATCACGTTTGACCATGAAGGATTACTGTAAGTACCATATCAGCGGCTCAATTTGTCTGCACTGTAAAGCAATCAATAGCTACATAGCTCAGAAAAAAAAAAACAGAATCTTAAAATATAGCCCCTCGTGTTATTGATCTGACATTTGCTCGGACTGGAGACTTAACTTTACATCTGAGGAGATCATCTGCGGGAGATGTGAAAAAGGTTGCGCGATGGTAGCAATTAGCCACTCGGAATTCTAACACATGGTGCTTTAAAGTATGAAATTACATTCATATGAAAGCCAGCTGATGAATGAGAATCAAGACATCAAGACATGTTCATTTAGTCACTGCTCTCACAGTCCCATGTCCAAACTGTCTCACTGATAGCTCGACTTATTGGCAGAACACTCCATTTTCTTGTCTGTCTACAACCACATACGGCAATTTTTTTTTTCTCCCCCCCCCCCCGTTTGAAATGCTGACAGTTCCACTGATGTCCTCCGATCACAGAAACTGAGAGGAGGGAGGGAGGAAGGGGGTAGTGAACAGATACATAGCGACAGCGAGACAGGAAGGCTCTCAGAGTGACCAGACAGGCGTGGGCCCCTAACATCAGTCACCATAAGCATCGGCTTCAAAAGGGACCCCGATACGTCACAGTCTCTGCTCTCCATGTATACTTGTGTATAGTGTGTGTGTGTGTGTGTGTGTGCAGGGTTGGTGACAAGGATGGATTCTTGCAATGCTAGGAGGTATATTACGGTAGGTACCTTTTCTGCCTGTCAGTCACTTCTAAGCAGGCTCTCTCTGTTGTCTGAGCAACCTCGGTTTCACCGCAAAATGAGGCTCAGCGCATATGACAAGCTTCCGAATTCAACAAAAGAATGTTTCTATAAGTCACAAGTAAAACTAGTCATTATGTGCACTTTCAAAGCCACAATAGCACAGCTTTTGTTCTTCAGATTTGCAGCAATTGTAATAAATACTGTAAGTCAAACAGAACAGAGAATAATTCTGACAGTAGTCCACAAATGTTCAGTCACCATCCAGGATATGGGTGATCTGATGGTAATGCATTGTCTATTTTCGGAGGCTTTTTTTTTTTTTTTTTTTTTTGCGTTAACTTGGCAGCCACTTTAATCACATCCCCAGCAGCTGTTGACCCAGTGGTGTGCCACTCTGTCTGACAACCTCTGACAGATGCTAATTTGTTATCGTTATTCCCTGCAAACAGCGTCACCTGGAGGCATGATTGACACTATGACTTGTCAATCCATCTGTCAACAGAGGCCGTGCTTGATTGAATTCCTTCCCCATCCCCCTCTGGTGGTAAGGTTGGGAAAAAAAAAAAATGTATGCAATCTATAGCATGGGAAATATTGATTTTATTTGTGTTATTTATACTCTCCAGCAGGAATCAATTCAACGACAAGCTTGTGTAAACAGTTATTTTCAATGTCCAGCATCACGGTGTCACTGCCTGGGTGAAGAGAATACAATGTAAACCAAGGCCATCTAAAGTATAGATACAGTCTGAACTGAACCTTCCTCTTACAAAACAATAAATAGCAGATTTCCTCTTACAAAAGAAGAGTAAAATTCATAATTGACATAGCGACAGTCTCTCTTTAACAGTCTTTGACTCTGTGAGGAAGCCTGATTGCTGATTAACAACATTGCTATGGTAGACTGGTAGCATATCTAACCAAGAGCAAGTGAGAGATGTAAGGAAAGTTACATAAAAGTATATGAGATCTCATATTAATACTGAAGTATAAATCAAAGTTAAAGTAGTGTAAGTGAAATATGCTAAGTATTGCTTCATGCCGTTTTCTTAGACGCCAATTCATTCTGTAATTATGCCAATTTTAGCTTAAACTGTTGTCCAGACCAAAATATAACACAGCATTTTTTTTTTTTTTTTTTTAAGTGCGAGGAGTTGTGTTAGTTTGGCTGTTTGGCTAGAGTCTACCAGTGAGAAGATGAAATATGATCAGGGAAGTGCAGTTTGAATAGTAGATCAATGAGTTTGAAGGCTTATCAGATTCCAAAACACTCTGCAGTCCTGTGAGATAATATTTTACAGCTGAGAGAAGGGTAGTATGCGGCAATTATTTTATCCTCTGTCCTCTTGGTCACAAATTAAACTGCAGAAATCTGCCGTTTGCTACAGAATGATCTAGCTAAAAAGTTTTTGCATGTATTGATCGGCCCCGACAGTACATTGTCAGGTGACGCTTCTTTGCGCTACCACAAAAGTTGAGCCAGTTCAAACTTGACGATGAAGATTCCTCTGCGTGTGCACAGGTGTGTCAGTTTTCATGCAGTTCTAATGTCGGTCTGAACACAGCCTGAGATTCATTAGCGTATATGTCTATTTGTAACCTGAAATCAACAATTTGTTCTTGATTAAAACTACATTAAAATGTTCACACCTCTTGATGATACCAATTGCGGCTAATGATGTCACCTGCCACACGGGAAACTTAAACAACATAAAGTATGTTCCTGTCACAACAGAGGATAAGAATTAAACAAGTCTGCCAACTGATGCGCGTGTGATGAGTGCACATGTCCAGCAAACAACCACATGTCTGTCATGGCAACCTAGTAGGTTGTGTTGATTGTCATAAAGCATCCACTGTATATTGCTCCAATGCATTCCAGCCATTGACACTGACAATCTTATACTACATCTGCATCATGTCATGCACTCAAAGATCAAAAGCAACTCTGTGTCCACTAATAAATCATTAATTCGCTAGTATAATAGTATGAAATCATGAATTAATCCACCTCCCATGCACTATGACGGTACTACTTAGAAAAACATAACTCTGATGAATGTATATCATTACAAGCAATATATACGCTCTAAAAAAGGAATTAAACATATGAAACTTGTGCATTTTTAATAAACTTCAGATTTAATTGTAAAATACACCGCATCAGCAAAAGCAGACCTGTAATGTGGTAAGTATTCTATTGGCTCTAGGAGAGTAAAAAAAAAAAAAATGTATGTTTCAAAAAATAAACACCTTCAGGCAGCCTGCACTGTGCTTTGTGTTATGAAATTTTCATGTCAGATTCACTGCTGGCAAACGTGGTTAAGCAACATCCCTGTTTTCGTTTTAGCTTTATTCCTCAGAGGATGGCAGGTCATCCGCAGCTGAGATAAAGTCACTGTTCAGGCAGATTTTTTTTTTATGTGTGTTGCAAGGTGTGAAAATGATAAACATGCTCTGTCTTCATGATGCATTTCTACGCTGTACATGCAAGTTTTGTTTGAACACCGTCCACTCTTTTTGGCCATGTGACATGTTACACAATATCTCTCTGCTAAAGACTTGTTTCTGTCTTTATACCCTCAGGGTGGTTCAGAGATTCTGACTGCTGGGTCTCAAATTGAATGCACGCATCAACATTTGCATGACACAGCATTTACATATGGTGTTACTTGTAGACATTCCTTATAATTCATCCTTCCATAAACATGAGTACACACACACACACCTCTGTGGTGTAAATGAGAACAACCCAACTGTACAGTTAGATTTGTCCAGAGTGCCAAGTCATTTATAGAAGCTGCCTGACCAGCTGCACACTGTGCATTATAGGCACCGTGCTGTACTTTATAGCCATAAGCACATTTTTTACAGCATGCAAGCATTTTCCTTTTTGCGTGAAATTATCCCCTCCAGATTGCTTCTAATTTAAAGCTGCTATCTGGCTACATAAATTCAAACTATATTCACTTAGATTCTTAAAGAAAAAGTTGAGCAAAACTTGTTAAAGTAAGCATTTTCTTTTTCCGTTCATAACCGTAACCATAATTCTAAAAAGTCTGTTGAGTGCGACAACATATAGACACTCTGAAATACTGTTCATCTTCGTTTTAAGCATCCACATATAAAAAAGCTTTTTAGGACAGTGGTTTAAAGGGGTACTCTGAGAAGTTAGTGCTGCACCTCTATGAAGTTGGAGCACTCACAAGAGAAAAAAAAAAGGTCAAAACTGAAGCAGCAGCAGAGGCCATTATATCCTTACTTTTTGTCTGAAGTATGGGTCAAACTCCAAAAAACACACATCTTACATTTCCTATAATGCAACTCAATGACACCATTCAGAAATGCACTTGGAGTTTGAGTATTATCTCTTCACTAGATAATACTTTGGGATCTGTAATTAGTGTGAGAGCTGGAAACTCATTTCTTTGCTTCTTTTGGCACATATTTCATCTCATCTTCACCAAAATTGGTACATGTCATAATTAGATGACCCCGAATAAAACTTATGAGTTCGTTTTTGGGTATCACTTACTGTTTGTCTGAAATTGGTTACCAAAGTTTTGAAGATGTGGCCTGATGTACTTAAAAGGCCATAACTCTTCAATATCAAATTTGATTGCAACCACATTTGAGAATGTTGTAAATACAGTCACAATGCACAAGTGTGTAACATTTCATACAGCTCTACCCATAGGGGGTGCTAAATTAACATTATACTGTTATGATATTTCTGCAACTATGTTGTCTTTAATATACTGAAACTTGGTACACAAGTTCTCAATGAGAATGTGCATGATACACTGAATCATGGCACCAATAGCCCCAATTTGTGGTCATGCACGACTATGCTACTTTTTAACTGCCATATCTCTTTAATGTAATATTCAATGGTATCCAAATTCAGAAAAGTTGTACAGATGGGGATGCTGAAGAAATCTGTAGCATTTGATATAATTACAGCTGTAAGTGGCACTTAAAGATTAAAAAAAAAAATGCTGCTGGAGCAGCAGCGAACAGCTTGCAGCTCTCACACACATTTTCTTCAGAAAATGCAAATATTCTAATTTAATTAGCTAGTTTACCATCCTTTACTCTCATCATGCAATTTTATTGTTTGTGTCAATTATAATAATTTACTAAAGTTCTTAATAGAGTTCATCTCAGTTGTGTCTAACTCACATCACTGTAAGTTAGATCCTATGCTAACTAAATTATTTGCTGCATATAAGTGAACACAGAGGAAGAATTAAGCACTAGGCTGTAATTAAACCCATAGTGTGTGTGAAGCCTGGATCTAATATAAGAAGTGATGGGTAGATGGGTTTTCTAATGATGGTTTGACTTCTAATTCCATACAGCACAGGCAATAACTATCAGGTTATTTAACAGAACTAAGCAGTATAGCTGCTATTAAGGGAGAAAATTGTGGTGCTAACTTTATTTCAATTATAGATGGTAATTTAATATCAAAGCATAATTATAGCGATTTTACACTTCACCTCCGATCCTCCTTTAACCCTTTCTCTTTCCAGTTCTCTCTCAGCCCTGCTGGATTTCTCCCTGCACTTAATGCAGTTCTCGACACAGCTGTGAAACCTTGGCTTGTCTCCAGAATTGCCAAAGTGGCCTGAAGTGTTTTAACTCAGCTTACACACACGCCTGTAATGTATTCAATGTCAATGCAGGCAGCTCCAATGTAAAATCAATGTATCAAAAGCAACATTCACATCATGAGAGGTTCATAATTATCTAATCAACAAAATAACTGCAAACTGTAAGAAAAGAATTATAAAATTTAACAGAGTAGAACATCATGATTACTGCACTCCAAGCACAGTCGGATACTGAGAGTTATATTTTAGTCATAAAGGCTTAAGTATGCCAATATGGCCTCATGCAGGACAGAAACTGCAGTTCTTTTTTTTAATTTTAACTGTTTCCCACTGTCCAGGTCCAGTATTTCTAAACAGATTACACCTCTAGCCGATGGTGCCAGCAAATTAACTGCACACCCGTTAAATTAGGCTTAATTCTGTCCAGTGTGCAGTGATTACAGAGCAGCAGGTACCATTAGGCTTCCAAGTGCTGCGCTAGTCAAATTAAACCTCAGATAACCACAAATAAATATGGCTTTGAAGAAAGCTTCACATATGCTGTGCTCGTACAGGAGGCTCAGCTACAAACACATCTCATTGTCTGGATGACTGTTCATATTTGCTTTAGGATGTCACCCGTACCTGACACCAACACAAAGTGACAGCTAAGCTGAGAAGACGCATGTACACACACAGTAACAATAACGAAAAAAAAAAAAAAATGTCACATCCATTTTGGTTGCTACGCTTCTGCCACTTGTATGCAACACTCTTGTCATGACTAAATTGAGGAATCTCCCTGAATGCCAATCAACTCGGCTGTTTGGTTTTTCTTTTCATCTTGCCAGTTTGCCCCACATGCTAACGGTCGCACCACCGATTACCAAAATTATCACAACTGTCTCATGTGAATAACCCAAGTGTTATTTGGTACCATAGCAATAATGACACATAAGAACTTCATTTCAAAATGATTGCAAAACAAACATTAAATAGCAGAATTGGGACACTTTCAGCTGCAGTTTTTCCAATAAAAAGAAATCAATCAGAGCAACAAAGGACAAGCTCTTCTTTTTGTACTGTAAAGTCCCCCCAAAAAGGTGTTTCTGTTGCTGTGACAAATGAAGTTATTAACCTCCACTTCACATGAACTGCACAACACCCAGCTTTCAGATTGTACCCACTTGACTTAGACTTTTAACTTGATGCCCCCCCCACGACATTCCTTCAGAAAATTACCACCTAAAGAAGCAATTCCAGGATGTTTTTGATTTTTATATCTGAGACGAGAAGATACAATTTACTGAGCATTTATGTTTCTCTCTCTACAGTGGCTGGGGCCTGTCAGCATGTATATGAAAAGCACAGATCAAAATGTGGCAGGAAAGGAGGGAGCACTTGGAAACATCATGCAAACTTTGGAACTTTGATATAAATTTCAGCTTTTCAAAGATGTTTTCAAATCTATAGGCACTAGTTCGTTTCCTCTGGTAGGAATCAATGGATGAGTTGTTAAACTTGTATTTTCCCCTTGGTTCAGTTTCTTTTCACACAGAAAAAAAAAATTAAAGAAAACCAAAATGAAAAAGCCACTAGAAAATGTTCTCTCATTGGATAGTTTTCTCAGGGACAGGCGCAAAAACATGAAAACAGGAAGAAGATCCTGAACTCCTCACTCAAAAATTCATGATTATATTATATAATTTTAAATAAATGAACATATGTGTTTGTAACATTTTGTTTTATAAAGTTAGGAAAGCAATGTTAAGAGAGCAAAGTAAAGTGTGATGTTGCCTTACACATAAAAGAATGATCCCAGTCTCTTCCACACAGTGAGACATACAGCTTATTAATTCAGCACTGGTACTGGCTTGGTACTCGGTATTGGCCAAAACCCAAAGCCCAGGAATTGGTATCAGTATTGGGACTGAAAAAGTCAGATTGGTGCATCCCTACACTAGTCCAAGTTGGATCTTGATTAACTCTCCAGCTAGCTGCTTGCAACTGTTGATTTCACTCTTCCGCATCCCAGTATGCAAAGGATACCTGGCTATGGGAGCTTTTTAGCTCAAACTTGTAGAGTGTGCCTAGTAGTTGGGTCGGTTCAAGGTTGGATCACGTTGCCACCACAAACAAACTGTTCCAGAATTCATTTGGGATTAGACCCAGACCACTTCCTCAAAGGGAAAATCATGAGGTGCCTAAACATCCAATATGGATGTTATTCTTAAAGTACTGGGTTGCTCAACCAATAACAGCCGACAACCCCCATGTTATAAGGGAAAGTGAGTTTAGGACTAAAAGTGTTTGAACTGAAATCAGTTCATTTTAATGGAATCGACATCAGTGGAGTCGCTTAAGGAGGAAAAGTACATTTGTGCTGTGCCATTTTAAGTAGAATTCAACTGTCAATGTCCACCGTTGACCAATTGCAAACTGCTGGCCTTTGAAGGAATGGTCAACTGAGATAGTCCAAAATGGAAGAAGCTTTAATATTAGCAGTGTCACATTAAACAATGTTATAAAACTGTGCTCTTCTGTTGCACAAACTGTGAAGCAGCATGGTTCGTGAAACAGGGGTGGATGGTAATGATCAGCCATCTATCAACCAATGACTAGTATAGTAAGGAAGTGCCTTCATAAAATATGTGAGAGATAGCAAAGAAGTCAACACTGCCATTTTTCTTAGTTAAAGGGGATAATTTATGTAATTTAATCTAATTTATATAATTTAGGGGAAATTTTCTCACAGCAGCTTCATTAATTGATCTAAAGAGGAAACTCTCAGTTAGGAACATTTAGTGCCATTTAGGAGCGATTCTACTGGTAAGATGAGACACTTTGTGATTATCCTTATCTCTTGTTGAGTGGACTATTACAGACAGAACATTTAAAAATAAATACAACTTCAAACTGTGGATGTCAATTGGATAGTCTGGGTATGAAGAGCAAAAGCCCATCGAAACTTAATCTGCCTGTGAAGAAAACAGATATGTTTTGGTTTGTGATCATCTCTCATGGAGCAATATAGTTAGAATATGTCAAATCAAAGTCCGTGCAAAATCTAAAGTGCCCTCTTGATCACTGCCTCATATTCCAACTTTCATTTACTCTCAATGAGTCCACAAAGAGAAGCCATAATCCTCTCAGGCCATCTGAAGAGGCCTTCTCATCATAGGTGATTATGGTACTGGAGGGCTTTTTCTCATCATCCTAGTACTTTCCTAATCAGTGGCTAAAGTCTAAATGTGTCATTCAATCAAATGCCTACTGATGTTTCATTCGTGTACCACATGCAACTGACTCATCTAATGGAGGAAGGCTGGGCAAACAAATGTTTTTGGCAAAGCAATACTTTTCAGACCCATCTCAGACTTAAGGCAGACTAATCAAGGGAGAGAAATGAAAAGAATGTATCTTATCATAAGCCTATTTTTATGTGAATAACTCATTTTCAGAAAAGGCACGTATATATGAGAAGGATCCTGCCATGAAGATTGAAAATGTTTATTTTTCTACTGACAGGGCGTTCATTTCCCTTCACTTGGTATTGACTAGATAAGAGGAAAAAATGTCCAAATGTTCTAGTTTTGTAAACTTCACAGAAATGTTAAAGAAGTGACCTTAACCACGGAGGAGGATGCAAAAAAAGAAATTGTTTGTTGAATGGAAATTAACATTTAAAAACACTCAATCATAATGGCACCATCTCACAAATGAACCAGTATTCTGAAAATATTCAATTAATAGAAAGGAAAATCTATTTACCCAGCACTTTTGAATAACTGCATACACAAAATGATGTTTTCTCTATTAATTGTATGACTCACAAACAAGAAAATGTCAGACAGTGTACAATAATTATCACAATAATTATCCTTCGAATAGATGCAGTTACTTTTTGCTCCTTTTTTGCAGCTGTGGACTTTGTTGTGTATCTTTGCATTGATGCAGCCAAGAAAATATCACCAAAATGACTATATGCACTGTTTGCTTGGCTACATTACAACAAGAACATTAGTACTTTATAGGTGCTGGGATGGAAGGGTGAAGTTAAAAAGCCCAGCAGTCAACACATAATGTGCTGCGCTAGCACTTTGTTGTGGTATAACGAAGAGACTCGCTGAATAAAATATACAATCAAACAGACTGGAAAAAGAACTAAGAGAGAGGATGCACAAGTGGTTTGTACTTTGCTGAAAACAGAAAAGTGTGAAAAATGTAGAAAAGGCAATACATCCTCATACCTAAACAACAGAATAGGTCTATTTCCATTGACTCCCAAAACGACATATGAGTGTTTTCAGCGCCCTCTATAAGACGGATGGGGACCAGACCAGCACTCAAGAACAATATGCCACTTTCCAAAACAGGACCGTAAAATGCTGCTTTCCAATTACAGTGTGACAACGCTGTGGTTAAGGTCTGGTTAGGTTTAGGCACAAAAACCACTTGGTGAGGTCCACTTTTTGCCATCTAACTATCTAGCCATCCACCTAACCTGCCTTCTCCTAATAAGGCAAATAATCAGTACAAAGTCACCTTATATTGACATCATCTGAACTGTGTCACTTCCCAGGGTCATAATTATGGTATAAACATTACTATAAGTTGTTTTTGCCAGCCTGAATTTTAGACCTATACTGTCATTTTCCTTGTGAGGACGGGATGAGAAAAGATGTTAGATGATAGAATCGCCCAAGGGCACCCAGCAGGATCTGGACTGTATAGTTTGTAAAATACATCATGCTCACAGTAGGGGAGCAAGAGTTGGGGAGGGGGGGGGTAGGATGGATGTTATTTATATTGATGAATTCTAGATGTAATTGTAGAAAATCAGTGGGCCAAACATGGTTAAAGAGATGAGAACGAGCAAGTGGGGCCAAGCCATTCATTCACTCCCTCTCCGCCTGCACTGGAAAGTCCGGATCAATACATGGGAGAGCTGCATCAGGCAAAACTAATTGTGGAGGTGGAGGTCGGGCAGTTCACCTATTCTTTAAAGTGCTTCAAAATGTGCGGTGAGCTTTCTGTACGGAGGGGAGACCCCTCCAAAAACACAATGTATCGAATGACTCTGATTGCCCATCTGCTGTGTCAGCAAAAAACAAAAAGGATTGTAGAAGTCTTCGGGTGTTGAAGTACTGTCACCTCACAGGAACTAGCAGGAACTGGAGTCATCCGTGGCTCTTTCTGAGAGGAATTTGATTGCTCTCTCCGGACTCCTTCCTCCATTTCAAAGTCAGATTGATCGAAAACTGCGGGGACAAATGGGAGCGTTGAGGATGACTTCATCCTTATGTATGCTGGAACAGACTCAAGTCCCTGTTTCAGTCAGGATTTACACAGCAAAAGTGTCCCTGAGCAAGATATTGAATGTCAGGATGAGTTCCCGATGTGTGACCTCTGCATTTCAATATAGCGTTTGTGTTCACATACAGACGGGTGATAACATGAGGTGTCCTCGCACCAGGACAGATTCGTTGCTCCTTTGACGTAGATTCTCCTGTCGGAACTTTATGGTTCAGAACACTGTCTTAACATGTCACTCCGAAATCTCCTATAGGTGTTTAATTATGTTGAGATCTGGTGACTGTAAAGGCCACAGCACATGATTCACATCATTTCCATACCCAGACTATTCAGTGAGCCTTGTTCCCTGTGGATGGGAGCACTGTCATACTGGAAGAAACCAATCCCATATGGAAAGAAATGCTTCATCATAGACTACAGTCACTTACAGCTTCTCGTCTTGCCATCTCGGTCCAAAATGAGGTGAACTACCACACATTTTCTTAAACATATTACAAGGAATGATGGAATGGTTTGTGCCAAATTGTGTGATGCAGGACAACTGCATAGAGGCATCTGTAGTTAATATACTTCTCCGCTCATTTATTCAGGTTTTTCCTTTAGTTTGTTGCTCAGTTAGCTCTGTCCGGACAAAAGAACCAGGGCTGCAATTCATTATTATGGCTCTGTTGCTTGGTCTAAAAAATGTCCTAAAATTGACTTTTCTTCTTTTAAAAGAAAGCTCAAAACAATTGAGCTATTATCAAAATGGTTGGCGATTAATTTTCTGTCAATCGAGGGTCCACTGAAACTGACTGATGACGGTGATGGAAAGCTTTATCTATCTAGACTCTTGGTGAGCAGGAAAGAGCTCACGCAGAAATACTACTTGAGGCTGCAAATGGACTACACCTATCTCGGCATCTTAAGTACAGATACTATTACTGATCTGTCTAATTTAGCTTAATGGAAGTTGGCCCACATAATACAGGCTGCGGTAGGTTTGTGTTGACTGGATATGATTTTTCAATTGTGCCAACAACAAGCCAAGTGCAAACATGCAATAAAGTTAGTAAAGGTCATGACTTGGTAGTGCACATATGACATGGGATTGTAAATGTGTGTCAGTACCTTTAATTACTGATCCGAGAGTACAATTCACACAGGCTATTTGAAGAAATGTAAGCCTACATATTAATTTTACATATTTTTCTTACATTACTTGAATTTGTAGAGTCCTTTCATTGCCTCAAATCAAGTCTAGTACCTCATCTTAGTAGCACTTGATCTGATCATAGGGATTATTGTGTAATAAGTCTTAAGATTCAACTTATTTCCAGGCAATTCTCCAATGCATAATAATACACATTTGCATGCATGCAAATACACACACATATACAGTACAGACAATAACTTTGTGAAAGCACCCAATAAAGTCCAATAAAAACTCTCTCAAGTTACATATGAGTGAATAATATAGTGCCTCTACCAGCATGCATATCTGCATTTCCTCAAATCCAATCACATCAACTGGGTCTCATGGGCTACCAGGGAAATGGCATAATCATCTGTAGACATCCAGCTATCGTAGCCTTCTCACTCTTAAATTGAATTTTTGGTATTGAGACTCAATTTGTCATATGAAATTGCTGTTTCATTAATTTCCGACTGACCCCTCTTTGGCTTGTTGAGTGGACGAGAGGCAATATTGAAAACAATACCGTTTTTGGGGTGTGTGTGTGTGTGTGTGTGTGCTGGCAAATGAAGGTGGAGATGGGCCTTGTCGGTTCTGATTTAGTCAATGAAATCCTATTTGAAACTATATTGTGTATGAGATGAAAGCTGCTAATTGATTACCAAGCTGTTCCTCTAAATCAAGGGTTCAATCATAAAACCTGTAAAATCTCAGGCAGACCACTTAATGAAATTTACAACATTATATCAACTCTATGCTGGGCAAGATTAAAAAATAAACAATGTTTATACTTTACAAGATATATTGTTCTAACTAATAATATATTATAGTGTAATATCTTTTAAAAAATGCTTCCTCCTTAATTAGGCTTGATTGAAAATGACCTATGATCCGTCCCTATAGATAATACTCTTTTCATGGTCCTAAGGTTTATTATTTTTCTGCAGTGATAGCGCTCCCTTTAACTGTGTTCATGCTCATTTTAGAGGCAGCATTATTGCATACAAAGTGCTAATATCTAAATTGGCATGAATATGCATCCGCATAAGTTGAAAATTGTTGTCAACCTAGTTGTTGCACAGAGAGGAGAGGAAAAAGGAGGGAATGGAGGGGAATAGCAGAACGAACTGGAGTATCTGGTGTGTAAATACAAACAGTCCAGTGGTTAAATACGCACAAAAAAAGTAAGGTGAAAATTTGCTTCAGTGTGTTCTGTCTGAACATACCTTACGAGTATCCTCTAGTGTGTGTGATTTTTTTAGTTTGAAGTGACACTGTGATTGCATTGGTGGAATATCTGTCGGTGGGCAGAAAAAATAGTTCATAATATCACTTCAGTTGCAATTGCTACACGGGCAGTTAACCAGCTGAGGGGCTAACATTGTTATAGCTTAAATATTTAATGGTACATACTGTAACCAACACTTTGTGGGCTTGTTGAAAAAAGACGGGGGAAAAAGTTGTATCCTCTTTTGAAAAAATGTAAAAATATGCACAATAACTGAGGTATTATTATACTTTAAGTTTCCTACACAAAAAGGACCGTTTGAATACATTTTTTTATATTCATGGATAATTGAATTGAACATAGAAAATGTCTGAACTAGCACCATTTGAAATCTTACATTCCTCTTGGACCTCGTATTGGCCTCGTATTTCAACTTGCTATCTAGACAGATGATTTGATCAAAAGACTCTGCTTCCGCAGTCATGATAAATAGCACCCATTGTTTCAGAGCAACTAAGAGGCAGGGCGATCCAAAAGTGAACATTTCCTCCCAATAAAAAGTAGCTGACATGTGCAATGTGAGAAAAGAGTAGTCCTCCTGAGTGGTGCACAGTTATGTCTCGGGGGGTAATCAACAAATCTGTTTAGCCGCAAAGGAAAGAAGTTACTGTGAGAACATCCAAGAGAAGCCTTTCAAGACATCAGAGACCTACTGCTAAGAGTGGAATCTATTTTTCTGTTTAGCCTTCCTTTGTACTGCTACCACTTCTTTTCAACACTTGAAAGTGGGGTTGGGGATGAGTGAGATATAGAGATTTAAGTCCTCCGGCAAGACGTTTTATCACAGATGCCTTTTCGTTTGCCTGCTGATCTCCATCTTACCTGGTACAGTATGTCACTAAGAGTTAAAGTGAGATAAGACCTCTGATGTGATCGTAAAAACCTATTGATTATAATTTGACTTTACCATCTGCAGTCTTCTTCAAGTGAGTTAGGCAGCCCTCAGAGGTTGTTCTCTTTTGGGCCTGAAATATTCTAATATGAAGAGATGAAATATATAATGCTTTACAGCATACATTCCTGCCTTCGTTGTAGCCACCTACGCTACAGAACCTTGTCAAGTTGTTATTGTAAGCCTTTAAAATCTGACAGAAGCCTCTGGAGTGCTCATTTTCTCTCACTACCAAAAGAGTATGATTTAAGATTATGTAAGAGTGAAAGTTTCAACTGCATGCGGTGGGCTTTGCAGTGAATGCTGAGGAGTGAAATATTTTCAGATCATTTAGTCATTTAGGATAGAAACTTTATTGTGCACGATGTGGAAAATTGTCTAGCTTCACCACAATCAACATGGATTACAAAGACAATAGCAAGAAAACAGTCAAATGAGAGAACTTGGAGTTCAATCATAGGCAATTCAAATACAGTTCAATAGGCCTATTACAAAAATTCCACAAACATAAGACAAATGTATAATTCAGCGAGGGATGAGGTAAGGTAGTAGCCCTGTATGATTGACTATATATTCAATAATTCAACAATTTAACTGCGCTTGGGACAAATGATTTCTTGTAGACATTTTTGGTGGCTTGTCGCAGTTTAAATCACCTTCCTGAGGGAAGCAATTCACACATTGACAGATCACTTGTTATGTCAAGAACTTTCTTTTTGGTATTCAGTACATACCTGCCTCTTAGTTGCAGCTATGGTTTCCCAACAATTTTACCAACTGGATGAACTGCTCTTGACAGTTTCCCTTTACATTTGACATCCAAATGTCTGTACCACGTGACCATGTTAAAAGACAAGACACTTTCCACCAGATTCTTGTACACCATTTCCAGAATATTCTGGCTCACCCTGAAGTCATTAAGCTTAAGTATTCAAAAATAATAAGTCTGAAATGTAGTGTTAACTGGATATGACTTTACCCTGCAGTGTTCCCTTCATATAGGAGGCTGACAAGAGCCATATCATCAGTGTAATTAAGTTAGCTAAAATCTGAGTCTTAGATTCTGAACTCATTGGTGTATACTGAAAATATGCCTATTAGTACTGGGCTATTGGATGCTATTTGCCTGTGTACTTGCTGGTGTGGCAGGTGGATAGATTTACACATTTAGACATTTTTGTTTTGATAAGAAAATAAAGTGCAATTTAAAGAGCTAATTATAAAATATCCTTAAGGAGTTTTTGACCACTACCACACATGCACACCACAAGCACAGGGTGTAGTGTCGCATACACATTTCAGGTCTCACATTTCCAGTCTTTTTATGGCATCTCAAGGCCATACAGTTAACTCTTGGTTACTTTCAAATATGTCTCAAATATGTCTCAAATAAGACTCATCCTTAATTCGGGGGCATAGATACATGTATCCAATCAAATTTGATTTAGGGTGATTAGTTAACACCGCCCATCATATAAAACCACACTTGACCATTAGCTCGTGGGTTGTAGTAAAGTGATATCATAGTAAGAGGTGTGTGTTTGGATCTGAAACCTCAACCAAATTCCAAAAAAAAAGAAGCTTGTGCCAACTAATTTATGCATTTTCCCTCATCCTCTCCCTTCTGATTTAAAAACGCAAGTAAGGGAGGTGTGGGTGGTGGATAACAGTCCAATACAGCTCTGTATCTCTCTACAGTGCTGCATCATATTCACTATGTCATGCTCACTTTTGAACAATCTAACCTGAAGGAATTGATCTAATCCCTCTCTGCATTGTATACCACCTACATATTCTGTTTCACTTGTGCATACAGCAGCTAAACACGCTCTGGCTGCTGTTTCACTGCGACTTTAAGAACAAATAGGATGTGGCCTCAGGTGGAATAACAAAATTGTTTTTGAAAATCCAATTCTGAAGCTCAAAATGTTCACTTCCATGTCATTGTGACAAACCACATAGCACATAACAGGTGCAAAGCTGCCAAAAAAAAAAAAGAAAATAGTCCCATAAGTTTGCAGTTGCACTTATACTACAGTCACACATTTTAAGCTTTTGTACATTCACAGACAGCTGAACAAAAATAAAAAACCACAAGCTCTTGTTTGGCCTTAATGGTCACTCTTTCGTGTGACATATAAAGCAGCAAAAATAGCACTCGATTCACATCCCGCCATGGGGTCGCAATTTTACATTCGGCCCGCGTGACATGCTGAAAGGCTAGACCTCAGCTGGGCTGGCAGACATGGCCCCGCTGTCAAGCTGGCAGGCTGGGTCTGATTGCTAACATGGCAATCTGACTAGAAACAGCTCGTACCAATGAGAGGTGACCTTACAGCATCACAAAAACAAAAAAGAGGTGTAGACACCCCGAACACAACCAGGGCCTTGATGTAGTGAGGTAAGAGAAGACAAGCTGGCCTTAAAAATCACTGACCTCAGGCTTTTCTTCTCATAAATGTCTGCTCTAGTTTGTCAAGTGTGATAACAAGGAATCTCATACATTACTGCTTCACTTATTCTTTGTCAGAACTCCATCTAGAATATATATATGAATTTAGCAAAGTGCATGCAAACAGCACAGATCCAGTGGCTCAGTGATTGGCACTTGTTGCCTCATAGCAAGAAGGTCTCCTTGTGTTTGCGTGGGTTTTCTCTGGGTGCTCCGGTTTCCTCACACCCTTGAAGACATGTACTGTAAGTTAGGATTAATACTCCTGTCAGTGCCCCCTGACCAACGTTGGCTAAAAGAACTGGAGTTGGTCCCCAGTCGCTGCACTGCAGCTGCCCACTGCTCCTAGAGTGTGTGTATATGGGATGAGTCAAATGCAGAGGATCATTTTTCCCCACAAGGATCTTCTTCTTCTTCTTCTGAAATAAGGGAAAATAAGCAAATATGACGAAACAGGTAAATGATTTGAGAATAACTGTGCTGTATGACTCATGGATGTGTTGGAAACTAGTTAAAATAATGAGATTTTGTGGTCAAATTGGGTCTAGTGTTTGATTTTCTTTTGGTGGTTTATAAGTGCAGAGTGTCCTTCAAGCACGGTTTCAAATGCGGAAGCGACCGGACTGCAGAAGAGATGAAAATGATTCACAAATAATTCTATAGGAATCTGGGAAAATGCTTCCAAGATCTCTGAAACCCTCTTCCCTAACAGAAAAGAGTATTTCAGAGGGAAAACTGTATCATTTCCTTAACAAAACGCCTTCTGTAAGAAAGCCATGATAGTTGCACGACTCTGAAGTGGTAAAAGAGTTGGACCTATCCATGGGCAGAATAATGGGAAACGGCGCTGATAAATATTGAACATCCTCTAATGAAAGAAGATCAAAAAGCCTGAGCTGAAGACGAGCAGAGCCGACACATCTTCGCCATAAATAAAACATGAGATACTGCAGGCTTCTACTCCCAACCCAGATTTAATGAGAGAAAAAAAATAACAAACACATATGGTGGGACATAACGTTGCGCTCAGATTATCTCACAGCGGGGGGAAAACTGGTAAAGGAAACCCTAAAGATGATTTTTAAAAATACTGTTATTAATGTATTTGCTCCAGTTAGAAAAAAAAAAAAAAGTGCCTTGTTAAATTTAGAGCAGGAAACAGTAAATGAAATTGTTTTCTGAGGCCTAGGGTGTTTCATTTTGCGAATCAAAATCTGTACGTGTGTGATATGTAATTTCAAGGTGAGATCTGGAAGCATACAGCAGAACTAAACACCCAGACAGAAAATCTGTGGTTGTCTGAATACTGCAGTTATTATTCTGTTTCCTGCTGTTTTCATATTTGGAACTCTTTCTAGGAATCCCATATTTGATGTTTGTATGTGGTGTGAATATTCCTTGTTAAGAGCTCAAAGCTCACATAACATCTGTACAAACATAGTATTGGCTTTAAGAATTTTTCTCCACTGTTCAGGTTTTTTGTTTTGGGAGGGGACTTTTGATATCAACTCTACAGCTTTCAAATCTGATTCTGCACCAGGCTCTTACTGCCATCCGACAAAAGAACAAATGAGAATATTTTCAGAGCGCCTTCCCACGAGAAGGCAATTGTTGCTCCTCAGCGCTCTGACCCCTGTGGGATCTGGAAGCTGACCCGTGGGCAGTGGTCAGAGATCATGTAGTTGAATGCCCCCATCTCTTGGTTTATTGACTTCAGAAAGGCGAGGAGATTGACCAAGGAGCTCTGCCATGGCATCAAGCCATTTTATGATGTATCAGCCTCCCACTTTGTGTTTCGTCTGGTAGCTTGTTGATAAGTTTAAAAAAAAACTACTCCATCTGTTATAGAAGAGCAAAAAAAAATCAGAGAAAAGGATGGAAGACATTTGAATTGACCATTTAGCGGATTTCCTTCAGTGGTGCTCATTATCTGGTCGCCGTGTATTTCCTCTGTTATCTTCAGATTAACCGTGTGCCGACCATTGTCACGTTGATTGACGTGTACGCACCCACGTCTGCATTCTGAAGAGACGTGGACGTCAATGAATCTGTCATTATCACGTTGCTGTCAAGACTGCCTTTGAATTCATATCTTTTCCACACAGCCTCGCTGAAAACCGTAATATGGAAATCAGAATCGGCGCTGTATATTACTAACGCTGACAGAAGCATTACACCAGATAAATATAGGAAGAGGCAGCGGCATTCTTTCACTATAATAATTGGGGGAATATGGGGAATTTAATGATGATGTGCTTCATCATTAAATTATTGACTGAGTTGAATCATCTGAGCTGAGTTCAGTGTCTTAAATATGTAGGATATTGATTTGTTGCTGCGATAGTGGCGAATAATAAAAAATCTGTACTATTGGATGGTGATAGCACATGTATATGTGAAACCACTAACAAACAATGGTTGCATCTCCATGAGGGAAACTCCTACAACAGCTGGAGGTCCATCATCAGGCTCCTCAGTCCGTTGCCACAGCAACCACTCATCCCCCAGCGTGCTCATATGTTGCCTCGCCCTTACCCACTTCTCTCAACATGCCAAAGAGGATGTCTCTGAAACCGATCTTGGGAGGTAATTCCGAGCATGAGGTTGATGATGCAGTGCAGGTTCCCAGACGTGTGAAGTAGCGGCCCGCTGTCGGCCTTCTGTTTACAGACGTCTATCAGTATGGACTACCATCAGCTAAGGAAGCCGGTTCATGAGCCGTGGACACTTTCAGCTGGAAAATGACCTATAAGAATTCTGGAAATCAATGTTTCTCAGCACAGCACCTCCTGATGACAAAAATAAAACTGCAACAAGTGAAAAAGTATCCAAACTGAGTATCTTGCAGTTTACATCACAGGATCTAATTTGGTTGTCAAATATCAAACTATACTGTTGCCTATGACAATCTAAATTCATTTAAATACCGTGTTTCTTATTGCAATTAATGATAACATGAATCTTTGTAGTTGTGTGTTTGTTTGAGGGCACATTTGTCTAAACATTTCCACTTTAAATTAGTTAAGTGCATTAAGCATCCGGCTGCGTCCTTGGGGCTAGGATCAGTACCACCGCCACCACGCCACACACTCAATGTGCTGTATTCACTGATTAGAACATCTCCAGTCAAAGAAGTGAACTAATCATTGAAATGACCTGCTTCGGGGTTTAGTTAGAAGGCTTCTGGTTCATGATTGCACACACAATAAAAAAAAAAAGGTCTAAAGCAAGGTGAACTGTCCGTTTGTAAAGATGAGATGTGAAAACCAAAAGTACCAGCACATAAGTGGCATTGACATCAAACAGCGGACACTATGTGCTCATTAGCTGGCATTACTGTGTTAACTTTTAAAAAGGGGGTTTTGTATAATATTACATATGAAAAAGCATAGAATCTCTGATGTCTAGGACCTTTCTTTCTCAACCATCCGAAGGTTACAGGGAAACTACGCTGAAAAAGCTGAAATTCAAAAAACGGCACTGCTGCAGCAATAAAAAAAAGCTGCCTGTCAAAATCAGAGAGGGAGGGAGTTAAAAAGTTCATTTCAGGTACAAGGATGGAAATAAGTCTGATAAGGTTAATTGAAGCAATTCCAACTTTTTAGCAGAATCCATGAGCTACCGTAAATAGGTGGAAGCAAAAATAATTACTTTGCTCTTTGAACAGGGCCAACATCCCAATTAAAATAAAACAGGTTAACATGAAATTCCAATTATGCCTGTTTAGCAAAAAGCAATTCATAATCAGAACACTGTATCTTTAATTGCTTGTCATATAGGTAAGAGGCGACCTGCGTAATTTGGGGATGGAAATTATGCGCTCGCTCTCTCTGGTGGGCCGTGCAGATGCCAATTATGTCTAAAGCCTCCACACTATTTGTTTTCCGGCGAGCACGGGGAAAGAAATGGGTCTGGGCTGCTGCCAATCAAATGCACTAAAAGGCTTTTGAGGGCCACATTAATTAATAGTCAGTAAATACTTGGAGGCTGGTTAAAAGGTGACTCCTAATACCCCCTCCGACTTCCCCTCTCTCTTGCTGCATTAACCTGTCAGTCTCCTCGACTGAAAGTCCCAAGGCTCAATAATTACACTTTTTTCTTTACAATAGAGAACATGTTAAGTTGTATAATTACAGTCGGATATGAGGCGATGTAGTAGCTGCCCCACTTCGCTGTGCTGGCTTCGTTTGTAGGCCTCATGGGTAAGAGTTAAGTGGAGGTAAGAAGCAAGAGGAGCACCACCACCACCACCACCACCGGGCATAATGTTCACAGCGGAGTCAAAACTGATCATTGAGTATGACTAAGGCAGGTTAGCTTTTTTTTTTTTTTTTTGCACGGATCATTCTCTTCAAGAGAGCTGACTTGATACTCTCTGCTATTTCACCGCGCACCCTCCCACTCTATGAATATGAATCGACCCCGGTGTCACCGTTAGTATTTTAAAGGCGGTTCCACTTTGATAAATAACTCGTTGGGGATTTAAAGGGAATAGAATGAAATACGACAGAGTAGGGTTTTTTTTTTCCCACCTCTTATTACGAGAGAGAGGATGTTATTGTCCGTGTCGTTCTTGTAAGCTCACTGTGACCTCTGGGTTATTTCATTCTGCAGCTGCAGCAAGAGTTTTACATTCAGGGTTTAGCTTTTCACACTTTTTGTTGCCACTGACAATTTGATGGCTATTCTCTAATGTCAGTTTAGTGATCTAAACCATTAGATATTCTCTTTTTTTTAAAAAAATGTTTTTGGACAACAGAACCTCATATGAATGAACTGCTTTCACGACTGCATTTTGTTATATAATTGTCAATTTACAACAATAGATCTGTTTGATTTTCTTTTGAGGGGTTATTTATTTATTCTTAATAGAAGATATCTGAGATGACACTCTGTGGGTTGTCTTTCGGACTGCGGTCAAGAGTGCATTCTTTGATGTTCTCCTCGTAATAGTCGAAAATTTAACAAGGGGCAAGTCTCTCTGACTCCTCTTTTCTTTTCTGTTTTTCAGGTTAGCAGTGGGTCAAAACATTACCAAAACTGTTGTTGTTTGTTGGCTAAAGCAGAGGAGCTTCAATTAAGAGCAAAACGAGCAAAATGGGAGCTTTGTTCCACTCATGAAAGTGACCTTAGACTCTTGAAAGTTGACTTTATAATTTTATAAAGATACTTGTTCATCTGGTAACAAACAGTTATGCACAAGTACTGCTGATCCTATTATCTGTGCAGCAGTGCATTTATTGTGCAACTGCAGCCAGGATTCATTTAGAAGTATGTAGAGACATCGTTTCAGGTTCTAATATTTGTATACTTCTAATAAACGTGGAAGATATGTAAATGTCTAGAGAGACGGTAAATTCACACTGAGATGAAATGGAAAAATGAGTAAATCAGCGAAGGAAAAACTGTCTCATTTCTGTCTGGCATGTATTTCAGGATACTTACAGCTGTTTATGTGTGCACTAACTAGCGGTTATTCACTATATTTGGTTCCGGTGACGCTCACTACTTTGAGTTAACATATGGATACATGTGATTCTTCTATGACTTTTCCTTTCACATATTTTTCTCCACATTGATTTGAAGTAACGCCGCCATGTTTATACAAAGCGAATTATGAATAAATGAATGGGAGGGAACCAAGCTTTCACTGCATTAGTATTAATTAGAATCTTTTTTTTTGACAAGGCCACCTTGCACACTGAAGAACTGTACGTTGATGTTTACAGCTAAAAGATTATTACTGCCTCCTATGAAACTCTGCCGCAGAGAAATGTGTGTATACCAGGCTATAGTAGCAGCAGCAGTTTATATACTGTAAGAGCACTGGCACATTTATTGTGAACCGTCACATATCAATGCCCCCAGGTGTAAAAAGGTAGTGTAGGTGTGATCTGATACTCCTCTGAGCCTTTTTCTCCACTCCTACCAACACTGTTATAGCTTTAATATAGCTTACTGCAGACTATGTCTTTGCTTGAACTCTGCATTGTTTCTCCTCCTCTCAGTCCATGCAATCCCTGTGAAACTCAATTAAATCATCCAAACACAAACTATAGATTAACGACATCTATATATTTCCTCCCTTGTATTCTGTTCTCAACTTTTAAACTATGTATTTTGTCTCTATTATGTCATTCAGCTGTGATTAACACAACGCATCCATATTTCCTCTTCCTGGCATCACTTGGGGGTAATTTTCATTTTAATTTATTATGAAAACTAAACTTGTTGGATGTTTTGTTTAATAATTACATCGCATTTGGGAGACGTTTAAAATATATATTGTGTATATTCTTCAGTTGGGATACCTCGGCTGATACACACTATGATGAATCATATCCGCTCGAATGTGTGGCAACAACTGCTATTGGAAATCCCAGCCCTTGTATCACAGCACAAGATTAAAATGTTAAAAACAACAAGGCCTGTTAGCATCATCATCTATATACCAAGCTTAATATCACCCATATGCCACATGCTGCCCAGGCACATCTTCCATCTGTTGAGATATATTTTCATTCCAATTATGCTCAATGAGGAATAAAAACTGAAAATCAAATGCACGAACCTTTCTCCTAATGGAGGATATTAATTGCAGCCCATTTAAAGGACCATTTCGCTGATTTTCAACCTTATCTCTAACTATCCGAATTAGGGATATAGTGTGAAAAATGACTGCAGTCATTGCAGATGTTCTCTGTCTTTTGGGGGCTCGGCTGCAAAATCAGTTGTTCTTCCGGCACCAGCGCTGTCATGGGACGTGTACAGTGATGTAGTCGGGGCGAGGAAGAACTACAGACTGTGTGTTTCAGCTTGGATTTCTATCTCCGCCTCTAGGCAGCCAGGCGGTGCACTTTAGTTCAAAAACAAAACTTCCTTGTTTCCCGCTTGCTTGTATTGCAAGCTAGATACGTTTCCAACAGCAAAAATGGCATCCCAAAATAGCGCAGAGAGACCGGACGTCAGAAGCTCACTCGCAATGCATCCTGGTACATGTAGGCACTGCCGGCACAGCTCCACGAACAGGAAAACTCAGCTTTCTCAGTCAATATGGCACGCACTGAGGAATTTATTGCTTCAACACTGATTGGACGACCACATAAAATAAAGCGAAATTTCCCTTTAACATTCAGATGAGCTTGTGCTGACCTGTGAGGAAAAGATAATAACCACAAAACATCCCTTGATTCCTTATTTTCTGAATATAAGCTCTACCCAAGGTACGCTCAGGATGAGCAATTAGTTGTCCAATTAAGGAAAAATAAATTACTTCAAAATCCAAAAAGACACAGACAGTGAAAGCTTGGTTGTTAAAAATGCATTAAATGGGCTTCTACTAGTTTTGATTCATCTCTTCCCTTTTTATTCGACATTTTTTATTTTCTATCTTCAGAGAAATAACCACTTTTCTTTAAAAAAAAAAAAAAAAAAACCCACTTTGGCTAAAATGTTGAGTGTTGTGACATCCTTGTAAAAAGTGATGGCAAAAATTTGGTAAATCTCAAAAATTCCATTCCCCCCCACCGATGTTTTACCACTCGGAGGGATCATCCCGCAGCACATACTGTAGAGCGAATGCACTTGAAAAAAAAAGGGACTATTGAACTATAGCTCAGACAGCTAAACCCAACCAAGTACAGCTGGCTTTTCTTCCCCTTCCATATGTTAAGCCCCTTCTCTTTAATAGAATGTCTTTAATCCGGGGGCATGTTGTGCAAAGCGGTATGAAAAATCATGTTTAGGAGATTAGCATTGGAATCCTCGTTCTTCTCGCCGAAGCTTATCACTTGAGGGGCTTTTTGATGCAGACTGCGGGGCAGCGCTGACTCAAATGTTTGTGTGCGTGTGAGTGTGTGTGTCTGCAGGGACCTACAAGTGGTGCATGACTCAGCAGTTTTGGCTGAGGCTGTTTTCCCCAAAGCTGAGCCTGTATACAGTTCAGAGAGACGCCCCCCCCCCACCCATCCCCACCACTCCCAACCCCCACGGTTTAGATGTTGCTCCTTTACACGCTATCAAAACATCTCTCTCCTCTTTAACTTTTACTTTCTCTCAGCACAAAATATTACTTGTGTAGGTAAACTCAAAGCGATTTGCCTAACTTTTTAAAAAATTTTTGTTTAAAAAGGTTGACCTCATCATTTCTCAGGAAAAAAAAAAGATTTAATTACCTTAAATTGCCTGTTCTTCAATTCAGTCTGAAGTCAAGACTCATGCAAACAGCAGTGTAATTAATGTAGTTATCTCAAGAGGCACATTTAATTGACCTTAATTTCTAAGACACATGCTGTGATTTAGTAACTTTTAATTGTTTTGCCAGTTTCAATGTGCACATTCACACATTTTTCAAAAATGACTGATTGTATCAAACAAAATCAGCAACTTAAAGTTTTAACACCAAGTTTCTAACAGTGGTGGAAGTTGATTTGTGTTACTCCTTCAAGCCAACCTACTTAGGAGTTTTATTCCCTTTCTTTAAATAACGTATTTCCTCAATAAAAGACGGTAGTCAATTAAACACCGGGTCTCCAATAATGGCTGGGGGGCGTGGTCGACATGAACGAATAAAGTCCGGCGCCAAAAACAGGCCGGGGAGAAAAACGAAGGTGGATAAACTCCCGGTGCCTGTTATATAATGTGCATGCCAGTTAATCATAAATAGCAGTTACCTGGATGTAACTCCAGTTACATGCGTAGCCCTCCAGCCGACCGTTACAGAGAGGGGAGGGGGACGGAGGACTCGAGGACATGGCGACGGTGGTTAGGAGAGCCAAGAGAGAGAGAGAGGGAGAGATGACAGAGACAGCAAGGGAGAGCGAGTCACTGTACAGGTGCCTCCTCCTCCTCCTCCTCCTCCTCCTCCTCCTCCTCCTTCCTCTCTGCCCCACTGGCCACCTCGGAGATGCTCGTGCTGATGGTGTTTTGTCGGTCTGCGTCTAGCTCACGCTGAAGCTGCTTCTTCCTGCAGGGAAGCGTCGGTATCTACATCCTTGGCCTTTCGACAAACCCAGCGTACCTCTTTAATTCCCACTTTTGTTTCATGCCGCTGCGTTTGACGTCACGATTCGCTCCCCAACCCTCCAGATACTTCCCCACGCATCCTATAGAGCACATATGCATAATCGTTTGTCTAAATGAACCTCCGCCATGATTAAAATGGGTCACAGTACACTTGGAAGGCCATTTACATACACACTCAGGGGGTCATTTCATTTGTTGACGCATCAAGGTTTAAATTGCCTGACAGACCCAGATTAACCGAAATTGCACTGCAAGGACAATTTGTTCATTATATTGAACTTCATTTCTGCTAAGAACACACAAAAAAAAAGTTTTTACTTCATTCCCTGAGATTTATGCACATTAAATTGTGGCACAAACAAGTCCTCAAAAAAGAACCCTGCACACACACACACACACACACAATTAGCCTCAAGCAAAGTGGTTGACTCACGCTTTGAGACTAATCCACCACGGCTGGCAGTGAATGAGGAAAACAGGTGCAGAGGCCTGTCATTTTTAGCCACTTTAATAGCTGCATTGGTATTGAATTTAACTATTTAACTGTGTTTTCATGAGCCCCTTGAAGGCTAGCGGTTCCCTGAGAGCTAATCGCTAAACTAAATTGAAAATGCTGAAGGGGACTTTTGGGCGAGCCGGTAAAAACCAGTATGACACATGTCGTATCACAGTTTTGAACCCACTTAATAGCAATCAACAAAGAGTGTCAGGAAAGTCCAACTAATTTAAGGGGCTGTGGGGACAAAAAAAAAAATCTTAAATTCATGTACAAGGACAAGCTACAACACCAGCCACTCAGAATTGCTGTAAGTACTTCCCTGTTTGCGATGTTTTGTATGACCAAATTACAAAAATAAGTGAAAGAGGACGTTTTATTCAGCATAACAGAGGGGAACCAGCGACAAAGGGAATCCCAGACACATCATAGTGTCGTCACATTGTGATTAGTGATGTGTGGGTCACCAACAAGTCAGCTGTATGAGCCGGCTCCTTTAAGTGAATGATGGGAGCCGGCTCCCGTCTGAGAGCTGATTTCTTTTTTTCTTTCTTTTTTTTATAAATGAATACACAACAGAAAAATAGGATGACCTGCTCAGCCATGCAAACTCTTCTTCTTCTTCTTCTTTTCTAAGGTTGATTGGCAGTTTGGGAAACAAAGAATCGGTGCATTATCGCCACCAGCTACTATGGAGTGTGGATCAGAATGTCTAGTGTTTGCAATACTCATCAAAAAACTCATATCTTCTCAATCAAATTAGTCAGTCTAAGATACAGTAACAGGATTCAATAACACTCATCTCTCGAGTTCTTTTGTAGAATATATATTGAATCAAAGTGTTCTTTTATCTTTCTGAGGTTTTGAATCAGATGCCTTCTTTCTGCCTCATATTTCTGACAGTATAGCATAACATGTTCTACTGTTTCTTCTTGCCTGCAGTATTTACATCTGCCTGTATTATGTTTACCTATTGTCTCATCTTTCCTGTTCCTTCCTACACACCTCATTTCTTCCACTTTCCTCTGAACTCTGTAAAACCATTGTCCTTTCCTCTCTTCCTCTCATTGCTTTCGCCACCTTTCCTTCAATTACTGCTTAATAATGTTCTTGATTTCTGTCTTGCTGAAGCTAACTGCCAAATCAATCTGATTATTTTTGATGATTTTTTTGTTTGCGGCCTTATCTGCCATTTCATTTCCTTTGATAGCAATATGTGCCAGTACCCATGAAAAAATTACTGTAAGATCCTTAATTTGAATTCTGTATAATGTTTGTTGTACTTCTATCAAAACGTCTGGGTACTGTAAATAGGGTAGTGATGACCTTGAATCTGAACAAATGACTGCTCTCAATGGTCTTGTATCTTCTATCTGCTGCACTGCTAACAATACTGCAAACATCCTGTGTACACTGATAATTGCTCACTTATCTTTTTTCCTACTTTGAGATGAAACTCTGGAACAATAAATGTCACTCCTACTTTATTAACTCAACTCTTTGATGAATCTGTGTAGATCTGGATGTAACTGTGGTAACTATCAATAAATGCCTGTATGGTGTGTGAATTACAAATAAATTCCCTACCTTTGTTCTTCTTTTCAATTAATGTAAAAATTGCTGTGATGTCCGGAAGTATCCATGGAGGTATTGCTGGCAGTGGTACTATTGGAATTAAGTTTAACTGAGCTACTTTAAGTTCTGATGCTTTCTGTGTCACGGTCCATCCAAAACTTTTTGTTTCCCTCCTCTCCTTTTCCCAACAAGGTTTTGAAGGCTCTTGTGTTGGGTGATATTGACTATGGCCCAGTAATTCAGTGATAGCTGTATCCTCCTCATTTCTAATGGCATTTCTCCCATTCCCACATGTGATGCTGCTGTTGAGGTTGTTTTAAATGCACCTGTGCATAATCTCAAAGCCTGATACTGAATGTTATCTAACTTTTTGAGAGATATCCTCGCTTTTGATCCATATACCACACAGCCATAATATAATATTGATCTAATTATTCCACCTTCAAAGCAGTTCTGTCTGTGCCCCATTTGCTTCCAACTAAACACCTCATTACATTTAGTACTTTCTTACATTTGTCTACTACTCTCTGAATATGTACAGCCAATGGAAGTCTTTCATCAAACCATAACCCTAAAAACTTAGTGTTTCACTCTCTCCGATTCTTGATTAAATAAGTTTAGTTCACTAAACACACAACACTACCAATTATTTTCCTTGTAAATAACACTGTCTTTGTCTAATCAACTGAAAATTCAAAACCCCATTTATATGACCACCATTTTATATATAATATGTAAACCTTTCATTTATCATTTTCTACATTATTTTGCAGATGTTGGATGTTAAAGCAATTAGTCTATAATCCCTTGGGCTTGTGCAGACCTTCTTCTGAATAGACTTCTTTGCTGCCTCTAGAATAGCTTTACAAACAGAAACATTTATATTATCATTATCTTCATTAATATATATATATATATATATATATATATATATATATATATATATATGTATAGCATTTCTTGATCTAGCTAAATGTCTCTCCCAATCACCACTACTGAAAGACAATTTATGTAATCTTTCTGTATAATAGTCTTCTAAACTCAAGCCTACTTCAGTTACTATAGGATAGTGATCACTTCCTACAGTCATTCCTCAACCTACTGCCCATGAGCATACACCTGCCAATGAATCTGACACTAGTGTAAGATCTATGGCCCATTCTCTGCCTGTTCTTATATTAATTCTTGTACCATTTCTGTTATTTAGGCATACTCAATTTTTAATCTCCATTAGCTCCATTAGGTTTTTAGCTCCATCACCATTCCATTGTCATAATTACAATTACCCAATAATATGCTATGGGCATTAAAATCTCCACACCATATCACTTTCCCTCCTAAATGTGCATCAAGTCCATTCATTAATTCATTTGAAAGTAGGGCTTCGCAATTAAGATGTAATAACAAAGTAATACATACTTTCTTATTACAGAGAGACCATACATTAACATATGGTCTCATCCATATGTTTATGTAGTATGAGCATGCTAGGCTAACAGTCCGTCAGCTGTGTGACTTTATATCCGTGCTGTGACGTCTTTCAGAGCACACAAACAAACACCTGTCACCTGCCTAGCACAGTGCTGTTAAACCGGAAACACCACGGCTACACCTTATTTTTATACTGTCTATGGGATACACACAGCGCGGCATGCTATGCTAATGATGCTAGCCATGCTAACTAGCTGCTAGCCATGACATCGAACATAACATACAAGAAAAAAAACAACCCGCCTATTTTAGCAGGTTTACCCACATTTAAAAAAACCTGCGCCAATTCTAGTGTAAAAAGGTTATAATTTGTAGTTTTACAAAGACCCTTACACTCAGTGTGATGATCTGTGTGACTGTGGCGGCTTAGATATCTGTTAGGATCACACACTTGCCCATTAAGTGCGAACAAAAAGGTACACTGTAACGCTAATGATGTGTTTGGGCTCTCTTACCTGCCAAGATAAGCAGGAGATGTTTGTGAACACATTGTCTGTTTAAACTGATTGCACCATTTAAACAGTAGGTTTAGGGTTGAACAGAGAGCAAACCTGGACAAACACAAGATGAGTGTTGTTTAGAGAAAAAAAAAAACAAGAAAATACACAGAGGGATGGTTTTTAAAAAGTAATGTGTTTATTTTGCAAGTGCCTGACTCTTGCAGCCAAGTGCGCTATTTTTACTCTCTCTCTCTTTCTCTCTCTCTTGCTCTCTCTAAGCTACTCTAAGCTGTTTAAGAGTGAATACAGTGAACAGGAGGGACTTTTTAATTCCTTCTGTTGAGATCTGCCTTAAGTTTCCAGTGAAACCAACATGGAACTGGATAAACCTCTGGGGGTATAAGAACTCTTTGCAGCTCTGCAAAGCATGGCAGGGGGAAAAAGCCCCTGGGATTGATGCGGTTTCCAGTGGAGTTCTACAAGGCTTTCTGGGACAAGTTGGGGGAGGACCTTTTGGTAGTCTCAAAAGTCTTATGAAGATGTCCTTACCATTGAGCTGTAGAAGAGCAGTAATAACATTACTGCCAAAAAAGAGACCTTCAGGACTTGAAAAACTGGCATCCTGTCTCACTGCTTCATACAGATTTTAAAATCTTATCCAAAGCTCTGGCTAATAGACTTAAACATGTGATGGATGAGGTTATCCATAAAGATCAGTCTTACTGTGTACGTGGTAGGTTCATATCTGACAATGTGTCATTAATTCAGGACATTTTGGACGTCTCTGGTTCATTGGACTTAAGAGTTTGGTCTCATTTCTCTAGACCAAAAAAAGGCATTTGATCGGGTTGAGCACTCACACCTCTGGAAGACTCTGGAGTGTTTTGGTCTCGGCCCAGGTCTTATTGCCATGATCCGAGTATTGCACCAAGAAATTGAAAGTGTATTGAAAATCAATGGAGGATTGAGCACACCTTTTAACATATAAAGAGGGATATGGCAGGGCTCTCTCCAGTATGTTATATGCACTCTCCATTGAACCCATGTTGTACAAAATACGGTCTCGTATTGAAGGTATGATTCTATCTGATTGTAGTAAAAATTATGGGGCAAGGATTAATACACTTAGCGAGCAGGGTAGCTACCTTTAGACGACAGTTTGTTCAGCAATACCTCATAGATCAAACAGATGTGGTGTGGAGACAAGTGGCAAGTGCCCTTTGTTACATAATGCATCTTTTGGCACTTTCATGGCACAGACTATACATATAATCAGTAATTGGAGGTGTGTCTCTTACACTAACTTTCTTTAAATAGGCTTGTCGAATAGTCTTGAGAGTAATTCTGATGTCCAGACTACAAACTTCAAAAAGAAAATTAAGATAAACTAGAGCAGAGTCTTGGTGAGTTTAGATGAGATCCAGCCTGCCCAAAGAAAACCATCAGGTCTTTTTATCAACTAACAAAGACAGGTGGGGTTTTGGGTGTGAAGAGGACGCTTCGCACCCAAACCTCAAATTAATATTAATTCCTTTGTTCTTAGGGGAAAACATGGTTTTCTTGACTAAATGGAATTATTTAATTTGATATTTTAAAAATTCAAATACTTCAGCTCATTACTATGGTAAACCAAGCGTAATTCTGAAACATTAATTGCATGGTGCAATGCAATACTCACTCAAACATTCAAAAAGAAAACATCACATGATTTAAACAACAATCATATCAACTACTTCACTATCAAAATAATTCCCAATACTACCAATAGAAGAGCAGAAAAAGATGAACAACTAGCTGATCAAATAATAAAAAAATACTAACAAATGCAGTCTTACACAAGCCAGTATACTTGGTGTTACAGAGACGCCATTATCTATAGTCACTGGATGTCAGTGTGGCCACACAGTAAAGAATCAATACATCTGAATTATAGAAATTCATCCATTTTATATCGTACAGATATCAAAGTCAGACTATTCTTCAGGAAAACATGTGCTGAGCAGTATTAGCCATATTACTGATTGATTGGACAACTAATTCACATTAATTCAGACTTGTGCTCAAATAAGGAACATTAACAGTGTTAAGTCAATACAGGAATGCAATCTCAAATTTATGGCAGGGTCTGGCAGCCATCTTGGCCGTAGCTCTGAAGGTAGAGCAGATTGTCCACTAATCAAAAGATCGGTGGTTCGATCCCCGGCTCCTCCAGTCCACATATCAAAGTGTCCTTGGGCAAGATACTCAACCCCAAATTGCTCCCAAAGGCTGCGCCATAGGTGTGTGAGTAACTAGAAACTCCTCATGATGAGCAGGTTGACACCTCGCATGGCAGCCTCTGCCTTCAGCGTATGAATGTGTGTGTGAATGGGTGAATGTGCCATGTCATGTAAAAGCACTTTGAGCAGCTGGAAGACCAGAAAGGCGCTATATAAATGCAATCCATTAACCATCTTCTCTAAGATCACATCGGGGGTGAGGGAAAGAAAGAAAGAGTATGCCTGTGTGTGTGTGTGTGTGTAGGGAGAGACTGACTTCCATTTGTTTAATTCTATTCATTGTCTTTATGTGACGTGCATTCAATCTCAAATTAAAGAAACCCAATTCTCTTTCCCAGGGAAAGGTAATCCTTTAGTTTGTCTGGTATTCAGATCTTTTCTCCTGTGATCCACAAACCACAGAAAAGGAGTCATTAAGTAGTTCCAGTCCTGCTCTTAATCTCGTTATCCTGGCAAGCCATGGCTTTCCGGTGCGTGTGTGTGTGTGTGTGTGTGTGTGTGTGTGTGTTGGGGGGGGGGCACTTTTTACTACTGACATGAAAAGCCAGTTTATAGAGTCTCAGACAAATGTTTATTCAAAATCCCATGCTGGAATTTCACAAAGTGAAGAAAACAGTCCTCACTACACTATATACCCTTGGATTGATTGGGTAATAAGGCTCAACTGGAGCACAGGTAACTGTAGGTCAGGTGATGTTTAAAGCGGGGAAACAATAGTGAAGGGTAGTGGGCAGGTGAAGACTGACAGGTACTGGAAAGAAAGGAGATATTAAGGTTAATCACATAAATAGGAGGGAGATAAAAGAGAGGCAAAGTTGAGTGGTAGTCATTGTAGCAGGTAATTGGAGTGGACGACTGCTAAGACATCGCTATCCCAAATAATGAAAGTAAGCTGACACCTTATTGACTCCAGAAGTTAAATTACTGTGGGTGTAGGATTTTTTTTTCCTTTCGCCTGAGGGGACTAAGGTATCTGAGGATTTAATGCTAATGCCTAATTTAGCCCCTCAGTGTTTTCACTGGGCTGATTTTGACCAGTAGCAGTTTCGAAAGTGGGGCAAAAAAAGAACAGGGTGTATTATTCAGTACTGTTCCAGAGTCAACCTAGCATTCTTAAACCTTGAAACAATACCATGCATTATCCTTGCTACATTATGCCTTGACAAGCAATACAGTTCCAGACATTAGATGAAACATTGAAGCAGTATTGATCAGCCTTCACCTGTTGCTTAGTTCTACAGAAGAAGCCAAAGATTTGCAGTTACATTTTCAATTTAATCACTTTTTTTGATGGATGTGTTGCTCAGAATTGATGCAGCACCAAAGATAGGCAGCCTAGTGCAGTGGAATGCAAAAAGCGTGCATGTTTGCAGTCCAGCAGAACACTACACCAGTTGATTTTATTGATTAGTTCCTCTCTGGTCAGAGGACTGCCAATCAGTGAAATCACGTGGTATAGAGGGGTCGGGATAGCCTAAACACCTTTGGCTTCTCACTGCTCATAGTTGCCATCCACAGCAGAACTAAAGGCAAACAACTAATGGAACAGTCAAATAAACAATTGATTCCCAGTATGCTGAACTGAAGTCTAAACTGGCACCTGCTGAGTGCAGTAATATCCTTCTCATCTGTCCACATGCATATCTCCGAGTCCTAATTACTGAGGTCTTTGTAATTGGATTTCAAATTAAATACAAAACAATACTGCTGGTTAGCTAAGATTAAAGCAAAGCCATCTGAGAATTACAACCCAAAACAGACTGACATTTGAGTGACTGATTTGCATTGTGCAGCTTAATAAGGAGATAATGAACAACAGTGAGGAAGGATGACAATGATATCAGTCCCACAAAATGAAAAACACACCTTCTTAATTGGTGTCTCGTGTCCCTGGATGTGCTGTTCGAGTTATTGTTATATTCAAAATAATCCTGACAGACTAAGTAGACAGTACAAACTGCACACGAATAAAATGACAATGAGACTAGTCTAGTCTGTGTTGACATTTTACAATATTCAACAATTACCACCATCTTTTATTTACTTCAAGTGTTTTTAATTGTCTAATCTTAAAAAGTAACTGTGCCTAGTCTAATAGTCTGGCATGTTTCCACACCCTGTGTAGCATTGATGTAATACTATAGTATCATGCTACATCCTAGCTGGGTGTGGTTAAAAGATTCAAGACAGTGCAGTCACATGACGTTTCCGTTCTCCGAAAGTTCTCGGCTCCGAAAAAGGATGAGTAATACATATCTTATTGTATACCTTTTAAAGCCAAACTTTTTTTCTGACACTTTCAAATCTGTACTAACCACAAATTGTACTGACCACGCCCTGAGTACATTTCTGCATCATTACAGCCAGACAATTAATCACTGGAGGTCAGCAAAAGCAACATTTTCAACTGATTTTAAATTACTTTTTTATATACTATGGATGAACTATCAGTATATAATATAATGTAATATAGCCTCTATGGGTTGAAAAGCTAGGTGTGGATAATGTGACACACGAAGGTTAGAAAACACATGTGGTCACCATTAGTTGATAGCACTTGCGAGGTTATTTGCCTGGGTGCAGTTACCCTTGAAACCTATGTAAAACATACCTCAAATATACTTTAATTGCCATGATCATAATATTTCCCCAGTAGTTATAGGTACATGAACTTAACCTGTCCTCAATAATTTAAAAAATGTAGATATATTCAGTTTTTAAATTATGACAAAGTGTTCAGTATATCAACAAAATATGTTTGCAGTTTATCTTGCTGTAAATGTTTTGATAGGTTATGTGAAATATTAGGGTTTCTATCTGATGTTTTCTCATAAAAAAATAATTTGGTCATAATATTTCAAATGCAAAATATTTTTTGATGAATGACATTCTAAATAGAAACCACCCACAAAAACTTGTTTCATGCAGGAGCATATAAAATCAGGGAAAAAATTATGATCTCAAAGTAATTTTATAGAAATTGCTCTTGTTGCAGTGTTGAGGAGGATACAGTGAACTATAGTGACTTCCTGTCCAGAGAAGTATCATCAGTGTAACTAGGCAACTGAGCCAACTTTTAAAAACGGACCATGTTATTATCTGTCACTGCCTTCAAGGTGTCATAAGCACAGATGACACAAGACTTCCTGTTTTCTTTTTTGGATACAGTTCATTCCCCCATGCTGGGACTGGAGAAACATGCCTAACAACAATTCTCAGAAGTCACATTCAAAAACTTCAGTCCTGTCAGTGTTTCTTTTGGGGGCTCTTGGAAACTGGAAGAACTTGTCTCTTCGCCCAGCTGTGGCTGTGAGCGCACTTGACACGGCTCCGCTCACGCACGGTTGAGAAACAGCCCACGGGTGTTTGAAATGTGCAAGTCCCCGGAACTTGCAGAGTTGTGAATGATTTGAACAAGTCTGGTACAGCATGTGATATGTGGGTACTAGGTTCAATGTCACGTTTAATATCACTCAACAGTTACATGATCGAATGGGTGTTTTTTTATGTGTTGAAGTCACAGTGGACGACTTCAGCATCAAAAAGTTGGACAGAAAATCTAGGATAGAATATAAACTTTCTTTCCTTTCTGATTTGCTAATGTTTGTACACTTGAATAATACTTATATAACTTTACAGTACTTTTACAGTTATATCATTGAACCTGATACAGTATGTTATTTTTAGTCATCAATCTTTGTCGTGCTACCAGCAACAACCGTCTCACTTTTAATTAAAACAGATCATTAGTACATGAGGTAACTAGTCCGTCATCACCACCAGGCTTATGAAGCGGTAAACGTACTAATTTTATCTATGTGCGACAACAATTATGCTTAGGAAACCTAGTATTTACAGCAGCGGGGCAGCATATGTGGGATTGACTCAAAATAAACTACAGTGACAATACACAGTAGGTGTTCACCCTGATGTAGGAACATGTCATCCAGTGCAACAGTGTGGCTCATTTTATATGATGTTATTAGTTTTTGGACAAGAATAAAAAGTCTATAGCACAAAGGAATAAGCTACACACACAATAATTTACTACTTTAATACTCTACTACTAAAGAGGTTCATAGAATATCGCCACACTTATCCTCTATGTGTTGTTTTATGCACCTCATGTTCTGTGAGTGATTGCATGAATCAGTTTCTTTAAGATGTAAAGGAGGCTGTAGAGCGGTCTTAACCTGAATTGGTTTTACTCTAAAAAACAATTTACAACCTGGATTAACAGTTGCAATCCAGGACAAAAGATAATGCTTGTTGCTTGGTGGAACTCTAAGGGTTCGCTGCACCCAAAATGACTGGACAACAATATGATATGCACAAAAATTAATTAGTAGAACTCTCCAATTAATCTTTGTACGCAAGAGCGGCACTAACATTTTACAGAAAATGATTGCAAGTGTATAAATAGGCTGAAAGTAGAGGATCATTTTACTCCTAGCTGAAAAGGCCATAGTGACCCACGACAGTTTCAAAGCCATATATTTTGGTGACAAAACACATTTAAACTTTTAGAATGTGTCAAATAAAACCTTATTCTGTCTTGATGACTGGAAATATAGTTGTTTATAGATGAATCAAGGCAATTGTAGGGGTAATAAGAGGTCACTGGAGTGTTTTTTTTTTAATAAGGAGGTATTTATCTCTCATTCTGTATAGTACAGGATCAACTCCACCCTGACCAAACAGAAGTATCACTCTTCAACAGTTGCATGCCGTAAGCCTGAACATGCATCAAAGCCGTGCCAGGCCTATTTGAAGTCTTCAGGAAGAGCTGACTTGCAAGGATTTCCCTCTGCAGTCAGCAGACCTCAACCCCAGTGAGCATTTCTTTGAAAAAAAAAAAAAAAAAAAGTGACATTCTAAAATATTATTATTAATATAAATCAGAACTGCCAAATATTCCCACCCTTCTGCAATTAATCTTGTTTGCGACAACATGTAACCTACTGATCCACTGATGATGATTTAGACTTGCTGAATAATAGATTGCTGCCTGCTTTATCATTGTCATTTTTCTTTTCTCAAAATGAAGGGTGTGTGTGAACTCCAACATATCATTACAGTAATATTTATCTTTATATATGCGTTAAAATTAATCTTTAATAGGAAGCCTTGCCCTTTATTGTTACCAATGAAGCCTTGGCTGCCAGAGAATTCTTAGAATAATTACTCACGATGATCTTTAAACTGTTCCAAACTTTTGTTTTTTATTTTGTTTCCATCAGGATAGATGACTTTACTTGTGGATTTATATGAGCGGAAGACATTTCTGCAGCCTCCAGTGCTGACCTTTACTTTAAAGCTTAATCACTGTGCTAATCCCAATTTGACTCATTTAAGTTTGTTTTTTTTTTTAAGTCAGCGGAATTGAGGAGGAAAACACAACGCAAGCCTTTCCCAGTGGCCTCAGCATTTTGGGCTCGGTGACAGTGATGCATCGTGATAAGTTAATTAATATTGCAGTGTCTTGATAATGTGTCTGTTGCTCTAGATAACAGTAAAATTATAATAGCCCTGAGCAGATATATAGAGGCCACACATTTCATCACCCACCACTTGTGTGTAGATCAGTTTTCAGGGGTTGAAAAAACAGGCAAAGACAAACATTTGCATAGGGGTTGTCATGTCAAAATGGTCACGCAATTGCAAACGTCATCTGTTGCATCAGATAATTGCTTTTTGCGTCTGCTCAGTCACTTGTTGCAGCTACAGTATAAAAAAAAACATCTTTGCCTTCTGAAAACTATGTAAAAAAAAAAAAAAAAAAAAAGAGGGTAGTGTTTTGATCCATATTTTTAGGGTTTGTGTGATCTTCGATGCCACAAGAAAACACTACAGTTCTCAAGACAGCCAATTAGAGGCTTGGTTCTCAGCTGCCACAGCTCTAATTGTCTGGCTACTACTGAGTCAACCAAGTCCTCATTAAAAACAGGTTTGGTGATGCGCACTGTGAGTTAAAATGTTGAGATTTTACTCACTGTCAGAAATAGTATCAGACAAAGTAAAAAAAAGTTTGCAGTGATGTCATTGGCTTCGATTTTAAGGAGCTTATGATTTATAAATTTAAAGGATTCACCAGCAGGCTCAGTCGAAGGTACCGTTTAACACCTGTCTTGATGCTAACACATTTGTAAACCACTAGAGTAGATTATGGGATGAGAAAAAATTTCTAGCTGCATATTGTAAGACTTTTGTCATTTTCACTTCCAATTCAATTACTTGAAGAATTTCATTTAGCACCAAAAAGGCTTTTACAGAACATGTAATCCCAAAATTACTGAGAATAAAAAAGGCGCCACTATTGTTACAGTATTTGAATTGTACTTTCAATTTATATTCAGCACTGACTGAGTTAAAAGTGTATTGACCCTGATCTGTCTCTAATCTGACTTTTGTCTGATTATATTATACTGATCATCGAGCGTTGTGTCAGTTTTGTTGGTAATTGGTTATTTGCCAGTTTTCATAGCATGCCAATGTACATCTCTAACAAATATTTGTCTCACCGCTGGCTAATCCTGCATGTACTCAATCCAGTATGACATGCATATCAAGTATGATCTGTTGCGATGGCTGAACTAATTGTTGGGAAAATTGCTCTTTTTTTTTTTTTTGTAGGAGACTGTCAAACACTCTGCTCTGTCTATGTGAATAATTAAGTAAGACTTGGATGAGAACATCATTAGCGTCAACACCTCACTGTGATATGACTGCAAATACTGAACACACCATCATTCATTTAGATATGATAACCAATCACATGCATTCATTCACAAGATTCTCAGTAAAGACTTTAAAGTAAAAAAAAAACCCTAAATAAACTATTTGAATTTAGAGCGATGACCAAATGGTGTAAACATAAACTTAAAGGGGGCATATTACACACATTTCCAGGTCTATGTTTATATTCTGGGGCTCTACTGGAATATTTTTGCATGATTTACAGTTCAAAAAACTCCTTATTTATCTTATACTGAGCCTTTATGCAGCCCCTCAGTTCAGCCTCTGTCTGAAACAGGCCGTTTTAGCTGATGAGCCCTCTCTGTTCTGATTGGTTAGCCTCCGGAAACAGCTCTGAAGGCTACATAATCAAACAGTAGTAGTAGGATTTCACTTCTTTTTCTCATTCTTTACTAAAAACTGAAACTTTTCAAATACATCTGTACATGTTAGAGCCCGATTCTGATCTGAAATATGTGAGTGGACAACACGACTTAGCAACAACCTTAGCAACAAAGACTATGAAATGTCCCCTTTTAACATTCCTTTTAACATTCCTTGCCTGAAAGTGATGTGAGTAGACTATAAAAGCTGTGGCAAGTAAGTAGCAAGTAGGGTGACTGGCCACTGTCAGCTGTCACTGTTAAATGTTTAAGAAGGATGAAGTTTGCTTTCTTAAATCCCAACTTTTCCATGGGGAATGCAACTTTCAACCCTCATTTTGTTGTTTGAAAGGAAGGATGTGTGATGATATCGTTCAAAGGAAGAGCTGGCGAAGTTCTTGTTTTGTAGACGTTTATTAGACGATGGCCATCGGGTCCATTCCATATACAAAGATGGTCTGGGCAATGTACCACTGTCGGTGCACAGCTTATATAGGGTTACACATCTGTATCTTATCATATGAATAACATGTTTTCCAGGGGCACTACCTCCGTTGGGAGCCATCCATCAAGTGATTGACAGCTATCTCACAACATATTATGTGTCACAACATGCCCACATCTGGAACCGTTCCAAACTTAACCATGGATCCATTGTTTGTATCTAAAAGACCCCCCAGAAGGGTTATGCCATATTACCCAAGGTGTCATGCAGACTAGGGAATGTTTCTGTCACACGTCCAACATCCAAAATCAGTAAAATACATAGGGTCAGATAAAATCATACTAACAGTTGTTGTTATACATGTGGCCCCAGATCTGTTCATTTCTCCCCTTTTTTTCATGTTTACTTGATGGATTCCTCCTACAGTTTTGTCTATTTGCACTAGATATGTTGTTTTTGGAAATGTTCAAAGTGCGCTGAGACTGGGGAAGAAGTCGACGTAGGTGCACACATCTTCAGCAAAAGTCTGCCCGAACTGTATGACTGCGTTTCATGAAAACGCACAGGGACACGAAACAGGAAAGTTTGGAGGAAAATATCAAAGAAAGTCACTACCTGCTAAGTTTTTCACTGTAAAGCAGTCAAAGTCTGTGCTGCAGCACGCACACATCCGCAAGTGGTGCGCGTTGTAAGCCGGCTAACGTCTTCGCTGTCACGTCCTGAGGGTGAGGTGAAAATTAGCTTCGCATTAAGTCTGAGCACATCTGTAGGAAAAAGAGATATTTTCATTTTGTTTGGGCTGGTGATGCAACTCTATCTTGGGTGGTTTCTAGTAATCAAATGGTGTGAAGATGAATAAACCACATTCAAAACCAAGAAGATAATAGGTGTGACTGAGCGACACACATCTGATACTATTATGTTCCGCATACAAAAAAAGTTACCCCCTTTAATTTAGCAGGATAAATGCATGAAGGTGGACTTTTACAATGGCTGTAAGTTTTACTAATGCAGCTGTTGTTCACCGTGCTATGACATGATCCAATAGCATAAAGGCTGTCCAGATTTTAAACACCTTCAAACGGGGTCACGATGCAAAGTTGTAAATGCGCCGAAAGGCTGTGTGAGTGAGATAGCGTCAGCCAGACATCCTCGGTCCATCTGTGGTAACTAATTATGTGAGCGTCGGAGGCTAATTAGAAAGGGGGGAGAAAAAAAAAAAAAAGTGGAAATGCCAGATGCTGAATGCCCAGATCAATCAGCCTGGAATATAAAAAAGTAGCTGCTGCAAGTTAGTGTCAGTGCAAGGTGGGTTTATTCTCTTTAGCACCCATGAGCTCACGTGGATCTTTTATGAGAGTAAGAGCTGGAAAATGTGAGTCTGTGTGCGTGTGTGTGCTATAATAGAATCAAAACACAGGCTTGAAAATTGAGAGCTTTCCACATTTCCACCTTTTTTTCTCTCTCTTTTGGATCAATTGTGCAGAAAAGAGCAACAAGTAAGATTGCTTTTTTTTTTTTTTTTTTTGCCTAGCTACTATTATCCGATTGGAATCAGCACTGTAAGTTTCCCCCATTAATCATTACAGCAACCGAGTCGTTTTTTTTTTTCTCTTTCTCTTGCACATACGAGTCGCACAAACCGCACGTGTACACGCTCGAAGACCCACACAGAACACAGGAAAACGCTACCTGAAAACGATATCATAGCATATTGATCTCAGACAGGTTCGGAGACAAATAAACACACATACAAGCTCCCCGCCGTGCTGTTGAATTCCTGCCTGAGATCCGGGCAGGGTCAGCACGGTTGAAAAGCTAATCCAGAGGTGTGTAGGTGGAGTGGCGGAAAAAAATAACCAAAGGGGCTGACGTACAGCAACACAAGACAGTCATCAAGCAGAGAAACATAAATGATGTGCAGTAGTTTTCGTAAGTTCTCAAGGTTTTTCATATAGAATATGTTTATATACAGGAAGTGCAGCTTTATATAACTTAAAGGCAAGAGAAGTAAGTACATTTCCAAAGATTAGAGCGAGAATAGCTGAATTCAGAGCAGAATTTTAACCATTAAAAACATCTTTTAAAAATTGTTAATACCATATGAATAGATCTCCAATAAGTTTATACACTCAATTTTTGCTGCAAATGTCAGTCACGTCCTTAGGTCTCAGTCTACGTTTTTTTTTCCTTTTTCTCTGCAACCTTTGCAAGTTTTATAAAAGGGAGAAGATCTCTCCATATATCCTGGATGGAAGGAATGAAAGAGACCCTGCCTGAGAGCACGTGTGTGTTGACAGATATTCATTACATACAGCATGCATGCGTGTGGTGTCATAATGTTACCGCCAACTTTAATAAGTGATCACTCACACAAACCAAAAAAAAAAAAAGGACAAAACAGGCTCTGTTTTAAAACATTATGTTACTAATGTGGAGAGTTTCGCTGCCTGCGGAAACATGAAATAATTACAACAAAGGAAGCTGAGGAACATAGCTGTGACAGCTTGTTGTGGCCGGTGTACTGTGTGTGAATGAACATGGTATATTATCTAGAGGGCTTGTCTTTCATCCCTCATGCAGCTGCCCTACTTGAAAACAACAAAATATGTATCATATTATAAATATTAGCTTGTATGTACTGTAGCTTCTGCTTATAAATAAAGCAAAAGATGTGTGGACATAAACATATTTTGTATGTATGAGGATAGTTTTTGTTCCAAAGTACTGTGACCTTCTAATGAACTTTTTTTTTTTTTTTAATGGTAATGTCATGTCACTGATTTTAAGCTAACTGCATTCTAGACATCAAAGTAAAACTAAACATTAATATGGACATACAAAAGAAATGCATTAACCCTGATGTCAACATGGATTTGCCTCTGAGTGAAGGAGGGGTGAGCAATGACAAAAAATGTTCCTGTGAGATCACTAATGGACCGCGTTACAAGAAATTGTACATGTGTGGATATATGTGCGTGTCTCCCTTCATATTGTCTAGTGAAAAAATTGGTGGCTATAATTCTAAATAATTAGTAAATTGGTTGACTGCTTCTCATGTACTTGTACTTGGTGCGGCTCAGATATAAAGACTCATGTGTTCCTGTATCTATGACGACATGTTGCACGGCTTGTTCTGCTGCATGAAGCTCTCTTACAATTATGCGAAATGCAGTTTTTTATGTGTATATACACAAGTGCTGGTGTATTTTTGGGGTTTTTTTTTTGCTTTTTAAATACACAAAATTATCCCAAAGTGACAATAAAATGAGTCATCATAATGTTCAGACTGTAATTACGAGCGGCAGAGAGTGAAAAAAAACTTTCACATCAACATCCTAGTTGTAATTGAGCTGAGCTGGAGATATCAGGGATTTCTAACCACAACATAGAAGTAATAAAATGAAATAAAAATGCAATATTGTAACTAACTTTTGTATAAAGTGACCTTTTTCTTCTCATACACATACATTGGGAGCAGCTCATCCTACCAGCTGAGCTGATATATATCTGTATATATATGTATAGTTGCTGTGACAGTTAATTTAGTATTGCCCTGTCGTAAACTGCACTCAGCTGATGATCTGCACAGATTAAAACAAACACCGCTAATTATTTGCAAATGATATTTGAGCTGGTGCAGCAACTAAACATGCTGACAGACAGCAGAAAAGAACACGAGCGTATAAAGTAAATGTTTGCAAGCAGCTTTAGAATCCAGAGTGACGACAGGGCGGAAAAAAAAAAAAAAAAAGAATAAAGTGCCAGATCTGTATGCAAACTTTAAACAGAGCAGTTCCGTTAATAGCTCTTGTCAGTAGGTTATATTTGGAGTGCGACTTCCGGACCCCCTGCGAAGGTGTCCGGGGACAAAACTGGACAGATCCCCTCCTCTGTGAAGAGCAAAGTACTGATGCTAACGTTTTGTGAAGCCCGGTTGACACATGCACGCACACACACATACACACACACACACATGCCACACGCCCTGCGGGAGGGCACGCTCGGAGGGCTCATCCAATCTGTCAGCGTTCTGCCAGCATGCTCCTTTCTCCCTGTGCTCCCTGACCTGCACGCAAACACAAGCATTTACCAAATAATCACATTGCAAGGCTTTCTTATGTCTCTTTCATGTCACTGGTTCAGAGGTGTAATTGTGCGGATTTTAGGTGTTTTATGGCATCAATGCTTTAGTAGATTTATACAGCCATGATATTCAATGCTTGGTACACACGATACAATGATCATATTGAGTCAAACATGATTCTCTGACATGTTAGAGTTATCTGGGATTGGAATCTTAACCACACTGATCAACTTACTGCTTATTTTCTGTAGACAATGGGCCTCATACATGAATATTTTCTTACTTTTCCCTTATATTTGATCTTGCACAAAGCACTAAGAAGAAAATAAGAAAATCCTAAGTGGGATTCAATAAAGTCTCTCATAAATCGCTCGTTTCAGCCTGATGGATGTCACCTGTTCATGAGACGTGCTCTTTAGCTTAATCCACACCCCTAAAATTGCAAACTAAGGCTTCATGTTCCGCTCTGTGGGCGAGTTTCATTCACAAAAATGTTACCAAAGAGGAAAAAACACTGTGCAGCTTCAAGTCCTGCTTTCAGGACTTGACGCAGTAACAGTAGGAGACTCGGAAAACAATTAGAAATTATGAATCCGGCTAAGATGTGATCAGAGCGGCTCTGCACTGTGACAGAAATAGTGAGGGAACGCTTTGACGTGAAGTTAGATGCTAAAAAAAACAGCTTTCTAAAGCAAAGCGCTCCCTGAGGGGAGGCGGTCATGTGACAGTCACAGAGATATCAGAGGAGAATATTATGGTCTACAGTAAGCGATGTGACACTGTCAGCTGCAACACAACATGATAGTGGACAGAGAGCTGCAGAGAGACACAGAGGCAGCTGTCTGAGTGAGAGAACTTTCCAACAACTACTGAAATGTAGAAGTTGCAACTATTCTGGTTAAATCAACAGTACAAAAGATAAGCAGCTGATTCTTTGATAAAAAGTCAAAGGCACAAGACTATGTACATAAAAACTTAAAAGTCTGGTGGCATAGTGACTTCTCACAGGTCTAGTTGGTGAAGTATACTGTAGTTAGCAAGCTAACATCTAAAAAATTAGCACCAAACTCTACCATACTGGCCTGAATATAAGATATTTTGTAATATAATATCTTCAAGTCCATTTACAGTGTGTTTTTAAGATTTCGCCAGGATAATTTAATTCAATTACATGTTACTGAAGAGGGGAAAAAATGTCTCACATCGACCTTTTTCCCCATTATGGACAAAGCTAATAAGTGTGTTTGCACCATTTTGGACACTCCAGCGCTCTGTTCCTTTAAAGGTCAGCAGGGTCAAGACAACATGCTGTTCATCAAAAGCACAAAGTTGCGTGTAAACCAAAATTGCACCTATTTATTTCACCGCTATGAGTGCATTCATTCATCACAGCAATTTCATTTAAATGAACTGTTTTCACAGTGAAATTGTGCGGGTTTTAATATTGATTATACCAAGTCTTTACAGCTGTGATTGCCTTTTTCTTCTTAAAAGTTAAGATTGATATATACATAATTCATACTGTACTACTGGTAGTACCAAACATTTAAGTTATGCAGTGTTTCTATGTATGTTGAGGAATACTGGAGAGACTTACAATGAGATAAGGTGGATGTGATGAGTTATTTCACATTATATCAATGATAACAAACTCATATTTTGATGTTATTGGTAACTCCTCTAATTTATGAGTACTGTGAATCCCATGTCTAATCACAATCAAGTTAGTGAGTAGATCATTTTGAAAACGCATTGCACCACACACACACACACACAGTATAATGTGCTATGTGTGCGTGCTGCAATGCATTTTCAAAATTGGCTCGGAGGTTTAATGTCTCCAGCCTGATGCATTTGGGGATGTAGCTCAGAGGCGGAACGTTTGACTGCAGATCAGGAGGTCTGAGGTCACCCTCCTAGTGCCTACTGAAAATGGCATGGCTCCTAATTTAAGAGGCTGCAGGATAACCTTGTTAATGAGGTTCCCACTGAATCATCAAGCTTGGGTGAATTACCCTTGTGGCCATAACTATTGAGTATACTTAACCTCTACCTGCTCCAGGGCACCATTTGATCCCATAACTGTAAAGACAATTTCATGTCCAACCTTCCATTTATCTTATCCATATCATCTTTCAAAGTAAACTCAACTTTTCTTTCTTTTTTTTTCTGCCATAAGCCTCTCTCACTGGCTTCTCATTTCACACCAATTCAAAAATAATTCCACAGTGAAGAACATGATGATAGCTTGTCATATGTTTGTAATATCTGGCAGTCTATCTTATCTATTTCGACTTTTTCCACACATTATCCATCAGCAACCACTGAAAACATTAACATTGAAAACTGCCATCCAACTTTTTTTTTTTTTTTTTTTTTTTATTAGTCTGTGTACAGAAATTTCATGCACGCAATATATTTTGACACCTCTGAGGGAGCAATAACATAGAGAGGAGCAATAACAAATCAGCATGCTTTATGGCAGAAATTCACTAAAGTGTTCTGGCAATGTTCTCAATGTCAGATTCTACCATAGTTTTTTAAATGATGCAGAGTCTGCTGTTAAAAGCAAATGTGGATTTAAAATCATTGAAATTCCTATCTCTATATGCACAGTTAAAAATCTGAAAGTATTTTTTTTTTTGGGTTACACACATTGTTTTCTACCCCTCCCCCCCCAAAAAAAACATGCTTTTATGCAAAACCTTGTTCACATTTCACTTCCATAACGAGATCAAACCCATTTGGAATCTCAGCAAACAACAAACCTCTGTCACCCTGCATGTGTTAATGCATCAGCTCCATCTGAAGGAAGCTTTATTGCCGACGCCCTCATACATGACATGCACCCCAATCCATATTAATGATTGCAGCCTGTTGTGGCCATTATTGCCAGATGAATGCAGACATTTATTAACCCTGGGTGTCCGTTGCAGGAACGCAAATAAACACATCTATTATTTTAAGTGGTGTCAATAAGCCAACCTTTGCTTCTTGTGTTAGGTATTACAGAAAGCATGCTTGATTTAGTAATATTTCCACTAACAAAAGTCCTGCAGGGGCCAGCGCTTATTACATGTGTTAATGCATGAATACTGATAGAGTTTTGCCTTTGAGATCATATGATGATGAGTTTGGGGTTTGATTAATACAAGTAAAATTAGTTCTCTATCTGCCAGACTTAAGCCTTTGCTCCCACGAGCTCTCTTCTATTAGCATATAATATTATTTCCCCTCCATGCTTTCTTTTGATACGCCACTTAGCCTACCAGAAGACTTCTTGCAGATTTAGTTTCAAAGTGAGCTGGAAAAAAAAAAAAACTCCAGTTCGGTCAAAAATGGATTTGCAATGTGTTGCCTGAGGAAAAAGCAATATTGCTGTAAACTCACCATGTATCTTAATTTACATGTAAATGTAAACAGCAACCCTTTCAAAATTCAATTTTCACTATAGTCCTTACTCTGCAAAAGTTATGAATTATTATTACTGCTATGCTAATCTTTATTTATTTATTTGGTTTGATCTTTTCTTTGAGGGAACTCAAAGCTTTTAAAAAGCAGTTAATTCTTAACATCTCTATGAATGTGGCCATCAAAGACACGCTGGTCTGTGATCTGGGATCAGCTGGTTCTAACAAAGCCGACAAATACAGTTGGAAATCACTTTCAACTAATTATAATCCCTTTTGTAATCATCTGTTTTTATCGACTTGGAGCCCGGGCTACAATAGCTGCTTTTGTGATGGTGTGACGCTCGGGGAGATTTGATGGATTGGGTGGATGGGAGTTGAAAAGGTTGAGTGAAAAAGTGGTCCGTCAGCAACTTTAAGCACTCTAATAATTAGGCACCGTGTGGATGTGGGTGTACAGTATATATATGTGTGTGTGTGTGTGCTTATTTGTGGTGAATGCAAGTGTGCGCAGGTGCTTACATTACGTGTAGGTATGCAGCTTTGTCTTGTGTGTGTGTGTTTATGCAGAGGACTGTTATAGTGCTTACATACATCACATTAAAGCTTATTTAATAAAAGCTTGATTAATTACAGCGGAGTGGCCTATTTGTCCCTTGAATTTCAGCCCCATAAAATTATATAACAAGTCAATATGCATACTATTATTATCAGCTGTAAAACGATTTTCCCCCATTAAAATAACAATAAATTTAAACTGAATACACTCACTTACAAGGTGTAGGAAATACAATACCAGTAGAGCTGAATGTGGAGTAGGATTGCTCTAAAACAAAGCAAAAGCACCAGTGTTGCTATTTTAATTGCAAATGCGTCCACTGTCAGCTTCTGTGATGACTTTATATATGCAGATACCTACAACTGAGAAGAGGATATGCTTAACAATACACTGCCTCAAGGTGAAAAGTTGCATATTGTGCATATAAATCTCCTCGCAAACATCCAAAGAATCTGCATTTTAAGTGCCGAAACCGAGACTGTGATTTGATTTGAGGTGACTAGTGTAGAGCTTGTAGCAGAGGAAATAGATATGCAAAAGAAATGATCTGAATGCTCTTAAGTGTGCCTGTGTGGCTGCATATATGTTTGTATACATGCTGTGGAGCGTGTATAGACGTATAGTACCCTCCTGCTGCCTGTGTGGAGTCATATATTTTACCCAAATGAAGATCAAAAAGCAAGGATCAGCAGAGTTGATCTCCATTTGACTGATTCATATTCCGTTTCATCCTCCAACCCCCCCTCCCCCAGACCACATTCCTCCCTCCTTCCCGCAGACGCTGCTGCTGCTGCTGCTGCTCTTCTGTGATCTGAAGACCGTGGCCATGGGAACTCCCGGCTCCGCTTTGATCACTAGTTTTGTTCGTTTTCATGAGCGCGATCAATGCGGGAGAAATGAGCGTCCAGACCGGACCGGAGCGGTTGGCTGGGGAGCTGACTCCTTGTCTTGATCAATAAACTTGGTGTCGTGGTTCTGGGGAGTTTGACTCACTTCTAGTTTCATCACTTCAGGAGGCTGCAGACTCCTACTACAATAAAAAAAAGGAAACTTTTCACTTTCCGAAGGTGGTGGCACACATTTTTCTCTGTTAGCGACAATATAGAAGAGTTTGAAAGAACGTGTGGGTAACAAATTACACGTCACCTAAAATAGCAACTTTAAGTGTAATCATAGTGGCCACTACTCCCGATTGATGTGTCACTTGACAAATGATTGAAGGTTGAATTGAGGAAACAAGGAAAATTAAGACAACTTATGAAGACTGACAGAGCTTTTCATTGCTCAGCGTTCAGCGCTGACGTGACAGCTGAAGGCGAATGCCAACCGCTTTTGATTTATCGAAGAAAGAAACAAAACCGTCAACCTTTTTTACTTTCTTGCCGAGTGTCTTCTGAGAATAAGCTGCTCCACTGAACGTGACATGGGAGACTTTTTGATTTGTTACATTTAATAAGATACGGGGGTGTCTATTTGAAGCAGCTGCCAAATAATAAATTCAGTCAGATTGGGCTGAAGGTTTCTGCCGGCTGCCTTGGTCTGTATGAACAGTTGCAAATGATGATCTGGGATGAATTTAATCCTTAAATACGCCAAAGAAAAAAGGTTTCAACATCTATTCATGACATTTTGGGAAACGATTGGACCACAATGCACTGTGGGAGAATGGGCGCAATGTCGAGGTCTTCATGGGTTCCCCACGGTTCTAAGGAATTCCCAACCCGGGAACCGAGTCATACCACATCCAAATTATACTCAGTCGCATTTTACTTCCATCTGAATGGATCCAAATTGATCTGAGCATACTCATGCCTTGATTCCACTGGGCACAGCTGTTCTGTCCTCCGCACGGTGTCATACCCCACCGGGAGCGTGTCAGAAGTGGAGCACTTTGCTCACAAGCACTGACTAGAGTGGTCACGATTAGCTTGCAGCCGGAAAGCAACGCAGCCGCGCCCGGTGGGATCAAGCAGTCAGTTTCACCTCTGATCCAGTGGGACATTGTAATGTTTTGGAATTTAAGTGACAGACATTAACTATCGCTATGTTTTATTGTTGGTGCAGGAGGTGAAAATGGAACTTTCAACTATTTCTATAAATGAATCTTTGAAGCATGAGAACAAATTATTTTTGGAATTACTTTTTATGACTTTACAAGGCAAAAGTGGCTTCATTAGATGTGTAATTACTGTACAATATGTCCTCTTGTTGGTGGAACTTCAGCATCACACCTGTAACCAGCTAACATACAGCTCATTATTGATTATTACATTTTACTATTTGGGAGACTGATTGACTCCCACAAACTAAAAATCCAAAGGCAATTTATTGAAAGGGCAAAATCAGCACCTCATTTACATTTTCTCTTCACTTTCTATCACCAGAAGCATTTCTGAGCTATGTTCCTTGCAAGAAGATCTTGATTATTATAAACTCCAGTGAACAGTGTCCTCTTGCAGGAAAAAAAAAAACAAATCCAGATGAAAAGCTGTTTAAACAGCTTTTAAAAAATGATTAAGTCTTCAGAACAACCTGCAGTGCATTGTTCAATACCATTGTTTGTCCAGGGGCATATATAGTCAAAATGTCCAATGCCTAGTCCCTGCATGGTCATTAAAGTCATATAGACACTGTATTTTTTTTTTTTTAAATACCAATCAGCAAGAATAAAGTTGTGTTTACAGGCGCTCATTAGTGGGGCCATTTTGTCAAGCAGTTCCAAGTTGTTGTTTCAAGTGAGCTTTTTGGTGTGTCTTGAAGTTGGAGGTCATGTCGGGTTGCTCTCTAATTGGGTGTCAAGAGGATTCTAAATATTTTCACATCCACACAGCAGACACATGCACACACACCCAAACACACACACACACACACAGCAAATACATCCTGATTTAATTGGTCAAATAGGCTTCCCTGGCCGGTAGTGCAAAATCATAAACACACACACACACACTCACACACATACTGTAGTGATGTACAGTAGAAGCCCCTAATAAGGATTTGTCAGGCCTGTAGATTTGCAGAGCACTGGAGGAAAAGGCGCCTTGCCGCTCCAGAGACAGGCCGCTGAAGCACTTCAACTTTGACTGTTATAGTCGCAGTTGTTCTCTGCACTTACACCCAATTAAAATGCACGGCAAAGTAGGGCAGACGATCAGACATACGGAGGCGCTCTTCAGCGTGTTGCGAAATTTGTGAGACAAGTTTCTTAGCTGTTTCTGTAAAAGCTGCAGAGGTGTAATGGATTATTTATAATCGATGTGCTGCACAGAGAAATGGGCATCACGCCCGGAGTTAGTACACTGAAAGATTTTTTTTAAAAAAACAGGGCAAAACACCAACCACTGCCAAGTAAATTCTGACTCTCACAGTGTTCTCCTTGATATCCACCAATAATAGTCTGGTAGATGAAGTAACAGTATTTATTGGCCCTTTGACAGACGACAGTCTGACAGTCTGGTTCATTTCTTTGGTAAAGAAGTTGAGAGTTTATTAGGAATATACAGCACCAGTCAAAGGTTTGAACACACTTTCTCATTCCTGAGAGAATTTCCAAACTTTTGACTGGTGCTGTACATATGTATATTTAAATCCTGAGTAGGTTGAACTGGTCTTACTGGACACTTTCTGAGCTGACTAACTCTAACACAGGGTTGCTGCAGTTACAAGGGGCACCTGGAAAGACTGTGAAAAAAATAGAAAGTATGATTTGACTTAAAAAGGATACATGTCTCATGACATGTTTGTTTTAAGGAGGAAAACAAACATGCAAATAGGATTACAAATTGGTTTGATGCTCATTTTTGAGTATATTTACTTTCACCATGTCAAGAATGGCTGACTGCACAGAACATGCCTCAGTTTCCCACTTTTCTGAGTCAATTTGTGTTTGCAATTGAGAGTGCTGGAAAGCTAGTTAGCACTGAAGCTGAAAAATCAAAACGGATCCCTAGATATATGGTTGAAATGACCAACTTCTGATGATAGAACATCCCATCTATCAAAGTTATATGGTGAACGGCTACCACAGACTGTTGATGGATAGGGAGAAACTCACTGGACCAGCATTGTTAAGGCTATAAACCCATAATAAAACATTTTTAAAGTATCTTACAAAACCATTCCTCACTCCACTTCATCATATATACATGTACTATAAACATCTATCCATCATATAAGAGACTGTGACACTCCCACAAACTTATTCCCAGAGGGAAAATGAGTCTTATATTTGAGAGCTTATAAAAAGACCTTATATTCAAAAGTCTTACACTTAGCCCAAACCTAAAAACCATGGAAGGGATTGACATGTGGAAAAGGGACATAATACAAGCCAAAGTAATAGTTCCTTTTAGCATACTTCACTACTTCTCATTTCACATACTTATGTGGGTTCATAAAAAGTCATGCTCCAACGGAAAAGACTGAGGAGAGCTGACAGAACTGTAACATTAAACTAACTCCTACAGTAAATGTCATGTATATAGATGAGGGAACAGTGAAGTTTTTCAGCTTCCAAGAAGTGTATAGTAATGGACACCAAACCTGCAGTGCCATTTACAGAATGTACATGAGAATCAGTTGCAAATGTGTCTAGATGGCTCTGTTTTAAGGGTTAAAAAGGGGAGAAAAGACTGTTGAATATTTCATATAAATTTCTTATAAGCATATGTGAAACCTTACTAGATTTTCTGCTGGGCTGAGTAGGCACAAATCTCATCAACCGGCGGCAGCAAGAGGAGGCAGGACTCAGTGAATTTAGAGACTGTTTTTTTTTGGGGGGGGGGGGCTTGCTGGTGTAAAAACAACAGCCATGTGACGCAGATGGTCAAAAAAAAAACAAAAAAAACAACACGTTCCTCTTGGTTCCATCTGTAACTCCCATTTCACATTTATCATGGCCCTAGTGCAATCACGCACACCGAGTTAGGAGGAGGAAGAGACAGCCACGGCTGGGGATGATTGTGAGCAGCACTCTGAATGGGAGGGAAAAAATCTACAAGTGACATCATCGGATTTCAGCTGACAGCTCCTTAACACCAGGCTTATGAGGTGATTTATACGAGTACATAAAAGGGCAATGGCGATGTTGCAATGATCTTACGGCAATTCATATTATCTTCCACTCTGTGTCAATCAGTCATCTCTCTCTTTCTCAGATCTGCCACTTAAATCATTTCACTCCCTTTTTACACTCAAAAACACTTTTCAAGTCTGTCAACACACAAAGGAATAAAAAAACTTCTAGGTCAAAGATTGCCTTTTTTTTTTTTTTTAAATCCAAACAAGCAGATACAAAAGTTAGAAAGAGGAGAAGAAATGTCTTTGACCTGTTGTTTCTCTCGCAGCTTGACAGCACAACAGAGCTCGCATCATCATCAGAACTTATCCACTTCTCCGAAATTGCCTTCTGCCTGTGAAATTAATGACAGGCATTTGTACAGTGACAGGCGGCACACAATACAACTGTAATCTCTCTCCAACTGTGTCTCGACGCGTCAGAGGACGTGAGGAAAACAAATGGAGAGACAACAAGGCTTGTCATTAGTCTTGGCGAGGAGTCAAGGACGCGGGAGGGTTGCTTTACGACTGAAAATGGGAGAACAATCTCCTGTTTTTATTTTTTAATTATAATATTCATTTAGGGATGGAAATTTGAAGGTGACTAAGAAGGCAGCTTCCTCAGTAAAGCACATTTTAATATTGCTTGATAAATATGGGTTACAGGACAAATATGCAGAAAATAACATTTAATCTGCTTGCTACCTCTTAGCTAAATGAAGCTGCTCATTACCCAGCTGCTGCACAAGGTGGGAATTTTGTGTAAAAATACACCTTTCTTATGAGCTTAAGTTATAGAGTGTGACTGTAGAAGAGGATCTATTGTGTGGGATTCTTATAATTGGATACCCCAGTTAAGCCAGACTACGTTTTTCATTTTAAGATTTAAAGCCCCTAAAAACTTGTTTTTTTTTTCAAAACTTAAAGCAGCACTCACCAACATTTTTATAATGACAATGGATCATATGATATGTGAAAATAGAAAGAGGTTGTTTGTAAAAAGCTAAAACATGAGTAAAATATTTGACTTTATCCACCAGGTGGTAAGACAAACAACTTCAAATGAATGCTAATGTTGCTCAATATCTCTTGGATGTGTAAATGGCAAACTGTATGCTAACAAGTTCCCCAATTAACTTTTGCATTGAGTTTACAGCTCATTTCTGCTGCCCCCAAGTGGCTGAAAAATTAACTAATGTAGGTTTCAGTATTAATGTATAACAATTAATATTCATGACTAAACAAGGAGCAATTAAAGTTTTATTTTTTATTAATAATTAAGAGGTAAAAACACTCAAAACGCAGCTCAACTCAGCTTATCTGCTTCTTCAGGACCGCATGGTTGTGATTTAATCAAATTAGGCTGACAGTAGTCTGCCTACAACCCACCAACTTTCAATAAACTTTTATTTGGTTTTTCGAACTGAGCCCTAGCCGCTACGACTACAGCACAAAACCTGTCGTGAAACAACCAAAACTGTTTCAAGTTTGAGCAACGACGTCCTGCATGAACGCCAGAGTAAGGAGCTCATAGAGAAAATAGATTTCCAGGGCCTTTGAGCCAAGGAGGAGGAGGACAAGGACTGAGAAGTTATTGAACCACAAAGCTGCAAAGCTGGCTCAATGTTAATCAGAGTAGATTACCATGCTGCACAGCAAACCTCTTCAGTTCGGAGGATCTGCCTGCTTACAGACCAGTCTGCTCACTGGAAACACTGAGTCATCACTTCTACAGGATTCTTGCGAGGACATAACCATAAAATGTGACAAATAACGAACTGGGAGCAACATATTTACAGATCTATTTAAACAAATCTCACTGTAGTTCTCTATTGAACATTTTGAAAAAGCTGACTGCATTTTAACACTTATCCACTGCTTTATCATAACTTTTAATACATGCATGTTAGCATTTTTCTATCTAGTTTTGTGATTATTTATTTTACCCTGCTAAATATACTTTCTGCCAACACATAATCTAATTTCACTGTTCTCTTTTATGATCTGTTGATGTTACATGTGATTGGTTTGTAATTAAGTACTCTACCTCTGTCGTTTCCAGACAACAGTTATCAAGGATAACCAATGTTACAGTTGGTGACGCCAAGTAACCCAAAGAAAGCCAGACTCAACCAAGCTCAACTTGGTTTGTCCCACAATCTCATGAGTAACATGACATTTATTTCTCCCCTTAAATGTATTCAGAAACTAATTTTTGGTGAATAGTTTCAGGAAAATTTGACTTTTATCCCCCCAAAACTGCTGCTTTATTTTCCCAGATTTAAAATCAAAGCAGTGGAGACCAACGACAGGCCGGTGAGTGGTGCGTTCATCCATTAATATGTCAGAAAGGTTCATGCTGATGTATTTGAGTGAAGTGGCCATTGAGCTGTGCCAGAATACAATGACAGATGTGAAATTTTGGGACTGATGTTGCGAGGCTATGACTTAGATACTCAGTTATGTGACTGCACGCTGGCTGTGGACCAGAAAGTAACAAAAACGTAAAGTGTATCCTCTTTTGCAACATCAAAAGACACATTTGTAGGCACCATGGCAGCTCAGATCCTGACAATATAAGCATCAAAACCACAACAATAGATTCAATACATATTTTCACAAGCTCACATGGACATACAGTACATGCACCACAGGGAGATAGTGCTTTTCCTTGATGCCTTTGTGGACTTTCTCTTCATTTCACCTTTGACAGCAGCTTTAGAAAAAAAAAAAAGGAATGGGGTGCAAAAGGAAGGAAGAAAGGAAGGAAGGAAGGTAAGAAGGAGGGGGGGGGGGGCTGCTTCCTGTTGCCTGGCAACAACTCTCCAAGGAGAGATATGTGTGTTTGTGTGTGTGCATGGCAGTATGTGTGCAAGAGCATCTCTATAGGCTAATGTAAGTGCAAGTGGGGTTGCGTTTCTTTGTTTGTTTGTGGAAATGGCGGCCGTGTCAGGCGTTAGCGGAGTGAAAGCGCAGGGCGAGGAGCGGGAGGGCCACATCAAGGTAGCGTGGCAGTGCCTAGCCATGAAAGCCCTTCAGACAAAGGGGATAGGTATTTCAAAGATCCAATTAGTCCTGGACGTGTCACCCATAAATCATTAGTGCTGAGGAGCCTTCAACAGACAGATAGGTAAGACACACTTTAGCTTATGAGTCACTGACAGAGAAGATTTTTTTTTCTTTTTGAGGCCAACCAAGTGAAATGAAAAGCTTTTAGTGGATCATTTAATGTCATTTAAATGTTCCTGTGAATAACTAAACCGACTGGACTGCAGACTTAAGGCAGTATTTGGTTTCCATTTAAGGTGCAAATGATGGTATACACTCAATTTAGCAAGAAAAATACTGAGTAATCAGTCGAGATTATTTCCTTATCTCAGCATAATGTCCTGTATAATACACTGCGACTCTAATTTTCATGTTTATTGGTGGTAAATGCCTGTTTGTTTTTGTATTTAGCTACTCTTTGTATTGCTTTTGTGGTCCAGACTTTTGATAAGGGGCAATGAACTCAAGCGTGACTCAAATCTGCTGGTCGAAATATCCAAGAACTGGATCCATATTACAGCGTGGCCGTGTTTAGGCTCTGCTTCAAACATGCATAAAAGAAGACAAAGTGTTTAAAATGCCAGCATGAAATATATACGTATCCTATACACATGTGGAGGGAGTTGCAGCGTGCCATTTGCAACCGTAGACATTTTTCTTTTCCCCGCCTGGTTACCTCGCCGGACCTTTTAAAATGTGCCGTGCAAATGGAGGCTGATTTGTTGCCCTTTTGCTCCAAGTGAATTGCCTATGAATACCTGCTGCTTTGTCACACAGGATTTGACAGGCATTTAAGATGTGTTAAGCCCAAGAAGGGTTCGTGTCAAATGCCGAGGTTGGACAGTGTCATAAGGTATCAGCTCAGAAGCTTGTAACTTTCACACCTTAAGATGGACTCCAGTAATGGAAAAGGAAAGGAAGTGTAAGGTTACCTGTTGTTTTTCTATATATGGGTGCATATTCAAAAAATTTTATATCCTTACAAGTATTATAAAGCAGCCAATCACACAAGTTGCAGTTGTTTTTAGCGGAATGAAAATATGTTTTCAAAGGGACAAGGTGAAAGAAGAGTGATGAGGCACTCCAGCATATGTTTGGCAGCCACAATAAAGTTCTTTACATTTGAAATTTCGGGCATCAACAGTGCAGTGTGTGTGAAAGGTGATTGCTTGTTTCCACAGAGACACACGCTTCACAGCAAAAACCTCAAAGCGTAAAGAAAAGAGATTTTGTTATTCTTATCTACACTTACACCTGATATTTACTGAGGTACAGATCGGACAGGAGTTCTTATGGAGGGTGGGCAATGTTTGATTTGAGATAAAAACATGATCCAAGTGTGAACAAATGTTGAAACGATGTAGATTTTCAAATAGAGCTTATCAAATGAATTTCTTACATCAGTCAAAATAAGCTTTTTTGTTGTTTTTGTTCTTGTTTATTTTATTCCAGCAACCAAATGCATATTTAGGATGAGGCAGACATTTAGCTCATTAATAAAAATTCTTTTTTTTCCCCAATGGTATGCATTTATTTCAATCATTACAGCTGTGTACAAGGGCAGTAGTGTATGTTTCACACTATACATACATAACGATGCTTATTTTTACCCTTCAATTCTGTTTGTTTCTGTTGCTGTCAACCTACACTTAGCACTGTGCCTGAACCCATCCAGTGTAGATACATAAACAGAGCACTAGCTGTTGCTGGCTACCTACAGACTTTGTTAATTAACATAATTTCCATCTCCAACAAATGTCTGGTAACTCTTACCATGCATCACAACTGCTCAACAGAAAGAACCTGACCTCTTGAAGAAAGAGCAAAAAGGTACTAAAATATGGCTGAATGTTTGTTTTTTTTTAAGTAAATTCACATAGTATTCAGTTGTGTTACACTTAGTTGCTAGGTTACCTATTACCTATGAGATGGATATGCCCTGAGAGTTCCTTGAAAAGTGTTTCTTCCTTGAAAAAATGGTCAATATCTTTTATTGCAGGTGGACAAAAAGGGGTGAGTATAAAAGAGTTTAGGAAAGGTTTTAGTTCCATAACAAAACAAAAGCAGAAAAAAATCAACTCAAAGTTCAGTCCTTGAAGATATGTTACTTACTACTATTCCTATTATTAGTAGTATATAATGTTCTCCTTATTCATGGGTCTCTGGGGGAGTTGGAGGGATGTGTGTGTACAAAATTTCTGACAAACAAATGGCCTATGTGCAGATTCATTAGTTATAATTTGGTCAAGAGTCAGGGAAACCCCAAAAAAGGAGGCAGGAAATATGAAATTCAAATAACATTTGAGTGAAAATGATTTAATCAATGAGTGAAACAAGCAGACACTTGTTTAGTGTTTCCAGCAGGAAACGACGGAGCACTACAGCGCAGCATGAGTTGGCATTTGAACTTAATCAGATAATAGCTTCCCAGACGAGCATAAACAGATCATTGTGATCTTCATTATTCAGGAGGGGAAGGGTTGAGATTGTGTACATTTGTTGTAGTTAAGCATATTCGCACCTGGAGGTTGCACGGAAACCTACGGTCGCCCAGCTGAGCAACTCCACCAGAGCGGTAGGGAGTCTCACACCTGGGTGACTAATGGCATGTTAATGGCAGAGGAAGACCAGAGCGTCGTTCACCTCGTAGTCACTTGATGACCGACCGACGTGCGAAGACTGCAGAGCGCATTGATTATTGACAGAAAGAGGAGCCTATGTTGCGTCAGTTTCCTTTTGTACACCATCTGCAGTTCAAGCATGTCGCCTTTTCTCTGTTAGAAGCTTAATTAGCGCGTCGCTGAGGCTTCCCGGCCAGCCACCGCTTGCCTCCGTACGCTTTATGTCATGATCACACACTTGGGCATTGGGCAGCTGGTACACTCTCTCCAAGCAATGAGTCATAGCAGATGAAAATGTTTCACACTCAAACAAGGGCACGCCAAGATAATGGCCGACCCCGGTGCGAAGGACGGGGGACAAATATGAGAAGGGGGGTGTGTGTGTGTGTGTATTCGTGGTTGATGAATGAGGTAAAACAAAATAAGCAGAGGAGTTTGCTTGTCTTCTCTTATGGTGAGATGGGAAGACGTTATTCCTGTGTGTGTGTGTGCAGCTTTATTTGTGTGTGTGTTTTTTTGTGTACAGTATGCATGAGGGGCAAACAATCTCCTGGAGGGAGGGACCCGACATCTAAGCGTTAGTGCTCTTTCTTCATTTGTTTATGCCTTGTGTATCCAAAGCCCACTTGCCTTGACACACACACACACACACACAGACACACATACACACATACACAGACATACAGAAACTCACATTCCACAGCCTTGTTAAACCCCTCTAGGTTATTTCACATGAGGCGAGCTGTGTATTGCTCGGCTTAACCATCCCTTATTTATGCTAGACCTCAGGCTAGCTGTCAGCCGGCACAGCTTTCCCCTATGTATCCACTCTGGTTCTGCTAACAGTGTGACACGCTGTATCTAAAACAGCTTTATTCCACACAAATGCTCTCTTGCTTTCTAGAGCCCAAACACACACACACACACACCCACCCACCCTTTCCGTCTCCACCTTCCTCTTTTCTCTCTCTCTACCCCTCAATATCACTTCATTAAAGCCTAAGTTAAGAACAAACTCTTGGCATTTAAAATCGTTGCCGCCGAATCCTCCTGAACCTGATAATATCGACTAAACGTCCCGGAACAAATGATGGCGCGACGGCTGATGACTGTCAAGTGGTTTGTATATAGGCGGAATTATTAGAAATATATCACCGAAATGTCTTTGACAGATGCACAGCTCAGAGGCAACATCGGTCCCAAATGCTCCCCAGATGTGGAGTTATTTAAATATAGCTTAGCAAATACATTCCATGCATTTTGCTTTAGTTTAGATCTTATGAAAACTTGTTTTTTGGAATTGTTTGGTAAAAAAATATGGTAAGTATGGCCAACAAACATGTCCAATGGGGCAAAAAAACAGGAGTAGTCAGACATGGCAAGTTATCTTTGCCATTTTTAAATTAAAACTAAAATTGCCAAAATGTTGGTTAACAGTCCCTGGTTTCACAGCAAAACTGTTCACACACAATCACCAGAAAGCACGGTCGCTCAACGCTGAACCAGGACAGGGTTTGTGCAGGGTTCACCCAAGATATAAATAAGACTTTTTAAGACCTTTTTTAATACCAGTACAATTTAATACCTCTTTCACGGTCACACTGCCAAGAATATGAAAGAATGAAGGAAAACCAGTAGGGATAATACGGCCTACAATTATTCATCATTATAGCACTTTTTCTCTCTCTCACTCTACTTCCCAGCAGTATAAAACAATATTTCCTAATGATATCATTAATTAAATGAACGCGACCTAAGCAGTATAAAATGGACTGATGGATTAACCATCTATCCGATAAAATGATTCATTCATTTTAGCTTCATTTAAGTTTTTGCTAAAAATCGACACTCGCTCGTTATGAGGCGATGACCTTCCAGGCTGCTGTGGCTACCCGTGAGTCTGACGGTGCCGACTGAAACTCCAGAAAAGGCCGCTGTCGACACGATCCCACTTTTAGTTTATGGGTGTGTAATGTCTCCTGACAGCCTGCAATTGGATACAAAACTTTTAATAACTAACATCACTGTTTACTGCAGGCAGGAGAGAATATTCGAGCCCTTTTCGAGAGAAGTCGGTTTCAAAATAAGACTTTCTAACTGAGGGGGTTGTTCGTCTGACTGACTGACCTCATCTGAATGATTTTCTAGTCACTGTGTTCCCAGATCACAGCAATTAACTTGATCAGTAAATGTTTTATGTAGGATGATGGCCAAAACATGACACATAAAACTGGAATTTCCCTTTAATTCCCCTACAGCTTGCTAGAATCTTCATAATCTCCGTCACCTCTGCAGTGTCTCCTCGTCAGTAGAAAGGTCTCTTCTAACCTCTGCTCTTGTCGCCGACCTTGGACTTTATCCTCCTTGCTCGTGAGTTCCTTTGTTACTGTTCTCCGTTCGGTCCCTGCACCTCTTCTGCTGTTTAACAACAAAAGAAAAATCAATTCACTGTCAAATGACTTCTGAATATTAGAATTCTCTATGCTCAAAATGGTCCTTTATGACTTTTTTTCATCCCCAATTTGATTTTTTAATATCATGCTCTGAGATTAATAGTATTCAAAATTGTGTTTACCTCTTTTAAACTGACAGGTTGTTGGCCTTCTGTAAAATCCACTGGCTTTTTTTTTTTTTTGCGCACCGCCGCTTCTCTCCTCTTCTATTCTCGTCTTCCTTTCGCTCCTTTCCTACTGTCACCTTATCACAGCAAGCATTGTGATGTTAAATAGATGTTTGGAACCTGAGCTGCACCAAAATAAAAAAAAACTGAGAGCTACTTTCAGACTCAGTGTGAAATCGAAGCTTATTATCTTTCTGATATGAGTTCAGAACAGTTTACAAAGCTGTTAAAAGTTTAATTTTAGCCTGGCATAATATTGAGAGAATGCGCTTGGTTTTTGTGATTAACTTGGCCAACTCCTGCAGATTTACTGGGTTTTCTCCAACACTCACACACATACACACACACACACACATCCCCTCTTCTGCTCTCCCGCCGCTATTCCCCACCATCAGAGGCCGATGGGAGTGATGAGCTGCGATCAGCTCCCTGGTGTAAGAGCACGCAGCGGCGCAGAGCGCAGCAAACTCTCGCCTTCCCCCCTTGACATTTTGGAAGCCCCCTGGCTGGCTCGCCTTGAGTTGATTAATGATCTAGAGGGCCGCTGTGCTCACGGATGACACCGTCTCACACGTGCACGTGCGTAGACATGACGCGAGGTGATTAATGGAAGAGTTAATACGAAGAGAAAATTAAAAACGCAGCTCATTTGGTGCGGTGTGCACACTTTGGCCTTGTTTGTGATGAGTTGAAAGAGAAACACATTATTGGATGCTTTGTGTTAAATAGAAACTATAACTAGAAAGTTTTGAGGTCCTATTTTGAAACTCAGAATTTTACTACAGGAATGTGACATTTCTCAGGGACACGGTCAGGAAACACGCTCAACGCTTTAATGGCTGTAACAACTTTCAAATCAAGGAAGATAAAAAAGGAGACGGCGGTGTGTCTTTTCTACAACAGCAGCAGTGTGGCAGCAGCAAAACCAGCTATGGAGGTGAGCCAGTTCAAAGTCGTTTTCTGGAACTGGTTTCATTGTGCTACAGTTCTTCTCCCCTGACAGACAGATACGGTAGATAATTACAGAATCAAGCTCAGCTATAAAACATACACAGTGTATCAGCTTCTTCTGGGTCATGATACAAACACACGTCTGCTGATGTGCGCCGTAACACTGTTGCTCCGTTGACGCCGCTTTACGAAAAAAACCAACATTATAAACATGTGGTATCGCTGACATTGTTTTACTTCACACATAATTTCAGCTTCAGGTTATGCGGTAACAACACATTAATGTAACACATTCATGCGGAACAGATGCACTGCCACATTTCAGTACGTCCTGTTTTACATATTTCTGTAGAAACTTGTATCTACAACCGTCTTTGTAGTGGTTTGTCTCCATCGTTTGTTTGACTACATTTTTATGACTGAATTCTAAAAAAAAAAACACATGGTATGTTTTCTTCTTTCATGCATTTACAACACTACTACGCCTCAGATATACTATGCAAGACAAGTCCAGCTGTGGACCTTACATCTGGGAGAGCGCGCTGCTGCTTCTTACTAGTATCTACTCTGCGTGTGAGCAGAACAGATTTATGTTATGTATGAATTACCACATTCATTTACATAGTATTGCATTTATATTAATAGGTTTGCCGGGTTTGATTTGAATTTAAAATGTGCGGATACAGATGGAATAAACAGAAAGGGGCAGCACATTTGTCTTTAAAGGGGTACTCTACTGTTATATAATACTACTGGACTGTATACTATATTATGTAATACTTCTATACTGTAGTACACTTTAATATATCTATCTCACCTGCACCAATTTTGACCATTCTTTTTTTAAACTTGACTTTTTGTCCCTAGTAGCTCCAAAAACACTAATTTCTACAATAATCCCATAAAACTCAATATTCCCATAATGCAACTCAGTACCATGTTTCAGTAGATGCTCTCCACAGGTACTGTAAAAAGTAAACTTTCATTTATATTTAGCTATTAGTAAGAAGTACTGCATATTATCATACACCCAAAAACACACAATGTACACACATACACACACACGCACTGATGGAGGAAATCTTTGGTCCAAAGTCAGAAGGTCACAGAGGCCCCGATGTCAAAACTCCTGAGCCATTTCATCCATCTGAAAGAGCATGAATTAGATTTAAATAAATTACAATCTCTGCTACGTTGTATGTCCTTTCAGGTGAGCAGAATAAGGTTAAACATTCTGCAATACAGACACAGAGGGAACATCACTCAACGCAAGTGACATATCTGTCCAGCTGTAATGCGGTTTTGGGTTGAGAATTGGTTGAGAGGTGTAATAACATCATATTTCATGGCGCGGTAGTCTCTCACTTCTTCACGGCGAAAGGAAAACAAAGCAAGGTAACCTTTTAACGACGTGTCATATCCAGCCGATATTTTTTTTTTGCTGTAATGCTTCTGTTTATCTAGTTCGCTTGTTAAGTGTTGATTTCTTTTTTTTTTCTTCTTCTTCTTTTAATGTTTTTCTCTAACACTTCGACAGCGAGGTCGTCCGAGCATAACGCCTTCGAGGCCTCTGGAGGGGAAAAGAGAGGGAGTGAAAAAAGGTGAATAAAAGCTCTGAGCAATAATTGGGAATTTACTGTTTAATTTAGAGTATAAGTCAGTCAGAGATTTCAACCAAACACATGAGAATTACAATTAATCCACTGTCCTCCTCATTAAATAAACACTGCACTTTATTTAGCTCTCTTTGACATGTGCAGCATTATTATTTCTTCTCATAATACAAAGGTTAAAACTTCTTTTTTTCTTAAGATTTATAGAATAACACAAACCTCCTTTTCTCCCTTGCCTCCTGCAGACAGCTTTACCCTGGGGCTAACTAACGAACGGCCTGCTCAATGAACCGAAACGGCTAAATGACTTATTGTGCCCGCGCCTCGCGTCAAAGCCAGGTGCGTTTATGGCACTCGGGGTTGAGGAGATCCGAGGCGCGCCGCTTGTTAGTGTCAGCGTGTGTCAGCTCGGCTCGGCTGGGCGAAAAGAGAGAAATACAGAGAGCGGGAGGGATCAAGCGCTGACGCGGGGTAATAAAAGCGAACGGTAACGAAGGTGTGGGAGAGGAATGAGAGGGACGGTGGCGCGACCCCGGCGGCAACCTTACGGATTCCGGATTGAAGTTATTTTTATTGTCGGTGTTATTGATTGTAAGGTAAATGTCATGTTGTGGCAAAGAGCTGCCATTATCTCTGCGTTAAGGTTAACAGCAACAATATGGTGTGGAGGTACAGACGGATAGATAGAGAAACCTTTACTGGCCATGCAGCATGACAGTGATGATTATTTTTAAGGCAGTGGTTATTTGCCTGGAAACGTAATCGGCAAACTAATTAGTCTGTCGCCTGGATAGGTCGGAGTGGCTGGGAAACAGTGGGTGACTGGAGCTTGACAATTTCCCGCCACAGTCGACGGTAGCCTCATCAGGTCGACCGTATCGCCAGCTGCTACAATCAATTCTTCCTAGTTAACACCCATGGCTGTGCATAATGAAACAATTATAAAGAGAAGAGGAGAGTATCTTGTTGATTTGCAGAATTTAGCTCAATTACACGAATGCACAGGAAAAAAAAAAAAAAAAAAAAAAAAAAGATTTTTAATTAATTCTAAAGATTAGTTATGATCTCTGAGATTGCATTTGTTAATGGAGTCATGCCACTGTGGCAGGCGTAGCTCTCAACAGGCAAGACTGTTGTTCCACTGAAGGCCCATCTTTGTACAATCTACACCGGCTTGATACAATCAATTCTGAGGATAATACGGAAAATATCGTCATCCATGCTAAGTAGGGGGAATTGAGTTTATTCAAATGCTTAATAGCATTCATGAGATTTCTAAACTGAGGCTGGGTCGACAACACATCAGGCATGACTGATGTGAAGAATCTCAGAGATGCAACAGTCGCATAAAAATTCCACACAAATCATCAAAACTTTCGTTTTAAAACTTGCTGCTGAGAACATGACCGTTTAGATTCAAGATCCAAAGCTTTCTCATATGCACAGAGAGAACTGAGCTGTGCAATTAGATGCTTAGTTTGTTGTGCTCTCTTAATTGCCATCCATAGAAAATTAACACTCAAAAAAAGGTGAACATAAGAAAGCACAGCAACCAAAACAGATAGTAGATAGTAGTTAAGATGAAAATCAATCAGCATAAAAATTATAGAATTGTACAATGAAAGACTGTAGTGCACATTTGACGTGATTACTGTCATGTTGCACTGCTTCAGTGGAAAGGTTACCATTTGTAGTGGTTTCTAAACTGTGAAATTGCCCTATAACGGAAACAGCTTGTTTAAGTATGCTCAAACAAAGTCATTACTCTGTATGCTTCCATTTATTATTGATAAAGAAATGAAAAACTATTTTATTATTTGATTAACTTTCTTTAACTTAAACTGTGACAACTGAGAACATGTCTGATGATGAAAAGCAGCCACAGAAGTCAAAGGAAGTGGAATTAAAGCGGCTATAATCGGCATTTTTATATTGACAAACCACTTTAGCGTCTTTCAGCTTGTTTTTTTTTGGTTTATTTGGTAAGCTATAGGAGGATTGCCCGGATACATGTAATTTTGTAGCCTTTGTTTCCAAGAATCTTGATAATGAAGCTGGTGAGTGCAAAGTTAGCACACATTTATGGGAAATACGCCAGGTTGCAATAAACCAGAGCTATCCTTTAAAACTGTTATCAAGATAAGCAGACGACATACAACTGGTTCACCAGAAAAAAAACATCAAAATGCTAAGGAAACAGCCTCTATAATAACTCTACAGACACAACTAGTGGACAGGTGCGGTATAGCAGTAACAGTACTGTTAGATGAGGAAGGTGAGGGATGAAGGAGAGGGCGACGTTCTCACCAATAATTATTTTCAACTCTCACATTCTGTTCCTACAGCTATTTGGTCAATATTTCTATTGACTATGCTTTTATGCTGCTGTGGTCTACCTTCTCTTTTTCCATGCTCCTTTGATTTGTTTTTGCGTCATGAAAAGCACTCCACAAACAAAACAGCTTTTTTTTTTTTTTTCCCTTTCCTTTGTATTCAAATCACTGTGAAGATCTCACCCATTACAACATCCCCCCCCCCCCCCCCCATCTGACTCACAGTGCTGTTGTGGCTTCTCCTGAGTTCATTAATTCTGCCAGCCTCCTCTCAAACACACCCCTCCTGAACCTGCGGAAAAAGCCTTTGTTGTACGGAACATTCGCCGCTTTGTTTGGCGGAGATGTCCGATGACTATTGGGATGAAAGGCATTTGATTTTTACAGCAGCTTTTTTTTTATCTAAAATGGGCGGCTAGTACACCCCCGTGTCTCTCTGCAGGACAAACATGAAGGACAACGCTTCTGAAGCTGCTGCAGTTTGATAAGTTTATTTATCAGTCCGCTGCGATATGTTAATTGTCATTAAAACCTGCTGATATTTTTGAACTTTTTCAAATTAAACTCCATTAAAGCCAGATATTTCCAGATTGGAATCATCTAAAAAAGTAGTTGGATTAGAAATATTATCTTCAAAATACACCCAAATCTACATTAATAAATGCAAAATCCTCATTTAGATTCCAGAGGCGTACAAATGTAGACACACCCAAACTCACAGACGGTTTGACAGATCACACGCTGCAGAACAAAGATGTGAGCGCTAACGGATGAATTTATGTGTGTGTGTGTGTGTGTGTGTGTGCCCCTGTGTGCATCCCTCTGAGGGAGCATCACAGTGCTTTATCTGTCATCATGAGGACAGAGACAAAGGCTGCACTGGCTGCAAACAACAGCCACAGCCAGGACAGTCAAACAGAGACGCAGCAGGCTGTTTGGGGATGCTGTGACACAATATTGTCGTGCGGTTTCCTGTGAGTCAGCTGATCTGAAACTGTCTGAGGAAATAGTCACAAATGTCATTCAAATGTGGATTTTTTTTTTTTTTGGAGATTTGAGACCGTGAACTTCTGAATGTTCTGACAAGGACACATCACATCATGGATATTCCTTTTTACTTTTTTAATTGGCTGTTTAGTTCTAGAGAAAGATGCAGTATTAGCAACTGATAAGTTATACTACAGTACCAGGACTGTACTGTCTCCTTATCCTTTAGAATGACATTCTGCATCTCAGCCAATTTTTGTTGTTTTATTGACTGCTGCTTCCTTGTTACATATACTTCCGCTAAACAAACAAACACCACATCCTCACTAGAAGCCAAAAAGGCTTTCAGTGTGTTATCCTGAACAAGTTTGTTCACTCTCTGGAAACCACTCTGCGCCTGCCACTACTGTCACCCCGATTAGGGAAAAAGCAAACAACAAAGCGAGGTGACAAGTGAGTGATAGTCTTAACGACAACGCTGAGCCTCAGCTGGGTAAGGCTTTTCCGTCGCCATGGTACTCGTGCTTGTGTACGGTTACCGCTAAAAAAAGATACTAAAACTAAGGAAGCAAAGATTGAAGCTTTGACGTGCCCTTAAAATTTCACCAAGCACACAATGCACTGTATCGAATTAGGTAATACATACTAGTTTATCAGAGCATCATAACGTTTTATATGTTGTTACATGACAGTAAACTGAATATCTTTATCTTCTCCATTTTCTGACATTTTAAAGACCTAACTATTAATATATTAATTGAGAAAATAGCTGACAGAGTAATCGATAATGAAAATAAACATGTGTTGCAGCCCTTCATTCAGATTAAACATCTCTTTTTCAATGAGTACAGACAAACATAACACAAGTTATGTCTCAAAGTACATCAAAATATCAGAGTGAAACATTGCTATAAAGCTATAAATCAACTAAAATAATGTAAGAATAAGAAAATGTGGCACAAGATGCAGAAGAATGTAGCAAGTCAGATTGGCTCTCTGCATTAAGAGTGTTAAAGTCCATATCTCCTGTTGCAAAACTACAAATTTCTTGTAAATATAATATATCTGCAATGATGCAACAAATGGCTTATCAATAACTGAAGCACGAACGTGAACGACAATACACTGCTGCTTTGGCTGACTGTGATGTGCTGAAGCAACCTGCTCAGCGGTGCAGCAACATTTTAACAACAATCAAAGGCTAAAGTCACAAATGACCCCAGTCAGCATGGTTCAGAACACACATTGCATCAGAAATATACTCAACTGTGCGGATAATCACAAAAGTAGCCGTAGGCAGTGTAAATATCCATCCCTACTGCAATAAGCCATGTGATGAATTCGTTAGCATTGACATGATGCTACCTCTTTCTGCTGGTTGAGACGTAGACATTAATATCTAATATGAACCCTGACTGTTTTAGCTTCTCTGTCATATGCCTGAAACATGCAGAAGCACTAAATGTCCAAAAACTCTACAAAGCAAACAGCCTGCCAAGTGTTGGACCCCTACACTAAACACACAGTGTTAGCCATACAAAAGGGGATAAAAGAAAAAGCGATAGAGAGACTCACAGATGGCATTCAGCAGAGAATATTTTGCTCGGGGCCAATGTGTGAGACCTCTGTATGCTTGATTCAAAGAATGTCATTTCCCTAGTTACTCAACAGAGCACAGCAGCAGCAGAACATGCTGTAATGTGTATGTGTGTATGTGTGTGTGTGTGTGTCAGCCCACCCTTGATATTTTCAACCATGTCACTCAAGAACTTGGCACCAAAGGCAAAAGTCCTTGACCTAAAATCCTCTCACTACAATCTTTGTAGCTCAGAACATTTGGTCAGAAAGGCGCTTCAATTTGTTTGATTTGCTCTGGTTGTTGTAGTTTTTTTTTCTTTCGCCCCTCTCCGTGAGCCCAAATCACCACAGTGTCCACAATCTGAAGCCCGCCTTCAAGCAGCCTTCTGAATGTTAACTCCAAGTGTCCGTGATGCCCAAGCATCAAACTGCAGTTTTTCACCGACTCATTTATTCCCTCCTAATTGACGTGAAGCTGCTATTTCATCCTGCCAAAGTAATAAGCTAATGCTCTCTGGCATTGACTGTTTGCTGTTTGCTATTGATAGTCCCAAACTGCATGATGCTCGCTGGGGAAATTAATCAAACAAACAAACAAACAAGCAAACAAATACATGTTTTAATTTATTTACCCTGGCAGCCATCACCGGTAGATGTACACATGACATACGTTTACCTGAAATGTAACATCATTCAACTTGGATCAGTGGCGTCTGCATGAAACAGCGGTGGCTGTGTCAAATGATGTTTACTTCCTTAGTCACTTACATTCATCTCTACACTCTGGGTATCCATATATCCATATACTCTCATGCTGAAAGCTGTTATTTGCACTAAATATGAATCTTTTACATAAGGCTGTGATGTTCAGGAGTTGAATGTAAGGCGAGAGGAAAGAGTTCACCTCTTCTGCCTCACAATATGAAGCTTCAACACTGTTTGTTTTTTGATACAAACTCATAAAAGAAAAGTCAAAGCTGTATCATTGTAAAAAGAAAAAAAAAACTGTCTAATTTAACCCTTCTTTCCTTAATATTGGAGGGTTTTTAAAGTTAATCTGCAAATGTGCCTGAAGCAGCTGCTGAGTATTACATTTTTGTGCCAAGTGATGAATCAGATCATTCAGAAGAGGAACATGGCTCATAATGTCATATTCATATTCATGTAGCTGTACAGCGTGGCTATTAGAACCAGACACTTCTGACTATTACTCTGCTGATATGCTTGTTGCTGCAGCTCTCTCTACCAACCCCTTCCACTTCCTTATATTCTTGATATTATTGATTTAACTTAAGATTTAATGTTCATGTATATTTTTAGGGGTGATTTAGTTATCTGAGCAAAATCACTGTAGCTTTGAGAGTTCCCTCAAAGAGCAAAGCTTTTTACAGCAAAATCTAACTGCATAACCATTTGTTTTAAATGGTCAATTCCATTTAAAACATCATTTTTTGGGTTTGGGTTTTGTTTTTTTTTCTGGGTTAATTATTGTTTGTTATGTAACCCAATCTGTGTTACATTAGTATTGTATCACTAACAACCTCTGGAATGTCTAAGTGTTTGTATTTAGGCATTAAAATGCCATTTGTCTGATAGTCCCTTCTCCAAATGCAAAAACATATAATAATAATGTCAATGTTTGTTAGAAAATATGTTATTCTGCATGGGCTACAGCCATATACTGCTGTTTATGCTGTTCTTTTAATTGAACAGCATAATGCATATTTAAAAATGCATATGGATTCAGAAAAATTAGTAATGATTATGTGGGTGTTGGAGATACGCTGGTGACCACTGAGAAAGCTCATGCACCATGAGACTGTACATAATCTGGTCTTGGTCTACTATGTCTCGTACTGTTAAAGTACTGCACGAACTTGTAAAATGCTTTAATAGTCAAAGTGCAAGAAAAAATTGGAAACATACAGATTTTACAAGGATTTCGCACAAAGTTCAATCACAATCTCCCGCAGTTATCAGCTGATGGGGACACACCTCTATTAAACCTGTGGTAAAAGCCAGTCATTAGCTCTCCTTCATCTTCAATTGTCCATGTGCTGATAGTCTGCCTCCTCCTGATCCATCTCCACATATCAGCCTGTCAATTTGCCGCAATCATACTAAATGCAGCGGGGCCATTTTAATCAAACGTTTAGGTGTAAAATCTGTGATATATACATTTAGCTAGGATCTTAATGAGCTATCAAGCCTCTTAACAATGAGGGGAAATGGGCGAGCTCCAATTATCCCATGCTAGATGAAAGGAAGGACTCATTAGGATCATTTTATTTTCTGTTGCTTAAGAGGGAGTTATTTGAATCATTACGTATCATGGTGCTTGACTTAAAAGGGTCTTTTTCAGTCATTATGTCTTTGAACCACACCAATAAAGTACTCTAGTGCATTATGTGAGTACTTCTTTTATGAAGGAAATGGCTCTGCTGTTTTACACAAATCTGTCTCATGTTGGGGATTTTTCATAATGGCTTGCATCACTGGCTACTTTGGGAGCAGTAAATCGCTTATGAAACTGTTCGTATGCCAATATTCGCCCGTTTGATGGACTCCAATGTTTGCTTTTGTTATTGGTATTTAGATTCCAATAATTATGGGTGGCAAAAATCTAAATACTAACTTTGTGTTTCACACAATAAAGGAAATAAACAAAGAACAAAAAAAGCATAGCATAGCGGAGCCAAGTTTCTACACTTGTACATTATACACTCTGCAGTCCAAAAAGCACAGCAAATGTTTGTGTCAGTGTCTTTAGCAGCTTCTCCAGCAATTAACAGAGCTAGTCCACAGATCGTAATTGAATGTGCCTCCAGCTACAGCAGAGCTTCTGATTGTCAGGTCGGTGGGAAAAGTGTGTGTGTGTGTCTGTACCACTGTGTGCCAGTGTTTGTACTGATATACACATGCTTCTCTGTTTTATCCTCGTTATTGATTAGAGCTAGGCTCATTTATTGGGACCCTGCTTGTTTATTTGCTTTGCAGAATATGTTTTAGAGGAAACATATTTGCGGGCTGATTAAGTTCACTGACAACGTTGTTGAGTTTTGTTTTTAGTTCTTGTGGGGTTTTTTTCCCAATCCAGGAAATGTAACCTCCTTATATCATAGACAAGTTGTATGGAGGAGGTTGGTATTGATTGTTGGGTGTACAAAACTCAAGACTTTGATACCAAAAAAGAAAGCAATAATTGCACTTTCAAAAGGTTTTATGTGGGATATTTAAGTCTAGTTAAGATTCACACCATGAAATATGGTTCTTCCAAAAAAAAGATTGCAACAAATGGTGGAGGAACCTTTAAGATGTCTATTCCCAGGGGCTTTCTCATAACCCGTCCAGACCTAACTGATTCAAATAACAGAGGCAGGACAGGATACCATTCATTGTGAAGTGAACCTTGAAAAATATGTTGTGCCGCCCAGCAATACTCAAACACTCAAAGGTACATTGTGGAAAAGCTGAGAAAGGTTCAACTTTATGGATATGTCCTCTGATGTGCGAACCTGTCACACTTTTTTACCTACATCCATAGTTGTTTTTTGTTCCAACTTAACTACATAAAAACCAAGTGGAGGAAAAACGGATCACTACCAGGACTTGATTAAGACTGCTGGTGGTGAATATTTAACCAATCAAGTGCTTTGAGTTGCCAAAACATAACCATAAGAATCTTAATCGAGCATGTTTTAGCTGCTGGGAGCAGATAATTGAGGAAAAACAAATGAAGTAAGTTGACAGTCAATGTTGTGCAGGTATGTATAGTATGAATATTTTGTACTGGCTGTGACCAGTTCACAAATCCGTTCTATATAAACATTTCATTATTTTGACAGATAATGTGATTTGGGGGGCACTACATTTCCTAAAAGACTTCTTTGCAATTACAGATTAGTTGTATATGAACGTACTTTTAGGAAACGGGGTTGCTTTTACTACAGTTGCACAAAAACAGCATGTAAGACCTACTACAAAATGTGATTTCCAAATCATAGTATTCCTTTAATTGTTAAATTGTGATTTTTGTACAGTTTCAAACTAAAGAGCTTCCCTAAAAACCATAAGGTTGGTGAGGTGCCAACCAAACTAAAAGTCATTATCCTGGATTTGAATGCAAGACTACAGTGTTGCAGAGGCTTTTCCCATCCTGCCAAGAATAAAAAATGCTAGGGCAATATTGAATACTTGTAATTTATGGCAGGAAAAGTGGTCAAATACGCTTCTCTTTGTGTACAGTCAATGTTGAGCCAGCTAAGCCTCGGTCAGTTCCAATCCTGCCCTCTGGCCCAGTCGAACAGCCGTGACGCATCAGCGCATATGACAAGTGTGCAGGGCTTTCTTGTACCTACCAGCTTGCCATGTTACCAAGCACACACAGAAGAGATGCCGCCGATCATAAAGAAGTGGTAGACCTCAAACCGACCCATCCAATCCATGTGAATGTTAACAAACTAGAGTGAAGCTTATCCATCTGAGGACAGAAATGAGTGGATGTTAGGGATCCATTTCCTTTCATAACATTTCAAACTCAGGTTGGGTAAACTAACAGAATTTAATCTACTTTCATGAATGCTATTGAGTAGATTTAGTGCAGTTAACATGTTTTTAAAAAGACTCAATTAAAAAAGGACCCAATCCAGCCAAGTTATACAGATTTTAAAAATTAGCGGCTCTGTTGACTTTAAATTCAGTTTGTGCTGTTTTTAATATCTTAAAAACGCAATAAAAAGAACACTCATACGATAGCATACTGTCAGACTATAAAAATGAACATGACCTATGCGTTATTAAAGCAGGCTTGCATTATAAACTGATGTTTGATTGAGTTGGTTGACAGAACGGGGAGATTAGGGGAGTTTAAGTTCATAATGCAGGATTTAATCAGAAGCCTAAGCCTCTGAAAATAATCAAATTTGTAGTGAAAACATAAAAAAAATAGTGCCTTTGTGCTACTGTTGTAAACGTAGGTTTCAATTCTAGTCTTCAAGGATTCATCAGTGTTTTAAAAGTTTTGAAGGCTAGTTAAGGCGAGGTTGAGTGGAGCTCAAATAATGACCCAACACTTTCTACATTTTTTCATCTTTCATTAGGTTAATCAATGGTGACACTGCTAATACTGCTAATTAGAATTCGACTGAAACACAATAAACAGCTGTGGACATTTACCACCTAGCTCTGATTATTGGGGTCAGTGCAGCAGCTCAAAAGGGGAAAGTGTGTATCCAGATTGAAATGTATAGGAAATACTCACAACTTCCACAACAGGAACAACAACAGGAAGATCAATTGCCTTGATCGAATTCTACAAAACTGCACTGTATATTAGCCTATATGACTTTTCCTTATTTTTAAAGTTTATTTATTAATCTAGTTCAAACCATTTGATTTGTTATATGTACAATGTTTTATTTCTTGAGTTTTAAGATAGTATGTGTAATAACCATGTCTTTTATTTCATTTTAATGGATTGCATGCATTTTTACTGTAAATGGACATCTGGAGCATTTAGTAGAGATGCACGTTCACCATCAGTTGAAAACAGGTTTTTTTGTACTCCTCCATATGTGTAGTATATAGTTTTTGTTAAAAATGTTTTGTATTATGTGACATTACAGCATTTGAGAAGTATTCTGCACTGAACTTTTTTTTAATAAAAGCACACACAGTCTTTACCTCTAATATTCTTTAGAAAAATACGCCATTAATTAACATTCCAGCAGTTGGAATATAATGGACAAAACAGCGCAGGGACACATTTTAATGTAAGAAACAGCAAAGCCATTAGCAGCCTCGGCTTTCAGGTTTTATTTATATGTCTAGCGTTAGTTTCGTAACATTTAAATACATGTTTACAAGGTGCCAAGTATTATGCATCTTACATTTCAATTATGTATGTGCCTCTTAAGGGATAAAGTGAATGAGTGATGATGAGTGAAAAGCTATCAGGCTGAATGGTGAAGACTGGTGAGTGCTTCATATTTGGATCTGTTTCAGAGAAGCGTATTTTATATTTAAACCAAGAGATGCCTGAAATTACACTTTGAGTTTAGTTGTGCTGTTAAAAAGGGGCCTTCTGCTGCTTTAACTAATTGCTATTTCCATCCCACATGGAACGTTTTACAGGTGCCAACTGCGTGTTTTTAATTCTCTCTGGGGGAAGCCGGGTCTGGAGCCTTCAGATGATGAGTATATCACAGGGGAGAGCCGCGCAGTTAGGAACGTAAACGGGCAGGTGTCAGGTATAACTGGCAGATTCACGACTACCTCTGTTATCCGTGATTTTGTGTTTTTATTTGTAGCGTACCGTGTAACTGACAGATCTCACAAAATCATCTTTACTGTTTATCTCGCCCGTGCTACTTGATTTATGCGGCCATAAATAAATGATTCGTGCTTGTGTGTGTGTGTTGCAGTCATTATAGATTTGCTGCATCATCCCTGGTTTAGATGCTTTAAGAAGCAGCCTTAGAAGCAAGTCTCACCAATTTGACAACAAGCTGATCCGTTACACATTGTACCCCACCGTGCTGCGACTTCTATCTGTATGCATCTAGTCATGTGTGTGTGTGTGTTTGTCTTCACGTGTGGATCCCCCACCTCTCCTTCAGCCCCCCCGCCCCTCCTCCTCCCCCCCTCCTTTCAGTGTTACATCATTCTCCCAGAGGTTGTTGTCACCTAGCAGAACATCGCTTGGTGGTCTGTTCCGTCTGCAAACCTGTACACGCGGCTGACAAGCTGTTAGTGTTCAAATATCTGCTCATCGAAAGGCAGAACACACAGATTGACTCTGCCGCGTTGGGGGATTTGCACGTAGACACACTAACACACGCATACACACACACACACGTTCAGGTGCTTACACGGACTGGGAAACTTGCAGAGGTGCATATATATACACGCACAAACACATAGAGTGACAGGCTCAGCAACCCCTACTGCTTGAAAGTGATTATATCATTCTCCTCTGGTGTAATTAAATGCAATTCATGGTGCTGTCAAAATGTGCAGAGTACAATTTCATTTGCCTCTAAGGGACGCTGTACTGTACAGTATGTTGCATGAGAGAAGGGAGGGGGAAGCGAGAGACTAATAGTCAAGGGGAGGACAATGCTCTCTGCGTGTCTCGCTCCGTGGCATGGCCCTTAGGGAGAGCTCAACTGGTAAACACGTTTTCACAGAGCGGTATATTGCTTTTTCACAATTACCCATAAACAAGGCCTGGTCCTCTTCAATAAGATCTAAGGTATTTTTTTTTTTTTTGTAATTTTCTGTAATTTCTCCTCCAAGGATGTGAATAAAAATTCATCTGACCCAGAAACTAGCAGGGTAATAATGGATATAATTAACGCAGCGGGGAGACTGATATGATGTTTATGCCACATTTACCCTCCACCCACTACCCCCTTTTTCCTACCCGCTCTCTCACTACCAATTCCTCAAACTAGGGAAATATTCTGCCTCTGCTTCTCTAACCCTCCTCCCACCCTCCACCCTCCTCCATCCCCTCTCTTCTTTCTTTACTTCTTTAGCTCCTTCGCCTTGCCTCTGTATCTCTCTCGCCCTTCGCCCCCTCTCGCTGTATCTCTCCTCTATCTAACTCTCCCTCTGCATCTCACACGTGTGCTTTTCTCCGCCGTTTTCTCCGGTTCAACAGCACCATCCGGTGTCTCCTCCCTAAAATGCCATTTTTTTTTTTTTTTTTTTTTTTTTACATAACTGTTGTTGATGAGGTTTTCATTTTGAACATCTGCTCTTATCTCTTTTTTTCTCCCCTCACTCATTAAGGCCATTAGATTTTTATTGATGTCAGCTTTGTCTACGTATTAATGATTTATATGCGTGCCCGCCATAATAATTTTGATTAATTGGACAAGATTTTCTTGTTTGAGGTGCTTTCGAGGTTATAAGAGCAACCGTGACAGTATTTTATTTTATTCATAATAACAATAAAATGAGAAAAATAATATTCTTGTCTGGGTTACATCTTGTTTTGGATGTGTAAAGGTAAGAACAGATGGCCAGCAAGTGTGTGATAATATCAGTTTCATCAAGGAGGATTAGGGTTGTTCAGAGAAGTCTGACTTGATGCCAGTTCCTAAATTACAAAACAGTCTTTGGCATTGCTTTAATGTCAGTTCAATATTTGTGTTAATCCACTGAACTTCCTTGTGGTGGGTTTTTCAAATTTTATTATAATGACAATAAAATTCAAATAAATATGTCACATTTGCTGTACAGTAAGAGTATCTCTGACTTTTGGGATTTTGAACTATTCTGGCATTTACATTCTTACCTCATCGTCTTTGTTGTCGATTTTAACTGTTTTTTTTTTTTGACTCATTTGTGAAGTACATCTGTTCCCCAAAAACTAGTTTAAGACAAGATTATGTTAATTGAGGATGTTTGTTCTTTTTTCTAGCAACTCGAGTCTTTCACTGAGTCAGAGATGTCGAGCTACTAGCGCAGTGAGACAGACATGGTATTTGTCTAAAGCTGACGATTGTTAATTTAAATCCTCAGTCACTTAAGCTTTTTCTTAGCCTTTTGTAGGGTACTTTTTTTCTTTTTGGATGATTCTTATTCTGTTATACTGGAGAAGACAGTGTGGGATCATAATTACAAGTTGAAATGTGGTTCAAAATTAAACGTTTCAGCTTAGGAGTGATTCTAAAACAAGCTGTTCTCATACAGCGCTGACTAAGTTTACAAGAAACCCCCAAAAAACATAAAAAACTACAGCAATGCACTGATCTTTATATATATATATATATATATATATATATATATATATATATATATATATATATATATATATATATATATATATATATATATATATATATATATATATATATATATATATATATATATATATATATATATATAACAAGCTGAAGAGGACTTTTGGATGAGAGGCGAAACGTCTTCAGGAATCTAAAGCAAGTCCTGTTGCCCTTGACTTAGCCCTCATAGATATACCATGAGCTGGATGACTGAGCATCTTCACAGGCAGACATTGAAGTGGAGTGTCTTTTAGACTTCCACTTCAGCACTGGGAGATATTTTACCTCAGCGCTTGTGTGTGTGAGTGTGGATGTTTCAGCAAGGGTTAGGAGCCAATGAACTCATAATCCACTTAATTGAAAATGTAAATTGAAACGGCTCCCCTCATAATAATTATTGAGCCCTGGTTCTGAATCCTTTATTTATAGACTGCTAATGAGAATCATTTATGGGCGAGGATTTCTTATTTTGCCAATTTTAAACAAAGCACACTTCATGGAAAAGGACTGAATTCATAAAAAGTAATTGGCACTGCCTGTGCAAACTAGCATAAAGCTATCACTTTCCATGCCATGGCACACATGGTGCTCAATGTCAATTGGCTATTAAGTACCAACCTTTTAAAACTAAGTTGGAATTGTAACAGATATAAATGTAATAAATTTCAATGACATTATCATGAATATAGGTAATAAATTACTGTAATGTATGATATTAACATTTAACAACTGACTGATAAATTAGCTGTAAGAGTAAGTTGCATTTCACAAGATTCTCACTAGGAGGAAGCACTGAGCTTCCTAGCACCTACACTTTCCTGGTGAAGATGGAGAAGAACTTTATCAAGTTTAAGGAAATTACTCAAGTGTCGTCCGCCCCCCCCCCCCACACACACACACATTTCAGATGCATTATGGGAAGTGTAGGATCTTGACCTTTTAGACATCGGCGATGAAACCATCGCTGCACAGAGACTCCCAAACGCTATTGATTTCTGAATGAATGGATATTTGGCTCATTTTTGGCATTAAAAAAATTTTTTTTGGCCTCTCGTTGTTATAATTATGGGAGAAACACTGATTCACTATCCGTTCAGTACGTTCCGTAAACGCTCAGTAAACATTGAGTGCAGATAGACCCAGCAGTCTCCATTAGGTTGGGCGAGCTCAAAGTTGTGAAAACAACAAGGGTGTTTTGAGTACAAATTACAAATTATCCCCCATTTTCACAGGTGATTTGTTAGTCTGTCCCTCCCGCCACAGGAAATAATGGATTAATCCTGGAAAACTATTGATGTAGCACTTTTCTCCTTATGAAAGTAACATGGAGATTATTCGACTATTGGCAAATAGGTTTCCAGGTGGACAAGCTAGCAGAGTTAGCGTTACACTACTTAACTTAAAACAATTACTAGATGTGTACACAAAACAGTCTTTATGAACCTATAATAACTTTTAACTTGTAACAGGAGCATTTTTTGAATTTTCGCTTTCCACAATATCTTCACATGCTGACATGGTTTAGGTTAAGGAAGGGTTGTGGCTATGGAAAATAAAATAGGTATGGTTGAGGTCAGACAACTAAAATGCTTGGTTTAGGAGAGGGAAAGATCATAGTTATGGTTAATACAAAGGTGAATGTTACTTGCAGATCTTTGGCGGAACACAAACTCCTGTACTCTGCATTAAGGTCCCTGGCACGCAACATTGATGCGGATTCGTCCAATATGGATATAATTCCTAGGGATACTGGGCTGGAGATAGAGGCTACCAACTTCCCATTATAATGATAATAATTATACCAAGGCATAACACATAAATGAACTTTTGCTTTGTCCTCAGCCTCTGACACATTACTGTTACCCCTCATAATAACAGTGGCACCAGTATGTAATATTGTACCAAAAACAGTCCATGTAATTGTATTAGGAAACATCCAAATGCACTGACCCCTAAAGGAAAAGTCAACCCTTGCACTCTCACACTGTAATACACAGTATGCATCATCAGTGAGTCCCTGGAGGTATTTTGTGATGAGGTGTTGTAATACAGTTTTGCACGATGCCCATTTTCTCTCAACCGGCCTCATCTACTTGTAATTGCAGTTTGTGATTTAGTATATTTCCCATAAGGGCTTTTTTTCAGTCCCCAGAGAGCGGAGGTGAACTTCCGTTAGTAAAATGTGTTTATTAGAGACAGGGCTTCCATCAAAACATGCCTCTGGAAGAGAAAAACAGACCGAATGCCACATACAATGAGGCACCTGCTTCCAGTTTCATATTCATGATGCTCCATGGGGTTATGTTTATGAAAGGAGGGGATGAAATGTGTATGAGCAAAGGGAGAAAGGAAGAACAAGACATTCTGTATAAACTAAACCCTGAATTTACTTCAAAAAGCTGTATGTTACATTTTTGCATTGTTATATTGAAATCAATCAACTAAATAACCTATTAAGTGGAAAAGGGAGTAGAGAAAAGAAAATCTTATCCAATTAAAAAAATACTTAAATCACGGCATTGTCTTGTGGCACCCCAGTGTCCCTACAAATAATGGAAGAATCAGAAACCCATGAGCCCTTGCAATACCTGGTATTAAGTGCGCTTGTTATCTTGAATATACCCACACTGTGATCTGATGCAAACTATCTAGGTGGGGCTTGCATAGGGCTGGGAGATAGATAGTTGAAATCATTGTCGTGATGTAAATACACATAACCCTATATGGGAATGTATGAAAAATTACATAAAATAATGATACAAATGTTCTTATTCATTCAACTTATTGTTTCTGCTCTAGTTCTAATCAATGAATGGTGTTGCGCCAAATTAAGAGTTTCCTACTTCAGCTTAATTGTAATCATTGATTTGGACGACAGCAGTTTGTGGGATGATAACGATGCCGAGGATGGGGGTCATTCATTTTTTGCAAGGGAATATTTATAGCACTCACTGTCGCTTGCTTAAGCTAGCCTGAAGAGGCGGTGTTAGGTGACCTCTCGACATGCTGAGCGGTCTTCTTACGAATGTGGTCGCACTGTACAGATTGCGTTTACACCTGGCTGAGATCACGATCACAGGTGGAGCCTCCAGATGTGGTCTTGCAGAGTGCATTTACGCTAATTTACTGATATTATAATTAGCATTAACATGTGTTTTTCCCTTATCCGGATAAGAAATCCACATACAGATCACACACACTCTGTTGACTTCACCGCTGTGCTGTTAATGATGTCGCATTGTATGTTGGGTGACTCATTATTTGCAGAAATAAGACAGATGATCCCACAGGCCTAGAAAAAAAAAAAAAAAAACAGGGCACGTACCAATATTGTTTCCCACACTGTAGTGCTTATGTTTATATAATGTTCTGCTCCTTTGATGCATAGACTGGTAGTAACAGTGCAGCAAACCCACATACTGTACTGATAAAAAAAAAGAAAGAAAAGAAAAACAGAGAAAAAAAAAAAGCTATAGTTTAATTATGATAAACCCTACACCATCACCACCACCTATGCAAAAACACATCACTCCTGACGCCTAAGGAGCTGTGACTAAGCATAGAGCCTATACAGTCCGTTCCAGACAGCGACCTCTGATTGATGGAGAAATAACAGAGACCTGGGTATAGTGTTTTGGAAGACTTTGTTCTTGGAGAAGGCAGAAATGGTTCCCGAAGCTTCAGCCACAGTCTCTTAATTCCTCCCGAGCTAATGCTGTCTGGCAGCTGTATATACACGCATGCCATCATCTCCACCGCGCTGGATTTGTGTGTATGTTGCATGTGCGAGCCGCGTTCCAAGTCCTTTTTTTTTTTTTTTTTTTTTGCAGTTCCCCCAGATCGTTTCACTGCCACACAATGCAAGTGCCAATCCAACATCCGGCACAAGTCGGGACTAAGCTATCTGTGTCTGTGTGGCTGTGTCTGTCCGTGTGTGTGTGTGTGTGTGTGTCTGGCAGTCGGTCAGATACCTCTGTAGTGGCTCTGAGAACGTGAGTGGAGTCCCAAGTCGTCCACGGTCCCACAATGCTTCACTGCCACACAAAGGCGGTGTCAATCCACACAGGGGTCCTCCTGCTAACTGTCGCCAGGCTGCATAGCTTTACAACACCCCCCCCACCCCCCCCTTTCCAACAATGGCTTCTCTCGCTCTCTTTACTGTCTTTTTCAGCTGAAATCTTTTTCAGATCGGTCCGTCTCCCAAAGAGAGTGCCTCTTTTTTTTTTTTAAGACTTCTCTCTCTCTCTCTCTCTCAAAAGGAGTCTGCTTTTTAAATCCATCATTCTCTAAGGAAGTTCTTCAAAAAAGGTCTGTCTCTCAAGAAAAACTTTTCTTTTTTTTTTTTTATGTGATCATCTTGGAAAAACTTCTGCACTTAAATGAGCCCATTCTGAGCCGCTTTAAGTAGTCCCAACACAAGAGGAAACTTTTATAGATGTTATAAGAGATTTTTTTTTCTCCCCCCCCCCCTCATAAATCTCTATTATTTAGTTGAGGGTGAAACTTCTCTACACTGCAATTTCATGCTAATTTGATGCAGCCGGTTGTATTCTTTGCTCTATGTGTCGGCTTGCGAAAACGGTGCTCTGAACAAAAACCTAAAACGTGTAATTTCACCTTCTATTTAATCTTAAAATCCCACTCCATTCTGGTGTAGGTGGCCAACTCTCACACAAACTCTTCTGTGTTTTTGTTGGTTTTTTTTTTTTTTTAAAAAAAAGGTGTTAACACATTCATATCTACTGTATAAGGAGAATTATATCTGTAATCAGTGTTGTCAATGATGCAGATAAAACTCTTAATAACATTTCTAGGTGTTAAGACAGGAGTTGTGCGCCATCTCCTGGTTTGGAAAATTAACCACTTCCGCAACTGTTGTGTGTATATGTTGCTCTGTATCTTGGAAATCATGCAGGACCGATTGTCTTGCACATCATGATTATGAAGTCATCAGTAACCTTCGATCAACCACCTTTATATATGGAAGCAACAAGACAAGTTTGATCTGTTTATTGCTGAAAGGACACAGCAGACGTTAGATCTGAATATTGTCTATAACTTAAGATGGAAAGAAAGCAACGGTGTATACATCTGTGATATTTACACTGACATTTACACTATGTACACCAGTCCAGGAAATACAACAGCACAGTACCTGCCATATCTGTCATAGCAGAGTACAGACAGAATAATTAAATAGCCTATAGCAACACACACAAGCACAGCAACAGCAGGTTGCCATTAAATAAATATTTTTTTTCCCTCTTTGCATGTAGCCTACCGCAAGTTTTTTTTTTATTTACTAATGACAATTTCACAGCAATCATCAAGCTCTGAGCCACTGCAGGAACTGGGGTGGGGTGGGTGGGTGGGGGGCACTTGTTTTTCCCTCTCCTCCCCTCAAATAATACAAGCAGTATGGTGTATTTTTTATAGATTGGTGCTGCAAAAGTACACAGCCATGCAATACCATGATGACGTGACATCATAATCAAGCAGTATAGGTTCAAACACAGTGCAGTAGAGGGAGGGGGGGTTTCCTGTGTATATACTGAGCGCCCCCTTCTGATATTATACTGTATCACACACCTCATGTGCAGTGCAGCTGTGGCAAAGATTCTCACAGTAGGGTGGGGCATTTTTCAGTGCTACTACCACACAGAAACGAATATATGTTTATATTTATATGTTAAATTGCAGAGGGAGAATCTGCAAAGCTTATTTGTTATGCTAGGTTGATACTGTATGCACTGTGCTGTATGTCCAAAAAATGGACGAGCATGTTGTAACCATGCTACATTACAATTTCTGCTTATTAAAGAGGTTTGTTAACTGACATTATGGGAGTCGTAGCTGGAGATGCAGGCAGGATTCAATTAAATACGTACTGTGTATAAAACAATAAAGCTGCATGAAGAGATATTTAGTTGACCATATGGCTTTCAGTTTAATCACACTTGAGCATCTGGGCTGCATCTCTCTGAGACTTATTTCAACTGACTTGGGTTTTCAAATTCAACTGAGAGTGTTGGGTTTCTCACTCCATGACCATGAGAGAGAGAAGAAATCATCCGCTGTACAGTAAATGACGGATTCGAATAAGTTACATGTTCTCGTTTTGGATTAAATCCTGAAATCATTTTCGAAAACACAACTAATGGAAAGTGACAGCAAAGGTACAACCTAGTGAAAAGATGATCTAATTATATTATGGAGGACTTTGTCCTTCCTGCATGAGCTGGCATGCTAATAAGGGGGAAAAGTGTAGCATTCTTCAGTTTTTGATTTGAATTTACAGTGTTATGGCAGATATGATCATGTCTGACAGTAAGGCACGGCAGTTGCATCAGGAAAGAGTGAAGTTATTTCACTCTATAATATATATTTCACTTCATACAATAAAAGATTTAAAAGGTTGAATATAAGATTTATTGACTTGTAAATGACTGTGATTATTTAGGGTATGAAACCGGGTGGGGTCAGTGAGAGGAATATGAAGAAAATCCTGTTTGTTTACAGTACGGAGAGGATAAATTTAAACTAAAAAGAGGTGCCGTGGCCCGTGATAGCTTTGAATTTGGGAAAATTAGATTTAAGTCGCCTCTTAAGCCAAGTGAATCCTGAGCTGTGCTGACACCCGGAGCCATTTCACATTTATTTACGACCAGTTCTCATTATAAGCGTCATTAATACCCATATCCCCTTTAAAAATTCCTCACCGACTTAAACCAGCCTCCTCCAGCTGAGGAAAATCTGCTCGCGTGGTGAGCAGAAGCGCTCGCGATTCCCTTACAAGTCATTATCAATCTGTTCCTATCCTCCCATTCCTCCCACATGCTGGAGTGGGCAAGAGAGCTCAGATCTAAGAGAACTTTACATGCATTAAGCTCCCCATCTGTCTCTATCTCGTTCACACATGCACACACACGGAGATGTCTGCGAGCGCACTTTTATAGTCTTGTTCTACAGTGATACTTAGTGGATTAAGAATTAGACATTTGCAATACGGTTGGGCAGAGGCGGCGCTGTTATAATGGCAAATTATTTCACATGGTGGGTCGTGACATTTATTTCTCTCCGAGGGGTGCTCTGATCAAGACCTCGGATGAAATAGGAGGTAGGTCGAGGAAAGTGCAAACTTTGCCTTATTTTATCACTGAGGGGAGATCAATCACTGCTGCAGCAACAACCGGGGATACATTAACATTACAAGAAGCTTTAAAGGACCAGTGCGTAGGATTTAGAGGGATCTATTGGCAGAAATGGAATATAATATTCATAAATATGTTTTAATTAGCATACAATCACCTGAAAATAATTCATAGCTACATAAGTAGTGGATCCTCTTCCACAGCGCCTGCTATGTTGCACCGCCATATTTCTACAGTAGCCCAGAACAGACAAATCAAAAATCGGCTCTAGAGAGGGCGTTTTTCCACAAGTTTTGCAGCTTGGAAGTGGAAGGGAGGGGTATTCAGTTCAATCTGCAATCACCACTTGATGCAACTAAATTCTACACACTGGTCCTTTAAGAGGACCAAAATTATCAGAGTCCTTACATATAATCAAGAAGATTGTGCTGCAGTATCTGGATCAGATTTAGGGAATATTAATTCCCTGTAATCCTGAATGAATAATAGATACAGTACATCTTTCAGCTATATAATGCTCAAAACGTAGGCAACATGCATCATGACAACATGAGTAAAACTGGTGTGAAAGAGCTGATTCACAGTATGTAGAGAAACAGTTGCAGTTTTGGCTCATTTAAACCACAGGGGCCAGAATAGGGCCAGCTGTTGTTTCAGAGGGGCCTGTTAAATTGACTCTGTTTTGGAGCAGTGGAGAGGTTCAGAAGCCAAGTCAGACAAGCCATCTAAATAAATAATAACGGTGTCATTTAACTCACAAATTGTATTCAAAAATTCATATTGAATCATTCTGTAATGCAACACAGCCACATAAGATGCAACTAGTAAACGTATGGTGATCAGAAATCTGTTGTCTAACACACTTTTGCTACACTAAAAACAGTCATTGATGCATTGTAAAAGTTTATGTCAACATTAAAAAGAATCAATGCATGTATCAAGTGCATGACTTACACAGTCTCGTATATGTGCTTGGAGCAGGAAAAATAGCATACATTAATGGTATTCTAGTTATTTAAGCTAATGAGTCATTGTACAACACAGCTTAAAAACAAAAACAATAACAAAAGGAAGTGCCACAAACAGCTAGCAGACCTTCCGCACAGGCCCCTACACAGTCAACAGGTGGCTTAACAACCAATAAATGCAAAACTGGAGCAATTTACCAAATTACTCAAAGCCTCGGCGGGCTCTGTAGTGTATCTACTGTATGTAAACAGCAGCAACAACAGCTTCAGCAACAACACTGCAAGGAGTAAAATACACACAAGCAGCCATAGAGCAGCTCTTAGCCATAAGCAAAGAAAGCAGCCAGCAAAGAGACAGACAGACAGACAGACAGACAGATAGATAGAAAACGTATCTGACTCACGTTTTTTGACGTCTCTCCTCTTTCATGGGGATGAAGAGTCCATAATGTCCCAGTGCACTTGTTGTGGCGGTCATTTTGCTTGTTGACTGATAGCATCTCCTCTCCGTAACTAAGCCGGCTGGTTTAACTTATATCATTAGCAACTAACTAAAAAAACTATCATCAGCCGGTTGTTTTATGTAAATGGTTGTTTGGAGGCCAGAGTTTTATGTAATTGGCTTCAGAATTTATTCTTCAGAGACGTGTTTATTCACAGTTATGGCCGTGGCATGACCGTGACCGCAATTAATATATTCTTTAATCAAAAACGATCCAACTTAGATAGACTTTTGTAAGGGTGCAATACCGCGGTTGGCCACACAGTCGGCTTTAAAAGCCCTTAATGCAGGGGGGCGCTGTTTCACTCATTTGTAAAAACTGGGGGAGACAAAGCAGTGAAATAACACAAATACAATTACCAAACAGTATCTTAAAACGACTGACTTTGACCTGATGTGCTTATTTATACTCACATGACACAGGTAACACAGATAAGATGCTGTACACTGTAGTCATATGACATGTAGTTCAAAATGTTCCGAAAAGGGTTTTTAATTGCCTGTCTACTGATATTTAATTAAAGTGAAGAACTCTTTGCAATCTGGCCCTTTTTTCTATTTCTCTTAAACTTATTAAAAAAGAATGAGTTATTATTTTACTTTCAAAAAGCCCTAACTTGACTCATCTTAAATTAATATCAGCTTATTAGTATCGACCAATCTCCTGTCTTCCATTACTCAGCAAACTTGTTGGAGATGGTCCATAAGCAGTTAGTTCACTATCTGTCACTTCCTGTCTTCATGCTACAGTGCAGTCAGGTTTCCATGCCACCCACAGTACAGATTTCAGAAGTGTGTAGGACTTAATGTCTCAGTACTCATCTGCTTCACATCTTATCTGAAGGGACAGCATTACATTACATCTACAGAAATATATGTTGAGTAAGACTTTGTCTTAGAGGCAAAAAAAGGATGTCTGTTAGCTGACTACAGCAAATTTCTCCTAATAAGAAAGAGAAATTACAATATTTTACATCTAATCTATGAAGCCCTGCATGCATGGCCTTGCTCCTGCATACCTGTTTGACTCTTATATCATCTTGCAGGGGTCTTCTAGATGTGTATGGGCAAAATAAAAACATTGGATGAAATGGCTTTTAGTTTTTGCTGCCCAAGGTGCTGGAATTATTGCATGTGCTCCATCATTAACATTATTTAGGAAGTGACTCATAACAAACCTGCATTTTCATATGTACATATGACAAGAATTCCTCAAACCTACGTGACAAAATACAGTATGTTATTTTTCATTGCCTTCCAAAATGACTCATGAGCATTTTCTATTCAGCCCCTACAACTACCGCCCCAACAATGAGAGGTTGCTCGTCAGGAAAGCATAAACATAGTCCTTTGTAAGCATTTGAACAAGCAATTGTACTCCCCACGGAAAGAAATGTGATATATACTGTAAATGAAGTTGTCATGTTTGCTTGCTTACTGCATTATTCACACAATGTTATGGTTCATAGAGTTTTTCTGCACATATTGTCCTCCCCAAACCAACCTGTATCTTTACTTATTTACTATGCTTTACTTACATCTGACCTCTATCTTTTCAAAAGTAACCAATCCATTGTATGGATTGTCACAGGCAGAATCTACATCTCTTCTGTCCTTCTATTTTGCCAAAAAAAAAAGTATTTTGTAGAAGCTTCAGTGTTGAGCTTTTATCAAAGATAAAGTGAGGAAGAGGGTTAGCCAATGGGGAAAAAAGAGGACATTTCCTTTCTATCATTCTTCAAGTGTTAAATGATGTGTGGGTGTTATCATCAGCTTGTAATCCTCTTGGAGAGGAAATGTAAAAGTGGGAGACATGCGGGAAGAAGAATTTCTCAAGCACAAAAAAAAAAAAGCATGGATGATTTGCCATCTTCTCAAGGATGTGTGTGGGTTTGAACTTTGAGTACACCACGCAGTGCATCTGAATAGCAGTTCCAAGGTGGCCTTTCCCATACCTGTCATTAAGTGCATGATCGCAGCAAGGTCGGACCCAAAAGCGCTATTTGTCGACTTGAAACAGCAGTCTGGCAGCAGGAGAGGGAGGTCAGGAGATGCAAATACAACCACATGTTGTTAGTTGAAATCAGTTATGGTGACCCATGTTCTCTTATCAAGATTTCTAAAAAAGCAGAAGAAGAAGAATCAAGTAAAAATGAAAGGAAAAACTACATTTGTCCTTTGCACTCCTTCCTAACAGGAAAGACATATTGTTCAACCAGTTTCTATGTCGACCCTTTTGACAATATGAAGTGCTTGTATAGTACAGAAGGAAGTCTACTGGTGTTGCGAGAGCTGACTTACAGCCTTCGACTGCCTGCACTGCTAACAGCTTGCTTCAGTTAATGTGCTTGAAAGGCCTTCTGCAGTGTAATTGTTTGTTACTGTAATTATGGCCAAGTGCAGACCTTCTCAGTTGCAGCTGTGATAGCAGAATGACATCAGGCGTTGACCTATGCAACGCAGTGAAACTAATTCCAGTCATTATTTAGATGGATTGCCCTCTATGGAAAGGGTGGCAGCTCTGCAGGATGCACACAGACACAGAGTCTGAGAAAAAAAAACAAAAAAAACAAAAAACTGTGAATAAAGCAGATTTGTGCCCTCGGGTGAACACAGTGGTCAGGTTGATGTGTCCAGTAATTTGCCTGTAATCTGCAAGGTGTCAGAAAAAGTCTGAAATCAGCAAGAAATTTTAAAGTTTGTTAAAATGTTAGGAAGAGGGAGGAAATGGTTGAATCACCAGAACAAAATGTAAGCAAGAAATGAAGGAAATTGATACACCTTCCTGTATTCTTCACACCAGGAGAATGGCATTAATATTAAACAGAAGTAGCCGGGTTGGACTATCATAGCATGATATATGATGAACAGTTATGGCAGAGATTCTAATATATATGAGGACATTTGACAGAGCAACTTTTTCTGTCTCTGTAGGTGTTGATTTATTTCTTCAAGATGTAACCAATGCCAGCAATATTACCAACTGCCATCACATAATGCAGATGAATGGTAACATCTAGTATGTACTTTAGATTGGGTACATTGGGTACATCTGATGTCAGATGGTTCTTCAGTAATCTATGACCTTTGTCGCCCTCTACTGGTGAAAGAACTGACATTACAGGTCCACTGACACAAATGATGAAGGCATTTCATAAGGCTGCTGCAGCAGCAGGGATTCAACATTAAACAGCTTTATCATTTGTTTTTCTTTTTATCTTGAGAACACAAATATGGTATGACCGCAGGAAGCATCATTGCACAGCTGAAAAATGTCGTAACTCAAGAGAGATGCATGATGGGTAACATTTATTTATTTTTTGCAATAACAATGCAAACATTTTACATAAAATATACAAAGTAATATAAGAAACACACACATTACATGACTGAAAAAGGAGCAAGAAAAAAAATCTCACTGGTAACATAGACATAGATGGTCTGACAAGACTTTAAATAACCTATTGCTAGAAAATATGAGCAGAGCAAAAAAGACAACACACAAACACAGTCTGCTAACAAAAAAAAAAAGTCATGTTATCTAGTTGTTTGATCAGTTAAACTGAACGTTTTGGATTCCACATACTTACTTATAAATTTGACTACATATTTTCTTTAACATAGTGTTTGCAGACTGATATTTAAATGAAATTATCTTCTGATTTGCCAGCCCATATAAAGGACCGAGGAAACACGTACCATCTGCTCATGTAACTAACAAAACAATAATTGAATATTAATCTGTTAAAGCTAACAATCATAATTTACATATGGACACATATACACACATAATGAAAGTTCAGCAGCTTTATACTTGTTTATACTGCAGGCTGTGTACACTGTAAATAACCACTGACTTTATGTATATAAAGTAACTTATCACATTTTTTTACCCATTCAATATTTATTTCAGTACTCCCTGCACACTTACACACCTTTACACTAATTGTTTCCTGTTCACACTTGACAAAAACAGTTTTATGTATCTATTTTTTTTCACCTATTTGCTTGTACATAATAGTGATATGTTTAATTTATTGGATTTGTTGTCCTTGGTTTGGCTGCATGTCCATTTGTATCTTTCTGAAGATTGTTGTGTGTAAGTACATTCAGCAAAGCTGATTCTGATTAGTAGAATGTAATTTACTGCAGAACAGTTTTAATTTTCTTTCCACAACTTGCTCAGTCACTTAGGACCTAATGATGCACACCTGTTTTCACTATCACTGATTAAGCAGATGATCAATACCAACATCATCACATCCCCACAGTATACGGTTGACCCCTTTTGCATGCCGGTGCTCACCTTGCAAACTAAAAAGCGGAAAACAACTCATCAAAGTCATACCTGCGTTTGCCTTTTCTTCAGATACACAAGCGTCAGGTTGATTTGAGGACAACAACAAGGAAACAGTGATGATACATGAGAGTACATTAATACTGGGCTGATGGGAGGGTGCACACATCAATAATCCCCATCAATCTCTGGAACAAATTATAAACTGCGCTCATTTAAAATCCAATTATCCTCATTATTGTCAGCACTTGATGCATGTAAATGATGCATGAAATAACATTTTTTGAGGGCAGCGTCATCACGGTGAGTCAGGGTGTGATGACACAAAGGCGCCACAAGATGGAGAAAGAGTTCCACAGTGTTTTAGAGAAGAGCAAGGCAGAGGCTGCTTAAGTAGAGCAAGACTTTAATGCTGTGATGAAGTAAACATATGATAATTAGATCTCATTGAACTACATTTTTAGAAATTGATATAATGTTGTCATTTTCTGCAAAGTGGCCTAGAAAGAAATCATCTGGGAGCTGATACAGTTTTAATTTTGTGCAAAACATTCCAAAGCAATCAAAAGAAGTTTGAATGTGAGCATGCTTGTTTCTCTTTCAGTCTGCATGCGCATATATAAGTGTGTTTGTCATTTTATTTGCACAAATTTGGCATCCACCTTGCCCTTACTGTATAAGGTGCAGGTGCAAAGTACAGTACAGGAAGGTGGTTGTCATCCTGATCACGCCCCAAACTGTCCCAGTGGCTATAAATAATTTAATCTAGATGGGACATTCCAGAAAGTTGTTTTTTGTTTTTTTTTAAAGTGAGACTATATGACTTTTTCTAGAAAAATAACACATTCTATCTCTCACAAATCAATTCAATACACACAAGAGTTTTGCCGACCTTTCTTGGTCTGGTGTGACCGGTAGCTTACGGTGGCTAATGTTAGCTCATCTTAGCAAAAGTTCTTTTACTGCTGTTACACTATGTTTTAACATTTGTGGTCACAGTGGTTGCTGTTGCATAGTCTTACTTTAACGTATTTAGTGAAATAAACAATATCTACATGCTAATGCAATACATATGCCAACATATCTCCAAAGGCTTACCAGTATCTGTCTTTCTGTCAAACTGTAAATGAACTCTGTCAAAAATCACTTTCTAATTTGCCTTAAAATGGCTCTATTATAAGGTTTATACTCAGACTGTCTTCCAAATTCAGCCCAGTGAAAGCTTTTATCCATCATAAACATCACTGATGACTTATTATAGCCCAGGCGCACCAGTAAACTGCAACCGTCTCCAAGTCGCTCGGGTTACAAGATGCAGAGAGGGGATCCTGCCTTTTTAACATCAAAGTGAAAGAGGGACCACTTTATTTTGAGAGACTGACAATGCTGTGCGTGCACTTTCAAGAGAGGAGAGGAGGAGTAAGGATTAAGAGAAGAGCGCGGTGAAAGCCTCATCTGTAAACAACATGACAGTTACCAAAGCAGTAAACTGGGTTTTATCCCTGTTCTGTGATGGTTTCACATAAACACAAAGCAGAGCATCAGGTCAGACCCCTGTCAATCATGTCACTATCCTAAACTACTATATGTCTCACTGGATCTCAGGCTACTTTTTATTGTAATTTGCTTGTCACTTATCATCTAATTTGAGTTAAAGATCGAATTGGATAAAACATAAAACAGAAACCTTGTGCTCAAACATCTACCCTCATCGTCAGAGTAGTGTTTGCAGAATCTGTGCTCTTTTCTATGACTTTGAAGTTCATAAAGGCGGTTGAGTGTGCACCTCCTATCACAGATGGTCACACTGAACACGCATCACATTAAATTAGGGCCACACCACCTCCAGGATGCTTAATGAGCTGCTCTAAGTTCTGAACCAGTGCTTCCTCACCTGCACTGTGCATCCTGGCAGGTTGTTGTTCATTTAGTAGACTGCAGTATATATTTGGGCCTGAGCCCTACATGTAGTTGGCAGCCAATCTGCCTATAGTCAACTCTCAATAGCTGTAATGAGAGCTATAAATAGTACTGTAATTGCTCTAAAAAGTACTGTACTGTACTATACTGTACTGGTTTAACTGGTTTAATATGGATTAAGGAGTAAGTAAAGTTTGGACATACTTTCTCATTCAAGTGAAAGGGAAGGTGTGTCCAAAAAAGGTGATGTGTATGGTGTTAATATGCAACAAGAACCACTAACAACATACAACTTTGCAGTAGTGGAATAACTATTTAGATCCTTTACTTAAGTAAAACTACAACAATGTAACAAAAATTCTATTATGGCTAAAAGTCCTGCACTGAAAACTTTACTTGAATAAACATGCAGAAGTATTTTTAGCAAAATGAACTCAAACAATTTAGCATTGCACTCCTATGACACTGTCGAACTCAAGATGGACAGTTGGAGATGAAAAAAGGATCAAGATTGATGCTGTTTCCTTACTTCCACACATTCTTCCTTGTCAACACCTGGCGCCTACATTACCCACCAGGCTAAACAGGCTAGTAGCGGCTAATGTAGCCTCTAGCTTCAAATAGTAATAAGGAGTGGGCTACAGATGTCTGGTAACCTCACTTCTTTCTAACTCCACACCCCCAGATTTGTTTCATTTTCAAACTTGTAGACCTGAGCCCCAAAATTTGGCATGAGTAATGTCACTCAAGGCAATTTATCAGACTTTGTGCTGATTTATACAACTTTTTTTTCACATTTGCAGTAGTACTCCCAAGATCTGTGAAGAGATTTTATAACTTTGAAGGGAAACTCCACCAATTGTACACATCAAAGTAAAAGTACTCATTATGCAGAAGAAATGGTTGATAAATGTATTTTGTTATTCTGCTGCTGCTGATTTATCAGTTGATTTGCATATTGCAAATGCATTCAGCTTGGGTGACCAGATGAGAACGGGTGAAAATTCAGAACAGGGGAGTTGGGGGTGGGCGCGGTCACGTGGCCACAGTGGGCGAGGGTCCTCCACTACATTACATACAGTGTCAACTGTAACAGTAAAACACATGAAAGTCAAAACTCAACGCTAAAATGTATTATTTTTGCTCATAAAGTCAACTGCCTGTCATTCGGAAAAAGGAACTGTGTAAATCATTATCTGTTACATTAAATTCATTTCATTTTATTCATTTCATCAGTGCGATGCCTATCACATCTGTCTACGTGAAGCACATGTCAGATTACTCCCACTCCATGGCTGCCTGCAGCTACACTTCCCTTGCCCTTGCGATACTGTATACAGCTAAAAAGAAACTACAACAGCCATAATTCGTGTAGACTACGGACATAACAGTGCTCATCTGTAGGCAACACCAAAAGAATGTTTCACAACCATCAATCTTTAATGTTTTATTAGGCTATAACTAATCAAAAGTCAGGTTTGGTCTGATTTTCGGCACAAACAGGAAAGGATTCGGGACAGCTGCTTGTAATTTGTGACTGTTCTGAATGTGTAGGGATGTCTGGTTACTCTACAATCAGCCGTTTGTAATTTTGCCCAACAACTCTTGATGAAAAGTATGGGTGTGTTAAGCCATCAAAAACCTGAATCAATTAATAAATCCTGACCTTGACTGCAAATGTTGCCTCCATTCTTTCACACTATAATTAAGAAAAGCCTTATCCTCTTTTTATCTCTCAAAATCTAGTGAATAAAATAGTTTGTTTCACTCTAAGATGCTTTCACAAACTTCAGTTATTTTCTCCAATTGCTTGAGTAATGAGTGGGGTGTTGCACAGATGAATAGACTTTTTTATTTTTGTTGTTTTCCTGGTGCTTAGCAAGCCACGATTATCTATTCATTATCTGTTTGACTTGAGTGGTACAGCCATATTGGACTAAAAAGCATCCCATTTGCTTGTTAATCCCAGTGCAATAGTGCTGTTTTGGAAAGCCTTAATAGAATGTTGGAGAAAACAAGTTATTTAAGCCTTGTTTTATGTTGTGCTGCAAAGTGCTTGCAGTACTGCAGTGTTTTGTCCTACTTTTCCTGTTTTGCACTGACCATAGGCTTCCCAAGGCTCATGTGAATGTTGCAGTTGTTGGCCAGATATAAAACTCATAATGTCACGTGCGGTTGCCAGCTGAGCCACCAGGAACCCTACAGGCCTTTGTTTTATGACTCAGATGTGATTTGGTTCATTTCATTTATTCGGTAAAGCACATAAAGCACAGAGAAAATCAGCGAGAAAGGCAGACTTGTTCTGTGTGGTGGTGAAAATGAGCAGGATGTTCCAACATTAGGTGTAAGATGTAAATCATACTATATTAAATCATAGCTTTTGGATACTTCTCTGTAATAAATGAGTGTGTATGCAGGTGCAGGAGCCATGTTTTATCTCTAATTTAAAAATTCAGCTTATATTTTCCATGATGTCAGACAGCAATTTATTCAAATATCCTGAGTATATTAAAGCATTTATTGGAAATCATAACAAATCACACGATTACACAGTCCGGGACATCTGGACATTCTAGATTAGCACTCCAACTTCTGAGTTTCAATATTTTTTTCAGATCCTGGTGAATATTTGTGTTCACTGTGGACAACACAGACACAATTGCTTCCAGCTGAGAGGTGCTGAGCTAGCTCTCCACATGACCTTATCTTTACAATGCGCCACTCTGAGGCGATTTACTTCAAAAAAAAATTGTGACACCAAATCCTGTTTAGCACAGAAAATAAATTGTGGATGTCCTGCGTCGCTGGTACTCCCATGCGTGTGGGTTTGGCCATATGTGCGGGCTATATGTGTACAGCAGCATTTTGTGTCCCTTTGAAGTCAAAACTGTATGACTCATTCATTATCTGAGGAGGGTTTTGCTCCTCCTAGAGGTCATTGGCAAGTCAGGAAGAAACTTTGCCTCTTTGTGGTGTAGATACATTAAGCAAAAGTCTTTTTTTTGTGTCGCTCTATAAAAATATGGAAAAGGCGATTATGATATGAATTGCGAATCAATTTTAAATGTCTACTTTTAATGCTTTATTAGGTGCTATTCCTTGATTACCTGCATTCTGTCCTCACGCCACTCCGGTCTTCATCTCATATTTGGATATGGTTAATCAAATCAAAGATTGATCACTGGTTTCTATGCCCAGACAGGTTGGGTGAGTGGAGCAGGCAGGTGGGTGTAAATTAATGCCGTCCCAACAGCATCAATTCATCCTTAATGTCCCAGCTGGTGTCAAACTGTCCACAGTGTGAAACATAAAGTCCCAATTATTCAAATGCAGCTATAAAGTAAACAAGGTTAAATAAATGAGGTTGAATGATTAAGTGCTTTGGTTATAGATAGGTATTAAGAACAAGTTCATTTCCACATCTTCTAAACCCACATGCGACTTAAATAGACACGCCACGCTGCATGAGTAAGCTCGTCTTTGTTTGGACACTTCTGAGCCACTATGAAATTGGGATAATGTGATTAATTCCCCTCATCTGCAATTATACGCTGTGACATAAAATTGTTAATTATCATTTGAGAACATAATATTATATAGGAGAGGTATGCTTTTGTGTATGTGTGTGTGCATCTTGCAAGGCTGAAGAGGTTATTTTCAAATTGTAATCTGTGACACATTAATGATTACCTGCATACAATTGTAGTTAAAAAATGCAGTCCAGGGTTTTAAAAGCTTAGTCAGCTTCAATCAGTACTATATTGAGATAAATGTATAATTTCAACAATATTTTTGTCATTTCCTTCTTGAACAACCAATACTGTCTGGCAGTTTTCTGATCCGCTGCCCTAAAAGTCATCTTTCTGATGTCATAAAGTTATCTCTTCCTAACTCTTTTCCTGCTTTGTCCCTTGGTAGTGGAACGACTTACTGTACTCTATGAATATAAATATAAATAATGATAAAAATCTATTTTTATGCCGTGCTGCATGCACCTGCGACCCTGTGTCAGGTGGAATTTGGAAATGAGCATTGTGGCACTTATTCTTGGCAGATTTTCCTTGATCTACTGTGGTTTGGATTGTACCTCGTTTGTTCAAAAGCATCTGCCAAATGAATAAATGTCATGTAAATGTAGTCTTCCCTTGTGCTCAGAGAATACAAATTTGTAATAGAAAGGCTGTTTTAGAAACCAGGGGCATGAAGTTGGTAAGACATGGCTGTTTACCACAAGTGTCCAACGAAAGGTTTTATTGTGTTGCATTTGGATTCTGAAGATTTGGGGCTAAAATATTTAAAGCCTCAAACCTAATTATGGATGACCCTTGTGAAATAAACAGGATTAATTTCTCAGACTTTAGAAAGATCCCTCCAGAGCAATAGAAGACATTATACAACTGTTTTCACAGTTTAGAGTAGTACTGTCCAATTGAGAACCATAATTTATTAGCCATAACCATCATTTTTCCCTAATCTTAAGTGTACCGTACTTGCAATGCACAGATGTTGTTGAGTTATTAACTGTACTTGGTTTTGCAAGATCATCAAATATCAATGTTCTTGTCTGGTGATCGAGTCGAAAAGTCTAGATATCTCAACCTCTGTTGTGCCATTTTTTTTCTTGTTCAAGTGTATTTTCCAATAAACTGGAAAATTTCTTCAAGGTTTGGTTCAGTTTGACAACAACTTGGTTAAGGTCATGGGAAGACAATAAATCAGGATCATGATGCAACCCGCAGTTCCTGTTATCATAGTCAGTCCTTTTTATTTGCCCAACCATCCACTCAAACCTCCTCCAGATGTAGTTCTGCAAACAACTTCATGCTATTTCCAAATCTGGTTTCTGAAAGAGAACAGGTCACTTTTCAGGAAGACATAGATAAAAAAAAAAAAAACGGATGTTTTTCTGGTGAGACAAGTCAATAATTTTGTTCAATCTTGTTTTGTATGACATCATTCTTATCAACTTCCTTTTTATTTTGAGCAATTTACAACGATTTGAATTAGAAAACTTCACTTCTTCTTACTGCTAATCAGATTAAAGTAGCTGTAATTGTTAAAATCATTTAGTCCCTAACACTGGTCTTGGTAAAACAAGGTGTGTTCGAGCATACATCTGTGCATGTGTGTGTGGTTGCACGCTGACGCCTGCGCTCATTGTCAGGGGATTAAGTCCACTAAGCTAATAAAGGATTTTTGTAAACTCCAGATTAATTGGGATTAAACACTTAAACATTTTAGGTCTTGTTGGGGAGTGAAAAGACGGTGAGAGAAAACACTTTTCACTCCAGCACCGCTCACTGAGCCCTCAGGGAGAAAGCATTCATACATTGTGTGATGCCTGCCACTTAAGAATAAAGAAGGCTGAATGAAGGAGCCCCAAAGCATTAGCCACCTGTGTGTCTCTTAATACCCTTTTGTCTATGCTGTGTGTTTGAGTTCAGAGTTCTCATCAATCTTCTGCAGTTATTCCTTGGAAGAAGTCAACTGATAATCATACCACCAAAGTCTGGACAGCGAGTGTGTAAAATTGGACCTTTGTGCATGGATGTCCGCCAGTCTCCAACAACACCTTGGATAGTGTTGCGTGAAATGAAGAAACAGGGGAGGGATGTACAGTGGTGCAGCTGAGGTTTTTTAGTGGGTATAAAAAGGGTTTAAAGTTGGGAGTGGTTGTTTTCAAAAATCCTTGCAACTTATCTGCCCAATTTCTTTTTGACAGTGAGGGCCGTTCCGCTCGGTTGCACTTTATTTGTGTCCACAAGCCCTATTAGCTTCTGAAGCTCAGGCTCTTCAAAGTTTCAACATTCACAGGAACTCAGAGTTGCTCTATACCTGTAATTGCTTTCTCATAGCCATATTTTGGCACAGAAAAGCTGTAATTGTATTGTAATTTTCTCAGTATTGGATTATTGAAGTTTAAATAAAGCTTTTTTTTAGCTGTCATTGTCATATTGATGATTTATTGTATTCATAATTATTTATAAGTCTTTAAATGTATCTTTTCCAACTAAATTGGTTATTTTCATGTCTTTATTTAAGTGGAAATGTTTCATGTCTCCCTTGGGGTTAAAAAACTTTTTACCACTCTCACGCTTATGAAACCTTCTTAAAAGTGCAGAACATATCAGGTCAAGCTGAAACAAAGCTGCATAGCTTCTGAAAAGCTTAAATTTTGGACAAAGTGAGGACATACATTCAACACGCCGTGCTGTAACAATTCACAGTTGAACTTTCATTAATCCCATAGAAACAGTATTTCTTCTTCTTGGCCCCCTGAAACCACTTAACCAGCTCCTCCACCAGTCATGCAAGACTCTGCTTCGAGCTTTACTCTTTCACACCAGGTCCAGTTGGGATAATTTATTTTCTTGACACATTGGATCACGTGCGCAGGAGTAGAGCTGGAACAAAAACATGCACGGCAGGTGGAACCTGAGGACTGTGTAGGGAAGCACTGTTACATAATTGGAAAGAATAAACAGATTAATGAATGGGCAAAAGAGCTAATCAGAAAATTAACCTCATGAACCTGAGGCTGTGTTTCACACACTGTATTTGTAGCCTCATAGTGCAGTTACTACATGTCTCAGCCAGTCTGAGCCAGGCTGCTGTATATTGTTCTGAGGACAGGTTGTTTCTAGAATGGTTTGCTATTACTGTTGCTACATTGATTTAACACTCAAATTTTTAGAAAATATTATAGTTTTTGAAATAGTTTATTTCTTTCAGAATTTCCAACAGAAGCAGGCCTCTCAGCTGTAGCAAGCTAGCTAATTAAACTGACATTAGCTTCATGAATTAATGCCGTCTTAGGCTAACTAACTGCTAACTGCTACCTCTAAGTAGCTGACTAATTTTAAAAACGACAAGCCTGTAATAGATATATGTTGAGCTACAAGAATGAGGCTAAAGCTGCATGTTATCATCCTCACCAGTTGATGAATCATTTAGATAACACAGAAATATTACTGGAGTGTAAAACTCCTTGCAATAAAGAGCAAGGAAAGGTTTCACAATTGATGTGCTATTGTGAACAGGGCTTTTGTAAAAAGTATAAAATGCTTGTTGGCCTCGGAAGTAATTTTGGGTAACAGGAGGTGACTTGTTAGCCGGACACGCTAATGGTTTCAGCTTACACTAGAGCAGATAAACACACAGTTTAATCCACGCTCTTGTATTTTTGGTGTTGGGAAGGGTAATAAGACACTTTCTACAGCCCTGTGTACACCACTTCAACATGTGGAGAAATCCAAAGCTTGACAGACCTGCTGTGCAGAGTTACTGTTGCTAAGCTATGATTAGGCAATCACTGTTCAGGGAGGGGTTTAACCAATTTTCATTTGGCATGCAAGTGTTACAGTTTGACGCACATGTTCAAGAATCCTTTTATGAAGAGAAAGTATTGACACAGATTGCTTTTTAGATGAAGAGATATGAACACTTTCACATAACTTTAGCTTGTTCAACTGGAGGCTCCTGGCTAAGCACGGTGAACTCCCAGGATGCCACTTACAGGTACCTCATTACTCTATTTGCTATCTTATCGGCGGAGCTAGAAATTTCAGCAATGTCATGACTGACCCTTGGGGCTGTTTGGGATTTTACAGTCTGTAAATTATATTTATGCATGATGAGAGTGGCGCCACCTGAAAGACAACTGTCTCTTGCTCGCTGTTGCTGCACTGTAGACAAACATGATGAAACAACACACTTTAGTCCTTCACCTATTCATTACTCCCACTCCCACCGGGCACAGATGTATCAAAACAACAGGAAATTGACAACAGGAGATGACAGATGACAGATGTGTGTGTGCTTGTCTTTATATTTCTGCACGTACGTTCCACATCAGGGTGTATAATTTCTATGTGTCCCTGCTGTTTGCATGCAGTCCAGAAATGGCCCACGGGATAAAAACCTATGGACAAAAACTGCTCTCCCCCAGCCTTATGATTCGCTTGATTATCCATACCGCTCACCTCCAAGTGACATGACACAATATGAGAAATGATGAATACAGCCACTCTTCAACTGTATCAGCGGTGCCGGGAATAAAAAAGACAAACAAACATGAAAAATCCTCAAATAGGAACTTCTGTTTGAAGAGGTATTATTGAAAATGCCTCACTGAGCTTTATTCAGATTCTTTGTCAGCCTTCAAAAGCCTGTTCTCAAGGGGTTTAGTATCAAATCCTGGACATGACAAGTAATGGCTATTTATAGTGCAAGAAGTGTTGAATAATAGCTTATTAGATCATTCATTCTGAGCTGAACATCTCAGCGTGACAATGAGGCGATCCTGGTTTTGTCTTCTGTTTATTTTTAAGGGAAAATCGTGTTTGATGCTACTGTTTACTGACAAACATCAAAAAGCCAACACAGGAGGTTGGTGGAATTATCTTTTTCTCCCTTTTTCCGGTCCTTCTGTACCTCTTATACACCACTGTGTACATTAGCACCGCTTTCCTTCAGCTGTTTAAATCCCACCAGTTGTTTAATGGGCAGGAGAATAGGAACATGACCAAGTACAGGCCTTTTCTGGCACCGTTTTACAAGCTTTCATATAAACATGACTCTGGGGTCAAGTTGTCGCTAAATGTTCTTCAGTGATGTGGAGGATGAGAGTGTATGAATACAGGACTTTGTGGGAGTAATCCCTCCATTGCCATTGCAGTGGTCGTCATTTTTTCTATCTTTCCCTATACACCTGCTTCCCTTCTTTTTCTCTCATCTCTCAATCCATTACTCCTTTTTTAAATTCTGGTCTCTCTTCACTTCCCCCTCTTTCTTTTATCTATCTCTAGCCCCTCTCTTCTGGTATTCTCTCATGCATGTCCCTTCCATCGCACCCGTCCGCATTTTTCTGACCACATACACAGTACAGTGAGGACACCGTATGACTGCAAGACTCACTTGTCTCCCTCCTTCCCTCACACACACACACATACACACACACATACACACACCAGTAGGCTCATGCAGGGTTTTATCACAGTCAGCACTGAGCAGTTTGACAGTGAGGAACGAGCCTGGTTCCCCAGTTTGAAAAAGAGGATTTCCTCTGGGGCATGGTTTCTCAAACTATAGATTTGATCCTTAAATAGTGCATAGTGGTAATATACTTTAATGATTATTTTGGCCAGAATGAGAATCTAAATTTCTTATTAAGGTCACAGGCTACTTAAAGCTTGAGAACTGTTCCGACTTGGTTGTCCTGGATCCTTTTAAACAATTACCGAGGATAAAGAGCTGTTGGGGTTTTGTTTAATCGACATCTGGTAAAGTATTAAAACAAAACAAAATGGGAAAAAGTGGTAATTGCGGGATAATTGTACATCAAATTTCCCTCAGTCCTCTAGATTCGGAGACTAAAAACGACTACATTTCATTTGTTACAGGAAGATTACATTATTTTCTTATTAAAATAATGTCATAGTTTCACTTCAAGGTTTGATCTTTAAATGACAGGTGCTTAGAAAACTCAATGACTCAGCCATCATGTGACTTTTTTGCTCACTATATACTGATACTGTATTGATAATATGCTGTATTTGTTTTCTGCCTGTTATTTTAATGGCTTTCCTGCCTGCCCGAAACAGATATTTTGACCACTATGGGACTAGATGGTGAGATTAAATATAAAGCAAGCTCTCTCTAGTAGAGCTGTACAGCTGACAGAGGAGTTTTTTTTTTGTCACCACAGCAAGACAGGAGATTCAAAGTGAAGCTTTTCACCGATTTGTTGAACATTTTTAATAAAAACTGGGAGGGGAAAAAAAACAAAACATGCCATTACATACTTAAAAGTTTAACTCCCAAGCTGTCAACCGATCCTCCCTCCAAGGTTCTCTGGAAAAAACAAAGAAATGACAGTCCTATTATACCAAGACACTGTGCCAACTGTTCGGGAGACACCGGACGGAACAACGGGGCCATTATCCATAATTAATAGCCCTGTGGTTGTTTTAAGCACCAGGCCTATGCATATTTTAAAGAAATATTCAGTGAATATGTTATGTATAGGACTTGTAAGAAGATTGGACAAAAGGAATCAGCATCCCAGAAACTGATGTGAACTTCACTTCCTAGTGTCTGCACATTGCTCTCTCCCAGAGTGCTCAGTTGCTAGGGGACCAGAAGACTAATTTGGCCATCGCATTGAGTATGCAGTTCAAAGGCTTTCCAGAGACATTTTTTGACTATCATTGCAGGCCAGAGACAGTCCAAAGGGAAACATAAGCAATTTGTCACATCAAGATTCATGCATTCGTGGTATCTCGGTGCTATTTTTGATGAGACAACAGATCTTGTTAGGGATGTCTTGTAGGCTACACAGGACCGTATGAATGTTTTACAATACATGTAGATAATAATAAACACACAGACATATTGTTGTAACTGCCCAGAGCTGTTGTATTAAATTGACATAATTAGCCAACAAGAAGGGAGTGAGTGAGTAAAATTAAAGTAAAGCTGCTCTTGAATCAATATTTTGATATTTGCAATGGATGAAATGACTATGTGTAATGTGTATGGAAAGATTTTGTGTCTTTGAACAGCAACTTTAATGTTTTGGTTCAGTTTTTCTGGCAGACAGACAAAGTTAACAACTCGCTGGTGAAAATATTTGCAAGTAAAAGTAGCCAGATATTTCCCCTGGAAGTTGGTGGTAAGCAAGAAACACCTCCAAATGAATCATTACACAACCATCATAGCTATCTACTTGAAAAAAAAGAAAGAAATTGAAATTGCACAATATTTTCTGATTCAGATATGTTATGTGAAAGGGGTTGTACATAGTGACAAACCCACAGATGATAAATACAATTATGCAGTTCTACAGAGTGATTTAGTCTCTTTGTAGCAACTAAGTTAGCAATTATCTGGTCAACATAGTGATTTAACCTCTTAGTAGCTACTAAGTTACTAACTAGCTGGTGAACATATAGTGTTTTAGCTCCTTAGTAGCAATTAAGTTAGCAACTAGCGGGTGAACACAGCATTTTAGCCTCTTTGTAGCAATTAAGTTAGCCACTAACTGGTGAACATAACGTTTTAGCCTCTTAGTAGCAACTAAGTTACTAATTAGTTGGTGAATATATAGTGTTTTATCTCCTTAGTAGTAATTAAGTTAGAAACTAGCTGATGAATATAGTAGAGCATTTAGTAGCTAAAACATCATCATTTGGACAGAAACATGACTCAAAATGAATGCTAATGTTGCTCCATGAATGCTGATGTGTAAATAAGTTCCTCTGCCACCGGTGAAAAAAAATATTACAGAAGTTTTTTTTATTTGTATAGCCAAATATCACAAATTTACTTCAGGGGGTGTTAAGTTAGCTGTGGAATCATATTTTAAAAATGCTAACATTATTTTAAGAAATTTAAATAAATAAATAAAGAAGTACAATAAATAAATATCAAACCATCATACGAGATGACATCCCATACTCAGCTTTCCTACAGCAGCTGGTGAGCGTAATGTACCTTATGGGGGAGCCTTGCATGTGATCCTCACAAGGCAGTTCATACCCCGAGGCAGCGATCACACCAGCCCTTTCATCCCTTGACTTTTGTTTTGCAGCACCTTCGTGGCACGATCAGAGTGTCAGCACATTCACAGGCACTCAACGTTGTCCTTCCAGCACACAATCAAATCTGTTTTGATGCTTCCAGCTTGTCATTTAATGCCTCAGTGAGGTACATGGGCAGGCACACAAACATCATTTTCAAGAGGGACTGTGTGAATAAAAAAAAATAAAAAAATAAAAAAAACGCTGTGAGACAATAAATGCCTGCAGCAGAGAACACAGCAGGAGTTCCGTTGATGGGTAGATGCCTGAAGCGCTGACAGCTTTCAAGAGACAGTGATTGCCTTGTTGGCTTTCTCTTACATTTCAGGACTGAAGTAACTGCTTTTGTAGTCAGAGCAACATTACAATGTATTATACATATTCTGACACACTGTGTACTTCAGTGCTGTATTGCAGCAAAGCATTAGGAAAACTTTTCTCACCATTCTTAACTTAGATGTGGATAATTGGATTTGTTAAAAATAAAGGAATTCTATGATTAAAGGCTACCCTCTGTTGTTTATTTTCTCCTCTCATATTTCATGTTTTGCTTTTGTTTCCCATGCTGACTCAATAACTTCTCCTCATTTGTAGGGAGCCGAAAGGACAAACACAGGATCTCTTACACAATACTGGAACACACACAGTCTTGCTTGGACGCATGAACACACATGCACAGACACACGCACACACGCTGAGTTTGGCTAACAACAGTGCCCTCTCCTCTTTCATTAGATCCATGCACAGGTGCAGAGCGTGCTCTGTGCTGATGAAAAATAATTTATCAAAGTCTGTGGTGGCATTGCAGCAACCTTTTTCTCCAAATGTCACCTTCAAAGGGGACTCCTTGCTCACGCATTATTGTTCTAAGGCTACAGAGCCCAGAAAGTGCCTGGGGCAACTAAATGAGGTTCCTATTATGAACGCTATGATTAAGTGTCCCCTGGTGCAGTAACAAATCCACAGCTCACCTCACCCCACCTTTAATCTACATTGTCTGCCTGAGAAAAAGGCAAAGTCACTCTTCTCACCTATCAAACTTGTTCTTAATTGATCGTGATTTTACTTTGTTCAAGACTTTTATGGCCCTTTAGTGGTTCTGGCATAAATGGTGCTGTGGTTTCTTACTCAGTAAGTGTAACCTGAACTGAACAGCACCAGTGGTTTCAGGTAGCAACACTGTCTCCTACAAAATATGTATTTGCATTAACAAATGTGTTTTTGCTGCCTGGATTATAGTAGTGTGACATCCTTATACTGCAGAGACATCACAGAGAGGTTAGGGTGGATTGCTGGGTGTCTTAGAAGACTGGAGTTAACATCCTGGGTTCAGTGTGTTGGGAAATTTAGGCCATTAACACACTTGTTTAAATGGAAACTCCATTGTTTTTATACATTACTCATCATAAGTAGCACTACTTAGTTGTGCAATGTCCTCTGTGAAACTGGCGGCACATTTCTTAAGTTTCTTAAGGAGCAGACAAAAGGAAACTCACTTCCCATCCATTTAAATTATAAAGGGGGTGAGGTGTATTCACTTGTAGTCATGAATTTGATGCCTTGTCTGACCTAGGAGTAGCGAGGCTCTGAATGCTGTTGTTAGCCTGCTAGCCATGCTAGCTCCAGGAGTTTAAGCTAACAGGCCCACCTATGCTATTTCCTGTCCTGTCTAATAACCCTACTGACATTAGGGTTATTTTCTAACCATAGTGATGTCACTAGGGGGTGCTGTCATCAGGGTTATCTCCACTTTGGCTTGGACACTAAAACTTTTCAATGACACTTACCACTAAGGGTAAGGGTAAGTCTAATGAAATATATGCTTTCGAGCTGCACCGTGGGAGGTGTAGGATTCAGTGTATTTATAGAGCTTGACCCAGGGTTGCAGAAAGAGAGTTAGCTGTGTGAAATCACATTGCTAGTCTGAAAAAAATAGAATTCCTAGCATGGTTTAAGATGTGCATCTTTTTATCCTCTTGTCCAAGTGCTATTAAGCAAGGCACTTGGTTCCCAGCTGCTCTGATTGCACAAGACCCTGGTTATACTGAGCAGCTCCCATATGAGGCTGTAATTTTATACACGAGAGGCTGCGTGCTACTCTCAAAAACAGGCAAATCCCTTCCCTGGAGTGTTCAACTGGGTAAAGATCTGGCAGTTTAGACAGCTGTGGCATTGGTTTGATATGGTTTTCATGTTCATCGAACTGCTGAATGACCATGCCCCGTGGATGACAGCGCTGTCATCTTGCGAGAAAGCACTTGCATCATGGGGAAACTGTAAAAACCTATAATAGAGTGAAGGCGATCATTATTCAGCTGTGCTTACCTTGCCCTCAAGGGGGTTTTAGTGAGCGAGCCAGAGAAATGCACTTCGCCTGCTTTCATGAATCATATCTATAAGTTAGTGAAGTGTGTCCTCTACTTTGGCAGCTACAGTATATGTATGATTCAGCACTGTGTGAGATAAGCCAGCCACGCACCCAGACACCTTTTAAAAGAAGCGGGAGAGAATGCTGAAAGAAAGAGGCTTCGTGGACAGGTAATGGACAAAAAGGAAGTAAAAGATTGTTAAATGGATGATTCATTTTCTAACATTTAACTGAAAAACTTCCAGATGTGCCTGCATGGTGCGGTTATCTACTTGGCGTCCCCAAGGCTTTGCACAATCAAGTTATTAAGAAGCCTCTTAAATCTACTCTCCGACAAACTACAAACGTTTTACTGAAGTTAAATATGACTTTGAGTCCATTCCTAAATGGGGTCATGCTGGGAGCAATGCACTGACAGAAAAGAAAAAAACAACTCTGCTTTAGATTATGTATTATGACTTCTGTTACACTAATGCATTTAGTCTGCACTGCTTTTGTTTATGGCGTTGTACACATTGAGCAGATAAGAGTCGAAGGATCCTGCAGCCAAATTTTGACGGCAAACTTTTTTATGTGCTGAAGGTTACCGGGGTTGTTTATTTTCCTCCTCCTATAGTAGAAAGAATCAAGACTAACTGAAAGAAGAACGCTGTAGCAGCAGTGGATGGAGTAAAGATTGGAGTAGAATGGCAGACCAAAACAGGAATTTGAGCAAGAACACACACACAATAGTGCGCAGTATCAGAGAAGAGCAGAGATTAGAGCAAAGCAGAGAGGAACATGTTGGAAAACATCAGAGATCAGAGGGAAATGGTGCAGCATGGGAACAGAGCAGAACTGAAGCTTTGCAGTTATGTCAGAAATCAGCGAGAAAACACATCTGGTGCCAGTATGGAGGTGCAGTGGATGATTGGCTGTGTGCAAATAGTGTTTAAGTACATACAACCGAGGTAGAAAAGCAGATAAATACTGTTTTAGCACTGACGTTGGTGAATTCAGATAAAAAAAGTGTAAAGCTTGATCATGTTGATTGATTGTCGCTGAAATTTGCAGCCTACTTGGCCCAAATCTACTCTAAATCTACTCTAAATTGATGCTCACAGCTGTTCTTGCCCAAAGGCTGAGGACATCCAATATGTTTGCCAGAGGCTCCGTTATATCACTTCACCATCTGTAACAGTGGTTTCCACTGCCTAAGGACCCAAACTGTTATCCTTTTAATGAGGCACATACTATATGGGATGTGAGGTGAGCTGAAAGGAATTAACTGCAATTAACTAGCTGGTAGAAAACCAGCAGGACTTTGCATCCTTAAGACTGAGCTTTAAATCCAGCGCTAAAACGAACTGATACACCTAAGCCGCCCTAAACCGAACTAACTAGCGATTCCCTAGCTGCAGATGAAGAAGCATCTGTTGCTGTGTAGTGAAACGGCCAGAGACAGTTACAATGAGTGCCTCGGCTCTTTTGAGGAGGTGAGCAGACCATTGTGAAGCAGAGCGATTCCTCATTGGTCTTTATTAGTTCCACAAGAATGAGCAAGAGCAGAGGTCAGTGTTGAAATGCTAAAAAAAGACAGGGAACGCCTCACTTGGAAGGATTTGATGTCATTAGATAAAATAAATATGATAGGGATGAAATACATGAGAAGTGAAGCTGATGCATGACTTCAATATTTATATCATTAGACTCATACACCACTGAAATTTTTGCCTTTTTTTGGATATGGTTTTCTTCTATGTCCATATCCATAAAATGTAGATAAAACAATGACGCCCACTGGATGATGGCAGAACATTTTTTAAGTTGAGTTACTGGCTCAACATATTAAAACTTTTCTGTAAGTGTTAAACTACTCAAGGAAGTTATGTAATTGTCCTTGGAAAAAGATGAACATGAGTCTAAATTAGCAGCCCGGGTTTCGGAATGAGTAATGTTATGTAAAAATAATTTCATTAGGAGTTCCCTGAACAGAAGCAGCTGAGCACCAAGTCTTTACAAATCAGTTAGACAAATCATATCATCAGACGGTGAATACCTGGAGGTCTTCTTTTATGCGTCAAAATGTGTTTTTACATCCTTTCCCAAGGCTCACAGGTCAAAGCCTAGCTCAGCATTGGCACTATTTGTTTCAAACATTTTTCAGATGTGAATCGAATCACATAAAGGCTGATGTTTTAAAGAAAAGTGGGGAATGTGATATTGCAGATCTGAAAGATTTATTCATGTTCAGTGTAACTGTGTTTGCAGTAGCTGCTGAACTCAGATCATAAGGCAAGGCGGATGCAAGTAAAGGCCACATAGATTTTTACATTCCTTTAAAATAAGTCATTTCAGTACACTTTCTCTGAGAACGCCCTTCTATTCAGGTTATGAGCACCCACAAGATACAAGAAAAAGTATCTAAGTCCTTAAAAAATGCCAATACTTATTCTCAAAGTAAATTCAATTGCATCTGGACATGCAAATGGACATGCAAAGCAATCCATTGTGTGATATATACAAAATGAACTGTCCTTAGCCTTTGAAGGAAGCACATTTCAGTGTTGAATTTCAGTGGTATTCTACACTAGGCCCACAGTCCTGAGGCCGTACTTTATATCAGTAGACTAATGCTTGACTAGCAGAATGTAGTCAAGAATTTTACTGGAGTGCTACAGTTTAGAGAAGCTTCACTTTCAAATATCAGTAATGTATACTGACAAAAACATGAACCAGGTATAAAATGCTGACACATTTTAAAGCAACAGTTAGAACACTAGTGTAAGCATACGCTGACGTCTGGACAGTAGCGTTGAGGAGTTACATGAGCTCAAGCTACAACTTTGCTGATGACAGATTACAGATTAGAGGGCTTAGCATAATGTAATATTTCTCAAGGAGATATTGTTTAGTGACTTAGTCATTGTAGGCAGGCTATCTGCAGTGTGCAAGTTCTCACTGTACTCACTGCAAACAGTTTGACCTCTTAGCTTTTAGCTTTACGCAGTCATCAGATCTTACCATTTTCTAGTTCGATGTTGAAAGGGAAGGGCAGCACGCACCAGCAGTTTATGATAAGCATCAAAACACTCATGCCTATGGTGCATGATGCTGTATTATTTTCTAGCCTTTATGTGTATTAGCATTCCAGAAGCATTTTTATGAAACAGCACATCCCAGCTATACTGTGCCTTCACTACTTTTGTCTGGTGTGTGGTACAGGTGTCCAAAGTTTTGTAATGAGGCTTGGGCAAATACGCCTAGTGTGTTGTGTGTGTTACCACTGGCATGATAAACTAGAGAAATTCAATGTACTAGCATATATTTTAAATTGCTCAATTGTAACCTGTTAAGATGCTAAAATGTAGCATGTAAAGGCCATATTCTGTCATAACACAAGAAAGTAGATGTTTTTGGCCAAGTTGCCTGTAATACAAATGACACATCAGATAACACAAGTGTACATGTGCGTAGTGTTATTGTTGACAGTAGAACTGTGTGACTGGGTTCACCAAAGATAAAACACTCTTTAAAGACCAGTTTAACAACAGCTGAAAATATTGTTTTTGCTTAGCTCCAGTGGTTTAACTTGTCATCTTGTGTACACCAGGGTGTGTCTGTATACCTTGATATCACTGTTGGGTGTGGGTACAGGTGCAACAGAACAGTGGATGTGGTCAGAGGTGTAGCCTTGAACCTTTCAACCAGAGAGGGGAGTGAAATACATGCTTTCCAGCCTGGCATTAAGTTACTCTTTAAATACTTGTGCATAAATGTATTAGATTAGAATGAAGTATTGTTTTGCCTCTGCCAAAAATGGTTTGAATTCTCCATACATAATTCTACATTAAAAATTGCATAACAGACCAGGCTGCATTATTATTAGGTTTGTGTTTCAGATTCTGAATCTTTGTCCAGTTAAAGACAAAACTAAACTTTCTGCAATTATTTTCGTAACAGTGAGGATTATATTTTGTACATAATTGCCGTCTGTATCACATAAATTCATGTAATTGCATAACAGGACTATTTTGAGACCACACTGGCCAGTGTTTCTCTGGAAAGAACCCAAAGAGCGCAGTGGAAACTTTATCTCTTCATGCTGGCTGCATGCGGCGAAGTCTCAGTGCAAAGCGAGGAGGAAGGAGGACGGGAGTCAGCAGGAAAGGTTGCTTTTGTCAGAGAAGACGGCTGATGTGGATTCCTCACTGTAGCTCCTAACGAGAGCCCCCGCAGGCTTCACGCCTGTGGCAATGCTTCAAGGTGACTCAATTTATCCTAAAATGCCATACGTGAGGACTACCTTTGAGATGTAAATAATAGAAAAGTGCAAAGAATTCTGACATTACATAGGTGTAGATCTCCATATTTCAACGCGACAGGCTGAGGATTTCATGTACATTCTGTATAAATGTTTCAAAGAACCCCACGTGGTCGCGGCAGGAGCCTAGTAGCTGAGGAGGCAAAATCATGGCTCAAAGGCTGCTGTTTGAATCCCCAAACCACCTGGAAGACGCAGACCTGGGAAATGAATGAAACATGCTCATCCTGCCCTGAAAAAAACATCTGTGACGGTGCCTGGTTGCCTGAAAAAATTTGTGAAATGAACATGATGTCTCAAAATTTTGTCCAAACATGCTTCATGCACAAAGAAAAGTTACAGAGACATTTTTCTTACATGAAAGGTTTATGAAGTACACAGGGATAACACACCGGAAAGCGAGGATGAGCATGGCTTGCTAGAGTATGGGCATATACATTTGTCTCTGAGGTGTCTGGTTCAATTCTCAACGCATCTACTGATGCTTTTGCCACAGTGAGAATTTAGTACTGGCTTACTGCATATGTAGGTTTGTCTGACAGGCTCACAGGCTTTAAAATTAATTAATAATACAGCTCTCAAAAACACTGCTGCATCGACAAAGATAGTAATCCATCAGCTTGAATGACATGTATTTTGTTTTGCTCCAGAAGCTTTACAACGCCACAGAGATGGCAGTTAACAAGCGTGTCCTGATTCTGCTGGAACTGAATGTGCAGCGATCATTTCACTCTATTGATTTTGAGTGAAATACCATTTTAAAGAAAACACTAACCCCCTGTTGGCTTGAAAAGTGGCCATAAAAAGTTTGCAGTTTGCCCTGTACTGCTGCTGTGGTCAGCTTGAATTGATGTCAGTTACAATGGATTCTTATGGTGACAGAAAAAACTGAAGTAGTATCCAGTTTTTTATAGCCGTCTTTCAGGTCTAAAGGGGGACAATAAAAAAATAGATTTTGTGTTATTTAAAATGATGGATTATGTTTGTCAATGCAGTAGTACACCTCTAGAGGATGTTTTTAATAGATTTCAGAAAACAATAGGAGGTTGTGACCTTCAGGAAACTGAGCAAACCTTTGTTGCCCAAGACTGCAGCAAATACACTGCTGGGTCTTGGTTTTTCATGGGTTTTATTAGCAATGACAAAAAAACCCCACTGGTATCAACATATTTACCAAAGCATCTTTAGTTTGACCCCAAATTTAACCAAGAATGTTCCACCTTTCCTTTAGCTAACACGTGGCGACGGTACGTCCAATTCAAGACACTGTGTTACCTTATAATCCTTTTGTCTACACGTGACTGTACTGTATTTTGTACTTGTGAGTCTGTATGGTTAGATGTGCCCTTGAGCAAGCTACTTACTTTTCTCAGAGGTCAAACATACTGGCCAGGAGTAAAGTGTGACTTTATATGGCTGGAAAACCCTCTGAAACCACTTCTTTCAACTACATGGGAATTAACTCTGGCTGAACTGTGTCAATTTGTAAATGTACTGGCATTCAGTCAAGTCTACTTTCTACTTCCATATTTCATTATCTGCCTTCTTGGCTGCCTTTGATCAGCTGCATTATGCACATTGTAATGTTTAAGAACATCACAGGATATGTGCTGTATAAGTTTGTGAGCTCAGGAATGAGCTGAGGAATGTTCTATATAAAATAGCAAAGCAAAGACAGCTGGCTGACAGTTCCCCACATCAGACACAGGCATTAAACCACGGCTCCAAATGAGCTATCTGCGTCTGGTGGCCTTGCCACGTTCAGCAAGAAGCAGGAAGAGAAGTCATAGTGTTTCATATGAAAGCTGACAGCTCCCCACATAGGCTGAGGTTAAAGAAGTGTTAAGTTTTTCTTTTTAAGGGGTTTTCTAAACCTTTTATCAGTATGAAATAGTATCTTGAAGGGATAGAGAAGCCAGAACTTTGAGAGTAGCTACTTTCCAACCAACTGAAAAATTGATTATTCCAATCCCTGATCTTGTAGAGTACTTATTGTATGTTTGAGGATTGGGATTTGCTAATTTCTCCCTAGTGACTTAAAAATGCCACAGATGTGCTCCATATCAAGGTACTTAACTGCCTCATTCAACTACAACTGCTGGATGGAAACAAACAGATGATTTGAAATTGTTAAATGTGCAAGAAATACGTGGGTTTTCTTGAGGAGTTAGTTTAAAGTTATTTAGTTTTAAAGCAGACTAATAGCAGTTACTGAAAGTGCAATGGCTCTCAGTACCAGTCAAAGGCTTCTGATGAACATATTAGCATATAAATCACTAATGTTCCTCTACAGTGACGTCACCTCCAATTAGAAATTTCATAAAAAGCCTTGGCACAAAATCAGCGGTTTGCAGAGTGAAGTATGGGTAACAACAGGTTCCTGCTAATTGAAACAGGCGCAGCTGTGCATCGCTGCACTGCCTCCCTTGTTGCACATGCAAATCCCATTGATTGGGATAGTTACTGCTATAGATAATCACCAAGCTGTTTTTCGGTGGCGCTTATACATTTGAATATGGTAATGAAGTCACTTGAGGGGGGCTTTAATAAGGGAGGTAATCGATAAGGCAATTTGAGCTAAACAGCCGAGTTAATCTCTTGTTACACGTGTGACACAGGTAATGAGTCATTGGTGTTGTGAAGGAGGGCGTAATGAATGCATTTATCAAACATTTTAAATGGGAAGCAAATTAACCGCTAGCTGTATCTCTTTCAGTTGCCTTACAGCATAATTGCTGCACACAGGGCTGTAATTGGGACAGTGTGTGTTCATATGTCACTGAAAAGGTGGCAAAGGCTATTTTAAAAATTTATCCGTGTCAGTGTCACAGGCAGTAAATCTACTAATGGTTGGCTCCTTCTTTGCCAGACAGGTGACTGTCTGGTAAATGAGGTGATACAATTATGCAATATAAAATAGTTTGGAATTAAAAGTAAGAAGGATGCAAAAGCCCTCTTGATCAAAGAACAAAAAATGTATTTGGGGTATTATAATAAATACTGCATATTTTTATGGGCAAGAAGACCAAAGTGTAGCTGTTGCATGCACTTTTATGGTCAGAAATCTACTTATATCACGCATAGTGCAAATGTATCCAGTGCTGAAGCTATAAGATACAGGTCCTCATAAGTCTACTTGTCACACCAGAGAGAGTTTGAGTAAATATTTGTGTTTATTTTGGATCAATCTTCTATTGTTTGCATATATTTTGAATTACCTTTTAGTTATGTATGTTTGCTTTGCATGTTGATTTGCTTTGTTTTCTTTGCATGTGTTTTGTTGAACCTCCCTGCGATTATCCTTAAGCACCCACACCTGTGCAGTGATTTCCAATCAACCACTGAGGCGACTAGGGAGGTGGAACGGTACCGGAGTAGGAAGTACATATGGGCCACCTGCCAGAGGTCAACATGGAGAAGGAAGGAAGCGCAGGAAGCAGTGTGGGGAACAGACAACATTTTTAGTAGCCACGGCCCAACCTGGGATCCGAGCAGGTGGCAACTACCACAGCTGGAGGCTGAAGCCAATGTGTATGTACCTTATAGTGCAACACCAGTGATGACAGCTAGATGCTGGTTCCAACTGACTCCCATTCAAAACGCGTCAACTTCTCTTTAGAATTACTAAATCATTTTTTTCAACGAGTCATTATGGTCTCAATCGCCAAATTCAGGCCCTCTAATAAGTGTGCTGCTGGTAATTTTGGAAATTATTGCTTTGTTAATAACATTTGAAGACTTATATTTGCTTCGATGTCTGCTGTTGGGGCATTAATTGACAACTGTGAATGACAGCTGGCTCACCTGCTGCTCTCCCCGGCTCTCTCACTGAGTCAGACTTTGGGCGTAGGGCGTGTTTCCAGAGCATGAAAGGCAACACCTCGCACTCCTTATTTGGATGGTCCTGGCTCCAGTGGAGAAGATGGCGCCTACCATAAACAGCAACTCTGGTTTTCACACTGGCTCCAATACAAACCAATGGGTGATGTCACACCTTGCTATGTCCATCTTTATATACGGTCTATGGATCCAAGTCAGGTGGGGCGAGAGCAGATTTGATTAATCAATCAAATCGGGTTGGGTAGGTTGCTGTTTTTCAGGTTCAACAATGTGGGTCTGTAAGGACTGTAAAGCAATTTGGTTATAAGTAGCACCCACAAAATTCAGCATTTTCAAGTATCCCAAGATGACTAAAAGTCTACAGCCAGTGACGCAGTGAGGTTGAACTTAATTAGGTACAGTTGTGCTTGATATTTAGTGATATGATGATGTTTAGGAGGTATGTTTACCATTTTCACCATCTCAGTTTAGCATGTTTTTAAATCACCACTAAACAAAAAATACAGCTGAAATTAATGGGAATATCAGTTTTATAGGTATTTGGTCATAAAGCAAAGTATTTGGCAAATTAAATTTTTGATTTGAAAATGGTGCTTGATGGTAAGTTAAGGCATCACCAAGGGTATTACAGTTTATACTAAGGGGACATGAATGTCTCAGCTAAATTTCATTGCAATTCATTCAGTAGTTGTTGGGACATTTAACTCAAAACCATACATATCATCCTCACTGTGGCATGAGAGGTAAAGTCAGTGGATCACCAAAGTCATTAGGTATGACTTTGCAGGAACCATGGATGTCCATACCAAAATTTTATGCCAATCCATCTGGTAGATGTGGAGATATTTCTTCGGATAAGTGGCAACCTTATCTTACAGTAAGCTAGATGAAAAGTCAAGGGATCACCAAAGTTAGCGGGCTTCATTCCCTGGGGACCAAGAATATTTACACAAAATATTACAGCAATCCATCCAATTGGCTTTGAGATTTTTCAGTCTGGACCAAAGTGGTCAACAAAATGACAGAACCATGCTGCTAGCGTTGCTAAAAATCAAAAACAGTGGGGGACTGCAGAAGTAGCTGTGGGAAATATTTGTATTCAGTACCTCTAATGCAACCCAGTTTTAAATGGACTACATGAGGGTATGAAAGGCCAGAAGATCTAATCTTGGTGAGTCTAGCGCTCTTTAGGTGGAACAATAGTCTTTATATGACAGTTTGAATATTTTTTATGCAAGATCGGGACTCTATTGGTCGATTAAAAAGGTGAATTTAAAAAAAAAATCACATTGTGCAGCTTGAATCTCCATAAAAAGATGAATGCAAAGAGTCTGTTCCCCAGTTTGATCTGTCACATATGCATTGTTCAGCCTTCAGTTTTCATAGGTCACACAGTGAGTGCTGTTCCAGAAGTTCAGCTGCGCTGCTGTCTCACCACTGATTGTGTCCATCCAAGCTTGATGCAAGAACAAATCATGTCCCTGAGGGCACACTCCTTGTTTTTTTTTATGCTGGAATAAATTAATAGGCAAGAAGAGAATTTTAACAACTGACTTCTTTTTTCTCCTGATGTATGTTCTGCTGTATCTTACAAGGCTGACATACTTTAAACTAGGATTTAGATGGAGACAATAATCCTAGCCCTGCAGAAAGGAATTTATATGAGTATTAACAGCATTCTTTTTTACTTGATACGATGAAGTATCATCAAGGCAAAATTGCAAATGCGTGTCATAAAAGTTAAATAAAGGGCTTTCAAAAAGGTTTTATTACTTGTTTCTGATTCATTATCTTGTCTGGTGGTTGCATGTGTGTGTATGAATGTATGTATGTGTGTGTGTGCATTGGGGTGCGAGTGTGTTTTGCAGTGGCTAAGGGGCCCATTGTGGCACGCTAAAAGCCAGGTTAATGCTTTCCATGCATAATCTGAAAGCTGGGGCAGCGGCAGCACATCTCCTCTCATTTAAATCTCACCAGCTTGTGTAACATCTTTTATTCCTTGAGTGGCAGCTCTCCTTTGGTTTTTTTCCAGCAGCTGCTTCCCTCCACAGTCGCAGTGATAAGCATGTTCTGTCTCGCAGCGGGGGCTAAATGCTGCATCAGGAAGTTTACCCCTTCTCCATTTGAAACATGCTCTCACCGCTTATCTACACAATATAATGGCACCACAGGTACTGCAGATGGAGGAGTGCATCCTCATTGACTGCGGCATTGATTTTAAATTAGCATCGCTGTAACCGGCCTCCGCAAGAACATTTATTCAGATTACGTCGTAGGGAACAGAGTATGCAATATTTCAGGTTGACACCTCTTGTTAGCTCCAATAAATCCATGTGTCCATGTTCTTTCAACTATGGACTTCTAGTTATGGACTGCAAATTCATTTGCACTTCTGTATTTCCCAACATTACATTACATTATAAATTAATGTTAATTCATATATAATCAGTGCTGTCATTATTGGGGTGAAAGTTGGTTACAATTTTAGGTACATACAGCTAGAGAAGTATTTTTTTCCATGATGCCTAACATTTCTAGCTACATCCCAAGGCAATTTAAGATAATTTAAAGCCACTATGTGTAGAATTGGAAAATTTGCATCTTTGACACCCCCAAGTGGTAAGTATCAAAAAACACCCATGGACAGGAGCATGAATGGGCTGCAGGCAATGCATAAGCAGCACCAAATTTCCCTTGGACTGTCTCATTTTTCTACCAATAAAAAGTTATATCATCAGAATAATTTGAAAGATGCTAATGTCACACTAACAAAAATCTAAACATGGTGGCTTTAATGTAATTAAACTGCTAAAATACATGAAAAATAATTGTCTTTGTTGGCATGAGTGTTACTTTCTGAAAGTCATCAACTCTTACACTGGTCAGCAAACATAAGTATATGCAGAATGTGTTGATGTCCACGCATTATAAGATTATTATCGGTCGGTGACTGGCAACCTAAACAATGAGCTCAGTCACTTAGGTATGTCTGTCTCAATTTGTCTCTTTCTCTCTGCACTCTCCTTGTCAGCAGTTCCTACCCTCTACATAATTTGAATAACCTCCCACCGCTGCAGTTTACCGTTTGTCAGAAGGACAGTCATCATTCACTTGGCTTGGCTCCACACGTCAGGAGAAGCCTGGCCGCCCTTCAGTCAGGAATGTGGTTGATGTATTTTCAAAAAGATCCCTGCTGGGAAACTGTGGTATCTGTTTTGAAGCCCTTTAAAAAACTAATATGTCACAGTAATCAGTAATCAACAGAGTAATTGCTACTTATGAAAATGTAGCTGTAATCAGATCTGGGGCATTATCCTTGGTTGACTGCAATTACCTTTTTTTATAATCTGATTAGAAAACTATTGCAGTGATGTTTCCTGACAAACGACTTGCAATTACATTTTTATCCCAATGGGTAAGGTATTGCAGCCATAGCTATTCCCCAACACCAATAACAATAAGACTTGTTTAACTACACCACTTTTATCAAGGCAGCAAGGGGTCATATTCTAGTTGATTAGCAGTTATCATAAGCCACTTTCAGACATGGAATGCGTACAATTGATGGCTTCATCCATCTGTTGAAGTGATGGCCTTTTGTCATTCAGACATATAGGTATCTTTTACGTTTATGTTCTTTGTGGCTTTATTCAGACATGACAGGACATTTATGGAAAGAGCTACTTAGACAATGTCTGGCACCTGGTGCATGAAGGGGAGCAGAGAGAGTGCAGAGATGAATTTGAAATGTTATGAGGATGAAGACGGTTTTATTTTTCGTTCACAGCCAGACTTAAAAACTTATTTTGCTGTTTTCATTAATGACCATAGTGAGTCTCACAGTAAATTCACTGATAAGATTTTGCATCAGTTTCATCATTTAACATTATTAGATACTGAATTCTGCTGCTTGTTTTATGAAGTTTGACAAGCACAAGCATTGATTGACCGAATGTTAAGTTGAGACTCTCATTAGCACACATGCTGTATGTATAATTAAGTATTTTGCCATTTATTCATCCATGCAGTGGTCACTGAAAAACTGAAAATATAGGGAGAGTGCTATTTTTTTATGCCCCAGTCGCAATGTAAAGGGAAAGACTGATTTAATATGAGTTAAAATGGGCTCTTTCACAGTGTTTTACCATATATTAAACTTCTTTTATTTACTTTGTGCGTAAGAGATGAAGATAGAGATAATACATTCATGACTGGGATCTTAGAAAATGGAGCAAGATGCACATTTCTTTCTCTTTCCCTGTGCATGTTTTACCTTGTGATGCTGTAGTCTTTACATTAATCTGATTCAGTTCAGACATATGAAAGCGTTATAGATATGTTATAGATCCAACAGCATAAGATTGCCATCTTCACTTTTATGTAAAAGTCACGCGGAAGCTTATCCAGACATGAGATCGACATGTTAAATTGCCATCAGATTTATGTAAAGGGGTGCGTGTTTGAAAGGGGCTATAGACCTCCCACCCTAGAGTCAGTCCCATGATTTGATTGTATGTGTAAATAAATAAAGCATGACTGCTCCATACATGTCCAACTTTTTCCCCCTTCGGTCTGATTTACATCAGCTCCAGCATGTCAAACCAACCGAACAAGGACTTTTTCTTTCACGTCCACGATAAGCCTGACCTCTCCCGATGGAACTTAACACCCTTGTCGCCTCCATCGCTGCTGATGTTGCTGCGAATTAGTGTTGGGTGTTATTTCCTGCCCCAGGTGTCACCTCTTAGGCCGTGCCTTGCCCTTTTATCTGTGTAATCACTGGGCAGCGTACTGAGATCAGACACACTGTCCGAGTGACTCCCCTCACAGGAATGTGAGTGCTCAAAAAACTCAAAGATTATCTGAATGGATGGGAAGGCGTTGTGTGTGTGTGTGTATTTGAATTTCGGCTTGTGTTTAAGTGACTGTTTTGGGCAGAGTGTGCAGTGAGTGGTTGAGTGTCAGAACTGCAACTTCCTAGCACAAACACTGCTGGCAGCTCTCCATAGTAATCAAATCATATGTCACGAAGCCCAGTGTGTTCCAGCTCTGAAGTTCAGTCAAGTTAAAAGTCATGTGGGTTTGTGTTTGCGCGCGTCCCAGATGTAGCTGTGCCTGTGCCACGGCTACAATGGGGTCACCAGGGTGCCATTCATAGTCACAGTTTGTGACGGGTGTCTGACAAGCCCCACAGGAGACTTCTTGATGTGCTGATATAGACAAGAATGTTTTCTTAAAGTGTTTTGCAGCGGGGGGAAAAAAAAATAGGAAAAACTGCAGGTCAAGACACACATACTCAAAATTCACTGAAAAATTGTCCCTCCAGACAGTTTGGTTTGCATGCTATCCACTGGATATAACATGACTATCTTTTTCTACTTACAGGAAAAGGCATACTATGCAGTATTTTACCAGAAAAACAATGTATAGACTCATACAAAGGTAATGAATCATCTGAATCATCACTTATGGCCCACTAGGAGTGTGTATGTATCTACAGAGACCCTGCCTTCTGCCTGTATTTTCTTCTTTTCTTATTATTTTGCTGCGTTCGGGACGATTCTGGGCTGCAACCTTTGGGCAGTGGGTGTGTAGTAACCAGCCAATAACAGTGTGCAGGATGTGAGGTCGGGGCTCGTAGCATAGCGACCAGGTTACAGCTCTGTTTTTTTTTTTTTATGTGCTTCAGTGTAACCCCTGCTTCTCCGTCTCTCTCCTCTGCTGTGCGCTGCTCCTCTGCTGTCAGTGTGTCTGTTTGACTGACATGCGCGCACACGGAGCAGAGAGGCCACAGCGGACAGGATGGAGCTCTGAATTCACACAAAATCCGGCAATGCAGCACTTTCCCGCAGGGTTGTGCGGAGGTGTGGGCATGTTTATTTGTGCTTTAGAACGTAACTGCCGTGACACTATCAGAAAATAATGTTTTATTCATCTGAATCATGGCTTTTTCTCAACAATGCCGCTCCCTCTCTTCATTCATTCTCTAGCTCGCTCAACCACCACTTCTCTCTCTCTCTCTCTCTAGCTTATTGAGCCGGGGAGGAGGAGCCAATTTTGAATGCTGTGTATTTACAAACAACAACCAACAACTCCTGCATAGTATGCCTTTAAAAAGACAGTAATAAATTATAAGTTAGGGCAGGTAAAGTAAAAGAAAACAGCTAGGGACTGATAAATCACAACTGAAAAAACAAAACAACAGATAAAAATTGAACCGGATAACAAACCAATATGACAACAAAACTCAGCAAGCAATATCTCCTCTTCACTATGTGCTTGCCACATTGCATTGCAGGCTTTCTTTTTCACTTCCCTGAGGCAAGGCTTTCTCATTTCATCCTTTTTATTTAGGCAGAGACAGATAGCTAATCCTGCAAAATAGATTATGTTATTAAGGAAAGTTTTCGACTGAATGGTCATAATCAAAAAACAAACATTAGTGTATTCGCATGGAAATTGTTTGATCTTTTATCAGCTAAGCTTTGTTGAGGTGATGTGTCTTGCCTCATTAAACGGCTGTAATGTATTACGTTCAGTGTAGGTCCACTGATGATCATCAGCTATGTGAGTCTTCTTTCTTAGCCATCATGCGTCACATCACATCAGGTGAGGCGATTAACGCTGCAATGCTGATTCACCCTCTGACAAGCTCCGTATAGGCAGGTGTTGTCCCATGGTTGCTACTGTTTGCTCAAGTGTGCAAGAAGGGACGTCCACTGTGTGATGTTAGCATTTCTGTGAAATACCATGGTAGGAAAAATGTGTTATTAGCCATATCCACATACAAAAACCAACACTCTTTCTTTTACTTACTGGTTCATAAGAATCTAATTGATTGAAGTTTTCTCCTGCTGAGCAAGTTTCATGGAAAAAAACAACTGATGTGCTGTTGTAGACACCATTATTGAATCCAACTTTGTTAACTTTGAACATTTCCAAGCAACTAAAATTATAAATAAATAACTAAAACTCAATAATCTGCAATAATCATTTGTTGACTGAGAAGGCAGAAACAGTTTAAAGCAGGAGACTAATTAATGTTCACAACCTGGAAACAAGATGAAAAGCCCAAAATATGAATTAATTGTATCTGACAGGTGTAACCTACTTATTTTCCACCTGACTTTTCACGAGTACCTTGATTCCAATACTAGAGGTCCTGATGTAGAACTATTAAGTTGATCAGCGCAATATGATACGCATGAAAAGTATAACGATTAGATAGTTCTGAAATTGACTTTGATCACCTCTCTAGGGGAGAGCAGCAACTAAAAACGAGAAGCCTGCTACCTAAAGGTCTTCTACATTGTTCTTTAATAAAGAAAAGGAGAAGACATTAAAAAAGGTTCAATATAAGATGTGTTAGCCTTGGCGTTTAGCAAATATATATGTATATAGATATTTTTCCCAACTAGGAAGGGCATCTAAAATGGAACCGACTATCACATCCCAACCCAAGGAGCAATAATTAGATATTATAAATATCAACTGCATTAATATTACAAGGATTAATTCTAGTAAAAATGCAGTCAAAGATCAAATATGTATTTAACATCTTCCTGAGGCACAAGCTACCAAATATTTAGCAGACACAGTACGTAATAGGCAGGAAGGAGGGATGCAAGGTAGAAAGAATAGATAGATGAAGAATTATTCATCATTTTTGAAACAGAAGCTGAAGCAGTAATCATCATTTATGAAACAGAAGCTGAAATTTCTCCAATTTGTTTCAGCCTGGCAGCTGCCTTGTTGAATATATCCGTTTGAACTCAGCACTGCTGCAGTTTCTCATCATGTGGAACATTTCTGTACTAATCTGCCAAATAAAGGATGAATGAGCGAGACATAAGAGAGGAGAAAGTGCTTGGAAGCCTGTAAAATGAAATGTCACTAATTTCATATTGCTAAAAGCAACAAGTCTATTTGAGTAATGAATGAATGCGTTCCGCTGGATTCCTCTCTTTTCCTGGTGTATTTCTCACCTAACATTTTTTGTGAGCGTGTGTGTGTCTGTGTGTGTGTGTATGTGTGTGTAAGGGGGAGAGCTATCTCATTTGTCTCTATTGCAAACCCTAAAGCTAGGATAAATGAGTTTAAATGATAGAGTATTTGCATCACTGAGCAAGATTTTGGATGAATGGGTTGCAGCTCATGATGGAATTCTAATCCAGGCTCACGGTATAATTTCAATCACATGTGCGGCTCATGGAATTCAATTATTGTATTGGATCGACTCCAGTGTAAGCCATCATATTTACATTTGCAGATGGGAAAAAAAGTAAGTATGGATATCTGAATGGTTTTAATATGACTCGGTAGATTAAATGGTGAAGTTGAAGCAAAGCTGCTGGAACTTCATTCATGATTATGTTACAGTTGTAATAGTTATAAGATCTACATCATAGAATAATAATAATTTACAGTGGCATACAGAAAATGGTCCAAATCTATTAGCATGTTGTCTGTTTGCATGCCTCTTTAATCCATAGTTTGTCTCACATTATCCAGCTGGGGAATTGTGTTCTGCATATGTATGAATTTTTTATACAGCGGGAAGTAAGTGAGATTTTTTATTGTCATGTTCCGTCTATTTATTCTATGTATGTACATTATGTACAGTATTGTACTGTTTTAGTTGACTCTCTGTCAAATATTCCCATTGGGATCAGTAGTCAAGTTTACCTGGATTTGCACTTACTGAAAAAAGTACCGGATACATTATTTAAGCATTCACTACAAACTTCTATTAAGGTTCTGCAGTTACATCACATCTAGCATCATATTGAAGGGCTGAAGCAATAAACTGTCCATAAACATCATTGTCTAATTCATTGTTTTTTTTTTTTGTAATACGACTGGTTGCTTTTTTTACATTTGAGATTCTATACGTTTACTTTGTCGGTGTTCTACCAAACTTGTAACCCCATCCCTGTACAATTATGCCTAAATCTAAAATTAGCATGTGTATGTGAACTCTATACAGATTTTGCTTAGGCGTTTACTGTGTGTGCCTTAAAATTCTAGCATGTATTCACATGCAGCCGTAGCCCAGCTTTTGCGACATCTGAATCTAGCAATCTGGTAGTCAAGGTAAGAAAAAAAAAGAAATAAAAACTAACATTAATATAACAAGTGGTTACTGATGTTTTCACCTCTTAACCATATTGATATGAGTTCAAGTTCATCCTAGATGTGTCCAGTCTAACATTAAGGCAAATTCCACATCCTGCTGCAGTGTTCATATGAACATAAGATGGCTTCCGTGCCCGCCAGCATAATCACACTTATCAGTGTATTGTGTCTGAAATGAACTGACTCTGTTTAAGCTATGATATCATCATAACATGATAACTGCAAAGCCTTGTGAACTCTGTGGCCTTCATGTTTAACCATGACAATGGTTCATTCCTCTGTAGTTTTGTCCCCAATCACAGTGCTTTTAATTGCTGATATCTATAAACCTTGGTGATGTTAATTGAAATCCATACGATGAAATTAAACTCGGTTTGGCTTTGGTTTTTTACATAACAGATGTCTGGCATAGTAGAATTGTGCTAAAATGAGATTATGTGAATTTAGCTACCTCAAGAATCAGCATTTATGTTTTTACATTTCTATTCTGTGCACGCAACATTGTTTTCCTGTCCTGTTTAAGGACAAAAGATGTTTTATTGCTCTACAGATTGTAAAGCCCCCTGAGGCAAGTTTGTTATTTGTGATAGTGGGCTATACAAATAAAGTTGACTCGACTTGGCATGTTCATAGGACTAGGAATACTGTGGGTATTTATTTGAAAGGGTTAACTGACCTGTTTACCTTAGCTTTTTCTGTCTTCACTTTAGAAAAAAAAACCCCCGAGGCAATTTTTGGGGTCACACAACCAGGTCCTGTTTGAAAGACACTGCCGCAGCGCAGCCTGAACAAAAGCCATGAACTTCTGATCACTCTGAACTTTTAATAGTGAGTTTTGGGGTCACTGCACACTGAAGGCAGAGGCAATGTGTCAGAGTTGGCTCTCAAGCTGGGTTGTGTCCCAGAGGATTCAATATTCCATTAGGACTATTATTTCTAAAGTAGATTAATCCCTGTCATTTAACGCTTGGCTGATGTCCATTTGAAGTCATTATGAAGAAGCACTGACATTGTTTCATAAATTATTCACAACATTATCTGGGACTCTCTACAGTCACCAAGCAGGGCCTTAGGGCTGGATCACTTGTCACTGGAGAGAAACTTGTTCACCTTGACGAATTAAATGGACGTATCATTTTCAACATGCATGCAGGTGCAATCTGGGGCATCACAGGGACTTTGCTGGCTGATCTTGTGATTAGGTTGTGTTGATTATGGATAAATTCATCAGTCAGTTCTGTATGTTTATGCTAATACTTCTTCCGTCCAAGAACATGATTGTAAAAAATGAGGAAAGTTTTGACAATGTGAACCAACTTGTGTGCAAACAGAAGCTGTATTTGCATGACTTCAACTCTAACAATGTAGATCATCATCATCCCTGAAACATCTTTGACTTTGTACGTGCCTGTCTGTCTATCTCCTGACAAAAATGCTGTATTTGTTAACTAATAGTCAATATGTTAATTTGCTGGGCCTTTTTGTGGCATTAACTTGAATACACCATTTTTTGATCTATTCTTATCTGTGTCTATTCCCTGCTGCAGCAATAACCCAGTTCCCCCACAGGGATAATTAAAGTTTCATCTAATCTAATTTAGGAGGTGGATTTCCTTTAAAATTCAAAACGCATAAAAAGTTCTAATAAGAGGTCCATGAAGACATTGTGGGGAATAAATGGTGCAGTGTCTGTATGATGTGGAAATGCAGCTTCATTTTTCAAGGTGTGAATTGCCACCAAACCTGGTTGAATAAAAGTTTCCTGCCAACACGTAATTGGCGTGCTGTTAAGGAATTGCACTGTATAAAATGCACATCACAAGGTGTTTATTTTTAGCGTCAGGTGCCTATCATCAGTTCATGAAAAAACAGAGTACAATGAATTCTTTGGAAGTATCCTATTGTGTTGTTGTTGATTTAAAAGTTAAGACCAAAACCAACAATGAATTGATCCTGCTAACAAATGTTTGTGTTACACTGCTGCACTGGGTGACATGTTCCACCGTAGCAATGACTATGTGCAACTGTAGTTTGTTTGCATCAACCCCAATGTAAATTTTCACTAGCATGTATCAATCCGCAGCTGAAAATAGTCCCCAACAAATGTGCTATTTACTCCTGGTTGAGCACCATTTGCTAGAAATTACAGTGCCCAGCTGGTTTAGGAAGTTACTAGGCTTTTTTCAAGGTCTCTGAGCCATTTTTTAAGATTTACATTTTAGGAGTGAATTGTGTTGGGACTGAGTGCTACAGGCAAAATATTGACAGACTAAACACATTGTTGGTTTCTGTCTTTCATGGGATTTGCTGACAATATTAATACAGAATAACACCAGCCTTATCCTTGAAGGACATTTTTTTGGATACTGTGCCATTAGTAGAGTATTTTGTCAGAGTTAATACAATTAAGTCAAGGGAATAAATCAAATGCTTAAATTTACCTAGAGGCCAGTTGTCCCACACATTTTGCATAGCTACTTCCTGCTTCATTTTTGACCCAAAACATTTTTGCAATGCACCAATAATTATAATAGACATTTCAGGTGCATTCGCCATCATTCTCACTTCCAGATGGTTTAGAAAACATGGCTGCACAGATGTGCCCTCCCTCTCCCCGAGAGTTTAATTAGTCTTTATCTTATGGGAGAAGCTCAGAGCTTTTATCCCTCATGTTCAGAGGAAACAGCTGAGGTGATAGTATCGTCTGATCAAGATGAGATTTTCTATGCAGGTCTCACTGGAGAGGACACCTTGTGGCAAACCCAGAATCTGCTGGAGGGATTACTTATCCCAGCTAGCCTGGAAACACCTCGGGATCCCCCAGGAGGGACTGGAGATGTGGCAGACTGTGCCCCCGTGGCGACCCGGACCTGGATAATCGGCCAAAACTGAACAGATGGATTCCTGCCAAGTACTACAAATGCACTGGATTTGTGTGTGTGTGTGTGTGTGTGTGTGTGTGATGTTTTGTTCACAAGTACAGTAAGGATTAAGATAATCATAGCACTATAATGCAACTCTTACCAAAGTCAAAACCAGCCCTTCTCAACCTTTCATGTCATGCCATGCAAAACAAATTCCAAAATAGACTGAAGCCATTTCAGTTTTGATTTCTGCTGTTCTTATTGTTTGTCTGCAGGAAAGGTGCTAGAGTGAATAATATATCAGCTGTCATGATCAGTTTAGTTAGTTTTACTTAGCTGTTGACTGACATGTTCTTTTTATTTTGCCAGTCTTGCAAAGTCAAGATATGCCACAGCTTGCCACCGAATCTCGGAAGACAGCCAGCAACCAAAACACACTTTGATGATAATCTAAAATACAGATCAGCTTGGCAAGATAAGTAAACCTTTGAGATTAAATAGAGTTCAAAATAAGAAGATGTTGGTATGTTTTCATATTTAGTCTGCTATCTTTAAATATCTTTAGAGTTGGACATTTCGTATCTTTCATGTCAAAGACTCATGTAATACTGTAATACTATTCATGAGCATATGCAAAGCATCTGATGCATTCCCAATTTTTTCTATCCGTTCTCCTTAATCCTTTTTCAGGGTCATGACAATAATTAGCTGCATAATAACTTCCTGGTTTGGCTTGTATTAATGCAGCATGTGTTTGCTATTCCTTCCCACACTCTTTATCTCAAGGCTGGTTTTACTATATCAGTAAAGGGATTCATGGGAGTATTTCATAGTTAATATCTCATTAATTGATCTTTCAGATAATACTGCTTGTTAAATTCCAGAACCAAACTAATCTTGAATGATATTAAAGCTGCAGTCATTGATCTTTTTGGCCACTTGGGGGCAGCGAAATAAGATTGAAAACTCAACACACAGAGAAGACATGAAGCAACATTAGGATTTATCAAGAATCATGTTTATTTTAACAAATATAAAGTAAACATTCACATATCTTCTTTGCTTTTGGTCTTGCTTTAAAAGTTTTGGGACCAAATGCTTGTTTTTATGTTGTTTTGTACAGGCAAGGTAATGTTCAATGGGTTCACCAGAGCTTTTTTGCTGACAGCTGCTTGAGCTAGTTGCCAGTGAGTCATAAAACCAAAAAAAACAAGCTGAAAGACACTAAAATGCTTAGTAGAACTGAGGAAAACTCCAGAGTGACCCCTTTCACATTACACATGGTCATTTGAGCTATTGTTAATATAAAAATATTTAATATATTAACTTTCTTTAAAACAAAACTCATGCAAACACAGACACAAACCCATCTTCTAGTGCAGTTGATATCATCTGTCATCTTGTATGCAGTCCCCATGGCAGTCAGTCTTCAAGGTTTGTGTCTGTTCTTTGTTTTGTCTAATACTTGTAGATACCTGCAAGGGTAGCCTTGGTTATGCTATAGCTAATGGATTCTAATGAACCATCTATAATAATATGACAAGTTTTATAGCCAGTGTACACAAAGATACTTGCTCCAAGACAACTCCCAAACCTGAGGCACTGAAGAAAACAGTATAGTAACAGACGGCGTGCTGCAGGTTGTCACTTTGCATTACCTTGTGCAAAATTACCCAATGAAATAAACTCCTCCCGCTTCTCATCCACCTCCTCCACTTCCTCTCGAAAGGAAGAGGATATTAAAGATGTTATAGAGCAGTGGCATATATTTTTATACAGCTGTATGAGTTGAAATTCTTTTTTTAAAATATTGCCAGAGACAGAAAAGGTATTGCTCTTTCAGATGCTCAGATATGATGCAGTAAAAAAAGAAACAAACTGCAGTGGTACTTTTTTGGCTTTCTCGTTTACTTACTTTTTTATATATATCAATGTAAGGTGAATGGCTCCTACAGAAAAGAAAGAGGAGTAAAATAAAGTTAGTGAAGTGTTACCAGACTTTTTGGAAGTCTTGCCACATTGCACAGCCTGAATGAGATGTGGGCCACGTGGAAATAATTAGTGAAGCCACCGTAAAGTTTATAGCAGAGCCACGTCTCCGGAAAGCAGCATTACGTCTCCTCAACCCAAACCCAATCAGATTACAAGCATAAAACACTGCATAATAATATGCAGTACATGCTATATACACACGCTTTCAAGTTTGAAAGCTCATAATGCATTGTAATTACCTCCAGGTCTTTGCCTACATATTTTATTATCATCATCTCGATTCCTTCTATTATGAATTCCCTAAGTTTCCAACCCACACAAAATTTCTTGAAATACCAGCCTAAGCACAGCAGCAACGTTGCCAATGAATGCTGCACAGCTGAACTGAATCCCACTGCACTGGGCACCTTAATTACAGTCGTTAGTGTGGCTAAAAGGTGGAACTTTCCGGAAAAAGAAAAAAAAGCTAATTTGCATCTAAATATTAACTGTCAGCTGGCACGTAAAACTTGTTAGTTTTGGGTTTTACATTCACCTCCCTCCATCAGGTCATCTCTAAGTCTCCCTCGGCTACTCTCTCTCTTTCTCTGTCACCCGTTCTCTCATACATATTCGAGTGATATTCTGAAGCCTGGAAGCTGCTACTGGAGTGCGTTTCGAGTCATTTTGTCTGGCCTGGTTAGCAGACTGAAGCCCAAGCTGCTAGAGTCTTTTGTCTTGCTGTTTGAAATATCTTTGACCCAGAATCTGCTGCCAGGGATGGAGTCTGTGCCTATATGGAGTGACTTCAGTTGTTTTTGGGACAAAATTGCCCTTCCATTTGAATTTTTTGTTCAAATAGAGGAGGTATGGATAACTGAAATCTTTTTATTTTCAGCTTTTTATTTTCATGGCATCTGTACTGTTACCCTACAGAGGGATATTTGGGAAGGTCCTGCAGCAGTAAAACAGTATCTGATGCAAATATTGTACAGCCATGGATTGAATCTGTAATCTTCTTCCTACATGTTTGGTGCAGTCAATCGATCTATCTATGCTAAATGGTCAAAAAAGTGTGGACACCTCAGCAATACAATATCTTATTCCTGGCCTTCACTACACCCATTCCCCCAGCACACTCCTAGACTGTGTGATTTGTCACTCCAGACAATACAGGTCCATTTTCTTTTGAAGAACCGAGATCCAACCGGGAGTTGGGTATGGTCCCGTTGGGTCCAAGTGTCACATACGTATTTTGGGGGGTCTATGTAGGTCAATGACAATTTGGATTGGGTCAGACTGTCCCATCTGGATCAGGTTCAGGTTTTTTACGGGCCTGTTTTGGATTGGATCCAATATTTTGGACATATTACACTAAAATCTAGTGGCTTTCCACCACTTTCGGCCATATTTGGCATTACACATGATCTTAGGGTGTGTCACTGCTTGGCCACAGAGACTCATGTTATAAAGCTCCCAGTTTTCAGGAGGCAGTTTGAAACTCTTTGAGTGATGCAACTGTGGACAGATGATTTTTGTGCATGCGTTGCTCATTTCCTCTTGCCTGAGCTGCCACCGTTCCTAGACAGCAATTAAAATTGACATTTGATGAAGCGACTTAATGAAAAGATTGCATCCTTTGACAGTGCCACAGTATAGATCACTGAACTCTTTAGCACAACCCATCCCACTGTTTGTTATTGGAGACTGCTGTATGCTTGACTTTATGCACTGAATAGCAATAGGTGTGGCTGTGGCAGCTGAATCCGATAATTAGAATTGGTGTCCACATTGTATTTATCCAATGGTTATGCTTGATCATTTGAGTGACAGTCTAAAGCAATGAGCCTTCTCCACTGACTAGGATAATTTGGTTTAAACAAAAACATAGCAATATCTTGACTCTCCACTCAAACAGAAAAGCTGATCAGCTGATCTCATTATTGCATTTCCTGTGCAGTCATTCCTCAAACCCCCTCTCTTCCTTCCCTTTTGTTTTCAAGGACAAGTCTCCCCTCCTTTCATTTCCCCCACATTAGCAGAATAGATGCTTGCCAGTGTCATCCAGACATTGTTTATGTGGTTTTAGCACCATGTTGGGCTCATTATTGATTTCGTGAAGTGGCACGCCTCCATCTTGGCTGCTGAACGCCGGTATTGATGCCTTTTGTGTTTCCCTCAAACAAACATTTCCATGCTTCAGCTTATTCTAAAGGCATTTAGATTATATATTTATATTCAGGAGTGGAGCTTGAAGTCAGCCTCCCTCCCTATTAGGGAGGGTAACCTTCTTTTCACTGCCGAGCCTCTTCCCAATTACAGTGACTACTGCTGATGAAATGGCTGTGCAACATGGTGGCTTGTCATTTGGCCAATTATTCTTAATGAAGCACCACAGAGAGAAAGATAACTGTGCTGTGCCATGCTGTGTTTGTAATATTTGCACAAAGACAATAGTGTAAGTGTTTCAGATTTGACTAATCCACTGTTTTTAGCATTTTTCTATCATCTTTTACTTCATCTTCACTGCCCTCTGATCAGTCAAACACAACATCATTTTGAGATGTTAAAGAATTTTATTAATAACGGTTCTCAGCCTACAAAAAATTGAGTGTTAGCTTTGGATTTTCATCAATATTTTTGGTTTGATTAATCATTTTATGTATTTCCACTAGATCTAGCCACACTTAAAATGTAATAGGTCTTTTTCATGCAGCCTCTACTCATCCAGGGAAAATTCGCTGAGCATGGATGCTTTCCTTGTCAGTGCCTTGCATCACATTCATACAGTATGACACATTCACAGCTGGGAGCTGCTCAGCACAGCCACAGTCTTCCACTTCTGGCCACTGAGCAGCTTCACTGGAGCATTTAGCAGTTAAGTGTCTTCTCGAAGGTACATCATTGGTAAGTCTGGAGGGAATGGAGGGAGCTACTTATTCACTTACAGTAGGCTTGGAGCTCAGTATGTCAAAATCCCAAACCGCTCTAATGCTCTCAGTTATTATATCATTGCATTTTACTGTTGGTGCAAACACTGAATAACTGAGTGCAGATAAAACATACCTTCAGTAATCTGAAAAAGTTTGTTTACTCTTGTGACTTTCACCTGCTTTATTAGTGGTATGTATGGCCAGATGCTAAGGTAACAATGGCACTAAAAAAGTGATGTGTGCTTCAATTCTGCAATGATAGGAGGACAATAAATACAGATCAATCTCTTTTTTTTTTACACTTCCCAAACTGCATGTTCAGACAGAATGTAAAGCGAATTGTAGAGGTGGTGCTAATGCATAAAAGACACAAGTATTTTAATTGCCCAGGGTGGTACAAATTGACATGAAGTTTCATCTGCCAGATTTGAAAATGTTTCAACTTGAGCGAAATAGAAAGGGAAAGGTAATGAATGACTGCTAAACACACCTTTACAGTCATGATCTCTCTGCCTCTACTGCAGCATCCAAAGGCTTTGAATTGAAGTTACCAATAAGATACATATTGGACATGCAAGCTTCCTTCATATGTAGGACATGCTTGACAGTTCACCCCCAGTATATAAAATATCTATGATGTTTTGCTGGAGACACATACACAACCAAACCTGTAAAATACAGTAAAATCAATATAAAGCACAATAAAGATGGAGAGAGACAAATAAAAACAAAAAAGACAAAGAAGGTCCAGGTGGAACCACATAGCTGGTTTACAACAGGTTACATCAGATAATACTTTTGTTAGAGACACTTGAGTTTTAGAAATAAAGTAAACAGGCTTGTGTAGGACTAGCGCCACATTAAAAATAGGAGAACTCAATTTTTTAAGTTATCAACAGCTGCCAAATCAGTATGAAATTTTCACCCGAGCCCTGTAAATCTTGTCTTTTTTTTTTTTTTTTTTTTAAACAACTTACAGGAACCACATCATATTTCTTTCTAAGCAAGTTCTTGGTTGTTGACAGATTACAGTCTCTTTTTTTATGTTGACAATTTTCACCTCCTCCTTGCTTCTGCCTACAGCCCATCATAGCGTAGCTCTGAAAACATTTACTGCTGTTGCAAGATTTGTGGTGGGAAAAGAAAAAAAAAAAAACATCAGTGAAAGACGGATAGTAGATGTGTCATTTTAATTACATGAAAAATATGCCTCTTATAAGGGAATTTTAAAGCCTTATGCTCAACTAAAGTGATTCTTTCATTGCGATTCATGGCAGAATAAGGCACATAACTCCAATACTATGAGGACATCACAGTTAATTCAAGAAACAAGTGAAACAAGCTGATTTACACTGGAAACAAGTGGCCTCTCATTGTTGTAAAAGGTTTGTTTTACATTTCTGTTTTAAGACTCAATTAAAACTGGTCGTTTGAATTTGTTTCTCCTTTGGTTTTTTTCTTTGTTTCACAGTGCACAAACAGCCTCATCTGTATTTAAATTAGATTAGCCACAGTATACTGAAGGCTTGGCGCTGTCAGAATTTAAAATGAGTCTGATTATGTGGAGAAATACTGTTTTTTGTCCTAACATTGCCACTGCAGTGCACTTTATGTTGTCGCAGCACTTATTGTGAATGCTCAGGATGTAGACTCGGGTAAAAATAAGTAAGGTTACTCGGTAGATAAACGAAGCAAAGTTCAGAATTAGGCGGTTAGGTTTAATGTATACAGGAGAGCTGATGAGGGGATTGGTACAGCAGGTGTGCAGGTGGGTGTGGAGATCATGTGATGTGGAAAGGTGGGAAAAAAACTGCAGTAGAGGGAGGGAATGACAGGAGAGATTAGGACTGCAGACTTGTGATAGAGATAGTTCTAAAAGGTTACGCATTAGCTCTCACTTCCAGCTACATACAGACAGGTGGAGCCTGATATGATTATCCTACCCTTTGATGACCTTTCAAATTAACAACCTATTGACCTTTACACTAAAGTCATTCTTTGCGGCCTTATTACATTTATTAAAAGAGGTGCTGTAACTTTAATTTTTGGTGATAATGTGTGAAATTAGTTCAGTATGAATCCGCCATGTGTGAAATCCTTTAAGTAGAGGTAGTAAAAGGTTCCAATCTGTTCCCCAACGAACTCATCAGCTAATGGCAAACCAGTTCATCTCCACAATGTAACACTGCTTTATGTTTTTTGGCAGCTGGCAGGAAGAGAAGTGCTTTTTATGTCTCAGCAACAAGCAGTATTGTGAGGGGAAATCACAGACATCCTTTATCTTAAATGAACGGCTCTCTAGATTGATAACCATAATGCATACAAATTACATTACAGCACCTCTCCTCTCCTGGAAAAAACAACCTAATCTGTCTAAATAGGGATTACATTATTCTAAATGGCATTGCATGTTTGCATCGCAAATGAATTGTCCTACATGAAACGAGACTTCTCGGAGCTCAAGGGCACGCACCTTTTAAAAGTAAGTTTGCTGGGTGCTGCTTTCACTTGCACCCGCTTTCACTTTATCTAAGTGCTACAGAGGAAATACTGTAACGGCTGCAAAGTTGTTGTACATGCTCTCTGAGAGAAGACTCTTAATTAGTGTGGCAAATGGAAGGAGATAGTCCAGTGGTTGAATATTCCCACAGAAGAGTCTATTATTTCAAGACCAAGCGATTGGGCTCCTTTTTTAAAACTTCCTGCTGGAAATTTGAGGAAAAAGCCTTTTTCACTTCAATTGTACAGCACCTTTTGAAAATTGGTTGATATATTCCTTCCAGTTCTGTTAGAAACCCAGTCTGCAACAAAGATCATCCCGCCCACCCACACACACACACACACGCACGCACACACGCACAAAGCTCATGCGCACGCTAACACCACCCACCGAACAACAGAACCGCACACAAGCAGACACGGTCTAAACAGATGCACACGCTCGCCCACACATAGAGACACATGTACAGCACGCACCGTCACCCACACACTCGCATGTACACACACACACACACACACACGCAAGCACGCATAAAGACAATCAAAGGGGATGGTGGGCAATGCTCATTAACTCTCAGGTGGATTTCTTTAAATTCAAAGAGTAACGAGAGGACAAACAACATGTGGGCAAAAGACATTTATATAATCATTTCATTTTAAATACGCACCCGCCCAAGTGGATCATCCAAAGCAGTCGTCTTTAGCCTCATATATGGAGCCGGATGTGGAAAAGTCTTCATTTAAATAACATGGGAATAGTATTTGATGTGAACAGAACTGAGAAAAGGGATTTCTTTGGAGTGGTAATCACATGTGAAAGATGAAGGGGAGGGGAGATGAAGAGAGTGAGTGCAGGGAAGAAATGACCAACTGCCTGATTTTTCCATTTTATTGATTTCTTTTGTAGCTCTATGTGCTGTATTTATCTTCCAGGCGCACACTGACATTTACTCAAGCATACATTCAGTACAAACACACGTTTATTACTAGTGAGGACCTTGTAGACTCCTTCAGGTTCTATAAAACCTTGCCCAAACCTTGTCCACTAAATGCTTCACCTCACATGCTTTTTTTTTTAAAGTGTTTTAAAAATCATTACAGTTCACAGTTCAATCTGAGAGTGAAATGTGAGAATTAAAGCACCAGTAGTGACTACCTGTTAGCTCAGTTGATAACAAGAGCTAGATGTAGAGATGTAGTTAATTCAAGAGTCGTATTTGTAATGACTGTCCTCTCTCCGATGACTGTAATCAGTGCTGCATCTCTACTGTGCAGCTGTTTATACTCCAGGACTGAGCTGCATCAGCTGTTTGTAAATCCATCATTAAGTTGATGCATAAAGTCCTTCCTAAGATTTAGTGAATCAAACCAGTGCTTCACTAAATCAGGCTGCACCATTAAAACATAAGACATGTCTCTTCTAGTAAACATTGGTGATGTGCAGTGTGTTGTTGCTAGGAAACATCTGCGGTGCTGTCTAATAAAAAGCAACTAACTATGCAAACATGAAGTCACTGTAGCATCAGGAACTGTAAAATAACTTCTAAAAATATGAGTTTTAGAGCCAACATGTAAAATACACTGATAATTCTTTGTCTATAGTGCATGAGCACTATGCACGGCTGACTTTCTGGTGGCTCCCTGCACGAATGATTGGCATAAAATAATTGCCTGATACTAAAGCTATAATTTTGAAAGAATCAGAAAAATTTATTCATTGTTTTACACTCATTAGTTTTGTGATGAAGTCTTCTGGGGCCAGTGGGCATCACTTGATCTGTGATATTGACGGTGTCCACTGCATCAAAATCACCTCACACTGCAGTTTGCCCCATTCCAACACTACCAAGAGAGTTTCCTGTCGGTCAATAAGACAAATTTGAATGTCAAACTTCACCAGAGTTTTATTCTATGCAGAAGATCACACAGATTTTAAGTGCTGTTTTCCAAAAATGCTGCTGTGATCAGAGTATAAGAACCAAACCACGTCAAAATATCAGTTTTCAGTTGGAAATTAAAGCAAAATTATTGGTTTTTACTTTGAATACTGATTGTGAATAAAACCATATTCCAAAACATCAAAAAATATGTGAAATTTGTGTTCTGTAAGAAAAAAATTTGCTGTGCAGCAGTGGACTGACAACTTTGCTTAACTCCCCTCCCTTGGCACACAGTCCAACTGAGGTTTCTCCTCTTCTGGTCGTGACCTCCTATCACTGGAAATTTTACCAACTGTTGTTGACGCAGGATGACCTCTACTCTTACTGTAAGCTGCAGGGTCTGTTGTTGCAGCAAAAAGCACACCTCTTGGGTGTGTAGTAACATGAAATATGGGTAAAAAAACACTTCAGACTGATCTGATCTGGTTAAATCACTGTATATATACAAATTATTACACATATCAATAACTTCCTCTTCATGTATGATGATGAAATACTGGCTGACAGTGACATTTATAGAAGGATGTTTATAGATTATAAACAGCGTGGCATGAGTATAAACAATGACACATTCACTTAGATGAAGTGGAGACCATTAGAAACCATTAGCTCATGTTTGTCTGTTTTGCTTTTCTTCAGGGGCTTATCCAACACAACCAAACTCTTCCCCCTGAGCTGGAAAACCTTCTTTATTTGACTTGAGGGTGCATCTTTGCTCATCAGTTTCAAAGAAAAGCTGACATCAGAGAGTCCTGTGTCTTTGGGTTCTTTTTTTCTTCTATTTTTCTATTCATCTGTTTCTGTTTTTACAAACATGGCATGAGTGTTCTTCAGGGCCGTTCTGTGTATTTGGGTCGTAAATGTTTTTACTTTCTTCCCTTTCTTCCTTTTTCAGCATCGCAGCTGTTGCCAGACTTGATATCAATCTTGTCGTTAACACAGGAAGCCGACCGAGGGACTCATTCTCACTAAAGAGCTTTGACTTAATACAAGTTGAATATTTGAATATTCCATCCAGATGTGCAGGACTTTACTGAGATCTCTGTTATTTTACCCCTCGCCACTGCATTTGGAGCACCCAAACTCACGCATGTGTATAATGCTTGTATGTGTGGGCTACTGTCTGGCAGTGACAAAAACAAGGCTACACTCCAGCTGATGGAGTAGTTACTTTCATAAATCATGAGTACATCTCATAACATCAAGTTTGGTCTAAGACCTTGGGAATAAGACGCACAATGAACCCGTGTGTGAGTGTGTGTGAGTGTTTCTGTCTCCAGATTGAATTCTTAATCTTCCCATTCGCCGTTTCATCTGTTGTAGTGGGAAATGATGCATCGGCCCCTTGATGCCAGATATAATAATATCATTCTCCAAAGTCAGATAGCTCTTTGCCGAGTGCCAATAGCAGATAATTAACTCAGAAAATTAACTTCGAGAGGCTTTGCTAAGCTATTACACACATCAGAATAAACAAACTCTCACACAAGTGCATGACTTATATGTGTTCACAGACTCTTCATCTTCAAGTTATGTGTGACAGAAATATAGCCGATAGCAAGGTGATACAGTATTCTCACGAACTGACACATCACCTTCAGGCGTGTTTCTGCTTGACTGCTCCCCTGAGCAATATTGTCCCCTTTTTTAATTTTTTTTTACAGATGACAAAAATAAATGACATATGTTCCCGAAGCTGTAATTTTAGCCATGAATCATTGATGAATGGCCCACATCTGGCAGTAGCTGGTGGTGACACATAGTGGCACTTTTGCTATCGGAGCTGCACTTTCATTTCATCAAATGAAGACAGATTTCTGACATTGTGCACTCCCATTTCAAAACACCTCAGACCCCCACATCCAACAGCGTAATTTTGGAGATACAGCTCTGCTTGAGCCAGGGCATGTGTCATATGCTTTTTGTTGGTACCCTAGGAAACCATTTTTTCCAATATATTTACTAAATATTTTAGCTTTTTCATTGGAAAAATGTGCAACTGACAGCTTTTACCTGTATAGAAAAGGTTCTTTTGACCTTGGGACGGAGCAAAGAATGGAGGGAAAATGTGAAGCGGCTTCCTTTCATCAATGTATTTCATTAACCTGAACCCTCAGAGACCCCATAACCCCCAATGTCCACCAGGAGCAACTGCATCCCTCTTGTACTCTGTTGCAGCATGTCGAAGACAACATGCTGCCAATCTAGCCGATGTGCCAAAATGTGGAATTCACATGTGAATGCACATAAATGTCGACATTTATTGTCATTTGAAATCAACCTCTTTCATTCCCCGAGGAAGCCGGCATCTGCGGGTGACATTACTGTCCTTCAGAGGCAGTAGTGGGCTCAGTTTTAAAGCTACAGTGACCTCCTTGACCTCTTTCCTCAAGATATCTGAATCAAGATGGGTTCTTTGGTTACCCGCAAGTCTGCCCTTTACAGAAATTCCCACTTTATGCTAATCTCATGCAGTTTGGGGCAACAACCATGCAGTTTTTTGCATGCAGTATAAATGTGTTATTTTCCCCTATTCTAAAAATGGTGTATTTGAATATTTCTGTATACTGGAGTCCCTGAACAGTCTTGAGATTGCATAAATTGGGTATGACTGGAAAGCTGAGACTCTTGTGGATTCAGTGAGCCCAATTGTATTCATGTGTGATGATGTTAGTCCCCATAGTAGCAATTTCATTGTAGTGAAACCATTTTTTGAAACTTGACCTCACTGTATAAAATGACCTATTGTGGCCTCTATGATAATCACAGCCTCATGAAACTTTACAACCACAACCTAGAGAGGTTTCTGAGCTATTTCAAGAACAGAAGTGCTCGCCATCCAATGGCTGAAAAATGCAGTTCTTACAGAAATCTCCAAATGTCAAAAGTTTTTGAGTCCAAATCATAGCCTGATTTTTTCCAATGGTGTTCTTCAAGGTCTTGGTATTTTAATGTGTTATTCTGGAGGGGTTTCTGACCGTTTTTATCAATTCTCAACTGGTCAAAAATGGTTCAATTTTGCACCAAATCTGTGTAACAAATGGTATCAACCCAAAAATTGCTGCAACAATTTATGAGACATAATTGAGCATGGGAATGGCCATCATATTCTTCCATCATAATGTTCTGAGACCTTATACACTAAACTTTCAAAATTTGAATAGATACCTAACCAAAACATAATTTTCATTACAGATTTTTCACTCGAAAAACTTGGCACACAGTACTGAACTGCATCTCAAATTAATCTTCAGGCTCCCAGCTTTAAGATGATGAATACCACTTCTATGTGGCATATAGTATTAAGCTGCTATTTCCCCTTTAAATATCCCCTGCCCCCCCCCCCCCAAAAAATGGGTCTATGGTAGGGGGAGTGGAAGGGGTTAAAGATCTCCTCCACACATGTTTTAAGACATAAAAATACTTGCACACTCATAAAATAGTAATTTTTGTCTGATATGGTTTTCCCACACAATAAAGTTTAATGAACTAATCAAAACATCTACCCTTTCTGCCTCATTGAACAATCTAGAATCTGAATATGCAAATACTTTCCACTTTGAATCCATTGTCAGTGTATGTGCACTGGATGTTCACGTCACACTTGTGTAAGTTGCATGCAGGACCACGATTGGCTTCCAAAGTCATTGTGATGTCACAAAATAATGCTTGTAGTTATCCATCTTCTTAAACTGACATTTAAGGTGAGTACAGAGAAACTTTCCCCCCTTCAGCAGATGAATGTGTCAAACTCCACATATACATCATTCTGCACAGTGAGGCTCAAACACCAAAGTAAAGCAACAAAAAGCAAAACACATTTTTGAGTGGAGGGAAACTTTAATGTCAAAGAGTAATTTAACACCAAGGCTCAAAAGCAGTTTTGTTGCCCTCTGTGGTTGAAAGTTTCAAGCCTGTTGCACCACTGACCACACCCAACAGTGATGTCACTGAGTTCTGGAGTACACCTGTACATCACTGCAGTGAGGTGAGATGTTAAAGCAATGGAGATCAGCAAAAACAATGTTTTTAGGAGGTGTAATGTTACTCTAAAATGATGGATTTGACTAGTTTTTGGAGGGAATCTTGACAATGAAGTCAACTGGACGTCAGGAGGAAGCTGCAAAATCACTGTGTGTTTACTTTGTGGTGATTTGCAAATTTTTGATCTTGAATGGCCTTGGGTCAAAAACTGCAATCAATTCTTGGATTATTTATGTTCATAATGTGGTCACATGGTGCATATATCTATATACATCTCTTTAATGTGTTTACTTGAAGGTGACATGCACAGAGATGGGGGTGATATTAGGGGATTGTCAGTAGCTTGTTTTTGCCCCAGGACCCCCAAGTAGTTTAATTTGGCCTTGATAGTAACATTTTCGAAGTAAGATCCAGAAAACTCTTCTAAACATAGTTATGAGGTTAGAAAAAAATATGAATATATAAATATTGGCTCTGTGTAGCCCCATGTGTTTTCCCTGTGTCTGTTGTGGAGAAAAGCTTGTTAAACTGAACACTGATTTATGTTTAATGCCTCCTCATTACCCTGGCAGACATGTGTTCCTTGTAGAACATGACTGGAGGTTTTTGTGCGCCACATTAAGGTCAGTCGCTCATTTCGGCATACATCCAGTGAACTATATCTAAGGCAAAGTTTCACTTGTCAACTCTTATGCTGGTAGGAGACGGAGAAAAAGAGCAAGTGGCGAATCAGTTTTTAAAGCGTTTTGATCTGCAGTGTATGTATGGATGTCAGGGAGTCAGACAGCATTAAACTGCCAGGTTTTCAGCATGCGGTTTGATGTGACATTCTCTCTCATCTGAAGAGAAAGAGAACAGTGTTAGTTGGCTAGTCAGTGTGATGGTCCTGTATTATCATGCCCAGATGAGGAGTTTGTAACGATCAGTGAGTGAAGACCCAAATGCAGAACACGGACACAGACAGTTGGGTTTAAAAGGAATGGGATTTTATTGCAGTAGTTGGAAGATGGGGGGTGGGGGGGGGTCTGGATTTTCAGGAGGGCATGAGAGGTAACGGAGGTTGTGTGGCTGGACCGGACCGAGGCGAGAGTGAGAGCGTGGCTGGCTGGAGTGAAGCGGAGGTGAGTAGGCAGATTGGCAAGCAGGCAGGTTAGACAGGCAAGTGGGCAGGAAGGCAGACAGGAATGCAGCGATCCTACGGCACAGGGAGAAAACAATGAGTGTCAGCATACAAAAACATGGAAAGAAAAAATTCTCAAGAAATTCACTGGGAGGAAGAGGCACAAGAATGTGAGTCTACTATAGCTAGAACAACAATCTGGCAAAGAATGCAGATTGATGAGCTGATAGAAGGCAGGTGTGCAAGTGATCAGGGAGCCAGGAGACCTCAAAATGCTCAAAAAAAATGCATGAATTTATTGTATTATAACAATTTAAAAAGTTGAGTGAATTGGAACAGTAAATTGGAATGAGCTGAGGTGAAAATGACTGACTGACTGATGAAAGTGAAAGCACCCTGTTGTCTTTCTTCATTTGATGTGTGATTCATGTGAGCGAGCATTTTGAGATGAATAAATAGCAAAAACAAGTGAAATAACTACAGACAACATGCAGGGAAACTGATATTAAATCCAATTCTGTGAAAATTAAGAGCAGTTTGTGTTTTATTATGAGCAACAGGATGAGTAATCTTCTACAATCCAGGATATTATATTTGGGTTATATTTGTCTTCCTTGCGGGCTTGATTTGAAAATTATATAATATAAAATTGGACCAACAAAAAAGAAGATAATAGAGTGAAAGACTTCTCCATGAGGCAAGTTTCCCAATTTATCCAAATATTCATACATGAAAGGCAGAGGGCAAAAAAAACTGCCCATTGAGACTGAACAATGATTATTAGGGGTCAAAGGAACTCTATTAGATTAGTTAGGATTCTTCTTCTTCTGTAGATAGGCTGGAAATCTCACCCACTACTATGACAAAAAAACAAACAAACAAAAAGAATCGGCCAGATGGTGGCGCTATCATAACAAACTTTAAGTTTTGGCCTAAAACTGTTGAACCGTAAGTCTCACAAACAAAATTCAATCCATACAAGTCACACCTATTTCTGCAGAAATAGATTTACCATCATTTTGAATTTTGTCCAATAAATTCCTATAAATTTTGAGCAATTGTCACAAAATTTGGCACATGGCATGTCTAGACCAAGCCAAAAAAAAAAGTAGTTTTTCAGGTTTTTGATATTTCATACCGTCTTGAAATTATACCTTTTTAAACCTGTGTCTTTAAGTTCAATTTTACATAAACAGTCATAAATCACCTGTCCGTCCTACAGAGCTGAAATTTTTTCCAGCACATCCACTGAATTGTGACAAAAGAAGTCCGTCGCTCTACATTTTCCAAAATATGCAAAATCAATTAACATCCATATCTCCACAAGTCTTCATTCATATGCTACCAAAATTGACGCAGACATTCTTTGGATACTAGATATCAAGTGTTATATTATATACATATTTTGCTGTAATTTGTACTGTATGCACAACATTTTCAATTTCATCTGATTTTTAAACACATTTCATCAAAATATTTGACAATACACCCAAAACCAGCAGAATCATGTATGAGTTTTTTTCAAAATCTTATCACATTTTGACTATTGTAAGCGTTTAAGGTTTAAATAGGCAAAAATAATCCAGTTTTGTACATGTGATGTCATTGCCTCAAGTTGTGAGAAGGTGTGTGGAAACCATGTCTCCCTGGTGGTGCAGTCACCTTCTCTGGCGATGAAAAGGTCCAGGGTTCAAATCCCCAGGCGGCCAAGTCCCACTTGCCCAGAATATACCAAATCATGTATGTTTTCAAGTGCTTTTTAAGGTCATATTAAGAAGAATGCACACAATCTGCTTGGACCTGATCATTGCCGCTTGCAGCTACATTTACCTTTATTTCCTTGTGCTTTCATCATCATTGCACTGTTCCTTATTTCACCTTATCTCACGTACGGTCCACGGAACAAACGACTGTAGGCAAAAGATAAACAGTACATGACGGAGGAAGACCGTCATGGGACAAGATGATCTCCCTCTGCTTCAGTTAATACTATTGTCTAGTCACTAGCCTGAGACGCAGCTGCCTCCTGATCTGCATCTAGTTTTGTGTGTTTTCAGCAAGGGGACATCTGTATACTGCACCAAGCATGACATCAGCCAACACTGGCTCCACGTAGCCTTAGGGGACACACAGAAACAGTTGTTTTTTTGTTGAATTCACATTGGTTCCTTTTATTTACTTAAATGCCCCTTGGCTTTCTCTTCTGTGTTTATGTTTCTTTATTTTCCTTCCCCTCGCTTCCTTACCTTTCCCCTTCTCTCCTTTCCTTTTTCCCTTCTGATCCCCAGGCTGCAATTTGCATCATAAAACTCTACTTTCTACCCAGATGCATCACCGGATTCATTTTTTTGAAGATTTGCAACACCTGCTCTTAAAGGTTACATTCACAGTCTTCCTCGCTTGTGCAAATCCCTTGGTAGAGCTGTGAGAAACAAAGTTGATTGATTGCGGTCTTCGGTTATGGGTTGCTGTGCATGCAGGCAAAACTATGTGATTCATGGTGTGTTGTCTCATAGAGTTTTTGATCCCAGTGCGCTTGAATGAAAGCAAAATGAGACAGTGAAGCTGTTTTGCTATCTATAACTGACTGACATTTTAGTGATTCAGACTATAGTCAGAGCATGTCTGCAGATCTAAACATCTGGTTGATTACAGGAACTGAGGCGCTGAAGTACAACAGAGAAATATGTGGTTTGCATTAGCAGCAAAGTGCCACTGTGGCAGAACAGGCGAAGGAAGCAGCCAAAAATGATCTGACAAAAAATGCTGGACGCGCTGTTAGAATTCTAAATGATGTCTGGAGTGTGTGGTGGACAAACACCACAGCAATGAAAACCAATTGCCAAAAAGGAAACAGACAAGACTCTTGGGGGCTTACCACTTCAACAACACTTTCACCAAATATTCAACTTTTTTTTTTTCCCAGTCACAGATCCAGACTAGAAGCTGTATGTTTAACAAGGCTTAGTGTCTCTTCAAATCTATTCATCACCACTCAGTATGTAAAATCTCCTTTTTCAAGAGATCCCACAGCGGCGCCTGTTGTACATTTGATCCCTTTTGTATGGTAGCATAAGAGGACCGGGGCAAGCAGACAACAATATGGGAAAAGTAGAGGATACGTTACATCGCGAGGGAGTAATAGGAGGTTGTAATGGACCCGCCGAGGTTTAGGATGGTATATATTGGAAAACAGCCTCTCTAGATTGTGCAAGGAAGGAATTTGAAAGAGGTCATGGTCGGTCACTTACAGAGAGAGCTTATCAGCTATCTCGAGATGCTATCTGTCACGCAACTGGATAGACAGGAGTCCTCTTTGACTCGGATGGCATATGTGTCACTCAACAGGCATGCCTTTATATACGCCGCTCCACTCGTTCGCCGTCGCTCTGTCACTCCACATTACTCTTGCTCGCCTGTTTCTCGCGTCTGCTTTTTTTTTATTTTTTATTTCACTCCTCCATCTGACTTTCTGCTCCACTGTTTCTCTCGAACGCTCCTCTCCCTCCTTATACTTCCTCCCTTCATCGCTCCGTTGCTTTCTTCCCTCCCTGTCATTTTCCTCTGTAACGCTACCTCTCCCTCATTCTCTCTTTATGTACATGATGTCGCAGACAGCACATGAACTTGAATTCAATTCGAGTGTCATGCATCTCCTCCACTTTGATCAGATGCGGCTATTGTCTGCGCTCCGAGACACAGTCTGGAATTGCCTCCTGATATGCCCCCACTCTTGTAAAGTGAGATGTGAGCCCCCTCTGTGCTCTCTCAAACACAGGGGGCTTTTGTGTGTATATGTGTGTGCGGTGAGTAAAAGAGGGGAAAGAGTGCGACGGCGAAAGAGCGCATTAGCATGGTTTGCTAGCCTGCACACTAATGCAGATCGAGGCCCTATAATAGCAAGGGTTCATTCAGAGTCGTTCTCCCACAGATTTCAGCGGGCGCATTCTATATGGTGGAGAAAAAAAAGGGGAAAACCTCCGCAGATCTCTGAGTTTGATTAGGATCCCCTCCCCTCCTTCTATTCTGCAGTCACAAAGAGTGGCCATATCTAATTTCCCGTACGCCACAAGTATCACTGTTTAACGCAGTCATAGAATCACCCTCTCATAGCGGCCAATTAAATTAATGAATGGATCGTTTTGATCCGCGGCTGGTAGAATTCCACCACTTCGACTCTTGTCAACAAAAGCCTAATTATTTTTTCTTCACCGCCACGTCGTCCCTTGCCAGCGAAAGGGAAAACCACTGCTGAAACATTGACAATTCTTCTCTCGTTGTTTGGGTTTTTTTTTGTTTTTTTGTTTTCCAAGAGCTGAAAAATGGCAGTTATTTAGAGGGCAAAAAAAAAAAAAAAAATAGCATGAATCTGATTAGAAGAGAACGGGAAGGAGGGAAGGGGAAAATGAGGGAGAGTTAGAGATTGAAAGGGAGAGGTTGGAGTGATTCAAATGAGTGCTTGGATATGCCTGGGGTTTAAGAGCCTTAAGAAATACAGCCAAAATGAAAGAGGCAGCAGAGCACAGAGGGAAGGCTCCCATCCAAAACACTATTATTTCCCAGCAGTCATATTCAGACAGGCAGATTTCCAAAAAAAGAACAGAAAAAAAAAAAACTTTCATAAACTATTAAAAAAGATTATAGATGCATCATAACTGATTTTTTTTTAAAAAAATTATGCAGACTTTTAAAAAGCCACCCATGGTGCATGTGATGAAGAAGAGTGTTTTTTAGTATCATTTGTTTGCAAATTGAAGTCAGCACAACGTTTTATCCTTCCAGCGTGATGAGCCGTAATCTTTATAGGCTACCCAGCTTAATTTTACTCATTTAATATCCCACATTAAAGATTGTAACAGTCATTTAAGCAATGATAAACAGCTTTATAACGCTAGTAATCATCTAAATGGCTGCATGAAAACAGCGCTATCCTGTGTCTTTAAGTTTCATAACATGACATAAATGATAATGTCCAATGATCTTAAAAATTTCATAAGCACAGAAGGCAGGGCTGGACATAATGATGGTAAATAAAGGATGAAGCAAAACATCTCCATGTGTCCAAAGCATATGTCCACATAAACTCGCCCCAGCAAGCGCTCCGGCAGACAGATAACATTCTTGCGTAATCGCCGTCTGAAATACAATAGGATGAAAGGGAGTTGCTGAGGTAGAGAAACAGAAATGTCTCCAGCAAAACACCGGCAACCAAAACATCTGTGCTTAACCCGAGCTTGACCCAACATGCTCACTAATCAGCTTAACTGTAGTCATTGAGCCGGCTTTTAAGATGGCAGATTTGCAAGGTGATGGATGGTGGTGGGAAAAGTTGAAAATAGGGATATATGCTCAAAACTGAAACCTAAGCACGCGATCTGTAAATGAAAACCTACAGAAACGATAGCAAACGATAAAATAAAGAAATAAAAGAAGAATTCAACATCCATTAATTTCACCACATGTCTCCAATTGATGAGAAACTTTTTTTATACTCCTCTCAGTTGATGACAGCTTGCTTCACTGGGCGGGGGAATTGGATTGACATTTGGCAGATTTCACCACAAGCAAAGAATAAAATTAATGAGTTGATATGAGTGGCAGATTAATTGTTAACAATGTCAGTGAATGAATAAACAAGTCATTTAAATAAAGCACATGAATTGACTAAAATGAGAGTATTTAATTAAGTAGATGAGTTGCTGCTTAATCAACTGATTATCTAATCTGATTATGCTTCAATCAGTGACACATTTAACCTTTGGCATTTTATTTTATTCAATCAAACAATCATTTAATTTCTTTTCCACCTGTCATGCTTAATATCCCCTTATGTCATTTTTAGGGCATCTCTTAATATGTTATTGGGTTTGCCTGCATTACAACTTAATAGGGATACTTGCGGATGTAATAAATAAACGTAAATCAGCATTTACATTATGTGAATCTGATAATTAAGATGTTTGACATTATAATTTGCATTGCTGAATCCGCTTGAGACAAGCAGTCTGGATTGTTACCTCACTAGTGAGCAGGGATAAATATCTCCATGTAACATGAAAGTCTGAATGGCTTATCCCAGGTTAATAGGTATGCAAAACTGACATATGTAAGGATAATACACCTCCCACAGTCATGCACCACAGCGGGCATGTAATCCATGATAAACTGAGACAAGCTTGTTGGTAAATTGACTCATCATGGCTCAAGATTAGTACCTGAGATGGCAGTCTTTACAAAAATGATCCACCAGCCACACACACACACGCACACAGCATTTGAAGCTCTGCCTTATGGTGGCACATGGTCAATAAAGTTTGCTATTCGGACTGATCACTGCCAACAAAAACAAAATATTCAGTTTGAACCTGTTGTTGCTGCTTGTGAACCTGGGCTTGGCAGTTCAGTCTGCCAACTTCTGAGCTCATGCTGTTTGCAGGCCAAAAACACTATTGGCATTGTCAAAACCAGGTGGCATGGATTTTATTAGCTTAAGTGATGCTGCACATAAAGCATTAAAAGAACATAACCCATCCACGTCTACCTTTTTATAAATACTCCAATACAATCTTTCAGCTCTGATGCATTATTTTTAGAGATGAAACTAACATTTCAGTGTAACTTTTTCAAATGATCTCTTGTCCAAGTGGCAAAAACAAACAATTCACTTGAATATATTAAGTAACTCTTTACCCAGAAACCACATGGCCTGATGCAGTGCCAGCAGTTTTTTCTTGGTACAGTGGTTGCTGGGAAGTACATTCAAGATTAAGTGTCTACAGCCATGCTAGCAGCTCTGCAGTGCTTTGAGCTAAATGCTAATGTCACGTAATGTAATGTAATGTCAGTGCTCCCAATATAAATGGTAAAATGCTGATGTTCATCAGGTATAAAGTTTCATCATCTCAGTTTAGCCTGTTGCCATGGAAACACATTAGCATGGAAACACAAACTACAGCTGATTTAAAGTTTTGCAGGTATTTTATCTCGTAGATAAAAGTATTGGACAAAGTCCCACATGAAAAGTCAAAGTCACCAAATGCATTATCGTTCTTCCTAAGGGGGGCATGAACGTCTGTTCCAAATTTCATAGTAATCCATCCGAAAGTTGTTGAGACATTTCACTCAAAACCACCAGAGGATTCGGATTAATCTGCAAACCATGAATGCCTGTAAAAATTGGCCATTCCATCTGGTAGATGTAGATATTCACTGACTATGTGAAAATTATCATTTGCTGGTGGCACTAGATAAAAAGTCAGGGGATTACCAAATTAATTAAGATTCAGGAATATCTGTACCGAATTTCATGGCAATTTGTTCAATAATTGTTGAGATATTTGAGTCTGGACCAAACTGCAAGCCCTATAGCTACACTGCATGGCTAAAAATAAAGAAAAAGGTGACTACACTTTTCTATGAAGCACTTAGTAGACAATTTTGTCAGATTTGTCACTTCTTGAGTGCTTTATTTAATGAAAAATATTCAGCAGGTGACACATTTACAACAATTTCTCAGCAGATAAGGTAGGTACAGCCTTTATTTCTGCTCCATTTTGTGATTCAGGCTGATGAGATGACTGTTATTTCACCTAACTGCACTAGTTGTGAAATACGTATGGATTTGCTGCTATGTCAATCCTTTTTGTTCCAGTTATAGTAACCTCAAAGGAAAGAGAAAGGCTTTGTTCAAACCATTATGCCAAATGTCTTGCCGACAAGGGATTCTCGGACATCACCCCAGTTTTGCTTGAACAGTCAAACTACAGAGAGAAATAATGGATACCCACCAGTCTGAAGACTGTGTCTCATGAGAGCTTTTAGTAGAAAGCACTTAAACTCTTGACTTTCAGCATTATTTGAGTGCACCCCTTCTCATACAGTTGTCATGTAATATTTATGTATTGGACTTTGTTCTGACAAGAAAACAAAGGCTGAGTGACATTGAGTTATAAGTAGGCAAACTTTTTTTCTCTTTTCTACTTTGACTTCCTCATTTGCCTACATCTTATCTTTATTTGCATATAACTATCATCATAAACTCTGGATGTTCTAATTACAAGATAAAATATATTTTCATTATGTAAATCAGCACTTGATTACTTGACTGTATGAATGAATGAGCTCCAGCTAGGAGCTCAAACACAATCAGCACCCGCTGAGTTTGTTACAGCTGACATACATGTATTTACTGTTTTGTTTTTTTGTATAAAACATAAAAAACCTAAACCTCATTTATTATTGTGGGGTTATAAATTCACTCTTGGAGTGATTACCCTGTCAATTTATGTCACCGCAGTTGTGCTGATGAAAAGCGATGAAATGTGGATGTCAGTGGAGTGTTGCAAATTCAATTCATATGTGTCGGTGTTGCATTCATAACATAATATTAGTGTCAAAGAAGGCAAGGGGAGAAATGTTATGGGAACTAATGACAATGTGACCTTTTGTAAAATTCAGTGCTGCAACACTGGACATGTTGAACTTTTTAAACGTTTTTAATTCAATATTTACTTCTGAAAGAGTGAAATCATCCGGATTTCAACAGCATCACTAAATTAAAGGGGACATCTCATGTTTTTCTGGTTTTCTGTTATTTATATACTGTTATGATGTTGGGTATCTATGTTAAACATGGTCAAAGTTCCAAAAATTTGTGGTTAACTTATGAAGAAATTCTTTCCTGCAAGTCAACAACCTGGTCCCAACTCTTCATTTGCAACATTTTTTTCTACCTAAGCCCATGAATGCCAGTCCATATGTTGTTTGCCTTGTCCACTCTCATATTTTGGATCAGATTCCGGCCTGAACATGTAAAAGTTGACATTTTGGGTAAAAAGTAACAAGAAAAAGCAGTCTATAGTTTGTTTCATGGTTTATGTAGCCTCCAAAGCTGGCAGATATCACTGGAAGGGAGGCCTTAAAGAGACAGAAGCTAAAACGGCCTGTTTCAGAGCTGAGGGGCTGCATAAAGAGCCAGTATAATATAATTAATGAGTTCTCTGAATTGTAAATCATGCAAAGATATTCCAGTAGAGCCCCAGATTCAAAATATAGACCCAGAATTGTTTATAATATGTCCCCTTTAAAAAAAACCAAACAGAGTCAGAAGAGTAAATAACAAACTCACAAGCTTCATGAGTCAAGAACTGGAAAAACAGTCCAATTTTATTGTCTCATCCCCTATAATTTCTTTGCCTATAATAGCATCCTCTGTGTCAACCTTAAGTTGCACATGTAAACATGTAGTCAAAATGTAATAGCATCCTGTGTGTCAGCATTACGTTGCACATGTAAACATGTAGCGGTGTGGCCCTACGGATGGCAAGGTCGGTCTATTGGACAGTCCACTTTGGGCTGAAATATCTCAACACTGTTGGATGGATTGCCATGAAATTTGGCACATTCATTTAGGTCATCCTCAGAATGAATTGTACTAATTTTGGAGATGCTCTGACTTTTCATCTAGCAAAAATACCTGCAAAACTAATGTCAATCCCATCAGCCTTAGCTTGTTAGCAAAGGTTAGCATACTAACACGCTAAACTAAAATGGTGAACATGGTAAACATTACACTAGCTAAGGATATTTAAATTGCCATTGTGAGTATGTTGAGGTGGTTTTAGACTCTTTGCTGTGTTTATGTTTGGTCTGTCAAGCATCTTTGTGCCAAAGTATTAAGAATAATATAATCATGCCTACATCAGCTGGTTTCATTTCTTTAAAATCTTATTGAGCCCTGTTTTTGCCAGCCCGACTTCTACTCATGCATCAGAGCTTGTATCTGAGATTATGTTAATTAAGATTCAGTCCTCCTCAGTCCACCAATTTATCACTGCACTACATGCAATCCTTTGAGGAGGCTGGTTGGAAAAACACAGGCAATGTATTTATGTCATTGTGGCTTGTAAAAATACATTCACATGTGTTTCTTATTTTCCTTAAATCCATCAAAATCTCCCTAAAAATCGCCCCATCACTTCTTAACTCTAACTGTCGTTTGTGGTTGACATGAATGCATCTCTAACATACTGTGCTTTACCTCAGAAGCTTCTCTCCTACACATATGTCTATGATGAACTCAGCTGTAGGTCCCAGAAGAGTACTGGCAGCCACAGATGAATAAGAGAGATGCACCAATTAGGAGGAAAGGACATCGGTTTGATATATTGTGAGCATGATGGAATATGATCCACAACGCTACACAGTGATCTAATATTACATCTCTGGAGGGCACTTGAGCACAGCGAGGTAGTGGTAGGTATTCTTCCACTGTGGATACAAATCCCATATTGTGTATATTAACATCCCCCATGGCTTCTGCACACCTGAGAAACTCCACTTATCCCTGTGGCTTCTACTGTTACATTCGGGTGCTGTATGTTGATAGATACCCTAAATTCTGGCTTCGGTGCCTCGACTCCTACAGGTCCTGGTTATTGAAAAAGAAAACAAAAAAAAAAAAAACATGATTCATCTCAAGCTGAGTAGCTGATATATTGTCAAATATGTTTTTTAAGAACATGCAGCCAACCTTGTGACTTGCTCTGTTACCTTTGGCTATGTTGATATAGATTTTCACTCCACCGCTTGCACTTCATCGCTCTTTGCAGAGATACAGGCGAAGAAAAACAGAATACATATGGTTTCTATATAACAGTACTTCATGTGATAAATCATGCCCACAAGGCTGTACAGATCCACCACTTATTCTCTCACATCTGTGAACCCTGTTGATGAAGGTTAGAAGTGACATATTGTCTGTATAATAACCCCCCTTGTGGTCCCGGTGGGCCGTAAATACATTCAGGTCATGATTACCTACCTGAGAGGTCATAATTGGTCACTCGGAACACCTGCCACTGGGTGGGCTTAGCGTGTCCAGGTGTGAAACAGGTGACCTTTGACCTGTAAGGGTCACACTCAGACCCCCGGGGCTTCAGAGAGGAAGGGTGAGCCATATGACAGAATAAAGGGGGGAACTTAGTGAAGCGACTCTGCCTGAAACCCTATAGGCATGAATATCTCCCTTGGCCAGGAAGGATTCATTCGCTCTTTTGCTGACTGGTAAATCTTTGGTTTCCCGTGTGGAGGACCTGAGGTGAATTCTCGTCTGTTGCATAAGTAGATCTTTGAAGAGAATTTTTTTTTTTTCAACCGCAGAGAGCTTCAATGTATTCATTTGCCCTGCTGATCAGAGCGAGGGTGCTGATCTATAAGATCATCGAGTCAAGTCCGGTTTGGTTCATGCACTCTCTTATCTTCAAGACGTCATATATTCCGCTTTTGTTCTTCTTCTGTACAAACACATGATCGATTGACATCAATGTGGACAAAATAAGAAGCAAATCAGAGCCTCAAATCTGCTTGTGGACAGAACATTTACACATGGCATCAAAATCCCTCAGCTGATAAAATATGCGTCTTGATTCTGACTCAGAGAGGCAACAATCCCATTTTGATAAACACATAAACACACAAAACAGGACTGAATAATGATCCTTTGTCTTTTGATGGTTGTTTGTTTGGGAAAAAAAAAAAGGATTCATCAGATTTTTTCTCAAAGGGACACTTTTAATTACAAATCTCAATGCTACATGTTTGAAACATTGAGGGAAAAGCTCTTACATTTGCATCTCGGATTAATTTGAATGGTAAAAAAAAATCCTCAGAGAAGTGAAAGGATAAGGCTAGCTGCAAACTCACAGCTATCAGTGCTTTATCGCCTTTGAATGCTAATATGCAATTTGGAGGCATGTCTAAACATGTTTTGCTCTACTTGCATCTATTTATGCCAGGTGTTAAAGTGGCTTGATGATTCAGTGGCTGTTGACGGCAGAATTCTTTGATTAACAGATAATAATACACAAAATGTGACACTGAATAATTTAATTTTTCAGTTATCTGAGCAGAACAAAGTGCCAGTGTAAAAAAAAAAAAAGCTGGATTTGAGTGCAGCCAATTTTGCAGGATAAAGTGCCGTTTTAAGAGCGCTTCCAGACCACACTCTCGTGATAGCTTGGCTGGTCTCATGATTAATCATGTAGCTGCCGTGTTTCTGACGTAAACACAACATAACTCGATAAAAGTTCAGTGTCCGAGAGAAAAGTAATAGCTCGGGGGACCGCGTTAGTCTCAGAGGTTTTATACCTAGAATGTGAGCTGGCACAAATTGTCTCATGATCCTCATACTGGTTTTGATAGTGTCACTAGCTTGATACACAGCCTTCAGGGTATTCCTCTATTTTATTCTTGCACTGGCTGTTGAAAAAAAATTACAGTCATTGCACGCAGACAAAGCTCACCTGCTGTATCTTGTGCTGACATGACTTCTTGGTAAACAAGATGTTTTGAATCTAGATGAAGCAGAATTTGTAGCTTACATGACCCATCCTCTGATACTCACTGATAAACTATAAGAGATTATATATTTATGTGCTGATTCAGGAAATACTATGTGATGTAGTGTGCTACCATATATAGGGTATATTTAGTGCATATACACTGAGAATGGAGTTTTCAGTGAAAAAGGAAACATCTCGTGTCCAGCAGTTAAACTTTTGAAGTGAATATTTGCATATTCATATATTCTAAATTTTTCAATGGAGGAGAAGGAATAGATGGGATTTTAGGGATTTTAATGAGGTAATTGTACTTTTCTTGAGAAAAACACATTATTATTCCAAGAAGAGTGTTTTTATATATCTTACAACATGTCTGGGGAGGGGGATATTATATAAGATATAAGATATTTCAGTCTGGTGAGCTTTAATCTTAATTTAAACAAGATAAACTGCAGATTTCCTCCTGGAGATATTCTCCAACACCTGTTAAAACTTTGATATCATTTTTGACTGCAAAAAAAGGATGACTAATTGTGATTTAAGGACCTAAAAATGATGTCAGCTATTTCTCATCTTTTCCCCGCCGTTCCCTTCCCTTCAGTTTTTCATTTTAATTCTCTGCTCTCTGCGGAGCGTTCGGAACAATTGCGAATTTAAGTCTCCAAATATGGAATACTGCTCCCCACTGGCTGCTGCCTTTGATGACTGAGCAGTTCATTAATTAGCCAGTTAGACTGGGGAGAATGGCGACTTGCCGACGGAGCTGTAAGCGTAGGTGTAGCGTGCAGGGAGAGGTATATTTTGTTGCTTCCGGAGGCCAGGAGAGATAGCGTGTCCATAATCAAGTGAATTCCAAGCTGCTTGTGACAACAATAAGGTTGTTTACTGTGAATGCAGCATGCATTTCAGCCAGCATTCCATAAAAAAGAATAGTGCTAATTAGGTTTGGTAAACAAATGCATTTTAGCGTGACATGCAGGTCTGTTGTTGGCATTTTGTGGAGGTCAGCAACAGGTTTTTCCAAATGAATTATATTTTGACATTGCATCTGCTATACCACAACTATTTTATAGTTATAACTGTAGCTTTGCTTAAAGTCCCCCTCCACTCAAAAATGTGTTTTGTTTACTGTTCATTCAGTTGGATGTTTGAGCTTCACTGTGCAGAATGATGCATGTGCAGAGTTTGACACTAGAAGGCTGTTTTCACATTAACCTGCTGAAAATCAGAGTTTATAGTGAAGCATGATTCTGTGACATCACAACTAGTTTGTAGCCAATCGGGGTCCAGTATTCAACTTATAAAAGTCTGATGTGGAAACTCGGAAGCCTCCAGTGCACATACACTAAAATAGGGACATTTCAGTTAAGTAGGAGACATCTTTTGTCCAGCAGTTCAACTTTTGAAATGAAAAATATTTGCATATTCATAGATTATGGATTTTTTAATAAAGGAGAAGGAATAGATGGTGGAACAACCATATCAGAAGTAGAGTTTTATATATACATTTGAAAATAGAGGAGACCTTTCAAATACCAGCAAATTTGCAGACATATAGCTACAAGGATGCTGCAGAGAGGATGCCAACATCTTAATCATTTCAGATTATTGGCCATAATTGGACTACTGTGTGCATTTAACCATACACAATATCTTATGTGGCCAGGAAACAAAAAAATCAGTGAGAAGAAGTGGGAACATTCCTGTGTTTATTTTTCTTGGCTCAAAGGAAAGCGATTTTGACAGTAATGATCAGATTAGACAATCAGCCATCCATCAATGCATTGGATTTAGCTATTCTGTCGCCAGCCAGTACGTGGGAACACCGAAACCAATGGTTTTACATTGTCAGCGTTATTTTAATCGTATCAAACATCGCCCTTCTCTGTGTGTAACTGCTAATTTGGAAATATATTACAGAGATTTGACAAGCCCTCGAGGCATTCATAGCTTTTGCTTTAGTGAGGCTGTGTAACTTTATAAGCTCTCTGCTGAATGATACATTTGGCAGTAGGAGGAATTCATATCCTCTCTGCACACATTCGCCTTAAAAAGTTATAATGCATAAAATAACGCAGATTATTTTTGATTGGGGATGTGCTGTTGTAGCCATAAATGCAGACTTTACAGATACATGCCTTTAAACTTCATCTTGTTTTCCACGTTATTTAAATTTTTCAGTTTCTGACTCTTAAAGCTTTTCTCTTGAGTATGTTTTTTTTTATCATCCTGAACTACATACTCTACAAAAACGTACACATTTCTGTGCTACTTTGTGCTATGTAGCTATAAATGCTTCATATGATTAATTCCCATATGTTCACTGAGTTCACAAAGGTAGAGCAAACCAGTTCAGATGCATTTGTTTACCACTTTTCTAAACAGCACTATGAGAAATTAAAAAAAAAAAATAGCAACATTAGTCAAGAGGGTGTAAATGAGCTGCTGTGTATTGGGACTGTTTCTATTTGAATCCCTTTATATTTGGCCTGAAATGATTGTACATGTGCCCGATGATTCTGTCATAAATCATTCAGGGCGCAGCCTGTATCAGTTAAAAAACATCAGATTCAAAGGGTGCAACCCGAGCCGAAGTTAGGTCTACATAGTGTACATTTCATGCACTGATTGCTCCAGTCAGTTACTTTCCGCTTCTTTAAAGAAATGACACTCTCAAATTTTAAAGAGAATAGATTAGGGGTGTTTCAAAGTTTCTTGTGTGTCAGAAAGTAAAAAAGCATCTGGGAATGAACTCTGGGGTTTTTCTTCTGTTCTGCTCAGGAGGTGGAATTGCCTCTAGTTTTGTGTTACAGTGTGTCTGTTCAGGTCTTTTAGTGCTCACTGCAGTACTAATGCAGTCTGTAAGTGCAGGGGAAGCTGTATAGCTTACACTGTATATCTGGGGTCTTATTTAAAGCAGTTAAAGTCCAAGAACTCTGGCTTTTTTTTATTTTGGCAACATCTTCAGAGCACAAATTGCTGTGGTATTTTTTGCAAGGCTTCCCAACATTCCTTCCTGCCTTGAACTGCCGTTTGTTAAAGATTTAGGTTCTTTTATTGGCTTTCTTACAGAACAGTGAAAAGCCTTCTTCACATATGGATGCGTATACTGAAAATTGAATCAATATTGTGTTACATACAGTAATTCTGTATACTATAAGTCTTTCCATATCCAATTACTTTAAAGGAAACGTTGCTATAACTGCATTTATTATACCAGATTATACTCTAGAAATGTCGACAATTCAAATCATCGGTATCCCTTCCAAACCATTATTTTGAAGAAATTGGAAATTGAACCTAAACATAGATTTTAAATGATTTTGGGGCCTCAGTATTTGGTTCCTATTTATATTGGAGTATTGAATAAAAACAAAAAGACACCTGTCTGTGTAAAGCTGTGTGCCAGCCCCTTACAGCAGCACATACTGCAGTTCAATTTGGCATTATGTGGCTCCACACAGTTGAAAACTGTTTATTTAAGCCTCAGGCTCTATGCACCTTTTCTTCCAGTTGAGAATCCATGAGGTGAATTTTTCTAAATGGGCACATATGAGTCTTTGCAGTAAGAAAAAGGAGATTAAAAATGAATAAAATAAGCAAAACATCCTGATATTTATGACAAGGGCTCAGCCCACGCTGAGCAACCCTCTGGAAAAACTTTTTTTATTATATTCTTCCAAATAGAATCCACTAAAGTAGAACATTTGTTTCAAAGTACAGTAGCAAGCAGAAGTGGATCGTTTCTAAAGGCTAAATAGACATTGTTGCCATCTGTGCTTAAAAGATGAAACATGAAAATGCTATTTAAAGAGTTAGTGGGGGGCGAACGAATGTTGCTTGGTATTTATGTAAGCCGTTGACCACAGAGTATCCTGTCACCCTGCTGTGCAGCTGGAGCAACCAGGGGGTATAAAGAAAAAAAAAACAAACTGGTATGAATCAGACAGTACATCAAAGTGATAGCGAAACAAGAAGGTGTCAGTGGCTCAGAGGCAGCCCGGGTTGAATCTGACTGCACATGATACCCATACACATAGCATAGCCTCCTCAAGGCATGTGGACACACAACATGCATACACATGAAAGCCCCGACCTCAGGTATCAATGGCTTAGAGGCAGCATTGTCATGGTGGGAAGAAGTTAGAGCACTCAGTGAGCAAAAACCTTACAAAGCCCCTTCCGTGAACACGTAAGTTATTCTTGTTTATCAGCGAGGGCATTGTTTTTATCTTTGCTGAGGTATGTGTTCATGTCGGTGCGTCCGAGCGTGCACATGTCATGTTCACCTGCATGCGGCGTGTGTGTGTGTGTGAATGTGTGCTTGTTCTCACAGACCTCTTAACAACAGAGCTAAGTGGGTCAGCATTCCATTTCAAATGCTCCGGCAGCTACTTTTGAAGGTGAGCTTCACTTAAAGCAGCAGCAGAAAAGCCTCTCAGGACAACGTCACTCCTCACAAGTCCTAACAAGTCTGCATTGTTTTTCTGCGTGCATGCATGTACAGTATATATATGTAGAAGGAGGAGGGGGGGGGAGTGGACATCCTTACCGTGCACCACTTGTGTAAGAGAATATATATTAAAGTGTGCAGGCAGCTTGTCAAACAGTCATGGACGGGAGCTATAAATTGTGTTGGTCCGTGTAAACACAATTCGTTAAGTGCCAAAAGGTGCCTGGCGGGCGCCCCTCTGTTATGAAACCTGAAGGGGAGTTGTCATGCTATCCTCATCCCTTTATTAGCACAGTCCACACCTAGTAAACACAAGCCGTCTCTCCCTTGAATCCAGACTGCCTTGGAATGTATAATAGCAGACGGATGAGGTGGTGCTGACCAATTAGCAGTGAACATTTGCACACATTAAGTCAGTCCCAGTTTGCTGTGATAAAGAGTTTGCAACAATAGGTCACCGCTGATGCATTAATGGTTTTAAACACTTTTTTTTTTTTAAAGCGCTTATTGCCCTTGAATAGAAACTTGGCTCGACTCCGAGTGGCCTTCTCAACACCTCAGGGCCAGAAAACCCATTAAGAGCCTATTACATCCTTACCAAAATGTGTGATTGTCAATTGTGAAATGAATCTGTTTTTCTCACATCCCAAGAAACTTTGTTTTTTCCTCTCTCTTTAATTTCCATGCAAATGCAGTGTTAACTCTTGAGGGCTGTGACAAATCTGTGCGCTTTAAAAGGAGATAGGTGGTGAATCAGGATCAAGCCTTCGTCTTGAGCTTTTGGCGCCTGTAAGGTACACACACACTCCGAGCCACTTAAACTGACTCATGATCCCAGAGACGTGACAGCTCTTGCTATTCCCAACACTTATCGCATCCAAGATAACATTCTGCAGAAACGTGCATCAGGTTTCCTTGACACCACAGATATGCAAGCTTTGTAGGTTGAACAACAACTAGCCCAGGGAGAAAAGAAAAAGACAATCAGGGAGGAGAGGAGATCAATGTGTAATTATTGTATTTTATGTGCACCCTTGCAATCAATCATTAACAATGGGGAAGTGTATTAAAAATTATGGGATCGTTATTTTTAAAATTTCACTGCTGTTGCATTGAACGGAGCAAAAATAGATGTTGGCAGGCTCATTTTTTTACTCATATGCCAATAATCCTCAATATTAATACACGTGTTCTATAGTGTTATTTGGACAGTTTCAAGTTGAAATATGAAGATTCAAAGGACCTCATGCTTGAATGTTTTCTTATTTTTTTCTTATATGTGTTCTTGCACAAAGCAATAAGAGGAAAATGGGAAATTTCTATGTGGCATTCAACAAACTCTTTCAAAGTGCAGTGTGCAGAATTTAGTGGCATCTAGCAGAACAGACTTGGAAGAAATGGAATAAAATATTCACAAGTATGTTTTAATTAGTGTATAATTACCTGATAATAAGAATCATTGTGTTTTTGTTACCAAAGAATGAGTCTTTTATATCTACATAGGGAGCAGGTCCTCTTCTACAGAGCCCACCATGTTTCTACAGTAGCCCAGAATGAACAAACCAAACACTGAATCTAGAGAGGGCCTTTTTCGTTTTTCATGAGTCACGGCCACCATAGGGTCTCCTACACGGTTGGAAGGGTGAGGCGAGGGGTATTTAGTTGGTTGCAATGTGCAACCTCACTGCTAGATGCCACTAAATCCTACACACTGGTCCTTTAACTGACTGAACTAAATCGCTCGTTTCAGTCCAAAGAATGCCACCAGCTCATGAGGAGGTGTGCGTTTGTGAGATGTGATCGTTAGCATGATCCACGCCCCTAAAATTGCCACATAAGACTCCATGTTCCGCTCCGTTTGTGGATGAATTTCATTCACAAAAACTTCCCAAAGAGTCTTAACACTGCACAACTTCAAGTCCTACTTTCAGTAATCAGAAGACAAACACATAACAAATTTAGGAATGACATTAGGAAACCCAAAATAGTTAGAAAATATGAATTCAGCTATTATGTCATCAGGGCAGCTCTGCACTGTGACAGAAATAAAGAGGGAATGCTTTGAAATGAAGTTCTTTCCAAACTTCCCTGATGGAAGGCGGTCAAGGGATGTGACAGCCACAGAGATATTAGAGGAAAATATTATAGTCTGCATGTGATATTACACTGTCAGCTGCAACAGAAGATGATACTGAACAGAGACCTGCAGAGAGACACAGAGGCAGCTGTCGGGGTGAGAGAAGTTTCCAACAACTATTGAAATGTAGGAGTTGCTGCACCAAAATATGGCCATAAAAACCGTAAAATCTAAAAAACCTTTCAGTAAATTGGCAGCCATGATGATGAAAATATAGTGAACAGAATATAAATTTTGCAATGAGTTTGTTTTACTTATATATTCTTTTTTTTTTTTGCAGCTGTAAAACGTGGATAAATTGTTTTGAGCATCACACAACCCCCGCAAAATGACTTGTTTCACTATCAGAATTTGATCCATTTGGTCCGATAACATTTGGAAAGTCTAGAAGAGCAAGGGCTAGAACGTAACGGACGTACATTTAAATGTAAAAGTTCGACACTGCAGGTTTCTCCCCAGTGAAAGGCAAACATGATCGATTCATGACACATACGACAGGTCTGGATCACTTGTAAATTTTGTTTGCACCCAAGAGAAAACTCTAAGAACAAGAAAATTGATGAATGCCACAAATGTTCTTAAATCACTTGTACATGCATTTAAAGAACAAATCAGTTAATACAAGTGCTTCTTGCATGAGGCCCAGTCTAACCACACATAGCTGGAAAGATGTAACTGGGGAAAGTGTTATTTTTCATACATTAAAGGCAGAGGAACTTTGACTGAAAAAAGCTTCATTTCATAAAGATGTGTGTTTTTATTGACCCCAAATTTGCATAGTGATTGTTATATTCAGTGATTCAAGGTAATACTGTTAATGGCACAAGGGTCTTTTTAATTGAAGCCATTATTATGATGTTTACATCTGGTGGCATAAAGTATTCATGTATCAGTGGTTGACCTTGCCCTGACTTAAAGTTAGTTCTTTCAAACTGATTATAAAAGCTAATGATTTACATATTCATTGGTGTCAAGTATGAACACACTCCAACCCTCTCTCAACTGAAAATCTTTGAGTGCACAAACCTCAGTGATAAACATGATCAACTGTGTCCTTTTGAAAGGTTAGACAAATATAATAGCAGTCGCTTCATAACTTTTAATGCCTCAGTAGAGTCATCCTTGTTTATGTCAGATTTTAGGGCAGGTTTTATACAAATTTTATACATTTTAGAGTGAAATCCAACCTCCCATGGTAGACGTTGTTTTAAGTTCACACCAGCATACAAGAATGAATTTAGCCATTTATATACAATTATGTTGCATTAAGCATCTTGTAAGTACGGGGGACCTTAACTTATTTATGGAGAAAGGTGACAGGTTATTAATGAAAGCTAATAATCTGTTTTTGATGCATTTAGGTGTATTGATGGCGATATTTAGCACTGATGTCATTTTTGGTATTAAAATGCTATGGTTCAATTTCATGTTGTATGTTTTCATGTTCCATGTTTTCTGTCTTTTAACATCTTGGGACCTTAACCTTGGGGTACACCGAAAGAACATTCTAATAGTGATGAGGTTTACCTTTTCTTGTACAGTGTGATCTATTGTTCAAATATGATGCCACCCATTCAATGGTATTTTCTTTTACATTATGAGTTGATAATTTTGATAACAGTATGCTGTGATTGACTGTGTCAAATGCCTTTTTTTAAATCTATAAATATGGTTCCTACCACCCCTCCAAAATGCCTTTCAACTGTTCAACAAAATAGCAAAGAGCTGTTTCTGTTGAGTGATGTGATCTGAAACCAAACAGCATTGGATTAAGAGAATGGTGACCATAATTCAACTGGTCTATTAGCTGCTTAGCCACTACTTTCTCAATCACCTTGGATATTATTGGAAGGATGATTTCCTCCCTTAAAAATTGGTGTGATAACTGCCACTTTTAAACTCTCAGGGAAAGCTGCTTCTCTAATAGATCTATTTATCAACTGTGTAATTGGGGAAGGTAGGGTCGTGGAAAATGATGGGAATTGCTGCATTATGGCCTCAGTAGTCACCAGATACCAATACAATTGAACGCATGGGGGATATGGGACAAACATGTTAGACAGTGCTTTCCACCAGCATCCTCAAAACACCAAATGAGGGAATATCTTTTGGAAGAATGGTGCTCCATTCCTTAAGTGGAGATCCTGAGACTTGCCAAGGAATACTAAAGCAGTTCTTTTTCCTTTGTCATCTGTACACAGAAAATAATCACCACTGACATCCTCTATTAGTTTTCCACACAGTATCTGCTCATAGCAATACAGCCTGATTAAAGTATAGCTAAAGTTAGATAACTAAACTATTTTGTTAGGGTTAGAAAAATATGAACGTCATAGTTAAATACTGAAAAAGTTGATGAATTGAGATAGGAGGCAGGACACAAACCTAATCACTGATTATCAGTGACTGGCCCTTAGTTTTAACCATTTGTACCCCAGCAGCTGCTCCCCGGGTCCAGTGAATGTGCCTGTAGACAGCTGAACAAATAAATAAATAAGAACTAAGTTACTTTGATTTATATGCAGTCTAGAAAGGATTCTGGTTTTCATTGAGGCAAATGCGAAAAGGTAAACAAAGGTTACCCTCAGTAATCAAATCTTTCTTCTCTCATTTCCTATGTGTGGGAAAATCATCTTAGTTTTGTTGTTGTGTGTGGTTTGCCTTTGTGGAGGGCTCACAGCAGTTGAGAGATGATAGAGGGATAACATTTTCAGCATCGTGCTGCTCCGTTATAATTAGAACAAATACAGTACGCCAGGAAAATGCAGGCTTGTACACACACACACACACACACATACACACAAACACAAGTTGTGTGGTTGGTTAGGCTTTCTACAGAGTGAATAATTTCACAGCTAAAAATACCCCTGAAAACAAAGGAAACCATCAAACCAACCTTGGCGATGACAAGAAACACCACCCCTCCGCATTAATATGCTAATTTCTGAACAGCCAATTTTCACTGCAACAAACAAAAAATAATAATCAATACCAGCTGCTTGCTGAATGTCTGCTAATTTTAGGTCATCATCGGAAGCGCTTAATGTGTTTGAACCATGGCCACAAAATGGCCATCTTGATCTGGCATGGAGCTGAAGTTGTTTTAAATCACAGTTAAATGGATGCAACTGAATCTTAAAATCTACTCCTTCAAAATCTAATTACCTAGGGACAGAATACCAACTGGTGGTTTACTGCGGAAAACAGGAATCCAAACGGTTAGAAGTTGACTTTAAAGAATTTGTTCAGCTCTGTCTTGTCAATCGCCAGATAGACAGGCTATGCCGTCTGTCTGGGGGGATTTAATTGGTACCATTGAGCCGCTGTAATCAATGACAGAAAAAAAAGGCAATTTCTACTTATGCACATGGGAGTGTGACCTTGGAAAGCAGCCCTACCCCCATGAAAAAAAGCGTCAACCACTATTTCCAGTATGGAAATGTATTTGAATAGGAGAGAGGGGTGATGTCGGACAAACATCCTTTACTCAAAGCAAATAGGAAATAGGTTTAGTGTTCCAGAGCTGCTACATTAAAGTAAGCAATCTGTTCTGCTTTAGCATTTTGTCAGTTATTACTTCTTTTTCTTTTTACAGAGTAAAGACAGATCAGGAAGGATGTGAGAGAGAGAAAAAAGAGCCAAATTCCCTCTTGTTTCAGACCTGGCACATGGACAGTTTCCCCAGGCGAGCACGCAGGTCAAGCTCAATGACTGGGGGGCGAGTTTTTATTCACCTTTACCTGTGATGACTTTGAATTATTTAGTTCACCAACACCAGCTATCTGTTCTTTTTTTAGCTCAATCCTCACATTTTCCATCACTTCATCTGTGTAAGATATGGACAGGAAGTAGTGATATTAACAAGCTTGTTTAGGTTTAACATGATAGTATTCAGCTTTGAAATGTGTGACACTGTTCTTTTTAACAGTAGTTTGGTAAAGTGAGATCTAAAATATTTCACTTTTGTGAGTAAAATATCCCGCTGTAGGTGGTATTTCAATTATTTGAATTGTTTTTTGACTCCCTCAGTTTTGAAGCTTTTTAAGCAGCACATGTATTTGTATACCTGACTTACCTGAAAATACATGACTACCAGCAAATCAAAGTGCACTTTCATGCCCAAAGGCTTGAATATTAAAGCAGAGAATGGTGTAATTCTCATCATTTGACATCCACATAAATGCCAAGCACCAGCAGTCTTGTTATAGCTTTCACCCAAATGTGCTGTTTCTTCAATAAACTCTACATTTCATCTCTTAATATTGATTTTTCTAATTCGTGGTTGCATTTACACACTGCTATTATCTCAGTCTAATGTTCAAAGACATCAGTGCAACAAATGTACCAGGGACAAATCATCAAGTTTATTTGTTCATTTTTTATTCTCATGTGGTTCCTGCAGATTACTTGTCAGTCAAATGGTAATGTATTTTTCAGTGGATTTTCAGTTGGAAAAAAATAATCATTTCTACTGGTGATATTCCTTTTTGTCTGTTTTGTGATTCAGCTGCTCATGTAATCAACTTTTCTATTTATTCCAAACAAAACGGAACACTGAGTTTACAAAAGCAAATATAAAAGCTGTGGGAACTGGCTGAACAGCGAGGTGGTATAAAGAGCCAAACTGTCAGTTGTTCACATAAAAATGTCAAATTATTACTTTGAGCATTACTTTGTCCAAGTTGAGAATGGAAATTCATATATGGTAATGTAAAGTGGACTGCACTTGTCCTGTAACAATAATAACAATAATAATAATAATAATAATAATAATTCCTAGTAGATTCATGCATTATTAAAGATCCCTACCAGACATGTTTAAAATATATATAGAAAATACTCTACTTTGAATGATAATTTGTGTTTAATATGATTTTTCCACAAATCATCATGTTAAAACTCTTAAAATTACATCTACTTGTTCTCCCTCATTAAAAATTCAAAAATCTATGAATATAAAAACATTTTTTATTTTTAAAAAGTTCAATTTGCTTGATACAAGATGTCTCTTGCGTCACTGAAAAGCCCGTTAATGTATCTGCACTGGAGTCTTCAGGTTTCTACATCACACCTGTGTAAATTGGATGCTGGACTAGGATTGGCTTGAAATTAGTTGTGATGTCACGATACATGCTCGCAGGTACACACCTTTAAAATTTCCTCCTTCAGCAGATGAATGTAAGAACATCCTTCTAGTGTCAAACTCTGCACATGCAACATTTTACACAGTGAAGATCAAAAATCCAGGAACAAGAAGCAAAACACATTTTGGGACTTTAAAATCCTAGATAAGTATGTTCCTTTTTCAATCAAAACTATGATTGGTAGTTTCGATTCTAAATCTCATCAATCATTTCAACACTTCATGGACACAAACTTTCTCTGACATGACCTACTAACGTTTGCCCCACCACATTTATAAATAATAGTATTGCGGAGAAATCAAAAGCTTAAAGTTAAATGGGAGCAAACTGACACAAACACATCTTTGCCTCTGATGACAGATTGTAGACAGCCTAATTGCTGCTGTTGAAGCTAATTATGCTAATTTAAGCATGCTGTCAATTCCGTAACATTTTACCGGTGCCACTCTTGTCATCTTGTGATGGTGCCATCAGTTTGTTAAGCAGGCATCTCTCACTTATCCTGTCGAAATCTGCCCACAAGACTCCACCACTGTACTTTTCTTTAATTTTCAAATATATGGGTGCTCATCATAGTTTCATGGCCTTAGAAATAGTTACATCAGATATTGTATATTTTTAAATAATAGTTAGAAATAGAGGTCCAAATATACATCAGCATTATTCCAAAACTCATAAGATGAGACTCATGAAATATTGTTTAATTATCTTTTTAAAGGGGAACTTATGTTCTCCATATATTATACTTGTGTTGCTTCAAAGGGCATCACAGCATTCATTAATGTAGCGTCGCAAAGAATTTTAATAGATAATACTCAACCTATGGGAGCAAGGGATTCTAGTTTGGGACTATTTTCAGGTGAGCATTATATGAGCCATCAAAGAGTGGAGTTTTGGTTATTTACCCTCGAGCTTTGAGAATTAAATATTACTCTTTGGATTGTGCAGGCTAGTGGAAAAGCAAAAATGAGATTCTTCAGCGGCATCCCCTTTTACTGTGCTGAGTTGACCTTGCAAGGTCTCAGGAAGCGCAGACCTCAGCTGTAAAATAAACATCTAAAACTACAAACCTCTCCCATAAATACTAGTCTTTAATCTGTCTGATTCCCCCGATAATAGCAAACAGAACACCACTTTTTTTTTTCCTCCTCTCCCTCGCTCATAGAGAAACACAACCCTCTTAAGCTCACTCAAATTTCATCCCTCTCAAGTTTTGCCTTGAGTCTCGTTTTCACTGTCCAGGGATTGAGAACTGCCATCTGTCTGGGTCATTTAAGCTCGCCTGCAAACTTTTAACTCAGGAGGCTTTTTTGATCACACACAGTCTTTTGGCTTATTGATATTCAAATAACCCTCAAAGGGGATTTTCAAAGCACTGCTAAAAGATGCATTAACCGAAGAGGAAATGAGATCCTTTTCTCAATTTTACAACTTAATATCTCTATCTGGAAGGGTTTAGATCAGATCATTGCTGTGATTAGGTTTTTCATTGCCATTTATGAGGGAATTGTAAAAGTGATAGTGGCGGTTCATGGGTTTTATTCAATCTCCAAACAAAAAGGGGGAAGGTTAATTCCAGTTAACTTGTAAAACATGTATTTCACACATTGTAAAATATGACAAAATTGTAAAACCTTGTATTTCTGATTTAGTCTTTTCTTTTGCTTGGGCCTTTCTTATGATATTGCAGCTGTCTGGTAGAGAATTACACACATGAAATTGGAAAAAGTATTTTCAAACTATGTTTAATACATAAGATTTTTTGAACTGATATGATGATAGGCAAGATTACAGTGTCAATTAATTTAGATGCATGCGTGCTCATTTCCAGTTGAACCGGTCACGTCACTGGTCTCATAGCTCTGAAACAGCTGAGCCAATCAAAGTGAAGCGTGACAACAATTACTCAACAAATGGAGAAACAGCATCTCCAGGAAATGATATTGTTGGCTGGATGGTGAAGAACAGCACAGTGTGTGCACACAGCACCACAGATCTGCAGCCAGAGACAGATGGTGTTTTACTTTTAAAACAGATAATTATAAACTGCGGTACACGTGTAGTGATGATAAATAAAAAAACAGAAACAAAAGCTTGTTAAAGCCATTCACATGATAGCATCTCAATGAGTCCTGCTAGCATCTCTGGCATAAATAGACAGAATATTTAGTGAAAACTGACTAGTCTGTTGTGTGCAGATGTGTTATTTTGCAGCAGCCTGGTGTCATTTACATGTACTGTAATTAAATCAAGGTAAACACAATGAACAGGTGTGTGTAATGGCACCGAGCTCTGTGTGGCATTTTCTTAAATCAGACGCTGCAGATTTTCAACATATCTGTCCTGCTGCATTCAGATTGCTGCAGGGATTTGATGAACAGAAGGAGAAGCTTTTCAAGTATTTTCAAGTCGGCTCTTTTTGACAAAATCATGCAATTGTGATGCGTCAGAAACAGGTGTTGTTTAAGACGTCTATTCTCAGCCTAAATTTCCACTAAAATACCAACAACTTGCTTTGCACCGTTTCATTTGAATTAACCTCACACCTGTTTGAGCTTCTCTTCCCACTTTTGCATTATGCGTGCTGCACTTGGAACAGAAGTACTGGACAGACAGGCGAAGCAAATTTGGAAAAAAAAACAAAACAAAACTGTAGCGCTGCTCCCTGCAGCGCAGCCTCAAAAACAGACTCCAGTGTGTCTAAAAAATGCCTTTTGAGTCATGCTTTGTTCTCTTTTTGCAAAAAGTAAAGATAAAAAAAAAACAGACAGTGCAATGAATAAGAAATTATTGTATAAAAGCCATAACACCCCTAATAATATACTTCAGTGTGATTATGGGGGCTCGGTAAGTGTGATGCCTTATTGCTACTTGTATTATAGTCATATCACAGCATCAAAGTAAAGAACACCTCTGCTGGCATAATAGCTGTAATTATGATTATAGATGTGACATTTCAACTGGAAATGAAAATCATGTGTTTTATTAAAATGTGTCATTGTATAAATCCCTGGACATTTTACTTTCACGAGTATTAGGGCACGGATATGATACAATTTAATTTCGGTGCCATTATTATAACAGATTTTAAAATGGAGGCCAATTAGACCCCTAATCAAAGGAAGACAGGCTGTTTCTTCCCCCCTTTTATTCATCATATGATATGGAGTCTAAGGCTTTGTGGATGAGCTAGCTCCCACAATACTTCTACTATAACTTTACACTGTTCGCTGATGCATAATGTGCTGACAATGAAGAATACGCGTACTTTTCTGTAAATTATCCCTTGATCTCACTGCCCCTGTTTGTTTTTTGCAGCATTAGAAAGATAATTTGTGTATTTGCATGTGTATTTGTGGCTACAAGTAAATTTCTTATGATTTGAATAACATTTTATGTTGTAATTTAATGGCTTTATTTAGTTTTTAGGACATACATACACGTTGGTGACACACATGTGCTGTTTTTCCTGTCAAGATTTCAGCTTAGTATCACATTCCCCAGGGTTCTGGGCCAAAGTATCAACTCAAACTAGAACGTGTAACAGCAGATAAAAAAGGCCTCGGGTGATGTCACACTCTGTAGGGAGACACAGTTGAAGACTTTGTCTACACTTGGGGGAGAATGTAAGAGGAAACATTGACCCAGCTACATTGCCACTAAAGCCTACAGCAAAAAGAACTAGTTCCACTTTGAAGTTGACCAAAATGGACAAGAACATATATTCAAATGTTGCATTTTTTTAATAGCATGTTACAATTTCGTCTACTTTTCTTACAATGTTCTCTAATTACACATATTTGCACAGAAATACTGTTCAGTCTTCGTCTGGAAATCTGCATAATGATCACCAGCAGGCTTTAATTTACTTCAGAGATCCATTTACCCGAGGTGAACGGTAGCAACGGTGTCAGACCTCTTGTTAATCTGTATAAAGCACTTACCATACATCTAAATAAAACTCAAGATTTCCATTTACCACCTTTAAACCTCTACTTATATTCTCTCCTGTCTGCTCTTCTACTTCCATACTGCTATTTAACACCAGCTCAACTCCTGCTGTAATATGTTGAAAATGAAAGCCCTTAGGTGATGTCAAGGGCTATTGAGAGTACGTGTCTGAAGACTTTAGCTGTTTGTGCCAGCGCTGCAGAAACTTTGTGACCTGACTCGCAGTGTATTATCCAGGGATTTGTGTCCTGGGACGTGTACATCTATAAAAGAACAAACAATAGGCTTTGTGAAAACTCATTCACCACCAGTGTCAGGTACAGTAAGGTAGCACAGCAGATGGGCTATGAAATAAGTTTCAAAGCCATAAAATGCTACACTAGTTCGCAAAGTATTTCTATAGTGTATTGTAGCCTTCAGATATTGGATGGACTGGATCATTAAGTTAAATTATTTCTTATGATGTTCACTTTAGTAGCTGCTATGTGTAGCAGTTTAGACAACAACATATGTTCATTTTTTTGTTGTTATTGTTTGTTTTTTTTAAACATTTTTTACTGATTTTTTTTATTTGCAGGCATCTACTGGATGGTTTCATTGATTCTGGGTAATGACATCATGCTTCAGAACTGATCTTGAATTGATTCACTGATGTTAAAATATAACTGTTCACAATTATATTTCAGTATAATAAAAAAGTTTTTAAAAATGAGAGTAGAGTGTCAGTGGGTGACATGGACACATTAAATCCAGCTCCAAATTATGCTGAAATACTGTCTCAATAATTTCAAATATCACTTGAGAGAAGCTAGGTGATTATATTTAAGATTAGTAAAGAAATAGTTTGACATTTTGAGGAAATTAGTTATTCGCTGTCTTGCTGAGAGTTAGATGAGAAGATCAATACCAGGTTCGTGTCTTTATGCTAAATATAAAGCTTGAGCCACTAACTGATTAGCTTAGCTTAGCATAAATACTGGGAGTAGGGGGGAAGGCATTTTGGTTATTGTATACATTAAAATATAGTTATAGTGTGTTAATTAGTGAGTGTTAAAGGTGCTGGTAGGCAGTTTTATTTATTTATCTATTTACTTTCAGACAGAGCCAAGCTACTTCCTGTTTTTATGCTAAGCTAAGCTATTAGGCTGCTTGCTGTAGCTTCATATGAGGATGATATTGATGGTTGCATCTAACTCTCAGCGAAAAAGCAAATAAGTGTGGGCCTATTTCCCAAAATATCAAACTATTCCTTTAAGCTTAATGCTAACTTACAATGTGCAATTTATTGTGGCAATTAAAAGGAACTATGACTAGTAGTTTAGACAGTATTAAGTTGAATTTTGTCATTACACCTTGGTCCACATACTTTTACTTTTTTCTTTATTTTATTTTTTTTACTTAAACATTATTTTAGTTCTGTATTTTTACCTTTTTTACTGTAAAAAAATCTGTTTCACTTATTCTAAAGCCATTGTTAGAAAGGGCTTTAGTTCCATATGCTGAGGGAAAACTTCCTTTTCCTGTTTTGCAGTCCTTCTGATGATGGTTTTATTGGTTCCTGGTAATGACAACCATCTGTCAACCACAAAATAACTTTTACCACAATGAAAATAAATTACATATTTAATTGAGGCTAGAGTGCAAACGGGTGACATGGCCAAACTAAATCCAACTCCAAATCATGTTGAAATACACTCTCAACAACTCCAAAAACATCACCAGAGAAAAGCCATCTTCTATTATATTTTAGGTTGTCTTCTTAATATTATAGACTCCTGCTTATGTTCCTGTTGGCACAACTGACCACAGTGAGCTGAGCACAGCATTCCTGCCCAAAGATAGATGTCACAGTGAATTACGGCACTAATGACTCAGTGGAAAGGACAGCCACCGGCAATTAGAGGTATGTATGGATCCGGTGGTAAAGCACAGGCTCTGAAGCTGCTGTTAGTGTAGAGGAAGGACGGTAGAAAGGACTGAATTAGGTACCGGGACCTGCGGATGCGTCGCGAGCAATGGGGATGTAGTGGAGTAATGACTCTGCTGCTTCTGACAATAGATACAAAACATAAAAAAAAGGAAATTGAGGTGGAAATATAGTGGAAAACAGAGATAATAGAATGCCCCTGCGGTAAACTCTCAAAATTAAAAAATAAAAAGGATTTCATGGCTTTCACAGGTGAGAGGGCTGTCCGTCCTAGTTATTTCCCCCCCTCCTTCTTTTGCTATTATTTATTGAGAGGGTACACGAAATGAGAGTGCAACAATATCCACCAAAGCTATAATTGAGTACATTTGAATAATAATTAGGGAAAAAGTGAAAAAAAAAATTGATGATGTTTGCTTTCATGTATGCAGCTTCTGCACAAACACTCCCTCTTTAACGACAAGAATATGATGCGGGCGTGAAGCTGGAGGACGTTCAGGGAACATTTGCCAGTTTCCTGTATGACTACATTGTTGCACCAACCGGGTGATTTGAGGTATAAGTGACAACAACAGTTAAGCAGGGAAAATTGGATGACTTGAAAAGATGCTGTGGGAGAGAGTGAACGAGACAGAAACTAAGTGGAGGCTGGTAAATTTAACTTTAACAGTTATTTGCATAAATCCATACAAAGTGTGATATTGTAGGTGGCTGTTATGAATATGGATCACTTTCATAAAAAAAAAGAAATACATTAATTTCTCAGTCTACAAGCTATCACTGTCTGCAGAAAGTGCTTTTGTAAATATATGAAGATTTTTTGTTATCTTGGGATTATATTACGACACATTTCTGTTGCAGTATTTCTGCATCAGGGTAAAAGATGTGCATAGTTTAATATTAAAATGTATAAAAAATTGCAGTTCATCTACCAATCCTGTGCAATTATATCTTTATGTTGTATGATTGGTCCCAAGTTTGTCTTTCTACATTTCTTGTTTTCTTTTTCCCATGGTAGGAGTTTTACAAATGATCATCCAATCACTCACTCTCACATACAGAGTGTTGGTTTGTACCATGCAAGTACAATATATGTTGAACTAGCTCAGGGCCCCTGTACAAGATGTGGCCTTAATGTGGCTATAATCAATATTTTTATAATAACAATGCATCAAATGACAATGTGTAATGTGAGAGGCATTGCTTGTAATGATGAACCTACTCTCACCGCTCTCATTGTGTCATTTTTGACTGCAACATGCAGCTGTTTTCAGAGAAAAAGCTCTAAAAACCCACCTGCTCAGCACCAAACAGCAAACAGACACAGTTAGCGACTAGTTGGTGAACATAGTGGAGCATTTAGCAGATGAAGAGCCAGACATTTCCCTCAGGGGTTGGTAAAAAGCAAAAAGAGAGCTAAATGAGAGTGAATATTGGACTTACATTCACCAGGCGGACAGAAACACGACTTGAAATGAATGATAATATTGCTCCGTAACTGCTGGGTGAGTAAATAAGAAACTGATTGCTTAAAAGTTGGCCATATCAACATAAAAGACAACTTGTTTCTGATGGGCCCAAGTGGCCAAAAATCAGTTAATGCAAGTTTAAGATGGTAAAAATGCATGTTTTGTCTTAAGGCCCTTATCATTTCAGTTTACAATATACATATTTACGTGTAATGGTGCAGACAGTATTACCAAACACATTTGCAGTTAACTGAATAACCACAAACATTGCTACCCAGTGAGCCTTTGGGGCCCCTGAGGGTCTGGGGCTCCAGATGAGTTTGCCTGCTTTGCCCTGTCGGTAATCCAGCCTTGGTGTACATTTTGCAGTGACAGTGGTTGTTCTATATATCATTGTATTTCCATATAGTCATTTAGGTAGCAACGCATTATTGTATTGGAGGTGATTTTGCTAATGAAACACTTTGATGAGTTATTTCCTGATTCCTGATTATTCCTGTAATTTGAATGATAGCAACACCTCTTGATTCATCCATTGTGCAAGATTTAAGTCTGCAGATTGAAGTATCGTGTATCACAACATCAAGATTTACGTTTGATTGTAATATTTGTAACAAAGTTCATGCCATCTCTGCTTCATTTGACATGTGTGGCAAACCTCCAACCAGAAAACCTGATTGTCTAGAAGCTATGATGGATGACATTTTTCGGAGCGGCAGTACCTCTTTTGAGTCATATGCCCCCCCCCACCACCACCACACACACACACACACACACACACATGCACCCACACTCCACCATACATGCACACTCACTCACACACGTACACTCACTCACACACTTGCCCAAGGTGACAGCAGTTTGATCTGTGAGTCTTGGGGTGCCTCAGAGTTGACATTTAAAGCTGTGGTTCATAGGTGTTAAACCCAGTGCTGAGTGAACATAAATAAGTATGACAATATGTCAGAATCTGAACAGGATTTTTGTCGTTGGTCTGCTGTTTGCCCTCAAAGTAATTTCGCAACTCAGGCATCAGACTAGTTGAATCTCTGGAGCATGAAGTCTTCACCCCATGTTGTCAACAAACTGCATGCTAATTGCTGTTGGCTTGGCTACTTGAAGGAGAGAAGAACGGAGAAAACTTTGTTTTTATTCAACTTGCCAACACGCCTGGAGTGAAACTAAAAAATCCACCCGAGTGATGATTTCCTATGATCAGACATTTCAGCTTGGTCAACATGCCCCCGGATTAGCTCTTTGAAAGCTGGAGGCTTTCAACTAAAACAAAAACAGAAAATGTACCCTGCTAAAAAAAAAAAAAAAAAAAAAGTCATGAAGGTATTGTTCATTGTAGATGCAGATGCTCCAGGGAGGCTCTTGAATTCATAAGTGGTCTGTTTCAGTTCTGTTATTTATACTTTTTATGTTTTTGGATGTTAAATTTTTTGAGTAGCTAGCTGCTAGCATGTCCAAACCTTAAAACTCAGTGTACGGCTAATTGCAATTCCCAATATCTGTAGTCACTGAAAAGTCATTCAAAAAAAAATGTCCCTTGATCTTTTGGATTCTGGTAGAAGACAAGAAGGTCTCATCTTCAAGGACCGTGAGACACCTTGAAGTACTCGAGTCCCCCTGCTGGGAAGCTACCTTCAACTTCTCCAGAACATGTCAGCTCACATGCTCTTCAATTTCTTCATATATGTGTGTCATTCTGCTCCTGATCCCTCCTGCTTCAAGACCCTGATGCAGACATAAAGCCAACAAAGGGTTGCCACCTGTCTACCTCCAGGCAAAGGTGAAACCCTGTGCTATAGCGAGATCTCTCCAGTTGCTCGCCCGGAGCCACCTTCTCACAAAAGGTCCTTATGCCAGGATCAGACTACGCAATATTTTTGTCTTTCACAATAGTTACCATGGCAGATTAGGCAATCATAGTGCCATAAAATCTTTCTGTGTCCTCACCGGAAGACCCTGACCCTGACAAATCATTGTATGCTGCCTTTCATGAGCTTGAGCTACTTCACAGGTTGTCAGTGAGGAGGGTCAAGGAATTGTCAATCATGGCTACAGCAGTGCTATGTGAGATGCTGGCGGTCTTGTCTTCTGAGTGTAGACACACAGACGGAGCACTCGCTGCCGCTGCTCTGCTAAACGTGCTGCTCACGCTACGCTTTCTGTGAAGACACGGTGTTAAATGTGTCTGACAGAACAGATACGCTTCAATACAGCTGTCTACACAGGCTGAGTAACAGCTTGTGTTTCATTCATGCAAATCAGAAGATCCTGTGCCAGTTGGAAGGTAGATCACAAAAATCAATAATTCCAAACAACTGGGGGGGAAAACAAAATCACATATTGGTTAAGAAACAAGAGTTAATCCTTTTACAACATGTGGCAGCCTTTTATTGATAATATGAAAAACATTCTTCTCATACAAACCAGACTGACTCTGCCTGTGAATAAATTAAAATGTTAGCATGTAATTGTTTTATCACGCTAAAATACAATAAGTCAAATTCCTCATTAACTCTCAACTGGTAACTGTAATCTAAACATCTGCTTCTATTTTGTTTGAATGTTTCACTCATGCTTTACACATCTAACCAAGACCAGACGCATATTTTTATGCTTCTAGCGTATTTTCTTCATTTTACGTGCATAACTATAGTGATTGTGTGTTGGGCTTTGAGAGCTGCCTAAATGTAGGTGAACTACGCTCAACATTGTCCCTGAATGCATCTGTTTAGATGCAGACAGAGGCTGCTGCTAATGTGCTGTTTCGCTACACAGACAGTGCAGCCATTGTGTATGCAGCATCCCTCTTTCTCTTCGCCATGTTTACATATCTACACCAGAGAGTCTGACAGTCTGTCATCCTATTGGTCAATGTCAAGGAACACATCATAGGAGTTGTCAAACTAAAATTCTGACATGCTAGACTTTTTGTCGGGGTGTCAACAGGCATCCCAGACGCCACATTCCTGTTCTTTGATTATGTCACACCCATTTGTTGTTCCCAAAGTTCATATTCTGATTGCTACCAGATGGTGTTGGTCTTGATCAGGGTCACTGAGCAGTGCTGTATCCTTGCTCTGGGTGGTATGATCTGTGGTTTTACAGACTGTATGTCACTAAAAGCTGCCATGCAGGACTTTTGTCTCCCCCTTCTGGCAGTGAAAGTAAAGCGGGGCGCTCGGTTCTGATTGCTTGAGTACAAAGATGTAAGTAGGATGGGGGGAGGACATTTCTCTTCATTAGATAACGTTTAGACTTTTCTGTCAGCTTCCAGACTCAGAGAAAAAGAGAGAGGAAGTGTTGGTAGCATAAAAGCCGGTGAATCAGATCAATAAAACGTTATTTTCTGATTGTTTCGGTTACGGTCTAGAGCACAAACATGCCCACACACCACTGCTCAACCCTGCAGCGCTGCTTCGCAACGCATGATTTGGTCTGAATATGGCCTTACACAAGCATGCAACACGCTCTCATGCGCACCCTGAATGACAAGCACACAGAGAGAGCCGGTAAAAACCGTTATGTTTTGATGGTCCACTGGCCCAAAAATATATTTTTTGACAGCCCACCAGGATTTGTCCCAGTATGCCCACAGCCAGTGCATACTGGCTGTAACCTACTGTTGTGGCTGTGAAACAGTGGATGAATTGTTTTGATCGTCACACAATCTCTGCACACTGACTTGTTTCATTAACAAAATTTAACCCATTTGGTCAAGAGCCACACAATTAACGGCCAAACAGCCAGTGCAGGAATGTCACACCCAACATGAGATTTAAAAACTCAGCATTGTGTGAACTGGTTTGGTATGGCTTGAATGTAACGGACATTCATTTATATGTAAAAGTTCCGCACTGCAGGTTTAAAGATATGCAGTTATTTCTTATGCTGTTTGCTACAGCGTCAAATTCATGCCGGACTTTGATGCTCCACAGATGACATGGAATGAATCACATTTGCATTTTGCACACTGCGCACCACAGCAAGAGTATTATTTTTGATGTAATTTAGGAGTTTCTCTGCAATATACTGCTGTGAAAGTTAAAAAAAAAAAAACATGAAAAAGCAAACACAGTGATTTGCTTTGTGCTTTATAATGAGTCCTAAGATTTTAGAAAACCTTTTTTTTTTTTATCAGTTCAAGAAACAGCAAGGGCAGCAGAAAAATGAAACAGACATATGTAAGGAAGACAGAACAAAAGGGACAATATTCGCTTCTCATTGTTAAACACAGTATTATTTAAGAGATGTAATGAAGCAAACAATGCAGAGCTACAGAACTGCCACAGTGCCACCCTGATTCCTACAAAGCATTTCAGTTAAACAGAAGAGTCTAAGGTCTTATAGTGATGATGCCTTGAGCTTGACTTATTCTAAAGCTATTAAAGTGAAGTGCTATCAAAATGTAATGTTTGGGCCTTTGGCGTCTCCTTTCTTTGTGAGAAACATGTGCATTTCAAGCCGTATCACCCTAATCCTCCAGCAAATAGAAGATGACACATTGTTGTCCCCGCTGTGAATAATAATTAGCCGCTGGCAGCAGCAAACAACGAAAATAATAATTTGCAAATCAGATTTAAATGGGTGTCACTACTGCATCTTCATCATTACCTCTGCAACAAGTGTGTACTCCTGGGGCTTCGAGCTTTAATAATGCTTTATGTCTTTATGTTATTAACCGATATTTCCCCCCCCTTTTTACAAGGCGATGCACAAACTGTGCTCAATACTTTGCTACTTTGCTGAGGGTATAAATCAGTCAGTGTGCAGGACTCTGCAAAAACAGACCTGAAGCAACCAAACAAGCTTCTGATTCTACTTGTGTGGGGGGAGAGGAAGGGAAGGGAAGAGGGGGGGGCAAATTACTTCTTACTGGAAGGAATAAAAGGATGGATGCCTTGTGCTGCCACTTCGAAGGTGAGAGGGAAATGCTTCGGGGCTTTTCACACACTTTCCCCATCACCAGGGAAACTACTGTACTGTAGATGGTACGCAGTTTGTGGCACTGCTGCACTCCTCACTGTGACAATGTGCTCTTCTAGTTCGGAGCTGCCTTCAAATCTTCATGCAGTGGCAAACACCACAGTACAATAGTAGCATGTAAATCACTGGAGATGAATCATACTGAATGGGTAAACAGTGGAGAGCGAACTGCAGCTCAGCAGTGGCATTGAGGTGCAAATTAATTTGATCTCTATTTAAACCAAATAAATCCAACTATGGTTCCTCTGTGGGAGAAAATAAGTGTGCTCGATGTTAATTTATACTGTTAAAACTTTTCCTCACATGACCTTATCAGCAATTCCAAGCACTGCAAGCAAATCATTAGTCCACAGACTGAAAAGGGACTAACAACTGATTCAGACCAATTGAAACAGGCACAGCTGTGCATCCATGCCCCGGTTCCCCTACTGCACAGCCGAAACTCATTTCAATTAGGACTGTGGCTGGCAGAGCTAATCATACATCACTTTTAAAATGAACTATATTTCTGAGAGGCTGCGGAGCTTGAATGAGGTGACAGTGTCTCCGGAAGAAAGGCTTAAATGGAAAAATGCAAATATCAGAGTGAGCAGACATCTCGATTTTTGCGTTACATCATTCGCCCCCCAATTGTATCTTTTGATTAGTCCTTCCAATCAGCTCGGCCTGTGGGTGACAACCCCCCCCCAACCTCCCAACCCCCCCAACCCCCTCCGTCTCCAGATACATACTGCATAGACCGAATCCAATTTAAAAACAAGCAGGAAATGAATGCGATTACCATATGTCACATGTTAGTTGTTTGCTGCCGCAGGTGTGATTCTACGTTTGCGGAGACAGATCGGTAAACCCTACTTGACTTCTCACAAAGAGAAATCCTTTATATTCTAGGTCCGTATCAGTGAGCAGCTGAAGATGGAGATAGATGGAGCCTTCCTGATTGTGGCTCAGAGGTGAGTGCAGCATCAAGATGTGGGGAAGTTTCCCTCACAGCCCTTTGAAGTTCAGGGAGAGAGGGGGGGAGGGGGGGACTATGGGACCAGCGCTAGAAGCAAATTCTCTTTTTTTGTGCTAAGATCAGCCACACTCATAAGATACCAACATGAAAGCAAATAGTTCCCGTGGGGGAACAGAACACTGTAGAGGGCTGGGTTCTTGTCAGGCTATTGAGTTGTTTACATCCACGAATTTTGACAAAAGCCTGTGTCCTCAAACACTGGCAGGATGCCACATGACCTGTAGCGAGAAGGAGAAACAGCAGGAAAGTGTGAAAAGCAGGCGACTGACTTTGGACCACGTCCTTCAGGAGAACTGTGAGGATAGGGGGCAAATTAATCACATATTAAGGATCACTGCAAAGATTAAATAGCATCATTGTATTCTCATGTATAGTACGATAGATAAATATCAGTCATTTATGTCTATTTTTGCTACTCTCTGGAATTTCACATTTGCTTATATTTGGTTACACTCACCACACAGCCTGTTGTTGTTTGGCACTGTATTCTGACATCTTTTGGCATGAATGTGTTTTTCATTTCTGGTATCAGCTGTAGAGCTGGATAATTAGCATGAGAAGGCACGACAGGAAAGAACAAAGAAAAGAAAAGAAAAGAGCAACTCCTACTCTCAAACTTCGAGAAAAATCAAATATGTACAGTACAGTAGATGTGCTGAAGGCTGTTTGATTGATAAGTGATCTCTTGTACTAAGCACTAATTAATGTGATGTTTTTACGCCGCACGCTGCATATTCAAACCCATAAAAAGTTCTTCATGGCTGAAGTTAAATGTGAATTTTTTAGATGTCTTGTGAATCATTTAAAAAATTTTCTCTCTAAAATCAGCCTGTCAATCTTGGAAACTTTTGGGATCTCGACAAGACTTTAAAAGAAGTTCTGTAAGTTTGAAGAGTGTTTGGGTGCACAGCTTGAATTTGTAATGGCTGGCTCACCAGGAGGCGGTGAGCTTTCGGAGATTAACTTAAGGTATCCTGTAGAGTTTTCGTGCAAACAAAACAAGTGTTGTTAACATTTAGTTTGTCTCAACAGATCACATTTTGTGTATTTTTCAGGTCTAACAAATGTGTTTAATACATTTCCTTCCATATAAAACACACACAAAGCAAATATTTTGAATATTACAGAACTTTTATTGTTGACATAACCACCTTTGCTAGCTAGCTTCGTGTAATAGAATGGTACTACTGCTAATTATCAATTAGTGGCAGGGATATATATAGACAGGTGTCAAATTTAAGAAATAACCCTGAATAAATGAGTGGAGAAACATAATGAATGCAGATGCTCCCACACAGCTGGTGTAATTAAGAAGTTAACATCTAATCATGCTCTGTAGCATGTTTAAAAATGCTGAGCAGGCACGGTTGATTCTGATTTTGTATCAAGATAGCAAGAGGAAAAGATCTAAGTGACTTTGAAACAGGGTTCATTGTTGGGGCACGGATGGCAGGAGCTTCAGTCACAAAGACTGCTGAGTGTTTCAATAGGACCAATGACTAAAGTGACATTTGCATTTAGATCTATGGGAAAGACATCATTAAACAGGGTCATAAATTGTGGTCGACAGTGCATGTTGGACTGTGATGCTTGTGCATTTGTGTGATATATAAAGAAATAAAGGAGGGCAACTCTTCCTCCGCTGACTGAGAATGTCAATGCAGCACATGATCACACTGTCAGCAAGAACAGTCCGCTGACAATTACATACAGAGGGATAATATAGTAGGTACAGAGATGAGTGCACATGTGAGAGTTCGGTGAAAAGTGAAAGTAATAGTCTGATGAGTCATCCTTCACCATATTTTTGACAAGTAGGCGAGTGCAAGTGTGGCATGCACCGAGAGACCGACAGCACTCTCCACCATCATCATCAAAACACCAAATGAGGGAATATCTTTTGCAAGATTGGTGTTCATCCCTCCAGTAGAGTTCAGAGACTTGTAGAATCAATGCCAAGGCTGATTGAAGCTGTTCTGGCAGCCCAAAACCTTACTAAGACACTTTATATTGGTGTTTTCTTTCATTTTCAACCATTTTTATATTGGGTCATGTAAAAACATCTGCATCCTCATGCACATGCGTGATATCTGTTAGCATGTGCTAACATGTTAGCGGCTCAACTTGTTGGACATTAGTTTTTTCACTTTAATATGTTATCGCTTTGAGTTTGTTTAGTGTCTGTAATCCAAAAAAATAAAATCATATCATATACAGTACAAACAAAACAGGGACCCGCTCATCAAAACATTGCTCAGTAGCACTACTAGTGGTCACAATCCCATAGTGTGCCTTTAATTTAGTCCATACAGTGATAGAAAGGAACTAACTGAAGACAGGGCCTTTATTTTGCATTATGTCACTTCCACATAGCTTTTTTTCAACCCAAAATAAGCCACTCCAGGGCTCATAATATCACCACTTAGCCATCTTAACAGACAAGCACCAGAAGCTGGTAGGCAAATCAGATGGCAGATTCAGTAATCAAACCACAGGCACCACCGACGGTCAATATTTGTGGCACAGTGCCACGCTGGCAGTCTGCAGGCAGGCAAACATAATGATGTGGAACTGTGTTAGTAATAGCAATGTCATCAGAAATGATTCCACATTTGTATAAATCTCGCCTAATCCAAACTATTTTTTTTTTTTTTTTTGCTTACTCTCCATCTGATATTATTTGCCAAATATGCATGGCAACTGCAGTCTCTAGGCTGCAGCTGAGTGTGGCCCACACAGGCAGGCAACCTGGCTATTATAGATTATCATCAGGGTGACAAATGAGCCGCAACAAGGGGGCCTTTTTTTTGTGTTGGCCTCCTTGTGTGGAGGTTATGCTGTTAAATGCAGAAAATACACAAACTTCCCAAAACCGTCGACAAACAGTGAAGGAATTTGCCGTGGTTTGAGATGCTGTTCTCCCTAAGGATTGGCTTTCATGAATGATTTTATTTGATTGACGTATTCTGGCAGTCTGTTAGATGAACTGACTGCATATAAGATAGCTGGAATATCAAGTCATCGGACATCTGACAGCCATATAATCAATTCTCAAGCTGACTGACTCATGCATTCATCAATTAATGAGCTAAGAATATTGGTAGCCATGGTAATTCGCCTGAGCAGGACTAAATGTACAGAACAGTGCAGCTGCGTATTGTCAAAGTAGAGCAAAGTGTGATTTTTCTCTTAAAGCATCTGGCAGTTTCTTAATGTCAGTTGCAACAGACTTTACTTCCCCCTCTGGGCTTGTTGGCATGATGGGAGAGAATGAGGAACAAAATGAGCAGCTTAAGATTATATAATTGACACCGTGTGTATGCATTCTTGGGAGCTTTCTTTCTGATATTACACTCCACACCCAATAATATCTCAAGATAAAATACAAAAAGTAGCTACTTTCATCTACTACAAAGAAAGCCTCCTTGCAGCAAAACTGACAAACCATGTCTCCATTAAACTTCAATTTAGGATATCTTTAGCAATTACAGAAGCCTGCAAATATCACAATGTTTGCCTGATTATGAGGTTAACATATTGGTTTAGTAAAAATATTCTACATAGTTATTTCTCCTGGCCCTGGGTTAAAAACCAGGCACTCTCAGGGAGCAAAATGAGACAGATAATGTCCTATGGTTGAATAATGCATATTCATGGCCTGGATACTAAAAGTATGAGTTGAAGCCCAATATGTTTTAATGAGCTTAGTTCCCAGGGTGAGTGACTAAATTTCTCATTTGAGTTCCAGACAGAAAAGGTTAAAGGGAGCTCTCCTCTGCCAAAGAGAAAGCAACAAAAGAGGAGAGCGATGGTGTGTAGACATCAAGCCAAAAACCCCTCCTGCCAGGTTACAGCCACAAAAACGTGTATTTTTTTTTTCCTTTGCGGATTATGATTTCACATTGTAAACACACGCTCGCCAGTAGACGCTAGATGGTTCCCTTTTTTTGTTGTATAATTCATACGATGTACGGTATCCGTTTCTTTGCATAAAATGAATATTGCAAGATGTTCGTATTTTATTCAGTTTATTTGCTGAGTTAATTGAGATATGGGAAAGTCCTTGGAGGACAATGAGTTTCATCTAATCCCGTTTTATTATATCTAACCTCCCAGTCTGCTTTAATTAACAGAGCTGCTGGGATTGTGCTCTAATTATGCATGTGTCAGTTTGACTGTGACAACTCCCTTCTTGCTAAAAACATGAATCTTTTTGACTGTGATCAAAACTTTAGTTTTATAGAAGGAATAATTCTACTATATAGAGAAAATATAATTACTTTCTGGGATGCTGAAGCAAACATCCTCAAGGGACCTTTTTTTTTTTCCAGGGAGCATCATCAAAATCTTTCAAATCTAACTTCAAGTGAATACATTCAACATGCGATCTCTTTTGTTTTTTTTTTTCATCCTTTCACATTCACCCCTTCCCCCCCCTCCTCCCCTTCCCTCTGGATCTGCTGCTGGCGACACAACAGTAAGTGATCCTGGATCTTTTCAAGCATGCTCCATTTCATTCGTAGCACAACAATCCATCTGTCCGCAGAGAGGAGGAGGAGGAGGAGAGGGAGGAGAGGGAGCAGTGTCTCACCGTGCTAAGTTAATAAAACAGGATCAAGTTTGTGACAACGATTGTGCTGTCATTGCACATACACCCCCCATCCCCCCCCCCCCGTCCCCCGTTTACATTAATGAGCAGGGACGCTCATTCCTCATCCCCTTAGAGGCAAAAAAAAATCACATCTAATAATAGAGGAGTTTCCAGATGGGTTTCTTCCCGCTTCTTTTATTTTCTCTTTACTTTTAAACCACCTCCCTGCTTACACACCTTTTTGCTTTTACAGCCTGTGTCTGCATCTTTCTCATCCACAGTCCCTCGGCTCTTGATATTTATGATGGATATAAGTTACAGCATATGCCATGTCTGATTTCCTCCAACTGGGTGTCATGGCTGTTACTAGAGTGCCCACTTACATGAATCATGTAAAATGCATGTGTGTTCGCCCCCCCCCCCCCCCCCCCCCCCCCTCTGTAGAAGCCGGGTTGACTCTTAGCATCGCAGGACATTTTATAGAACATGGATGCCTTTATGGCCAGTCATTGAACTCCTCAGCTGCTTAGATAGTACAGATCTACTAGAGTGGAAGTGCAGGTTCTCAGAACAATTTTGAAATCCTTGGAAGGATTTGGAGTTATATTGTGAATTCCATGCAGTGTTTTGCAAGGGAGTGCCATTTCTTTAAAAGACAAACTGCTGTGCTTGGACTTGTCACTTCAGTTCAAATTATCTTTTTTTTTTTACTTCAAAGGAGAAGAGAAAGTGGCGAGAACTGTTAAAGTTTGGAACTGTGTTGTCTTTTTTTTTTTTGGTCTTCAGAGATGCCTAATAAAACAATGGTTGCAGACACCAGCCAACCCCTTGAAGAACTCACATATTTTGTTGTGGTGAATCAATTATTGATAGCTCTATCTTACTGGTGCTGAAGAAATGTATGATCAAGGTGCGCCAGAAAAGCTTAAGTTTAGAAACTTGCAGCACACAGTGAGATCCAGAACAGCTACTACTGCACAGCATTTTTTTGTGCTTCCCACTTCAAAAATGTTGCAGTTTATCTCATAGTAGGCATTTCTGTCTGACTTCAAATATAAGTTTACCCGCTCTAAGCTATGCATCAGGAAGCATCAGCTTCATCTGGTTGTCTGCCTGATTATGGTACTTAGCACAAAGGGAACAATTTGTACCAAACAGTAGGGCTTATCACTAAAATAAAGTTGCCTCACCAAATGTGATGTCCTGGAAAGTGACATAAAAGTGGGCTTGGATTGAAAAAAAAAGAGGAAAAAAAGGCACAGGTCCAAATTTACTCTAGGCACATTGTCCTTGCAATTATTTTTATAGCGCAGCAGCTCTGTACACGCAACAGCCTACACTGGCCTGGCTTAAAGTGGTCACATTGAACAAGCACTTCAAAAAGATAATATCAGGCCTTTTCTTTGATATCAGAAGGTAAAGTAAATGAAACTAGCAGTGTGTCATGTGAATGTCTGGGCTGATATTCAGAGAAAAGAAAGAGCAGACTGAAAATAGCTGAAGGGATCACTTCAGTCTGATATTGAAGTCACCAGATGATTTATTGAAGTCACCAGATGATTTAAAAAGAAAAAAAAAAAAAAAAAGTGTTTCTTCCGGGCATGGATATTTCTGTCTTTTTCATATTTATTTTTTTCCCTTATTAGCGTCAAATACTTCCGTGTTTGTCTGCCTCAAATATCAGATGGGGATGGTTAGGGGGTGTGTGCGCTCATGTGTGTGCGTGTGTGGGGGGGAGGAGGGGGGACGGGGGGACGGGGGGACGGGGGGACGGGGGGACGGGGGGGGTCCATTGATTCCTGTGCACTTCACACAAAAAGCAAATCAATAAATAAATCATTCCTTAAGGAATTTGAGAAAAGATTGCACATGGGCTTAAAAAAAGACACAAAGACAGACACAGATGTGTAGCCAGTATTGGGCGTGGGCAGCACTGGCCAACCTATATTACTCAAACAAAACAAAAAAATCAATCACAAAATATATAAGGAAATAAATAATTATAAACTTGATTTATTGTTGACTTATTGTGTGTTGAGTTTGTGTTCTGATTAAAACAGAACTCTTGGAATAAGTTGTTCCTGAGTTGATTTTGTAAGTTCCTGATCTTCCTTCTGGCTTTTCGGGTGATGTAACATTAATGCTACCACAATGGCTAAACAATTTTTAATGTGATATTTGAAAAAAGCGGAGGAAGAAGATACGCCACTGCCTCCATCGCCTGTTGGATGCAGAAAAAGTAAACTGGTCGCTCATTTCTCACTTTGTTCTTTTTTCTTCTTCTAACCTTTCATAAGTCCGTTTTTCTTGGACAAGATGACCCATCCACTTTTGTACTGGCCCACCCCGAATATAATTACTGCCTACGTCACCGGGCAGACATGACATCAGTTTTATTATAAAGCTATTACTGATTGAGGATAAATCTCACCTGAGTCACACTTTTCTTTTTGTCCTCATTATACAACTGTAATGTGTGGTGGCAAGCGGCCAGTTTGAGAGGTCAGATGCTTTAAGCAGCTGAGCCTGATGGCTCTGCATGTTGAAATCCGGCAGAGGGATATTTTATTTGAAGGGCACTTGTCTTGGCTGAGTACCAGTGGTGGTCCGTGTTGTATTAGAGAAACTGACACAGAATGACAGCAGGAGCCCACCGTGACATAATCTCACATAACCATACTGGTATAAGAATATTTGGCATTATAAAGCACTGTGATACAGGCATTGTAAAGTATTTCTGATAGAGACCAAGGATTTAAAGAGATAGAGATATATTTAAAGAGAGTTAAATCAATGAATTTCTGTTCCCTAGACTTTTATACCATTAAACAAAGGGTCTTTTTGCCTCAAGGAGCGACTAACCCTAAAATCATTTCATTAGACATGCTTGCAAATCTTCTTTTTAGCGTCCAGTGATAATCTAAGTGCTGTTTCAGAAGCTTTCCCACTACATGTAAAATAGTGGAGGATTGACTAAGTAAATTTACTAAAATAATGTACTTAAGTATAATGAGGAGAATTTACAGCAGCTTTTGGAGGTGATCACAACAGAAATGAGTAAATTAAAATGGTGGTTTGACATAAATTACCATTAAATTTGAACAAAACAAAGATTATGCTCTTTGGAAATTGTAAAACAAACACTCTCATATAAGTGATGATAGATAATGTGTGATATTAGACCAGAAAATCGACTGGAAACCTTATATAAGATATGTGCGAGCAAAGTTGGCAAGAAGTGTTGCAGTTCTGGGAAAAACAAGACACGTTCTGCATCCTAAAGCATTGTATACTCTGTATTGTTACTGTATGTGAATTACTGTGTGGAGGTGTGGGGTAACACATACAAAAGTGACTTATTATGCATACAAAAAAGAGCCATAAGGATAGTTAACAGTGTAGGGTATCGTGAACACACTAACAAGCTGTTTCACAGTCGCATGCTTTGAAGTTCATGGATCTGGTTGAATTTAAGACGGCACAGATAATGTGTAAAAGCAAGAAACTATTTACTTCTGGGTATCATGCAAAAAATGTTCTGAGCCAGAGAGGCTGAGAGGGAGGAAAGTTTAATTAAAAAAAAAATAGTGTTCATACAACTCTGTGTATTTCAATTTGTGGGGAAAATTTGTGGAATGGTTGGAAATTCAAGGAAATGTACAAAAAATAATATTTAAGAGGTACAGTGATGAGGATCAGAATAGGTAGGATGAACATTGAGGTAATTATCTAAATTATATCTGATTGACACCGGGTGGATATGTGTGTTGTACATAATAGCTTTGGGGTAGTTGTTTGTGAGTTGTATATATGATAAATATTGAGTTAATTGTTTGAGTTATGGGGTTAAGGGTAGGACCATATAAGTGTATTCTTCTTCCTACTGCTTTTCACACATGTATTATTTATTTATGTAGTTTATTTATGTTAATGAGAATTTGAGATTTTGCTGTATATGTTCACTGTTCATTTCATTTGTTATTCTTGTTTTGTTTTTGTTATTTCTCACATGTTTGAAACATACATACATACAATTTTGTTGTACTTTGATGTATATTTCCATTTTTCACTCATCTATACAGTATTTGCCAGTTATAGTTTAATGATCCATATTTTACATACAATCATACTATCAGTTTATAAAATATAATATATAGATAAAACTAACCAACAACATGTAAAATAGTAACATTTACTTTCTCTTGGCCAGCTACAACATTAAAATGCATCAGTAAAAATAGTCAGATAATTTTAATATATAATTTTATAAAGGTGAAAGAAGCCATTGTGTGAATGAATGAGCATTTTTACTTTTCAGACATTAGGTAAAATGTGCTGATGATATTTACATATTTTTACATAAATACAATTTTGAATGCAGGACTTTTACATTTACAATAATCATATTAGCATTTCTACATTGAAGTGTTGCTACTTTCACTGACAAAGGATCTGAATACTTCCTCCACCGCTGATGGAAAGATTAGAAATCTCAACAAACACTGACTGCTTGTATCTTTTTGGCTTAAAATGCTAAATTTGAAATTGAAATTTGAAACACCTTTTGTCACTTTTGTCAGAGGTATTTGTTGCAAAACGGTCAAATGACGGGACTGTGTTATTTCAGAACAGAATTAGAAGATGATAGATTCAACATTTTTGCGATGCAAATGTAATCTTTTTATTTTGCCTCTCTTGATTTGCTTTTAGTATTCTCTGTACATGATAAAACTTCTATAAATCAAAGTACATACAACAACAATAAATGCAAACCAGTTTAGGGGAGGACACCTTCATCACCGGAGCTGTAAATGACATTCAATTCAGGCTGTCAAAATGTAATTTGTCACTTCGGCTTGTTTGGGAAAATCAGAGGAAACAGCTAAAACATAATTCCTGTTATGATTGCGTCGGAGGTCAAACTAACGATTATTTCCCCAGCAAGTGACGTTGACAAAATTACTTAAGATGTTGTAGGAGGCCTCCAACAGTGTAAAGAGCCTCCAATTCCCATTACATTCCTCAATGTGATGTATACATTGCTTTTTAAAAGGTGACATAAATGCCTCAGCCAGCAATATCCGGCTTATGCATCTTTCTTCCCCCTTCCTCCTCCTCTGGGAGCCCGGCAGAGCATTTTAACGGCGGAGTCGGCGACATGCATCAAGCCGAGGCGATTTGACGCAGCCCAACACGCGTGACATTGATATTCATGGCGATCACGCAGGTCATTTAAGCCCGTAGTAGAGGGAATTATGCAGAAAGTGCAGAGTGAGGCATATTTGTCAGACTAGGGAGCGTCTGGGACCAGAAGATGCCCTTGGATTGTCCCCCTATAGTGGACTCTAGCTTACTGACAGGAGTGTGTGTGTGTGTGTCTGCGTACGTGCGTGCGTTCTCATGGACGCGTGCCAATTTGTCATCGTCTCAATATGTCTTCATGCTGATGAAGGTCTCATAGACAATATCGGTTGCTCCCCATGAATATGTAAACAGCGAGATGAGGACGGCCGCTCGGAGGAATTTGAAGAATTTGCCCTTGTTGGAACATCATTACACAGCAATCATTCAGCGTTTTTCATCTGAGGATTTAACATGTGATAACAAAACAAACATGATGCTCAAAAACTGTGATACAGAGGAGTGAAAAACAAACACACACACACACAGACACACAAGGAAATCGTGCAGAATATACAGAGGAACAAGAAAACTGTAAGACTATGCTCAAGTCTCTCTCTCTTTTTTTTTTTTCCTCCCCTCACTCTCCAAACTTTTCCCCGCCGCTGAAGCAGATCCTTAAATTTGATGCAAAATGTCAGATGCTTTTTTGTGAAAAACACTGAAATTTGCATATTGTGCTTGACAGAGTCATCTTATCTTTCAGCAGAAATGTATCAGCAATGCTGCAGTGTGGAGCAAATGGAAGCGATTCCAGTCACCACAGTCTGCTCGTGTCACTCTCTATCTAGGTCACGCAAACTGGGAGGCTGGCGATGGTAAATGGCATCATTACTTCACTAAGTGCTCACCCCCCCTTTTGACTTTTTGTGCATTTTTGTTGTAATTTTTCAAAAATACTTTTATTTAAGATGGCAATTTGCAGAGAGACCAGCTGCCAAAAAAAAAAAAAGAAAAGAAAAAGGGAGCGGGTACAAAGTGTGGGTCTGATGTCAGGTTTTGGGGGCTTTGCACTATTATTTAAGGATCAAACATCACATTCTTTGATCTGGAGTGGTTTTGGGGAACTCTCAAGTGAGGTCATCGACACTACAGAGGATGGCTAGTATCAAAGTGATTGGGTTATGAATGGGAGCACAGTCTTCACAGGAAATACCAAACTGGGGTGGATGCAAGCCTCTGAATAATCCACAAAAAAACAATCTGGTGATTCCAAAGTGCTGCTGATGTTTTATTTGGCTCTCTTGGTCATCAAAGAGATTAGAGATTAGATCACAGCATTTCTAATGTGTCGTGTAATGGGCTGATAAAGAAATGAATGGGGAGAAAAGCATGTGTGAAATGTGTTTTTCACAAGCAACAAGAGCCATACAGTTGGCAGTTGTTTGTGGCTTTATTGCAGCAATATCTCCATAGAATTGTGGGTAATTTGTAGGGAAGTTGTCCTTAGAATTACATGTTTAAAACTTTTTACCAAAAGCAGCTATAGTAGTGTAGCATTAGAGAGAAAAATAGACAGAAAAGTCTTTTTTTTTCTACTTGTACTGTATGGAAACAACACCTGTGTGTGTTTTGTGATCTACAACATCCTGTTAACACCATGTGCTTTGAGAAAAATGCATTTGTCATCATCCTAATATATTCTTATCAGGCTAAGATGTCAGACAAAGTTGACATGCTGGTGAAATATCACAACATGAGGGTTGCCCTGTTCTCAGTTTAAGTGTTAAAGTCTCAGAGCTAAAACTAAATAGAACAGACATTATCTTTCAGATTCAGTGTTGTAATTTATGGCATGTTGAAGGCTGTTCTACTCGGTGCAGCTCTGTGGCACAGAGGCCACCGTCTGGTTAATGTCGGCTCTTAAGCGATCTAAAAATGGGAAATGTTTACAGTGCAGGCCGTGTTCTTTATGAGACCATATGGGCCGGTCGGATCTGTTTCCAGTCAGACTCTTCCACGTCTTATCTGCTTTCACTTTTCTCCTGAAACGTGACGGATGGTCCCCATCAGCAGCGGTTTAAGATCAAGGAAGTTCTGTGGTAACGCCAGGAAGTTCACTTCTCAGAGCCTGCCACATGGTGTCTATTTACCTGCTGTAGTTGCGGGGAAAATGAAGCTCAGGTGCGGTTGCATTTCATTTTTATGTTGAAATACAGTACATGTGACATTTTGAAGGGCCACTTGGGATAACGTGTTGTGCAAGAAGGACATGGGCACCCTGGCTACTTAGATGAATTTGTCCATCTGTTTTTTCTTTTTCTTTCAATATTTTTGTGACAACATTGTGGAAAATTAACTATATCATTAACCTAACTTTCCATGATTGGGTCAAATTTATGGGAACCTTTTATCCTCATCAGTCATAGTTTTTATTATGCGCCACACCTCTACTGTCATTAGCATCACCCCTCAGATGCATTGTTATCTCAAGTATTATCTATACTTTTGTACACACAGATCAGTTATGTTAAAGAGTATCTGGCTGTTACAGTCATATTAGCCTCCTTAAAAGGACAAAATACTTGAAAAATACTCGCTTGATATACAGCGGAAATTAGAAACTGAATGAAGAACAAGTGGTGGAGTGAGACTTACTGTAGGATCTGATATCTCAGATGATGACAACCTCTAAATAATCAGCTTACTTAAGAGCTATATGTGGAGCTATGAGGAAGTATTCGGTGGCAAAAGGAAGTGTTTATTGAAGACTTTAGGTTAGAATGAGCTGCGGATCTAATGGATTCATCGAAAAAAGTTCATGACAGGCTCTTTAAACTAGACATCCCAAGCCTGGCGGGTTTATGCTCATCTAAAAATGTGTAGTTTCAATGCAAATACAAGCTGAAAACAGGTGTTTCACTAGTGCTGCACTACTTTTTTTGTATGTGTGTGTGCGTCATTGCATAAACAGACTGACAGATAACTAAACTACTTTGCTCAGCTCTTGAAACATGACAAATAGCATCAACCAGTGGAGGTTTACATGACCGGGAAGCTCACTGTTTGCCAGTTGCCTGTTTTGTATCGTGGAGATTGTGATGATAAAAACCTTGTTTTTTTTTGGTTTTTTTTTTTTGTGCTGTTTCCCAAAATTGCAACGCGAGTTTAACTTGTGCAACCTGTCTGATCTTGCAGAGGAAACAGACTCATTGGCTGGGTTTAATCTCACCGGGCCAAGCTAAACAACCGCATTTTTTCCGACCAAGCATCAGTTGACTTGAACCGAGTGAAAAATGAGCACGTTCTGGTCTTTCTTGCAAAGCATTGCATGCGAAGGTTACTGTTTGATTTTGAAGTGGACCCATGTTTTGTGCCTGAACACGACTGCTGTCACGCCATCATATTAGTCACTTCACGAAAGGCCAGCCCACATCACCTGACTGACACTTCCATTCACAGTGGAACATCTTACGGTAATCCAATCCCGATGCCAAAGTCTCACACAATACCTGCAATATCATCACTTTATTATTTATTAAGGATACATAAGCCCTGGAAATAAACTCGACAAACAATCCCCACCATCAAAAAGACGCATGCATTTACATTTGTTAAAATAAACAAGGTTAGGTCTGATTCGTGCTGTGCTCACCCACCAGACGAGTCATCGTTATGCTGAGTGGCTGTATAGGAATCATCTCTTTTTAAAAAAAGAGTTCATATTTATATTAAACGATGGAAATTTATTCTCAAGAGAGGCCTGTGATAAAGCCATAGAAAGGAATTCAATGGGGTTTTTCCTGCAAAGACCAAAAGTGGGTCATGAGATTATGTGAAAGTATCTCACAAACAATTGTCTTCTTAATGCCTCAAGTCTTGACTGCCCTGCGGGATTATATGAAGAAAAGAGTCACATGTTATAAACATGGGTAGAAAATAAAAAAAAAATATATATATATAGTCTAGTTAGATCTCCAGAGGAGCCAAAGTTCTTCAAGTGGTTGTAGTTAAATGTTCAGAAACGCATTTTCCTGTCTTTTGAACAGCATTCAAAGCAGTTTGTATGGAGCTTTACTTCTACACCCCCACTCTAATGCATTGCCAAGGCCATAGGTCATTAGCTCATATGTCACACCTTGACAGCCTCACTCTCCTGTTTCAGCAACGAGATACCTGGGCCACGTCCCTGCGGTCATCCTTCGATATGCGCTCCCTCCATCAGCCCCCTCGCTTTTAAGTCAGAAGCAATCAGCTAGTCGGGAGCCAAGACATGAACTCATCAAGTTCATCGCTGTGGCTGCTTGCCAATAATAAACTGTTTGAAGATGCAACGTGATTGACTGTATTTGAAAAATTCAAAAGAATGTGAATTCAGCGAGAGAAATACATGCTTCAATATTGATGAGAAAAGTGGTGGCTATAGGTTATATGCCAAATGTTTAATTTGTTATAGAAACACTTCATGTCACAAAATTTAACAGTATGAATCACTTGAGTCAATATTTATTCCATTTAAGTAAATAGAGTTTGAAACGCGAAATAACACAATATCATTCAACCACTGACTCTGGAAAATTTTGTATGGCTAGTAGAGATAAGAATTTATGGCCTATCAGCTACTTGTATCACTTGAAGTTTATTGGCGTCACCCTGCCAGTGATTCTGGATTAGCGGCCCCGCGAGATGCTTTGTGACAAGTCTGGCCCCCGCGTGGGGGATCTGCGTGTACAGAGAGCCTCGCCTGAATTGTTCTACAAGGTCAACAGTCCCACCTGAAACTGCAGATGACAGGGACAAGTAGTTCAAGGACTCTCGACAGCGCCCGAGAATAAATGAAAAGCCTCGTCCCATATTCAGGAAGCCATAAGGGACCTGCGAGGTCAATAATATTGAGGAGGGGAAGGGGGGGGGGGGGGGGGGGGGGTATTTTGAGGAGAGCGAATGTGGCCTTTTATGTTTTACTGAAAAATGAAGAGAGTCATTGACGCAAACCTTTTCCCTTGCTCGTGTTATGACTTTGTTTGTCATCACTTGGACCTTGTATGCTCTTTGCACCTCAATATGTTATACTGCGAGTGAGCTATAAACATAAACACTGAGAGTAAGAATAGACATATGGAAAGCTGCATTCTCACTACTAAACACCTTGGATGGGGAAAAGGGTCAGACTGAGGGGAGAAGTGATCTTTTTACATGTATTTAGGAACAAACTAAGACATAAAACCCTATTTAAGTTCAAGGGTTTCAAAGGTTAAGCATGTTAAATTGCCCTCAAGCGCTTTGATTATATGTGATATAAACATTTTAAACATCTTGGACGTTAACTTACAGTATCTGGCTTCTAAAATAGCAATCCTATATAACAGTGGAATAATGAGCACACTGAAACTGGAAAATCTTATTCTTCCTTACATTACCGAGGGGGAAGGATTGTTGTTCTAACCACATGCTGCCACCCACCTTCATTCCCCTTAAATCAGTGTCCTGTGCAGCAGTGTTTATCCTCTGGACAAAAACAGTTACCTCACACTGACTTTTTCCTCGCCGGTCATATTTAGATAGCCGTGACAGCCTACCTGAGCTATCTGGGCCATGGTAAACTTTCGTGGGCCCCGTTTACTCCTCTGGCTCCAATAATCATCACAAGACTCTGCAGCCTCCCGCTACGGAGAAATTATTTATCCTTCCCTCAGCTGGGGTACAAACAGGACTCGCTCGCTCTGAGCCTCTCTCTTACATTTAAGGCTTTACAAACAAAGCACATTTGGATTCAGCACTATCACAGGCACGCTTATTTTCATCTTATTACATTGTTTGTTGCATGACTGCTAGATAATACATGCAGTAACCAAATTATGATAAGCATTGGGACAGGTTTTTCAGGTAAAGCCATTTCCTGAGGATAAATTTGTATTTTGTTTACACACGGTTGGTAGGATTTGCCTCCTGTCCAGGACAAAATGTGCTGTTAACCTTGTTTTTTATTGCACAAATGAATGTCTAAAGTAGTGGAAAGGCAATTACTGGACGCTTATCACCAATAATAAAACCAAAACAGTGAGATCACTTATGTCAAATAAACACTCTGGCAATGAGGTTGTTATATGTAACTCTTGAAAGCCTTGTCTCTTAACGACAGTGTTCTGAATTAATTAAATTTCTATTATGTGTGCACATTCGTCATGTGATTTCTTGTGAATTTTACCGTGTTAGGCCATATATTACAGGTGGATGAGGGGGTAGTGAAACAGAGTGGAAATACAGCACATTTGACTCAAAATATACATAAAAAAGGACAAAAAAGGACATTTATGAGAGTGAGGCCTCATGTTATCTGTACACCCTCACTGGTGCCTGGCACTCTTTCTCCTGTAAAGCCAATGTTTGCTTATTTTGTTGAAACTGAATCTTGGCGTCTCCATGCGAGCACCCAGCAGTTACTAACCCGCTACCGATATGTGCGAGCAGATAAAAACAAACATTTTGATCAGCAAAAAGCTCTGACAGGGCTGATTCTGACAGGGAAAAATAGGTGGAGATCTGATATAATAGAGCTACATTTATTATCGTGTGTGATTGAGCCTGCATTTGTATTGGGAGGCCCCTCCACGACTGGGAATATGCTCATATGGACACGGTCGGATGGAAGGCTCAGATCAGTTTTGTCTTGTGTGTTCAGTGGACAGACTGGTCCTGGACATAAACTTAGTTATCATTAAGAACATAGAGGTTCTCAGTATTTTTTCTGGGGATTTGTGGATTTTGATACTCTAAGGGGGGTTTACATTCTACCATTAAACATAATTTACACATGGTGGGTATTTCAGGCTGATTGAGCCAGTCCTGAGGATTTGAATCCAGGCAAATCCAGGCATATTTTAATGGATCTGTATCGGATAAAATAATTCAGATCAACATCTGGTCAACATCTGATGTTGCAGCATTGCAACAATGCTAGTGTTGTAATGCTGCAACAACCTGAGGTGCGAGTATTTTGCTGCATATGCATATGATAATTAGTATGTGTGAATGTGAAAAATTAGTTGGACTTTAGTAACTAAGTTCTGACACCAAGTTTGTCAAAATACACAGATTTGCTAAACACTGTCTCTGACAAATCTGTTATCCCTCCTCACTCATCGTTATTAGCAAAGTAGTGCATAAAAAGAAAAAAGAGCGACATGACCGTCACTTTTGTCACGTGTGTTCGTAGTTTCCACAACTCCAACAATGCAAAGAGTTACATTCTCCAAGTTAAACTTTCATTTATATTATATCAATCATTAAAACTAATCAACTTAATAGTTTTGAACCATGACCTATCAGAATATGGAGCATGTCAAATAAGGTGTGCTAAATTTATTAGGCCACAGCTGCTTCATTTCACTATGTCAGATGCAATCAACATCATTGATCAAGTGGAATTGTATTGGACTCGGTATCTGCAGACAACTAATATTAAAGGACTCGGAGCAGGGCCAAAAAAAATGTTGAGGACACCCCTGGTAATACTATTTAATTCTGACAGTTTAAAGGCTCGTGGGGCCATGGCATGACTGTACCAAAATTAACAAAAACATCAATTAAATGTCAAAAATGATGTGGAAGTGAGTGGACGTGTTGGAAATGCAATGTATGAATGGGGGGGAAAAAATGATAAAGGAATCAAACAAAGTGCATGAGGAGAGTCTCGCGAGAGGACTAAGGTGGTAGCTTTTATAATGACTGGCAGCAGTGGGCCCAGGTGCTCCCAGTCAGCCCGGATGAATGGCCCTGCCCACCAATTAGATGCATGGCACAACCAAACAAGCCAGTAGATCATCACAGCCCAAAAATAAAAGTATAAGAAAACGTGGGAGGCTTTCAAACAGCATTTGGACCATCTTGTAGGGAGATAAAAATCATAGAAAATGAACGTTAACAGTTAAATGACGATAGAAAACAATGAGTCACACTGGTGACCCTGTACATTCATGAATCACTTGCATTTTGTTTAGACGTGAAGGGTGTGTGAACCCTGAAGCTTGACTGTAACAACAGGATTTCTGGAATGTTGTGTGCAGTCAGCAGGGCAAAGCTAGCTGGTGATAGTCAGTAAATACCTCCAAAACTGCTTGTTGACTGCTTGGTAAACCACAAAAACACAAGTGATTTTGCTGTAGATTAGGGTTATGGTTAGGGTTAGTTACTTTTGCAATGAGCAGCACGTAACAAGTAATTGATTACACTTTTAAGGTAACTTTCCTGACACTATTTCCCAAGTATACACTCATTTGCATGATGTTTTATGCTGTACTCATGCAACACACACACACACACACCAGGTGACAATCTTATGAGAAGTGAACAATTTGAATAGCAAATAGACTTTGCTGTTGTTTTGGGCACAGGGAGGAGGTGGTGTTTTGACAAAAGGAGTCGAAAGGAGTGACAAGCAAGAGAAGCACATGAAGAAGGGGTAGGGTGATGAGAGAAGGTGGCCACCAGCTGGGAGAGAGAGAAAAATAAGAGATTGTGTATGTATGTTCAGGCATGGGAGCGGTACAGTAAGAGAGAAATGTATGCATGCATGAAAGGAGTGGTGAGAAAGAGACAAAAATAAGGATTTGTGTGTATGTGGGACAGGGAAAAAGCAATGCAGACAAAGAGGGAGCGAGAGGAAGAAGTAGACTTAAGAGAGAGAACTATGATGAAGAGACAATAAGGGACAAAGAAAAAGGAGACAGAGCTGGAGCTCACTCGCTGTGTTTATAGGTCCCAGATGTCCGGAGGTAATTGTGCAGAGGGATTGCTCTGCAGACATCTGGCTGCTGAGAGCTCAATATTCTTTCACACAGTCGCACAGACTCACACAAATCCATCTGAGGAGCTCCACATAATCCCATTGGATACATTGCTTAAAGCATGTAACCTGGGTTAATTTAAATCACTTCAGGTTTCCCCTCTGATGGAATTCACCAAACAGGAGGGATTCTTTTGAGAGCTTTGCCAGAATCCCCCTTAAAATTGACTTCTAATTCAAAAGGTCTTGAAGTTTCTTTTAAAATAAACTTTTTATACTAATTCAGAATTTAAATTGTATTAGAGTACAATGCCAGAGAAAAGAGTGATTTCACTACAGCTGACAGGTGAATGGCAACTTTAACGCCTTTGGTTTGTTGGTTTGACATCCATTTTTGTCAGCTCTGTAAATAAACAAAAAAATTTCCCTTTTTTTTCCTCCTGGCATCACTTTTACTACTGGCTCAGGTGGACTGGGATTTGATTCTAGACGGGATGCACTGTTTGATGCCGTTGCCATGTTTTCAGACTCTTGAAAATTTGCACTGATGCCTGCAGTCCACCTTGAGGAGCCAGAATGCGGTTCTTGCTATCCCAATCCTCCTTTCAAGTCTGCCAGTCCATGCATGCCTTTGGGGAGGTGATGTTGAAACTCGGCTGGCAGAAAACCTTTGAAACTATCTGAAATGTTTGTATAATGTATTATTGAATTTTGGTTATCGTAGCAACACTACGGCAACTGATTCATTCATCCCCTTTGAAAATTGAAGCTGCAGCTTTACTTTAGGCATCCAAACTGGCACATTCTGCTTATAGCTCAACTCTTGCCACAATTAGCTAATCATAAGTGATGAGCACCATTAGCTGGACTGCTACCTGTAATTCTAATCCAAGTTTTAATCAAGGGCAGACTAATTACCAAGGCCCATTTACCATTTACCAATTAGCTTTCAGGAAACAGTGAGCATTAGTATTCTTGACCATCTTTTGTCAAGGAAGTGGTGGGTAATGCAACTCTTTGGTGTTCTGAATAGTAGGATTCATCCCGCCTCCATCTGCTGTCATATGAACCTTTTAGACCTCACCAAGTTAAAAAAAAACCATTGGCATCCAACAAAACTGCTCTTACGCACATTACTCTATCTTTGCACAGTTGTTCTAAAATAGCTCTTCTTGCACACACAAAGACTTCTTTTGAGGAACAGTCATTGTGGTATCTTCAATACTGAGAACATGTACTTAAATTAAAATAATGTTCTGCCAAAGCGTTTGGCAGAGACTTCTAGAAAATGGAATTGGCCTTGCAGGCTGCATTTTAAAAGCTGATGCCTTGAAGGCAGTTAGGTACAAAGTGATACTAGCTACAGCAGTCTGTTAGACAGCAGAAAGCCTCCCAGGAAGCCAAGCTAGAGTAGGTATAGCTGCCAGACAATACCAGATGCCTGACAGGAAGTAAAGCCATACAGGGGCAGTCTGTCAGGCAGTTAGATATGAATTTAGCCTCCCAGGCAGTCAGGAATACCAGATTGCCTTAAGAGTGCCATATGTCTGACAGAAAGCAAAAAAAAAAGCTACTGGGACAGGATATTGAATTATCTAGTATTTCCTGGCTTGGTTTCTTTGATAAGTGGCCAGTGCTGTTGTGTATCTGTGCTGCACTTCTGTGTGACGTGTAGGCCCCTGGATTTTTGTTGTTTGAATTTGAATTTCTGTAATTTGGTTGGTGCTATACCCAGTTCCTCTTCTGCTTCATTCCAAACAACCTACTGTAGGTTTTGCTGGATATGTAAAATACATCAGTTTCTCTTGGTAAACACCTTTCAGACAATAGAACCCTTATTTGGGCAAGAAATATTTCTTGCCAGCAGAAATGGGCTTAAAAGATGTGCACCATTTATTGTTCAAAAGTTGTGGTTGATTAAAAACCTGACAGGAAAAAGAAGCCATATATACAAAAGTTGTGATACATGCATAAAATCAAAGATCAGGATAAAGGTTAATAAAAAAGCATCTTTAATTATAGGTTTGTGACAGGATGTGAACTCTGGTGTCCTGCATCAAAGAAGGACTCGCTTACATGATCGTCCACCACCTCAACCTCCACACCCTTACTTTCCACCTTGCTACATAGGCACTGGACATTAATCATAATGTTTGGAATCATCCAGTGGATGTAATTTCTTGTGATACTGGGTTGGCTTAAGAATATCTTGGAAATAATGAGTAGTGGGGACCCCAGTTCAGTTTCCCCTCACACTGTCCCTTTGTTTCTTCTTTCCTCCGTAAGACACAAGTGATACTAGAAAAGATGAATGGAATGAATTTTTGTCTGCGGTTCTTGCGTCCAGTCACTTCCTTATGACATTTCTGTCTGCAGACACTTTTTCAGAAAAAAAAAAAAGTTAACATTTCGACTTGAGTTCACATCATTTTTGGCTGGAAACCTTTCACTGTCTCTCTTGACATTTGACTTTGTCGCTGACTTTCTCTGTTGTGGTGCCATTTTAAACCATATCTTTTTTTTAATGACTGGACATCACAGAGACAGCTTCCAGACTTCTAGGATTCAGAGCTGGAGGACCCCTTAGGGCAAAAGTGTTAAGGCACCTTCCTCCCAGTACTCCCAGACTAATCTTTCTGCTGTAAATGAATGTCACAGAGTGTTTAGATTATACTTCTGTAACTTTTAAAAATACGTGAGAGGTCTCTTGCAGATGGTATATTTGTGAAATATTTAACATACATATTTTACAGTTAATGCAGCAGCCTGTGATGATGAGGATGCTTTTAACATGACTTATTCCTCTGCCTAACGGGAGCAGTTTTTGCGTCAATGCACATCTTTTCCATATGAAGGACATGTGTGCACACGCTCAAAAACAACATAGTTCTAAGATCCCTGCAGGAAGAGCTGCTATGATGCACGTGTTGCAGGGCAGCTTTGTCCCTGAGGAAAGTAATGGCCTGTCCCAGAAAGTCATACAAAAGAACTTCACAGGAACACACAGAGGCAAGAAAGAGGATTTAAAAATTAATTACTTTCATCTTATCTTTACACATACATATTAAGCTGTTGAGATGATATCGGTTTTATTGTACGGAAGGGAAAACATACAGTATCTTGCTCTTGATAGAGTGAGGAATCCTTGTCTAGGGCAATTCAAGGAGGGGAGATGAAGAGTAAAAACTAATTGTGCATAAATATTTGAATCAGCTGCACCACCTTAGGATTTTTAAATGCTTCCTGCTGATTAGACATCAAACCTCCTCTCAGAATATTCAAGAAGCTACAGCATGTCAATGGGGAGTGAAACAGTTTCCCACATACAAGCTATTCTATTTACTTTCATGTCCGACATTAATAATTCAGATTTCAGGAACTTGTCAGATACTCTGAGCCAACTTGCGCTTACGTGCATCATCACCATTAACGCATCACATCCACCTTCACCTCCTCCTTAGATTATGAAGGAAGACATCGTCCTGAAATATTTAATGTATTCCTCCTTTTGTTGCCCATGTCTGAGTTATAGGAAAGGACAAGGAGCTTTGGCCTTCCCAAGAAGTCGTGACTAAACTGGAAGAAACAGTGGAGGAAGACAAACGCTCCCTCCCACCTCTGTAACCCGCTGTTCAGCCGAAAGGTACACAGTGTGAATAAGTCTTAAAATGGATTATACACAGTGGACCTGGGAGCGGTTAAAGTTTGAGTGGAAAAACAAAATTATGTACTTTCTTTGATCTGAGGCACATTTAGCAGGCAAAACGGATGTGTCACCCGAAATGTATTTTTACATTACAGTTGGTTGCTGCTCGCTTGCATGATCAAGCGACCACATCAAAGGAAATACAGGGGGCTACTGAAATCCTTTTTTCTGTTGGTTGCTATTTTATGGTCCAGAGCTGTAACATACTAATTTTAATTTATGAAGCTAGAAAATTAACCCTTCCCATCACTTCACTCGCGGTTATGTGAAGTGAGCTGTGACAGAATAGTTAGAAAAGTGGATAGAAAGTGAAGACATCAGTTACATCCCCCTTTTTTTTTTTTTTTTACATCTTCCTTTACTTTGTGCTCCTCTCCTCTTCATTCCTCTCCTCTCTCTTGATCAGTGGAGCGGGAAATAGATCCCACGGAAGCAGTGATGTAACTGAGTTATCTAATAGCCAATTGAAAATCGTCCAATTTACATCAAGCACAACTTGATGTAAATGACCTTCTTTATGGCACGCTCACCGCCGTCAAACACACTGCCAGCGATCCACCCGCAATCAGCTTTGCACTTTGCCATGTCACATTGATATGGCTCGCTATGTGAACACATCTGGCACACACACACACACACACACACACACACACACACAATTCAGACCACTCGGACCAAGGGTTGTGACAAGGTGTCGAAACAGCGCTGCTTGGCCAGTGGCCCTTGGGTACTCCGGGGATGGCCTGGGAAAAATAGTCACCAACTTCCTGTGTAAGCGCGCCTTTGTGTCACTTTTTAGCAACAGTGAGAGACAGTGGCTTGAGGACCATTACTGATATAACCCATGACAGCCATGTAACAACACAAGGTCATTATATCCAAAAATGCAGGCTTAATGATAGCTGGATGTACAGTAGAAGAGAGTGGGGATTGCCGGATAGTAATGAGCTCTTTAGGAGTGTTATTTCTTCTTCTTCCTTTTCGAAAGTCCGAGATCCTGAGTCATTAGCGGTGCGACTCCGATGATAATTCAATGCAGTTCAGTCCGATAATTTTGATTTAGATGAAAGTGGTGTACTGACAGATGGCTCTTTTTGTTCTCCCCCCGTCTTCAATGTGCTCAAAAGGGGAAAAAAAAGAAGAAATGAACCTCTAAGGTAGCTACCTCAAGTGTCCCACTTTTTCATAAATTGAGCGAAACCAGTTCATTTTCTCAAATGAAGTTGTGCATTTTGACAGTTAAATTGCATCATCATTGTTTAGATTTTGTGAAAGGATTTTTATTTCCCTCCATATGGTTGATATGGTCCATATGGTTTGCAGCTGTCAATGAAAAAAAACTAAAAATGCTTGTGCTGACACATTAATGGAATTCATCAGTTAGTGGCGGGTATGATTGGCAGTGACATTTCTGCTCATTACGCATAGAATTGATACACATTCTTTTATCATCTGTATCTGATATTTAAAAGATCCTGTTAAGAATGTTGGGTTTTTCCCATTCAGAGTGTTTGTTTATGTTCATGGAACATAAATGTACTGTGCAAGATCATAGGAACGCCATGAGTACATTTTGTTGCAGAGTGGACTTAGTATTTTAAACAGTGGCTCTAATGAAAGCTGGAAAGCTGTTTTTTAAACATAATGCTCATGAACTCTGTGTAGCAGCCCCGGTCGCCCACATGCCTTCTCTTTCTCCCTGAGGGTGTATTACACTCAGCCCTGCACTGTATAGCAGATTGTGTGAATCACATGTTAACGGTCGGCGGCCTGAGTCCGCACAATTCACACTTTATTTCTCCCGCTGATGATGAGCATGTTTGAAAGTCTCTGTTAGGAAGTGACACATCATCGCTACCCTTGCGTGGAACTCCTCTGCCAGTGTGCGGCACACTGGCTGATCACACACACACACACACACACACACTTCCGACGTCACACAGTATGAGCTGTTAAATCAGAATTATTGCCCTTCTACTGTATGAGGAAAGACACGGTAAAGCTGCACAGATTTGTGAGCTAATCTATGATTTTTGAACACATCACGTAACTTTTTTGAAAGGGGTATTAGGTCAAATTGGTCTGCCTCATTCAGTGATATAACCATCATATATTTTTGGGTCTGGCATAGCACATTATATTCTATGTCTGCCTCTAGCAGTTTGGCACAAACACGTTAAATAAAGGAAGGCAGTGTTTAACATGAATAGGAGAGATTTTGTGGGCTTTTATGTGCATATTTCACAGCCCACAAATCTCTTTAAAATGCATAAGAGAAAAGCACTGATTATTTTAGTATGCTTAAGTGATTTCTAATTTTGCCAATTTCTTTCTGATAAACACCTTTTACTCTTTGTTTAATGCAAGACCAGAACCTGAAAACCTGTTAAAGCAGCTGGCAAGTGGCCTCTAGCCATTATTGGCTGATGGAAAACCAGTGAGAACTGTTATCTGTGAGGGCTGATCAATACCTGCAACTAAATGTTTACTTCACAAGGTGCTGAGTTTTCAGGCTCTCATTCTCATTCTGTCTGGTTCTGTGCTTTGGGACAAAACTAAACCATGATATTATCTCTTTTCTTAAGTTTCTGTTGGATCTCTGCTTATTCATTTCTCTTGTGTACTGTATTGTTTGTGTTCATTACAGGCTACTGTTGTGTAATTCACTGCGGCTAGAAACACAATGGTGAGGGCAGTACCGGAACAATGTGTACAAATAGCTAAATAATAAATATACTGAAAATTGCACTTGTGACTGACAAGGACGAATAAAAAGAAATACCCATAGAGGTTCTATATATTACAAAAAAGTTCTTAAAGCTGAAGTGTGGGACTTTTGTTTCCCCCTTCTGGCAGTGAGAGTAATTACAAAAACACTGTCGACATGTGCTCACGTTATACGCTCCACCGTAGCCTACTACATCACTACTGTTACGGCTTTAAAACGGTGGATAAATTGTTTTTGAGCGTCACACAACCCTCGCAAAATGATTTGTTTCACTGTCAGAATTCGATCTATTTGGTCCGATAACATTTGGAAAGTTTAGAAGAGCTGCATGATTAAATTATTTTATCCCCGTTCAAGTTAGCAGAGAGCTAACCGGAAGTTAGCCAGCTCAGCCAAGTCTCTAGTGCGCGTGCTCTGCCCGTAGAGCATGTGCAGTAGGTATTCATCCAGCCAGCGCGGGAATGTCAAACCCAACACTAGATTAAAAACTCAGGTACACTGTGAAAAACAGGGAGAGTGATCTGGTGGTGATAGGCTTAATCAGCATTGTGTGAACTCGTTTGGCAAGGACTTCAAAGTAAAGGACGTTCATTTACAGTGATTTACTGTATATGTAAAAGGTCCACGCTGCAGGTTTAAGTATTAAGATTGCTATATTTAGGCCACTGAGATTTCGAGATCAAAATTATTATTTTATATGACTTCAATATCACACAACTTTCAGGCTGGGTGTAGAGCCTTTTTCTCATAACACTGTGACACAATGTAAAATCCTCATGACATTACAAAATATTGATTTTTTTTTTTGTTGAAATGTTATGACAGTCTTTTTTGTAGTATTTCTTTTTTTTCCTCAAAATCTTGTTTTATTTTTCCTAACTGTGGCACTGAAACTCCATCATACCTTCATACCCATGAATACAGCAAAATATATGACGAAAAAAGTATGATAGACATCAAAAGAAGGGGAGACTATATGACCCAAAACAGTAAGACGTGAATACAACGTCACAATACAATGCTCAGAAAGTTCAAGTTAAACACTGAGAATAGCCATTTTTCATTCCAGTGCACTCCTGAGCCCCTGTGTTCACCAAACAGAAGGAATAAAGAGAGCTGGTCCGCTCAGAGCCTCGATATCAGCACATCTTGTTCAAGTAAAGAACCTCCTCCAGGACTCATTCAGAACACTCTGGCTCAGAGTTTCTTTCAACTGATAGGTTAGGGAACTGAAGAGGGAAATTATGACCCCAGAAAACCTTCGCCGGGTTCTTCACGGACCTTTAAATAAATCTGGAGAATGACATTAATCTCCTCTTGTGGAAAGAGGGGGGTTGAATGTCTTGGACGGTGAGCCTCTTCAATCAAGAGTGGTTCTTCAGCACCTACTACATGAGCCCTTGATTTAAATGCTAATCTGTTGTTTACCTCTGTTTATTATCCTCTCATTTTAGATGATTATTTAAAGACTCCATGAGGGAATAATGGCTCCTGTCAATACATATGGCCTCATTTCTCTGTTATTTTAAAGATTTTTTTGTTCTCCTGAATCAGAATTGATAGCCTGTGACTGTAGGATGGAGCCTCTCTAAGGCACAAAGCATGGAATTAAGAAAAAAAAGTCAATCATTGAGTTTTGCAGGCTTAAAGGATTTTTTCTTTGCTTTCATGCCTTCAGAAGAAGCTATTTTCTGCCACTCAATTCTACACTTGAAACAACTTTTGGAAATTCCACATCTCCAGCTAGGTAATCCATCATAGTAAACATGAAGCCTTAATTTGCTTTTGTCAGAGTTTGCTTAGTCGTTATTTCATTGTGCCACAGTTGAGTGTCTTCATATCAGTGTTGCGTTACGTTACACTCCTGCTTACTGCCAATCACCTGACAACCACAGGAGGGGGAATAATCCCTTAAAACATGTCACCTTACAAACTTTGTCACATCTGTGTTTTCCTATTAAATGTCTCTTTTGAAGTTGGGACAGCAATCCATTTTATCTATAAAATGTTACAAAATACATGATAAAACTGTGAGGTGTATTGTGAAGGAATTTGAAGACAAACAGGCCTGGGAAGTAGACTCAGGATGTGACAGACTTAAAGATGTGTGCTCATGCTGTGAAGTAAATGATTAAAAATTGGCACAATGTGACAGTCAGGAAGTTGACATTTTAGAATAGTTGAGGTACCACTGAGCTGGCATTTCCACTAGCAGTTGTTGAGTGTTGTAATATTCACAACACATACTCAATTCAATTTTCAAAAACAGGACAGGCACTGGAGACAGAAAAACACATTTTGGCGTAACCGCTAACAAATTAAATCTGAAATATAAAAACATACATTTTCCGTTGATGCACTTGCATTCTTAAGTTTGTTAGTCAAGTTTACTTTGGCAAAGTCATATAAACCACAGAGCAGCTGCAGAGCCGCAACATATGCTCTTCTTCTGTTCATTATTGTTTGCACACTGCTCTGCTGCACATTCACAACTGTTCTTAGTTCACTCCATGCTAATATGATTAGCTTTATCATCATCAGTGGATAGACAGATCTGTGTTTCTTTTTACGGTCTGTTTGAACATTTGAAATGTTATCTACAAATAAGCTCTGTTATTGTGCCAGAATTGTAGTTGTTGTTTATTTTTCCATTTGTTTAACACAAACAGAGTGTTATGTATAAATTTGAAGCATGACAAAGAATAAAATCAATATTAATATAAGTTAATTATATTTTATTTCCATAGTTTTTGCCCCAAATTGTACACAACAAACAACAAAACAACAAAGGTTGCTATTTCTATGCTACATGCATGCATGCATATTTAATTAATTGAATTAATTGTTTCTCAAATATTTACTCATACAAATAGGACATATAAAGATGAAGTGCATTCACACATCTTCCGTTTCCTTTAATAGAAAAAAAAATAGATTATAAGCCTCTTAAATAATCTGGTAAGTAATTAGGAAAACACAATAAAACATCAAAAATAGACAAACTGTGACTGAGCTGCTGCATAAGCCTGCACAAAGCCAGTTTAGACACATTTGTTGATTAAAATAACAACGCTTCTGTTCAAACAGGTGACAAAAAAAAAAAAAAAAAAAAAAAAAGGTGGCTGAGTCGTGAAATAACCACCGACTCAGAGGATGAACATTACGGTCCCTCCTCAGGACACCATGGCTCACACACTTTTCAATCATATTAAATCTTTCATTTCATATTTTGGCACTGAACAGTGAAGCTCTTAATTGTATATTACATTGCAGCTGGCAACCTTCTCTGCTCATCTCAGTTCCCAACTGTCTATTGAGTGCATAGTGAGGAAACCTGGTAAAACCAATATTTCACCCATTTGTCTGTAATTGACAGCTGACGTTTTCATGCGGTATTTTGGCCTTTGAAAGACGAACCAGAGTGTCACCTTAAAACAGCATTATATACACACCTTGCTGTATCTTGACACAAAAGAAAATGGGGCTTGTCACTGTTTTCCATATTTTATCCATGATTTAGCACAAAGCTGCCCCTGAAGTCACGGTGACTGCTTCCTACCTGTAACCCTTGTTATGTATAATAAACTTTAAATTTATGTAATCTTCTATGTGCCTTTGTGCCCAACTGCCAAGTCCTTGAAAGTAACATGAAAAAAAAGTAGTTTGCTTTTGCATGTTCTGAGCTGCACTTAAAAAAAACAGCCATTAAGGGTGAATTTCTCTTTCCTCAAAGCCATTACCTACAGGCTTTTTTAAGACAATATCTTGGTCTTTGGAATCTAATGATGACCGTTTTTATGAGATCATCCATCACTTTTATCTTCGATTTAACTGCTTAAAGAAGCATTTTTCTTGCAGATTTATTTCAAGTTCGCTGTTTTCTTGATGAGCTAAGCTAGTTTAAAACCTAGCCAGGACCTTTTGAGTTACATCCACTCCACATTTTGTAGTTTGTAGTAGTAAGCTTTACTTTTGTGAGTGGTGCAGTGAAGCCAATAAAACAATCTGGTCTCACCAAATGCCAGTTTCTTAAGTCATTTTGCATGTAATCACAACCCATTTTTTCTGTTTGTGTGTCATTTCATGCCATTTAGGTCGTACATTCAGTCGCCAAAAGCAACCTATAGTTACAATTGAGTGACAGGAGAAGTGCATTTCAGATGACGTCAATATAGTGCGACTTTCTTCTATTTTATAGGGTGATTTTGGCTCATTAGGAGTTGGCAGGCTGGGTAGATGGCTGGAGAGTCAGTTGGCAAAAAGTTACAAAAGCCGCAGGAGAGCACCAGAGATTTTTACCACCACATTGCTACATTTTAACCACATTTTACTGATCATTTTAACCCAAACCATGATATTTCCTAACCCTACCCAAGTGGTTTTTGTGCCTAAACCTCACCATTTTAACCCAAACCATGACCTAAACCTCACCAACGGCATTAAATGACATGTGAAAGGCTTAAAATGTGTAGATATGACATGTGAAATGTCCTACTTATGCTATTTATATGCCATCCACATGAGATCATGTTGAATGAAAGTAAAGATGGATGAGCTGGATGAGCTGCCAGCATACAATTAGCACTGGAAATGATGATCATTTCCTGTCTGTATGCCAGCATAACAAATACTCAGCTTGTAGTAGTAACTTTCGTGGGATTTTGTTTCTGAAACGAGACCATGAGAACATCCACAACAGTTTTTTTTCTTGCTTTTCTACCACCGGGCGACTGTCTGTGCAGTCTCCCTTTAGGGCAAGTCTGTTTGATTTGCTCCAAAATGGCAGCTGTTATTGTCATTTGAGCCACACCTGTGAAAAATCAACACGGCCAACGCAGCTGACACCTTTTACATCATCGTTCCTTAGAAAACAACCCTGTTTCTAACTATGGCATGCTGTCATGCCGGCGTCAACCAAGACAAGACACCATGAATGTATTCAGCCTCTTATTGTCCACGTATGGAACGAGCAGAATGTCTCCGTAACGTGATAGCATTGTTTTTTTTATCATGTTTGTTTTAGCACTCTGTTGGTGTTTGTGATTCTAGATCATTGGAGTCATTCATTTTAATCCACCTGTGAAGACATTATATGCAACATCGCATCTTTCCAGATTGTGATGCTCATATTTTTCTGATGGAATAAGGTGTATGCATCCAAAAATACATAATACTGAAGGGCAAGAGCAACATTAAATACAAGTGAGACGGCTAAAAGAAGGTCATCCACTCATTTATGTCCTCAGGCGCTGGCACTCCTGCAACGCATGTTAAAAACTGCCACATGCCTGGATTTGCAATAAAAACAGTAGGACTAAGAAAAAGAGCGATTAAGAGAAATCCAAAAAGTACCCTGAAGGTTTAGAAGTTCACAGTCCAACAGTGATTGACAGCAAAGAGCTAAGAGGACATAGTTTAAATGCCTTAGAGATATCAGGGTCTTAATGCGCAAAGGAAAACAAGCTCAAACCGAATAAGAGGAACTGGAGACCCGGAGAACACAGAAGCATTGCAGTCACATCCGTATTATCTCCTTGAAGATTTGAGGAATAGTTCTGCTACATAAGCCCACAGTATCAAAGAGTTTCGATCTTTGGAGATTTCCTCCCCTTGTCTAACTTTCCGAGAATGGTGCAGGCCGCATAATCAGATTCCGGTTAAGTTGGCGGAGGCTCTGGCTCATTTGTGTAGGTGCAGCATGGCAGCTAAAAATAGCCCAAAGGGTGATGGAGCAAAAGAGGCTCCATGTGAGAGTGCTTGTAACTCCAAGAGCATGGGGACAGATAGTGGCATGCCGCTGCATTTTATGTCGTGTGTGTTAAGAGTGAAAGCGAATGAGCAAGAGAACAGGAATGGGGGGGCGGGAAAAAAAAAAAAGACAGATTGGGGAAATGGTGACAGAAAGAGCCGGATTGAGAGTGTGTGTGTGTGTGTGTGAGAAGACAGAGAGAGGTGAGGAGAATCGGGGAGGATCTGGCAGAGGAGAGAGAAGAAGAGGCCAAACTCCGGGGGCTCGCAGCCTCTTTTCACCAAACTGACAGCAGGCTCGAGCTCCTGCCGAGAAGAAGTGTGTATCCAGTTACACAAAGCCACCGTATATGCACCTTTGGATATGTGTGTGTGTGTGTGTGTGTTGGGGGAGTAGGGGGTGAGGGGGCTTCTGCTGATGCATGTGACCTAGCTCACAGCAGATATGACTGCAGCTGGAGCCCACTAGCACCAGGGTGGATGACAATGCAGTGTCAAAAGCTTGGACAGGGTCCTGTTTCCCCCCCCACCCCCGACCACATCATATAGCCCACTATAAAAAAAACCCTCCAGATGCCTCAAGGGATTTCAGTATGATTCACCATGTCGAGTAGACTTACATTTTTGTGTGCGTATGCAGTGTTGAGGAGGGTCTGCAGGCAACGTGTGCGCAAGTTCACATGTGTCTGACAGATCGTTTGTGAAGGCAGGAGTTCAGAATTTACACCAGTTATTGATCCGTTGCAGCAGAGTTAGTCAAGTTTGACTGAACAAAAAAATATATATATACACACACACACACACATGCAAAGCCACATGATGACGAGACGAGACGAGCTGATTCACCCTAACAGGGCGGGCGAAGTGTGTGTGTGTGTGTGTGTGTGAGAAAGAGAGAATATGTGCATGTAGGAGTGTGTGATGTTGTCATCAGGAACAAATTAGCCCAGGCTGCGATATTTGCGATTTGGGTGGTATCGAAAAAGCACATGCTGGCTTCAATAAGCATGGAAATGGCAAACTCTGGGGGGGTCTATGCGTGCGCACACACACACACACACACACACACAAACACGTATACAAAGACATATGAATACACAAAAGTTCATGCTCTGTGTATGCAGCCATGTGTACTGGGCCATGTAGCATCAAGTCCTAGCAATCATTCCTAAACAAGCTGGGACACGTGTGTGTGTGTGTGTGTTTGTGTGTGTAGAGCGTCATATGTGCATTGTGTGCTTTGCAAATCTACAATATGCATGTGGGTTTCGGTTTCAGCTGAGCTACATCAACATAAACCAAAGAAATTACCTCCCTCGTGCTCTCGATTGTGTATGTTTGTGTGTGTGTGTGTGTGTGTGTTCCCTCCTCTTATGCCACCAGTATTTACTGTGCACTCCTGAAAAAGCTGACATTTATTACAGGTGTAGATACAATCACTGCACTATATAAAACTGTTTCTGATTACATCCTGAAAATGAAAATGAAAAGAGAATGGAGTGTTGTGTTCTTGTCAAACAAACTATCCAAACGGCACAACTTGTGCAGTCATATTATATGTGGTGCTGTTTAAACCTACTGCTAATTAGGGATGTTTTTTAATCAACAACAACATGGAGTTTAATCCACAGTAGGAATAAATACTTAATATGTCCCAGATCTTTGAAAATGAAAAAAAAAAACAAAACAAAACAAAAAAAAAACAGTGCCTCTGTGCAAGTTCTGTGTGGCAATACATGTGTGCGTGAGCATGTTTAAATGTGCATCCTCTCTCCACTCTTACAGCCTCTATACAACACAGGCCTATGGGTGAAGAGTGACTTAATTGTTTTGACTTCTAATGTTGAGAATACAACAACAGGAACACATGCAGCCCAGAGCCAAGAATGCTCAGATATTAGTCTCTCTTGTGTGGATTTAAAGTTTGCTGTTGTTAAAAAAGAAAGCAAATTTTGCAACCCACGGTAAATAAATACACGCTGGATTTGCACTTAACTTAGTCTTTCTTAAGTTATGGGATCAAAGTAGCTCAAGTTCAAAGATGGCAGGTGAAAGCTGGGACGGGCTTCATCTTTCCTAGCAGATAAGGCACTACTGATTTATATGTTTCATGGAGTATATTATAGAGATAAAAACTGTGCATTTAAAATGACTGAAAGAGGTACATCTTGTTTCAGTCTTAAGGGAATAGTCCAAAAATAAAGTAAGCCATTTTTTTAAATTGTCAGTTTTGTAGGAACGGATAGTTTCTTTTCTTTTAAGTATTTTTCCTTTGCTTTGAGAGCAATCTGCTTCTCTTAAATCCATAAGATTAAGGACTGGCTATAATTCCAAATAAGAGGCTTCAAAAATCCACATAAGAGACTTGGGGGACTTAGTGATTTCACCGAGGGATGGCCCTAAGCCCCAAACACAGTGGAAGTGTGTCTCTAAGACTGAGAAAGAGGGGAACTCCAGACACTTGGGATTTGACCTATGAGTCACATCTGTTGAGTCATATTCAAGTGTTGAATGGACTTTTGGGGCTGGTCTGTTGATTTGTGGCAAACATCTTTAAATGTGTCGTTTAGATTTTCAAAAACATTAGTGTGTTAACAAGTGGGTGTTTTTCGGGAGACTGAAAAGCAGCTCACTGACGGATTTAACAGATAGTAATGATACGTGACAACTTTGTTCCACCACATCCAGGTTTTCATTGTTCTCTGATACCTTGTAGATAGATATTTGAACTATTGTTTTTATTGTATTTATGTTAATGTAATTAATTTAAATGAACATTATTTGTAGCCATGCAAGGGGTGTTGGTCTGTCAGGCTGTTGGTTGTTTGGTAGATCCATTTTGGTCAAGACATATCTCAACAAATATTTACAATTTTATAAATATTTCTAACTTTTGCAATCCCTTAACTTTTCTTCTAGTGCTACAATCAGAACAAAGTCTTATAAACTGAGCATTATGTGGAAACACACATTTTAATTTGAGGATTTATGTATAGTTTTAAATACTCAAATTATGACAAAATCATGACAAAAAATGAACATAATCCTTTAGTGGCCCTGGGGCCCCAATCAGCTACTTAGCTTGCTTATGATTCCTCAAACAAAAGAATCAGCTGGCCAGATGTACATTTTAGAGCTGCCAATAATGTTAGCCTGCTGGAAAGCCTTACAATCTGTTGTCCTTCACATTGGCATTCCACAACTCACCCTGTCCAAACACATAACACATTTGAATTATTGGCTCTGCTATTCGGTAAAACATCTCTTTTTTTTTTTTTTTGGCTAAAATATAAAAAACGGAGCTCTTCGATGTGTTTGGTTGGCAACTCTGAATAATGCATTTGCCAAAACACTTTTGACTTCATAACTTTTTGACCCAGCATGTGCTGCATTTTAAGAAATCCATCATTTTTAAACCAAGCTAACTTTAGAATTACAATAACTGTTTGACCACCATGTCCATCCGAATCTAAAAAGAATACTTCCAGATTTAACCTGTATAAACACATTTGAATCCCTTGCTTAGCCTTTCACTCAGATAAGCAAAAGTTTAAACCATCATTCCATGCATTCCATTTTTATATACTGCCACAGGCTAAACAACATGCCGTTTAGTTAATGAGGTTGCTTTATGCCAAAATGACACCAATCTGTAACAGAGTAAAGTAGATGAATACAGTTGGCACTCATGGCCCTTATAGAATATGTTGTATATGTCAACATGCATTTGTTCTGCTCAAAGTAGTCAATGTTGCAGTTCGTTTAGGGTCAAAGATGGAATATTGTGGGAATTCGTGAAGTACCTAGATGTTGTAAGGAGTTCATTACTTATTTGTAAAATAATGGACATGAATTTATTATGATGGCTGGGTTTTAAAAAGCACAAACATCTCATGGAAGCATCTTTAATCATACATGTGGAACACTGTACAAGGCAAATATAGTACAACGTCCCATCTTTGAATGCATTGTCTTCTCTATGCAATACAGAAGACTATTTCCCTACAAATGTGTACACTTTAAGATTGCTGTTTCAAACCGTGTGCTTGGTTTACTATTGTCTTGCCACATAATTTAAAATTTCCCTTTTGATCATTGACTCTCCCACAGCAAACCTCTGATCTCAGAATTATTCAAAGGAACAAAGGAGAAAAAGCTGAATCTGTTTCCTGCAGATACCTTGCAAATGCAGTTTTAGTCAAAATGTGTTGTTTCTAAAGTGATGATGTTCTGAATATATTATGATTAAAAAAAAATGGAGTGATTAAATCTGAATTCCTGTAGTGATGCGTCTTTCTTTCCCTGCACCCTACTGTTGGTCTTTACGTCCACACCTTATAGAATACACAACGGAGAAGAAGAAGCAAAGAGAGAAGGTTCATGTGCATTGTACAATGCATACAGAGATCATTTTGGGGGCAAAGGTTTTAAGTTTCCTTCTCTAATTGATATGACTTTGACGCACTTCTGGAGTGAGGAGACAAGGAGATGAAAGGGAAAGTTGGACAAAGTTAAAAATGAGGCAAACAGAAGAAAACAAAATGAAAAAAAAGAAAGAGAAAGAAATAAGAAATAGGCTTACATCTCATCTCTTTGTGCTTTGCATGACAGCTCTTTGAGGAAAAAGAACTAGATAGCTGGGAGCCACTGCAGTGGTAGTACTGATGTTGGCACACTAATTGCACCATCAGTCAGTAGAGGAAGGAACGGATGGCTTGTGCTGCTCTGTCTGCCTGTCTTCTCGAGCCATGAAAGCCCATCAGTGATACTGTTCAACGTTCCAAGTGGGCCGGGCCGGGCACTTTTCAAAATGGGTCATTAGCTTGTAATATTATTAGAAACACTTTGGGCTACCATCTCATATTTCTGCAGTGTGATCATGTGAGGAAATTTGTTCTAATGTCGGGAGCACAAGTGTGACTTGTGACTCTGTCTCGGAGGGTGGGTGGTCTCTCTCTCGCTCCCTCTCTCTTCCTTCCTTATCACAGACGGTCATGTCACACCCGACCTCGCTTCATGCTCAACAAGCTCGCACTGTGTTTCCAAGTAATAACAAAGGGTATTCTCTTATGGGACACACATACGTGCTGCATACATATTACATTTGCATGGATGGGCTTTTCCTCGCCTGTAAAATTCAATCCATTGAATCCATAGAGAGGGATTATGGCACTGCTGGGATGAGGTTCATTGAGCTTTGTTTTTTTTATTTATTTTTCTTATGGTACTGTATAGCCAATACTTTCATACATGAATGACTTTGGGCTCTCGCATGTGTTACATCTGTGTCAGTTGCTGCCTGCTATCTGCCCCCGTCATGCTGTGCTTGGGGGAATTCGTCAACAGGGGAGAATGAAAAAGTGAGCAGTCAAGGTTCAGTCAAAAATGTAATGGTGAACAAAGCTTAACTCTTAAGTTTAATATACAAATAATTCTTCATTTAAATGGTATGCGACATGCATCCCTGAGTGGCTAATAGAGACATTCAGCACCTGCCTTTCATTCTCACACGTGAGAATAAAAAACACATGCTAAAATGGTAAAGAGCTGTTCTGCATTCCACTGCATAATCTTATTCAGGAAGTATTCAGGCATAAGTTTCAACAGACTGCCTAGGGGTAAAGGGAGGAGAAGCAACGTGAAGAGATACTTCCTGAGGAGCTTGTGTAAAGTTAAAGGCCCTACATAAACATATAATTATCTGCCAAAAAAAGAGTTAGTCAGTTATTTCACAACAGAAGTTTCTGTCTGAAGTGGGCATCACTAAGGTGGATAAACGTGATGTCACGCACTTCCATGAGCCAATCAGGATTTAGCAATATTTCAATGAAAATCTGTTGACAGTTGCGGGGTTTTCTGCTGTTATTGCCATGCCACTGTCAATCACACTGGAAGAAACCATGCTCACAAACAAACACTCATGGAATAAAGAGCTGTTTTAGATACTATTTGTGGTCAGTATTTTTTTTGCAATAGTAATTTAATGTGTTTACAGTCATTTAATGTATTCCAGTAAATACATCTCTATATAGTAGTTTTCATTGTTGGTTTTCCTGTATGGAATTTGAATTGCTTGTACACATTTGATGAATTTGAATGCATGCATGTAATCCGAACTCATTGATATCAGCCTCAATGTTCACTCCCACAGCCATATAAGAGCTGTATTAAGTTACTGCTAATGCTAACCCGACATCTCCTACCTGGAAATGTATTTGTTTAGCACTGTGATTGTTCATCAAGAAAGCATCTCCGAAGCAAGAAAACTGTAATTTTTGGCTTTTTTTTTTTGACAGTGGATTAGTTTGAAAATTTTCAGGGAGTACAGGAACAACAGGCAGCTACAGTAAGCTGCTAAATGAAGAGTTTCAGGCAACAGGCTGTGCATGTCCAACTTCTCAGCAAGGTAGCAATTCCTTTCACTGTGTCCTGCTGTCGTGTGGAAAACGGTTTGCACCATGAGAAGCATGAAATCACATTGTGGCTGCTCATGGCAAGACGGAAAAAGTTGATTATTTACTGACTTCTTTATGAAAACAACATGAGTTTGTTTGGCTGCTCTGTAAACTAATACAGCTGTTGCTCCTCTGTTAGATTTCAAACAGAGTAGCTGCTCAAGGAGTGATTGCTGACCTCAGAATTCGGAGAACTGTAATACAGTAGAAACCACTTATAGTGATCACGTCCGTCTGGGTCAAATTGATCACACACCCAACCTTTTTCTTAATTTCTCATGCAGATTACCATCTAATTGACATGAATATGAAGTAATGAAATGGGCAGATATGCTATTTACTGAATTTTATTGACTGTTTCAAAATACAGACCAGCTGTTTCAAACGCTTGTTGTTTCACTGCTGCATCTCATTGGCTCGTTTTTGGCAGTTTGTCACTAGCTTCAAGGAGACCTCGTTTTTCATTGAGTGAAAATGACCTTTTCCTTTTTTTTTTCCTGTCATGATTTCAATGTGCAAGCATCACCTGCCTCAGGTAACCAGCCAGCAAAAAGATTTATCTATATGCTGGCAGGATGTAAGCACAGATAGATCTGGATACTGTAAGTTTTGTGTGTATTTTAAGCATTTCTTACATTAGGGCATGGATCAGCCCTGTGACAGTAACTTTTTAACTTCTAACCAACACTGGGACAAGGTGCCGCTGATAACGGGAATACACACACTCAAAAGCTGAACGCCTGCTTCTAGCATCCAGGCAACATTATCTGTGACAGAAGCTGCATTGCGTGCATGTTTACAGGAAGGTGATTCGCAGACTCTGCATGCACAGAGATCAGTTCGCTATGTGCTCTGGTGAAGAGGTGCACTTGATCAGTTTATCAGACAACCAAAACGGGCAGTGCTCATTTTCAGGCGACTAAGTGGGGCCTGCTTTGGTGTTTGATAAATTGATGAAGTGCATCCCTTCACCAGAGCACACTGGGAACTGATCAAACTCTGTGTATCCAAGAATGCTTAAATGCACAGTATGTAATTTTCTGCCACTAGAGGTCTCTCAATCAAAATGATAACAAAAGACGGAGTTTGATGACGTTGTGAAGTAACGTGGGATGATGGGAGTTGTTGTCCTCATTCTTAAACAACCACGATTACTGATGAAAAATCGATCTGACATGACTCAGAAGAATAAAAGAAGAGTGGCGAAATCATGTTTATGGACGAGGTAATGTATTAAAGTCAGGGTGCTATTTGCCAGGAGGGATGGTAAGAAATTCCCCCACTTCTGGTCTATATATCCCTGCCTCTGCTGAGTTATTTTTATCCCTGGTGGGGACAAAAATGTATCATCCTCATAGTGAGGGGAAAAAAATTCTAATTAAAGAGCTGCAGCATGAGAAGAGTCATTAGTGCAAACAACATTAAAATCAGAAATGGACTTTCACTGTCAGCGCTCTTGTGATAATAGAGATGACACTGCATCTAGCTACATGATGACAAAGTAAATGGACCAGGGGTTGCTTCCTTCCCTGCTCGGAGATTTGCAGAGATGCGGGTAAAAGAGGGGCGACACATCGCAATTGACCCCTCCACAGGAAAGCATAAAAAGAAGACAGAAGTCCATCATCAAAGCAAGTCTATTCTCTTAGTCTGACAAGTAGGCATATACTTTATTTTTATGATGACAGCATGTTGTGCTATTGTAGGTTGTGATTATTCTCTATTTAATATTGAAGTTTGCTGTGTGCTGCGTATAGAAATGAATTAAACGGTGACTTGCAAGAATGACATTAAGGGTATTGGCACGTCTGGCCGAGTGGAGCTATCCATAGTACTGAAAGGAGCGTTTGGGGATTTAATTCTGGCATGTTAAATAGCATTTAACCTTTTGTTTTGTTATATATGATCACATCTAATATGTGATCGGATGAGGAAAGTACAAGGCATGAACTTGACATCACAAGTTCAAGTTTCATAGTTGTTCTATTGAAGTTCATAATTATTTTATAAATGTTATTGTAACAGCTGCAAGAAATACCCTTATAGGCTCCATTGTCTATATAGGCCCCATTTTCCTGAATAAAACCGTTTCAAAAATCAGCCAGACTTTTCTTGAAGATTAGTCATGGAAAATGAAAATCTTGCAAGTTTTCCTTTTGTATCAAGCAGCAAAAAAATTGTAACATGACGTGTTTGAGTTAATTTGCCTTACTTGACATTGCGTGTCCTCAGTGTGACTAGTGCACATCGCGATGTGGATGCTGAAATGATATATCATGCAGCCCTAATTTTCACTGTGTTATACTGTCCCTGCTGCATGCACTCCATTAAAAGGAGAAATCCTCCCTTAGATACTTTTAGTCTGTTTCATATCATCAACCAGGGATGTTCAACACATTCTAGGAGCTATTTGGTGATGGAGTGCTGTAATTTACTTTTTTCAGACATCCTCTTTCCAAGCTAGATAGTGACTTCCTACATTTCCCAGCAGGCCTTTTTAATACAGCTAGAACTTCCAGCTTTGACATATGTCTGTAAGGAAATAATGGCATTCTGATAAGTCCAGAAGAAACAAAACTTTTCTCAAGCCCTCCTGGCTACAATGCATGCTGGTTTATTGAAGCTATGGTTTGTGGAGAAACTAGTGTTTCTGCATCAGAACCTCAGAGCAAAATGGTGGCTTCAGAAAGACAGTGACACAGCAGCAGCAGCAGCAGCAGCTGAAAACACCTTTGTGTAACACAACATTGTCTACAACAAACAAACAACAGAAAAAACCCTGACAATTCAAAAATATATTGTCAGAGGATGGTTTTAACGTTTGGTTTGAGGGAGGATTTTTCCTCTCATACAACAGTTTTTATCCCCTATACCTGAGAGTCTGTTCTCAGTACAAAAGAACCCATGACTACATCCCATGACTAAATACTTCTGATGTTCAGATGAAAAAATTGGGTCACCGGCTTGGTGTTTAAACTGTTTGCCAAGCGAACAACAGGATAGGGGCTCAGTGTCCATGGCTTCATAGCAAGCTGCTCTGCTTGGCAGCCAGCATCATAAGATCGCCCCCAGGGAAGGCTCTGTAGCAAACTACAGTTCAGTCAGCAAGTGGGGGTGTACTGAAAGACAAAGTCACCCCACATAATGGTGCTTCATTCATGGTTGGGGCTTCAGAGCACACTACACAGCATGTGGACACTTGATATGGATTCATGTCACTTCAGTGCCTCGAATACAAGCCTTTTGATTTTTTTATGTACTTCTTATATATTTTTATCACAGGACTTTAAGTAGGAATTTCACCTGCTGCCAATGATGTCTATAGAATACACTAGACACACCTCTGGCAGCCATTACATCATCAATTGACTTTTTAATAGACTTCATGCAAATTTTCTGCTCTGAGTTGCTCAACCATCCGCATCACTTTACATAAACATGTGCATTTCATGCACGTCTGCCGTCCATTACGCCATTGCATGCTGGGATAGTCTCCAGCCCCTCTCATGACCCCAGATAGTAAAAAAAGTGGTTACAGAAAATGGATGGGTGTGGAAGAATCGATGGATGTGCATTTCATTCTAAATCATGCCCCATCAATTAAACTGACCACAAGTGGACTCCAAGCGATAGAGACGTTATGCAGAGAATTTCAATGCTCTTTAAGTCAACATGTGGTCACTGCAGAGGGGTTGAATAGTGACTTTGCTGTTCCTAGAGAACCAAGGGGATGCTAGATAGGAAACCCTGGTTGAGAGGCAAAGTGAAATGTTCCATCATAATTCAGTTTACATATTCTGTATTTATACCATTTACAGCAGGCAATGATAACCTGACTTTGTGCTACATTCTATGAAAAGTTTGTTGTTAATGTTGTTTCCTTCAGGCATATATAAGTATAAAGATTTGAACCAGCTTAATCAAGTTATGTAAAATGGGATGCAGCTACCACAGTGGTGCAGTACAAGGGGAGGACAAAATGATAGAAACAGCTCTCATATTATTCTCATAATACAAATCAGCAGCACCACAACAGCCACCAAAATGAGCATCAACACCTCTCTAAAAACGATTAAATAAAAAAAAAATCTTAATTTGAACCTTCATGAAGTTAGGATTTATTGCATGGCAGGTGGACTTAATAGAATGGCAACTGAGTTCAAATTGCATATGTACATCTAGCTTTAATTATTGATTCCCATTGGACCTATGAAAAATGTGATGATTGCCGCACTGCATGTCTGTAATAAGTAGAAGTCATTTGTAGAAAAAACTGAAGTTGGATTTATTTGACTCAGTTGATAGAACAAATATAATTCAAGCATATTAAATACCTAAAGCCTACAGCATGAATGTAACTTAATTGTGTTAAAGGGGACATATCATGCACATTTCCAGGTCTACATTCTTGTTTGCAGTTAAAAAAACCTCCTTATTTATCTTATAATGACCCTTCATGCAGCCCCTCAGTTCAGCCTCTGTCTGAAATAGGCTGTTTTAGCTCCTGTCTCTTTAAGCCCCCCTCCCGATGATCTCATTGTGTTCTGATTGGTTAGTTAGTAGCAGGGTTTTGCTTCTTTTTCTCGGATATAACAATACATAAATAACATAACAGAAAATCCCCCAAAGTATAATATGTTGCCGTTAACTATATTGAAAATAACCTTATCATTAAGTATTTACTAAGAATTACGGAAGCGGAGAATGGCCGTGCTTGCAACTATGGTTTGTAATGCCATTGTCTTGAGATAACAAGTTAATTATTTTGTTATCTCGAGATAACAAAGCTCCTTTTCTCGTGATAACGGCTTCATGTAGTTAAAGTATCATAGTAAAAGTACACAATTATTATCAGCTTTGGCCTTTTGTTTTCTCTAGATAACAAAAGAAATTAACACGTTATCACAAGGAAATGAACTTTATCTCGAGATTACAAAATAATTAACTTGTGATCTCAAGATAATGGCAAAAATAATTGTGAGCATGGCCGTTCTCGGCTTCTGTAAAGGACAGTCGAGTTAAATTTGCTTAACATTTCATGTCTTTTCATATTTACTTAACCATCCCGACTATTAGTTCTTAAGTAAAATCTTGAACATTTTTACACTAGATCGTGGCATTGTTACCTTTACTTAGGTAAAAGTTTTGAATACTTCTTCCACCACTGAGGAAAAGTTGCTAGTTTCAACTTTGTACCTACAACTTTCCACATCTTATATACACAGTGGATCCTTTTTGTCCTCCAGCAATTATACCCAACAGTGTGATTCCTCTGTAATTCTGCCACTCACCATTCACAAAATGCCAAGAGGAATTAAAGGCAGGAACAAAGTCAAGTCTGAATAATGTAATGTGTGAGGAATTAATTGCTTGTTATAAAGAACCTGGTGAAACTCTTGGACACAAAAGAGGAGCTGATAATGTTGCCCCGAAGAGATGTTCTGTTGTTGTGCTCTCAGATATGAATGTTAATGGCTTGTGGTTGGGTGGCAATGTAACAGATAGACCATTTTATAAAATAATAACTGGGTGAGATGATAAATTTTTCAAACTGCTCTTTGAAATCATTTCCATAATAAAGCTAATATATCATCTGCAGTACAAATGAGACAGTGGACACTCGAATAAGTTCACTTTACTGCTGGAGGCAGCACAAATACTAATATTGCAATAATAAGTTGTATTATTTGGTGTATCAAAAACATTATTTGTTCATTTGCTACTGTTTTTGGGTGCTCATGTGTTAAAAGACTACTGTTGAGACTAGGTAATTACATTTCAGGTCACAAGACATGATTCTCTTCTGGCTGTGATGCAAAACAAACATAGACAGTGTTCAAAATGAATTGTAAATAGTCACGGTTGGTGGTGTATTGTTTGAGTTCAGGTGTTTGAGTTTGTTTGGCTCTGACTCTGGCATATGGACTGTTTACTTTTGTGGCACATCTGTGAGGAAAAATGAATCATGTGTGCTTTTGTAAACAATGCCTTTCCCCAGTGGTTACCGTGAGCTATAGAGTTAGCAACATTGTTCATGTTTCCACTAAATTGCATTACATGTAATTAGATTGAGTACACCAGTGTGTGACACACTAGAGAAAAGCAAGATCCAAGATGGTGCCTTACTATGGCGATGAGCTGCTCTCGCCTTTGTGTTTGTTTTTGTGTACAATTGCCTATGACCGCCAGACTTTACTGGACATAAGATTAGATGTTCCCACCATAGAGTAATGGTCACAGACAGCATTGCTGGAGGCAAGGTAAACGAGGTGGCATCCTGGTGCGGCGACGATGGTGTCCTACTCGGCCCACAATTCCCAGCATACTGCTGGCCAATGTCCAGTCCCTCGACAGCAAACTGGATGAACTTCAATGCCGAATCAGCTCTTAAAGGGACATGAAGGACTGTTGTGTTCTGCTTTACAAAGATTTGGCTGGGCCCTAATACACCTGATAGGGCTATATGACCAGAGGGGTTTTCTGTGCACCGCATGGACCAGTCCATGATGACTACTGGCAAGGTAAAGGGAGGTGGTGTGTGCTTCTTTATGAACAATTCATGGTGCACTGACATGGAAATAATCTCCCAGTCCTGTTCGCCAGTGTTGGAACCACTATCAATAAGGTGCAGACCATTCTCTCTCCCAAGGGAGCTCCCCTGCATATTGTTAACTGCTGTCTATATACTGCTGCACGCTGCTGCTGCAGCAGTGCTGGACGAACTGTATGGAGCTATTTGCAGGCAGGAGAACTTGCACCCTGAGGTCATTTCAATTGTGGCGGGGGACTTAAACTACTGTAACCTGAAATCTGTGCTACCAAAATTTTACCAACATGTTAACTGCCCAATCAGAGGCAATAAGACTTGACCACTCTTACTCCAGGAACAAGCAGCTTACAGGTCTATCCCACAACCTCACTTTGGGAAATCCGACCACTTGTCAGTGCTCTTGCTTCCAGCCTACAAGCAGAAAGTGAAGTGCACGCAGCCTACTGTGAGGACAGTACAGTGTTGGACGACAGAACACAAATCCAAACTTCAGGGATGTTTTGAATCAACAGACTGGTCAGTCATTGGTCAGCTAAGTCTTTTCAGGCTTGAATTTGGATAGATATGCTGGCTGCGGTCACTGGCTATAGATTATGTGTGGATAACGGTATCCCATTACAGACTACTCACTCCTGTCTTAACCAGAAGCCCTGGATTAATAGTGACATTCACCTGAGGTTGAGGGAGCATACCACTGCTTTTAAATCAGGGGATAAGGAATGCAAAAAAAATCCAGGTATTACTTACAGAGAGCCATCAAAGCCACTAAGAGGCTACATAGGGACAAACTGAGAAATGACTACAGTGGCTGTGACTCGCAGTGTATGCGGAGGGTGCTGCAGGTGATTACGGACTACAAATCTAAGCCCGGTGTGGCTACCAACACATCTGCCTCTCTCTTGGATGAGTTTAACAACTTCTGTGTCCGCTTTGAGGCTCACAACTTGGACCCAGTGACAGCAGCACAGTGCCCACCTAATAAAGTCGATCTACAGGTGACAGAGGCTGATGTGAATTAAACTTTTAAAAGGGTTAAGGCTTGTAAAGCTGCTGGCCCAGACAGCATCTCTTCCTGTGTCCTCAAAACATGCTACACTCAGCTATCTCAGGTTTCTACTGACATTTTTAACCTGTCCTTGTCATTGTGTGGTTGAACTGTATTTAAAAAGAAGAAAAAAAAAACACTATTGTGCCTGTACCCAAGAAAACACCTGTCTCTTGCCTGAATGATTATCGACCTGTTGCGACCTGTTGCTTTGACCTAATATTATGAAGTGCCTGAAAAGATTGGTTATATCAAAAATGTAATATTCCTGCTACACTTGACCCATTACAGTTTACCTACTTCTTATAGATCTGTAGATGACACTGTCTCACTAGCTCTACATACTGCTTTAGTACATCTTGAAAAGAAAAATACCTATTTCAGAATGTTGTTTATTGATTACAGCTCTGCTTTCATTTCAACTATATCATACAAACTGGTGTTGAAACTTAGAGGTCTTAGTCTGGGCAACTCTATCTGTAATTAGGACCTGAGCACTGAACAGTGTGAAGGGCCCACAGGGTCGTTGCCATGGCAACACTGCGAATTCCAGTGTTTCGCCATGAAAGCGGAAGTTGTTGTAACTCTAATATACATTGTCTAATCTGCCCCAAATTTCTCTTGCCTTCTGATTCCCAGCCTGAACACATCTACATGTCAATATTGAGCCATAGTCATAGCGCCACCTACTGGCAACAGGAAATTATAGGCCCTATACTTTTACAAACTACTCCAAGCAGGTTAACCAGATCCATCTAAAATTTGGTCAGCTATGTTGTAAGACCTTGATGTTGCTAAATAGTGAAGCTTTTGAGTTATCATCAAACGCTGTTGCCACTGGCAGTGCTTTATATGCCATGAAACAGGGAGCAGTTTTTGAGATGGTAGGGGTGCTTGAAAACTCACAAAATGTGGCACACATATCAGAACTGGTGAACATTGCAAGAATATACAGCGATTGGGGTTTCAATAGCGCCCCTTAATGTGTGGCAGGCCATGATCGGGATAAAGTTGCTCTGATATTCTCAAATTTTGTTGCATGTTGCTCTCATCATTTCAGACATATTTCACATTGGCTTTCATTAGCTCCATTAGCTTTAGATTATCGAATCTGTCCAAGCTTGAAAACATTTACATGCCCATATTGAGTCATAGTCATAGCGCCACCTACTGACAACAGGATGTCAGCCTTATGTGACAAACATCATCATATTTACATCAAATTTACATGGTGTGGTCTACACATGATGTAATCTCCAATATTAATGAAAATGTATATGTCAATTGCCCTCTGGTTATTATAGTGCTGCATCGTGGTGCTCCGCAATAACAGCAGTTTGCCTGCGGCGCGCCCCGACATGCAGAGAGGTACGTGGGCCCAATCATCGCTGCTTGCAGCTTTAACTGTCTATTTGATTTCCTGATAGGCAGGCCCCAGACTGTGAGAATTACATTTATAAGAGCTACATTTGTTCTTAGGACTGGCACGCCTCAGGGCTGCTGTCTCAGTCCCCTTTTGTACATTCTGTTTACACATGACTGTGTTGCCAAATATGACAACAACAACAACATCATAAAAATTTGCAAATGACACCACAGTGATTGGACAAATAAGCAACAGTGATGAGAGGGCCTATAGGAGGGAAGTAGAAGATCTAACCATATGGTGCCATGATAACAACCTCTCTCTAAATGTCAATAAGACAAAAGAAATCCTTGTTGACTTCAGAAAGATTAAAGAAAATCACATTCCTATTTCCATCAATGGGTCATCTGTTGAGACTGTTGACAGTTTTAGATTTCTTGGCATACACAGCTCAGACACCCTCACACGGGTTCTCAACACCAAATGCATCATCAAGAAAGCACAGCAGCGACTGTACTTTCTGAGGCATCTTAAGAGGTTTGGTATGAGCACCATAACGCTTGTGAACTTTTATCACTGTACCATTAAGAGTGTGCTGACAGGCTGTATCACAGTGTGGTTTGGCAACATGACTGCTAAGGACTGCAGACTGCTACAAAGACACTAAAGATAGCATCAAAAATCATTGGCACGGAAATACCACAACTTAACATTTACACCACTCACTGCAAAAGGAAATCCCAAAACATAATTAAGGACACCAGCCACCCCGCACATGCTGCTCCTTCTATCTAAAAAACATTATCGGAGCATCAAATCACACACCACCCGTCTCAGTAACAGCTTCTTTCCACAGGCAGTCAGGTTACTGAACAGCTGACGCACCCATATGCACGTTATTGTTATCATGTACTGTATACTATGTTAGTGAATTATATGTACATATGAATGCACTATGAATGCCATACATAGTCGATGTAGGTCTGTAGTGTTTTTTTGCTGTTTTGGGATGGTGTGTCCTTTGTGTTACGGCAGAAAGAGCCAGAGCACAATTATTTCATTGTATTTTTAATAAACATGACAATAAAGATGTACTTGAACTTGTGAACAGCGGTGTTACTTTGCAGCAGTGGCAACATGAACATCCATAGTCATTAGAGCTAGCTTTCCATAGTTTATACTGAACAAGAGGTACTTAATCCTAATGTACCACATTTTTCTTCATTATTGTGCAAATTTATGCAGCAAAGTGCAGCAAAACCTCATGAAATCACCTTCTCTGTGTGGAGAACCTGTGATGCTAGTGAGAGCTTGCTGTCATGTTATCGATCCCGAGTCCACGCTTTGCAATGTGGTGACAAGACACACACAAAAAAGCAAAAAACATCTAAGCATTTAAAATGAAGGCAAACAAAAAGAATGTAATGAAAAGTATTTTATAATGATTTTTTCCTGAATCCTCTCATATGCTTTTTAAATAAATTTTTGACTATACTTCACTACCTCTTTGAGTTGTGGATGTTTGCTAATGTTATTAAAAGTTTTCAACACTGTAGTTTTGTTGGAAGTTTGGCATCGTAGTGAATTTAAGGTCATAAGTGATTATATTTATTTGAAGTCAGCCCCTAAAATCTCCTCCTAAAATCTCTCCCAGAACACAGTTATGCACTTTGCTAATGTCTCACCTTTGGAGGAACATATTGCTTATGAGTCTCATAGGATCAAGCTGCAGAGGATAATTTGTCTTCCGTGCTGTGTGAGTGTGTGTGTGTACCAGTCTGTTTGCCTCTGTGCGTTTGCATACCTTAAATGACGAGTGTCTGCATACAACTCTAAAAACATTTATTTATAGATATTGGTGGGTTATCTGTATTTGTATGCGAGTGCTGCATGCGCGTCTGTGTGCGTGAGTCTTTTCAAGCTGTGAGGTTACGTGTGTGTTCTTGCAAGGAGCTTGAGATACATCAATTATGATAGAAAATGGAGGAATTAGAGAGGGTCCTCTGTTTCCCCAGAGAGAAGCAGAAAATGAAAGTCATGCAGAAAAGCACGGCTGCTGGAAAGCCCCGCAGCCATTGTTCTGTGATTAAGGACTAGGTTTGAGCCATTGTGGGGGGCTAAATAATTCACACAGTGGGAAAACAACCAAATGGTGTTTACACAAGTACATGCCTGCACATATACATATGTACTGTAGAAGACTGATAACACAAGGAGTGAAAATGTCATTCTTTTTGGGGTGCAGATGCAGCTCAGGGTGGCTGACAACCGAGCCGTCCGTTGTCTATAAGATATAACATTTTGTCTGAATGAGATACACAGTGCACTTGAACTAACCATAAATTCATTTCCAAGTTTCTTTATTTCCTCTTTATCAGTTACAACTTCTGTTTATATTCTGTACAGCACTGAAGGCACACAAAAACCAAAAGATATAATGGAACATAAGTATATACAAAATATACAGAATAAATAAATCTAGTTAAGTAGAAAAGCTACAGAGTGTGTGCTTACATGGACCGTTTCAAAGTTGAGAGTTTTCCAAGAGTATGAATGGAGTGTGTGGTGTAAATCCTGAACAATGACAATGTCCACATTGCGAATGTCAGTCGCCAGAAGTCCATTGCTTTTAATATGAGCTGAGAGACAGAAAAGTTGGCTGAAGTCAGTCGGCAGGTTGTCTATATGGAGGACTGGAGCTTCATTTTTGGATAATGTTGCTCGTCAGTCACCATTCATGTGCTCAGAGCTTAATACGCCCCCGTCTTGAATGAGTTCAAAAGTCAGCCAATGTTTGCGTTAGGAAGGTGTTCCTGAATGCTGTTTTGAGTACTGTCGGACATAAAATAGCGCTATGAAACATAATCTCTCATACGCTCGCACACACACACACACACACACACACATACTGAAGGATCAGACACATTTGTGGCTCGTTTTTTTCTGGCAGAAATAAAAGACACAAACCAAAAAAAGTTTCAGCAGGACTCTGTTGATTGTCATGCACCATCTTATGGCATTTGATTAGTGCAATGCATTTTTTACAAGATTACAGTTGTGTATAATATACTGTACTTTAAGTGCTCTATTTACTAATTGAGAGGAAAAAAAAAAAAACATCCTTTCTGTGAATATCACCAGTTTGTATAAAAATAAATAAAGGTCCTATAACTGCAACTCTCCAGTGTATTGGGTCATTCAAAAGAACTGACAGGAGAAAAGCAGTAAAACAATACTCCTATCACTGTTTTCCAGTGTTCAGTTGGCTTTTGGCTGACTCTACGGCACAATGAGCATTCTAGTTGCAGCATTCCAGCTGGCTTATGTTGACAGAGGGTGTAATCAGGTCATACCCAGAGTCAGGATAGACTGATTAAACAGCGATTCTGGGTCAAGTGGTGATTGAAATTCACTCACTTCTTTCGAAACATCTGCTTTATCTTGTCAAGATGTCGGGGGGGGTGGGGTGGGGGCATGTGCTGTGCAGATCAATTCATTTGGGGGCAGTGCACCATGGAAATGTAATCAATCATAAAAAGCTGATTGAGTGGATTTCAAAGTGGGTTTCAATGCAGGCCTGCTTAACAGACGGTGATAGCTTCTTAACTTTATATTTGGCCAAAAATATTACACCTTTCACCGGCTACATAACATGGCTGTCAATAGATAAAAGGTAACTAAAGAATAAACCAGTTACATTCTGTGCTACAATTAAACTTAAAGTGATGTGCCCATGATACATATTTCACACTGTGGAAAGTACAAGAGGGCAAACAGGACAAGGCACTTGGTTCAAAACATAATATATATCGTTGTTTATTTTATTTTTTTCAGCTTAAGCTCAGTTAAATGCAGTTTGATGCTCCAGAACCTCCAAGTAGTCTGGCTCACTATGCAAGTTAGCCTTAAGTTCAAAGTACTCATTCTTAGTTTGCTCAAGCATGACCTTACGTGGTCTTGAGTACATAATTGTCTCCATTAGCTTTAACTCCTCCTGGTGCCCCGGGACCTGCATGTCCACAGCAGACTGAAGCTGGGGCATGTTTTTCCTAAGGTACTCTGTTATTCCAAGCTGCTGAAGCTCCTTCTCCCTCTCCAGAATGTTCCTGTACAAGGAGTTGGGATTCCCGAGAGTGACGAACTCTGCGGGGCACTCTCCTGTCATGGGTCTGAACTTTGAGCTGGGGTTTCCCGTGAGCGGAGAAGTGTTCTCCTTCTCCATGATACTCCGGCAGACGTGATGCTTGGCGCTGGGTTCGTCAAGGCTGTAATCCAAATCTGCGTCGTGCTCCTTGTGCTGGGAGCAGTAGGTGGGGTTGCGACAGATCTGCACAATGGGACTGTGTGATCTCTCCTCATACAGAGTGGCAGAGCCTGTTCTTTGTGTCAGAGTGTGGTGTGTAGTTTTCTGCCCGTACATGCTGTAATGTAAGTGAATGGGACTGCTGCTGGTGTTTTCTCTGGGCTGCTCCTCTGCTGCTTTTTTCTTTGCCCTCCGCCGCCGACGGTGTACCACAAACACCACCAACCCGGCTGAGCAGAATATAATCATGAGGACAAAAACAAGAAGGCTTAAGATGAGCACAGAGAGTGGGACGGTCTCTGTAAGTGAGCTGAGCAAACCCCTGCCAGCGCTGTCAGGCCCCAGCGTAGCTGTCACACTTTCCTCCCCACCTGGGGGCAAAGAGTAATAGGTCCCTAAACCGGGACAGAGCACCTCATGACGAAGGCTTCTCAGCTCAGCCTGCATCACTTTCTTTGGGGTGTGACACAAAATGGAGCCAACCACTGTGTCCTTTCTGAGTTTCTCTACCCATTGTTTGAGGCTGAGCAAGTCACAGCTGCAGTCCCAGGGGTTGTCCTCTAAATAAATCTGCTCTAGTGAGTCGAGTTGATCAAGCACATTGCTCACTGGCAGGTGCATAAGTAGATTTTTCCTCAGGTTTAATTTGGTGAGGGGCACATTGCGAAATATCTGTGCTGGAAGGGAGCTGAGCAGGTTGTTATTTAATGACAACAGCTTCAGGTTTGGCAGGGGATTAAATGTGCCTGGAGCAATCTCTTTGATAAGGTTGTATTCCAGATACAGGTATTCAAGGTTGTGGAGTCCCACAAACATTGTGGAGAACAGTTTTTCAATTCTGTTGCCATTCAAATACAGTTTTTTCAAACTGCTCAAGCTGAGGAAAGTTTCATTGTCAATGTAATCAATTCTGTTGTTTGCCAAGTTGAGCAATTCTAAACTATCGTATGTGACAAAATCATATTTCAAGAGTTTTTGAATCATATTTCCTGTCATGACCAGTTTAGTGGGGCTTTGCTGAAGTATTCCGATATCTGAAACCTTTTGAATTCCCCGGTCCTGACAATGCATCAAAAACCCAGCCACAGGGTGATTGTGACAAGAACAGTGTTCCACACAAGGACTGCCGGGAATGTGAGATGGCGTTGGTGCCTTGGCGTCATCTTTGGCGTTGATCAACTTGGGAATCTGAGATACTTTGGATGAGGGAGTAACAACCATATCCAGTGACTTTGACGGCTCCTCCAGGTTAATGTCTGCATGGGATGGGCAGAGAACATCCCGCTTGACTTTAGCTAGAATTGTCCCCTTAAGGTGATGTGGCGTGCTGCAGATCACATCCCCGATAGCTGACTGGGCCCTCATGTTCTCCATCCAGATTTTTAAATGTAAAATATCACAGTCACAGACCCAATCATTGTCCTCGAGGAGAAGTTCCATTATCCGTCCGATGTGCTCCAAAAACCCGACATAAGGCAGCGTCTGGAGCTTGTTGCCACGTAAGTCCAGGTGGGTGAGGGGCACGAACCGGAAAATGTTGCTGGGTAAAAACCCAATGGAATTATCATTGAGGATGAGGACCTTGAGGCGGATCAGTTTGTTGAAAGCTCCCGGCTCAATGACCCGAATGAAATTTGTGTCAGCTTGGAGGAACTCCAAATTCACCAGGCCTTGAAAAGTGTCCTCTTTCAGAGTGACGAGGAAATTGCTATTTATGTGGAGTTTTTTCAGTGAACCGAGAGTGCTAAAGACCCCTGGTTCCAGCTCTTGTATGCTATTACCCCCGATGTGCAGGGAAAGAGCATTCTTAAACCCTTCCATTTCCTCAGCGCGGAGCTCAACCAAGTCGTTTTTGTAAAGGTTCAGGTGGAAGGGCACACCTGACGGGACTTTGATTTGGGAGATTTTGCTGATGTTTCTCTGCTCGCAGTTAAGATAAAGGATGCCATCTTTCCCCTCGCAGGAGCACAAGGAGTCACAAGACTCACTAATAGAGGATGATGCCTGTGAGGGATGGATATCTTGGGATCGGGCCGCAGTGAGAAACAAGCCGATGAAAATGATACAGGGCAGCATTTCGGTCTGAGATATCTGTGAAGAAAGGACAGAAGCATAGGCAGAAGGGGTGGGGAGAAAGAAAAAAAAGAACATTAAGTGTACATAGTTTACAAGTCATGCAAAGGTTGACACATACATAGTTCTGAACAATTGTTCTGTTTTAATGTCTGAAACTGTTAAATGATATTCAATCCCAGATGACACAAATGTCATACAAGTTTCATGTGTTGCAATACATGAACTTTGGTTGTAGTGTCTGTAAAAGTGTAATAGCATAAAATGACATTTATGGGTGCATCATATGCATGACGGGAAGTCACACTCATCTTGGATGAAAGACTTTGTGTAGTGAAGAATTGTCTTTATTTAGTAAAAATGCATGAAAAATATATAACCGGAAAAGGCAAACTGTGTTTACGTGCCCACTCTTCTACACTCCTTTATATCTGTAAAAAAAAAATGAGACTGAGTTTTAAATGTATCTTCATAAAATTATCAGTATATGTGTTCTTTTCTTATGAATGTTTTATGTCTGTGTGGGCTTTATACTTATACTTAGCAATGTTGCGTCCTGTGTGCACTTGAGGAACGGCAGTTAAACCAAGTGTAGCAGCTAATAATCCATATAAAACAGTCATCAGAATCCACAGTATCTACATGGACGCTGCATTTTACCAATGAGTAAATAGATTTCACAGGTTGAGCAATGATAGCAAGACAGCATCTCTTTCCAGTTTCTCACAGTAGGATAATGGTAAATTTGAAAAAAACAAAAATTTTTCATTTGACCAATTTTTCTGCCCTTTATATACAGACCCATCTGAACAGAGACTCAGTGTGAGTCATACAAATGCAGAAGTCAGTTCAGTCCATTTCAAGCCCATGTCAAGGCTACATTTTAAATAAAGGCATTCTACACAAGGAACTGAAAATGAATTGCTGTGTCTTCATTGTGCAACCATTTAACTCTCGCTCGACTGGACTGAACGTGAATTAATCACAAACTGAGCTTAGATTCATCAATCAGATTTATTTTGCTGTAAATCTGATGTTAATCCAATGGACTTCCTTGCTTTGTTCCAACATGTTCTCCAAGCAGTGTACCAAAGCATCTCACGCAGCACTGTCTACTGAAAATATGTTCAACCGAACTCTCTGGAAGTCATTTTGAATGACAAGAGAATTGCTGAAATGTGATGATGAGAGGCCTCTGCACCACATCTCAATCTATTACATTCATTTGACTAAAATCACAATGGATCAAAGGCTTGATGATCCTCAGGGGATTAGTGGAGAAGTATACACATCTTCCCATAATCAAGGATAACTAGATACCCACAGTTAACTCAGAAATCCTCAATCCTCAAGAATTCTTCAAAGAGATAAGACATGGAAAGATGACAGGGTGGCACAGCTGCTCATGTTAAAGTATCCGATTAGCATCTGTAAAGCTTAATTCTAACAAGACTAGGCAAGCCTAGTTCAGCCAATTGGAGAAAAACAATGTTTGTCAGAGAGTGAAACCTCTCTGAGACATAGGGTGCATTTTTCAAGGGGTGGTTGCAATTTTCTGTGCCCTAAAGCAGATAGGTGGTTTGGAATGTTGATTGACTCACTCTGGTGATGCACAACACAACTTCCTGGTGCGGCTGAGGATGTTAAAACTCTCAAACTCCAGTAACAAACAGATTTATCTAGGCTATATGCTGCCAAGATGTAAGTATAGATAGATCTGGCTACTGCAAGTGTTGAGTATGTGTTGTGCGTGTTAAGCATTTCTTACATTGGGACACAGACCAGCCCCCTGACAGTAACTTTTTAACTTTTAACTGGCACTGGGACAAGGTGCCACTGATAACGGGAATAAACGCACTCAAAAGCCACCTCACGTAACTGAACGCGTCACCCGGGTGATATTATCTGTGACAGAAGCTGCATTGTGTGCATGTACAGGCAGGTGATACGCAGAATCTGCATGCACAGTGATCAGTTCGCTCTGGTCTGGTGGAAGAGCGCACTTGATCAGTGTATCAAACCAAAACAGGCAGCGCTCACTTTCAGGTTGTGGTAGGTGACTAGTGGGGCCTGCTTTGGTGTTTGATAAATTGATGAACTGATCAAACTCTGTGTATCCAAGAACCCTTACCCGGACTAAATTATGTAATATCAGCTGGACTTTTCTTGTAGATTAGTCATGGAAATGAGAACCTTGCAAGTTTTCCTTTCCAACAAAAAAGTTGTAGCATGACGTGTTTGAGACATTGCGTGTCCTGCGATGTGACTATTCCATATGCGCACATTGTGATGCCAATGCTGAAATGATATATTGTGCAGCCCTATCTCTTAAATCGTAGCTTCACTATTGCCTTTTCTTTCTTTTTCCCGTTTTTTGCCTGTTTCACTCACTCAGTACATTTTTTTATGCTGTTGGGCAAAGTCAAAATTATTGATGACAACCAAGTGACACTATCCCCAGCATCTTTGATGTACTCAGACATATACTCCATAGTCACTCTAAACTTTCCAGCATGAACAAATCTAGACTCAAACTCTTCACTCCACTCCACAAAACTGTAAACTACTATAAAGAATACTAGAGAATATGAAACGCTTATCATCACATGAGCAAAGAAACAAGAATTAAAATAAACACACACTCCTCTCACCAAAAGAAAATAAATAATACATATCATGACTGATGACATACCTACAGAGTGAAAAACAAGTTCACAAACTGAATGCACTAACAATTCCTCTCACTAATTTCTACGGGGAATCACCGCAACATCAGACAGAATACAACAGAATAATTGGCTGCATGTTTTCACCTAGGGGGACATCCAGTGCTCTGTGTCTGACTGCACAGCAGTACAACAATACAGAGACACACCATTTAAAAATCTTTCAAAATGACAAGTAACTTATTATGTAATTAACTAAACCAGTAATTGTACACAAAATTATAGAAATTATAGTATAAAAAATGTCTCTGAGATGGTAAACAGTTATTTTTGGGAACTAAAAGCAATTTTGCATTTTGGAGGGACATTTTTCACATCATCTTCATACATCTTGCTGAACTGAAATTGTTAGATGTACTTCTTGGTGACATTAATTTACCATACCAGTAACTAATACATACATTAAAATGGAGATACACACCTGGAACAAAAGGAAATTATATGTGCTATGATATGGCTTATGTTTTTAGAAATACTCGATATTTGTGTGAAAAAAATGATAGAAATGTGAAGTTTCACCTTGTCAAAACCTTCAGGCTGTGAATCTCGCACATTCTGAACACTAGAACCCTTTAGCGGTTTTGTACATTACAATGTTTTAACACTGGAAGCACAATGGGGTAAAATTGACCCATGGCGGTTTTTCAATTGTACATTATTATGTTTTAATAAAATATTCATGTCCCCCAGTCTTTGACTTTTCCTAAAATTATGTTGTGAAGTACCCCCTACTGTTTAAAAATAGTGAAGATGAATCCGGATTAAAAACACGGGCATTTATACCTCTAACTGCCCCCATATATGAAACGCATTTATTTTAGTGTGGTTCATGTTTAAACCTTCTAAGTTGCTAGGCAACGATATATGTTGGACTGTGTGATCTGACAACTATGTCAAGTCATTATTAAATTATAAAAAGATCAGTGGAGAATGACCTGCAGAAAAACCTTCACCAAGTGCCTGAAGCGCAGAAAAGCTGCACTTCAAATGCAGTCAAGGTGCTGAATGTCTGCTCAAAGTGTGTTTGATGGACAAGTATAATCAGATGTGTTCAAATGAAGATGATGTAGACTACTCACAAACGTACATTGTGTGTAAAACTTATTTTTAGTTAATCGATTATTCATTTGTTTTTGTTTTGCCATGTTACCATTTATTGTTTATAGGCTATTTAGTCTACTTTGCCAGTTGCCTTACTCTGTTTTCATGAATGGAACCAAAAGAGAAATCTATATTTGCATTATGATGTTATAAATTTAAAAAAAAGCTTTAATGGTTACCTCAAGTTTCTTGATGATGTTGTCTTATTCACATATTGTTGAATTGCCTTACTTAATAATTGATTAGGTGAAATTGTTCGCTTGACATTGTCATGTCGATTTTGTTGCAACATTAAATCACCCATAAGTTTCTCATTATTGTCCATTTGGGGTATTTAGGCTACTTTGGTAATTTAAATAAGACTTAATAAATCTTGAAGGTCATACAAAACGATTAATGTTCTTTTTAGCACATTTTTTAGTATTAGACATGCAGTAGCCAGGGGTACGGGTAAATTTTACCCATTGGCAATTTTAGGTATATAGCGTTAAAGTCTGTTAAAGTGACTTTGACTCCTGGACATCACAGCAAGCAGAGAAATGACCATTTTAAACCAATAATGGGCAGAAAATGGGGATATGTGATTGTCTATGAGCTCCAATAACCCATTTTTTTCAATAGAAGATAATGTGGAGAAATATAATTACACACAGAAATCTAATTTGTCAAACCTATTAAATATGCATTGTTTAGACAGTGCTATTCAGAAAATAACTTCAACCTTGCACACAAGAGTATCTTTGGCCATTTCATTGTCATCATTTATCTGTATTTACTTGTTCTTGTGTCTGGTGGTGGTCATGGTACCCGAGGCACTCACCTCTGTGACCCTGAAGGCTCAAAAGACAATGCAAAATGAAACAAAGACTATTAACAGATGTTATCGCGGGCTGCATGATAACACTGCTGAGGGCAGATATGGATAGGCATTAGCCTCATGCACTCCATCTTCTGTATTTCGAACTGACTTCTCTAACTGATCCATTTTTCAGACAATCAATGTAGCATGGAACTCAGCGTGATGGGCGTGGGAGATGAAACGCTCTTCCGGTCCTACACTTCCGCTGCGCTATTTTCCAGATTCAAATGTGCATCTCTTGCTGTTCAGACAATTCAATTAGAGATCTACTGAGGCCCTATGAGATCTCCCCTCATGCATGTGAGTGAAGCCAACTCACCGTCCAACATCAAATGAGATGAGTTAGAAAAAACCCCCCACTAGTACAGAACTGAAGAGGGAAAGACAGCAGGGGGAAGAAAAATCTGGTGGAATATTTATCACGCTTTGAGTCCTTCTACAAGCGCTTTAACATACACAATAGGCTCTGACCACTCACAGACCCATAAATACCATGTTCACACTTTATTTGGGCCAGCGATGTACTGTATTGTTCCGGTGCAGTGAAGTGCTTCAAAATATCATGGAAATCAAATGCGCCCTCATGTGTGTAATATCATGTCACAGTGACATGGTCTCTCCTCTGTGTTTTTAGCATGCATTTTCACACAGATTAATCATGTATACCAATGTTCATATGCCACACAGATACTTCAACAGTGCAGAAAACTCTGAGAAACTGCCGTCTTCTCCTATTGATCAAATGTAATTATAATCACTGATAAGTCCTCAATGCTAAAAAGATAGAGAACACTAAACAGGCCTGGACATCTCTTACAATGATGTGTTCAATTGGTCCAAGTGCAACTTTTAGACTTTAATGATCCCCGAAGGGAAGTCTCTTTTGACTTAACCTCTTTAACAGGACAGTCAGAGGAAGTTCAGCCACAAACAGTAGCACCTTCAGCTGGTTACAGTGCTGTACCACACTACATCACTAAACACACCTCATGGATTTTGATATTATTTTCTCCTTTATTTTATTTTAGTTCTCCTTCTTGGCTGCCTACCAGTGTACCACCAACTGGCATAATTAGACTTGAGGCATTAGATTAACTGGCACCACTGGTCTATGTAAGTGAATAAGCAAAGGAGCTTTGTATACTCTATATTACCAGACTTGCTGATGAGCCAAACTCACAGCATGCACCATTAAATATATTCACTAGAAATTACAATTGTGTTTAAACTGACGAACACATCATCTTGCTTCTTTTATTTTATTATCCAGTCTGTCCCTTCATCAACATAAAGGGTTGGATTTTGACATGGCAGACAGTGGTATTCGTTATATACATTTGGAAAACAAGGGTCGTACTGAGCATGCAGTCTTTACTGAAGAGCACATGTGCCTTTGCTTTCCATTGATTTTGCACGGTTCATACACCAGACCATCAGAGCGCTGCAGTACCACTTATTTTTATCCTCTATATATTTGTCATACTTTGCAGTGCATTGACATACACACAGTACAGATACAGTGTGTGGCAACACAACATGAACCTGGATTTGAACTGTACAGAGTAGCGTGCACACTATCTAGTTGACAGTTTAGGACATTATTTTTAGATAATATGAACATAGCTGTAGTCATGTTCTGTCCTTGTCACTGTCAGAGTAAGTAAAGCATGCTGAAGCCACATATAGCCCATAAGGCAGAAGTCTAATTCCTTTTCCTGTAGCGTGAGGCAACTTGATGTACGGGTATAAAAGGCTTGTTATCCCTAGTGGCACCCGACAGATAGAGCCATTCTTCCAACCATATTTGAGTTTTAAAACATTGAATGAATATCTTGTGGGTACTATAGAATTTTCTTGCTTTTCAACTTGTTTTAAGAAGCTGCAGTCGGTTCGTTCTTTGCACTTTATGACCTCAGTCCTCCTCATTGCTAGGCTAACTGCAGTCATGGTGATTTATGGGTCTTGACAATTGGGGAGGTTGAAGGAGTAAATTTTAATTCACTGAAGTCCGAGGTTTCCTGTCAGAACCGTATAAATAGTGTGTAATATACTGATGTGTCATCTGCATGTCTGAAAGCTAAAATGTAAATGTAATATGCACTCCACAAGAAGGATCAAACATTATGATACTAAATTCCAGGTAGGTAGAAATTGTATGTGTAAAAGTAAAAGTGCAGAGAATGGTGCATACTTTCCCCAAGTTTCTGAAGTGGTCTGTTTTTCTATTCATCTGCTTTCCTTTGAGATATCTCCAATGTCAATAAATATTGAGCACCATTTGCAGCTCAAAATAACATCAAGTACACCAAATGGACCAAACATGTTTGCTTTTAACAATTAAATCAACCCCACATTCTCCACCTGGATGTGAGTTGGCTTGATTCCACCTGCGTTGCATTCCAGCTATGACGTGGCCACCAGAGGTGATCGCGGCCACTCTAGTCAATGCTTGTGATTCCACCAGACGCACTGCAGCACGTCTCCCGGTGGGGTATGACACCCTGTAAAGGAGGGAACAAAACCACGTCGCAGCCGGAACGTGACACAGCCGTGCTCTGTGGAATCAAGGCGTTAAGCTATGTCGACCCATAGTTCCTCCACCAACTGCTCTACCATGCAGAAACAAAGATCCTTTTGGCGGTGTTGTTAGCACGCAGCCTTGGTGACCAAGGGAGCGAGGATCATACCCTATGCTTGGTTGGCTGCTACAAGGGTTGCGTCTTAAGAATCATCAGTGGCCTGTTAAGAAGCTAGATCAGCTGTGTGCTTTCTCATGTCATGCAGCAGTTGTATTAGCTGGCAGCTGATCATATACTAAGATATATGCAGCGCAGCCTGATATACTGGGATGCTTTCCACATAGAAACCTCACATCTATAGTCCATGAAAATAAACCTATACAAGTACAAAGAGTTTCTCTCACTTGCTACCTTGTGTACTGCATAGCCTCCTCTTCACTTACTGTTCTCTGCTGGTGGGCCTTAATTTCTGATAACGAACATATGCATGATAGAACTAATAATAGAAGCACAGAGTGTGTGTGGAGAGAAGGCGGCTGAGCTCCCCTGGCAAGCGTGATTTAGCAGGCTTGCATTTCAAATGGTCTGTTTAACTAATGCGCAGTAATTAGTTCTCCAGAAATGAGCAGGCGGATTACACTAGTGTATAGTGACATCAAGGTATGTTTTGTAAGGAAAGACATCTGCACCAAACAGATGTATATTTTTTTTCTGTGTACATTATTGCCGCTTTAAAAAAAAAAAAAAAGGGACACACTCTATTCAGGAGTGACTCATCACTGCCCAGCAGGACTGGAAAATTGTAGATAAATTCATACAGAATACTCAATACAGATGCAGCTGTATCTGCAAGGTCTTGCACCTCACAAGCAAAGCAAATATAGGAAAAAATAAATTCTTATGATTGTTGCACAGTAATATAGTTTTGGTGCTTATATTAAAGTTTTGTAAAGTTGAGTCAAGCAAGTATGGAGTATTCATGTTCCACCTTAAGTTAGCAGATGTTTTACATTGTCAACTTAAGTCTCTTCAGTCTTTATCTGTTCTCAGCTGTTTGAATTGGCCATTTAAATGGCATACCCACTCTCAGTTAAAGGCCACAGGGTAATGGTAATGACAGTCTTATGATTCACTCTGTAAATAGGTGTAGATCTGCTGTCTGATACAAGACTTCAGTCTGCTTACTGAGGATAAACAATATACATCTAGGACATACTGTGTAGTGTCTGTGAAACAGCACTGTGGGTACAGGACTGACAGGTTAATCAAAGCATAGCATTGTACACACTTACGTATGACATGCACACTTACATGCCTAAAGATCAACTTACATTAATATATTATATTATCCAAATTGAGTACCATCTGTTTTATTTAGATTACACTACCATGTATATATTTCTGCTGTTTGTGGCATCCTTATTTGGCAGATAATTAGTTGATAAGATAATTGGTCCTATACTGTATGCTTACAGTTTTTCAACAAAATCCTGCTGAGTTTACTAATTGGACAAACTACCATAAAGTCATAAGCTGTTTTTTATGATCACATCTGCCAGTGGATGTAGTCATTACTAACAGCTGAGCAGAATTCATTTAAAAGACAATTAGTGAAGAAATATGTTTTATAAAAGAAAAAATGTAGATAAAATACAATAGCTGGGTTAGTGTGCAGTGCTACATACACATTTGACAAGTTATAAGTAGATGCACATTTTTAAAATTTGAATAGAGTCGGAATATTTGAATTTGTGGACCCAATGCATGTCCATGAAAAGAATAAAAAAAAAGAACAAATAAGACAATCACCAGCTTTCAGTCTAGAGGATTAGCTTTCAGCGAACCAAGCAAAAAATATATCCAAAATTCCCTTAGCTCTGTGTTGAAGAAAACTAATAAACAGGACAGAAGATTAGCACAGTCACGGACTATCTTCCTGTTTGAGAAACGTGCACTTGCAAGTTTTACCTCTGCCAGAAAATCACTGGTTGGATCATTTATACCCCCAATTCTGATTTTCTCTGAGCTCTGCCCTCTCCCTATTTATTCACTAGACACTTCCATAATTCATTTCAGTGTCATATTGGGATCAGTGTGTTGCTTTATGATGCCGAGCCAACAGTAGAACTAAAACTCCACCCATTTGATACTCTGAGTAGACTGAAGCAAATGCCTGAGGGAAATTCAGTCTACAACCAACGGAAATAATAATACTTGTTAGAACTGCCAGTTTCAGACAGAGTGGCCTTTAACAGTCCAAAAGATAGAGAGTGGACTTCTGACTTGATTTGTAGAAAACACAGACGACTCCTAAATCCTACTCTGCAATACTCAACAAAATAGCTGGTTAGAAGATGGATGAGCAGATGGAAATCAGTTAGCAACTTTGTGCATGATACTGACACAAATCCACAAAAAAAGCCCTTATACAGTTGATAATAAAAAACACTTTCATATACCAGGATGTATGCTTCTGTTTTGCCAAAAAAAAGAGAGATATAAAAAATAGAGGTATGAACTTTTGATAGAACCTTTCCCAAAATTTGATCAAAGGCATGCGCTTTATAAAGCAGTATTTAGAGTAGGCAAACACATCAAGGTTTTGTCCATAGGTCAATTACTCCTACATCCTCAAACACAAACTGAGGCAATTACCATTAAATCAAAATATAACAGTCGCTAAAGTTGAAATGTGGTTAAAGCAGCAACTTTAATAGATTTAGTTCAAGGTATCTTGTGGTTTTTTTTTTTTTGGCCTCCAGTTTTTCTTTTTTTTTTTTTAGATCAGGTCCTGTGGCTGAGTTAATTGAGTGTCTGATGACTTAACAACTACAGAGACTTGAGCTGACCTGCACCGTCTTACTGAACAAGACCTTTCAAGACCAATTAAGTAGGAATGCCACAGCGGGCAGTTAAGAAGCTGGACAGCATTCTAAAGCTCCTGTTTAAACCTGTTAAAAGAACAAAGCCTTCAAAGTCAAATGAAAAAAAAAAGAAAGAAACACCTCAACATCCATAAATCCCTATTTGTTCTTTTGATGGATTACTGCCAGGCACCTTAAAATGCTTAGACTCATAACAGAAACTTAAGATTAAATACATTTACAGACAACACAACACGTACTGCATGTCTGGCGTAGGTAGTGTGTGCATATCACGCATGACATTGATGGAACAGAAGAGAGTGTTGCATTTCAAACAAAGGTAGTGAGGTGTTTATCATCCTGAATAATTGGCTCACTGAGCATTTCATCAGAACACTAACCACAGCCCATCATATTCCATGTGCTACTTTCAAACAGCGGGTTTTTCAATATTTATAAGGCATTCAGCAAGGTAGATAGAAGACTCAGCACCTGTCACTTTATAAGTAAACAAAACCGTATTGCGGTGTGCATTGTTATTTCTGTAAAATGTTCAGCAACACACCCTAAAAAGGAAAAAAAATATGAATCTGTTGTGCTGAAAATGAATTTCAATGCTGTTTCTACATTTGGACTGGGGCTCCTAAATTTTTTAATAAGGAGCACCAGTGCACCTACTGGGAAAAAAGTGAGGTTTCTATTGACTCCAGTAAGAAATCCACTGACCTGAAGCTCCCATTTCCAACATGTCTTTTGACAGAGAGGTTTATAACAAGAAGATCTTTTAGTGAAAGAGTTTTGTTTTTCCCCTCCAGGTGTTTGAGCTAACACATTCTTGGACAACAGCAGTACAACAAAGAGTGACTTGGCACAAACATCGAGAGTTACTTTTAATAATACAGAATGCCTTGTCGGACAATTACATAGAAAGCATTTTACAGGAGTGCCTTTTATAATATATTATAATACCGCTAATTTACACTAGCAGTAAGCATAAAACACCAAGGACCTAGCCAAGCAGCAGAGGAGTTCAATCTTTTCCCACTTTTTTCTCCTCATTCACTTGGAGGTCACCAACCAACAGTTGCGTGCATCCACTAATACTTACAAGTCAGACTGCTTTTGCCTGGGGGCTGTAACAGAGAATGAGAAGGAGACTAAGACAAAAAAAGGCGAGATGGTGAGACTTGTTGCATCCAGCTATGGGTTGTTTCATTTCAGCCTGACACGGGATAGCAGATTACAGCCCCCCCCCTCCCCTCCTCCTTACACTCTATTGCTTTAGCGTGCATGCGTGCGAGTGTGTATTTTGCGCTCGTGCGTGTGCCCTCAGCCTTGTTTATGTGCGAGTGTGCGCTCTGACCGTCTATCAACTTCTCGGAGTGCCCTGCAGTGTTCTCAGGCACCAATTATGGTGGGACTTGTCCCTTTTTTCCTCTGTATTGGAAGTGATGTGGCTTGCCCTACAGGGTCGACACCACCACTACACCCACATATCTGCAGAGATTCTGCCAGTGCCCCGCGGCCCTCCACCGCAATCCTGGAGAAATTATAATTATGACATCCACCCACTCAAGAGGCAAGAGATAGTTCAACTCCCTTGCCCCTTATTCCAACCTTCTTTTTTTTTTTTGACTGATTCAATATTCTGTGGGCTAGTGCTGCCTACTTTCTCCACGTCTTAGAGTAGCAGAGGCTCTCCAGTATATCTGCAGGCTTTGTCGGCCTGAAAATAGTGTGCTTTAATGAAGTTTCACAATGCCTCCATCCCAGTTCTAGCCCTGAGCTGATGCTCTTAAAACTGCAGAGTACTCACACTGGTCAGAACAATTTCCCTTGGGTACTTCACACAGTACAACAACAACTACCCAAACACACTTCTGTGTTTTCCTTCATTACAAGCAATTTGTTCAATGGTTATCTAACCACCAATGCACCACCTGATGTACAAGTAAACACTGAGTTATTTTTTTGAAGAATTTCCTGTGGTTAGATAATAATTGGTTGAGCAACCGAGCCCTCAAAGCCAAAAGAAACGGTGGAGATGTGTCATTTTAAATTCATAATGACATCATTCATAATCAATCCTATAGATAATGCTCAGTTTTTCCTCATTTGCTAAATTAATCCACATAGGCTCACTTGTCTGTCTTCAAAAACGATCAATCAATAATGAAGTTATTCAGGCACATTAAACATTGGCAGTCCATACACTCATAGTACAGTGATAATAACTAAGCTGTTAGATTATTAACCATTGATTCACCCAAGCAAAAAATTGGGATCCAAACTCAATTATGCAATTCACTACTTTGAGCTAATTAAACATCCTTTCCTTCATTAACTTGCACTTAATAGGACTATAACTTCACCCTCAAACGGTACAAAAAAAATGCAGTCCTACAGGACAAAGTGCAAACCAATTAAATTAGGCTTGAATGCAGTAAAGATTTATTTAATCAGTCAGGATGTGCAGTACGTGGGCTTCATTTTAACAGTACTGACGCTTTTAAATGAGACTGACTGTGGCAGACAATTTTTCTCTTCTGATCAAACAGCCTGCTTTCTGATTGGCTGAGGTTTGCTAGAAATGGTGATGCAGTCCCCATTAAACACACCTGTGACTACCAACAGTAATTATTAATATGCATACGCCACAACTATATTTAACTACAGTCAATGCCAAAAAGGAGACCAGAGAATAATGAAATACTGTGTTAGGCTTTTTTTTTCCATTCAGGGGTCTGTTCGTCTAGAAAAATAGAGCCACTTAAAGCAAAGTTTAGGCATTTTCTGTCTGTAATAAGCGGTACTGTATTGCAGTCTTCATTTCCATAAACCTGCACAGCGCCGTAGGATACAGTAACTGTATGTGGCATGCAGCCAGGTGTGCTCCAGGTAATTGAGCCCCCTCAGGAAAACTCACTGGTCCAGTCAAGTCCAGGCACTTGTTTTTTTTTTTGTCTGTTTTTTACAAGACTTTCCCTACTCGTAAAATCACGTTAGGGATAATTGTCTTAAGCTTTCTGTTAATTTACACACAGCTGACATGTCAGGCCACATACTGTACATTTTACAAGAGTGTCCATTTTTAAGAAAATGGTAAAAAATAGAGAGGTAAACTGTTCTATAACATACTTCAGCTAGTTGGAACCTGCCCATAATGGACACCTGGATTCCTTGTTACCTTGGCTATCTTATAATACAGCAGACTGCAAGCCCACCTGGTCCATTAATGTACGATGCAGTACAAAGTATATTTAAAAAAAAAAAAAAAAAAAAGCATGTACAACAATAGCATTAGTGACTCTGCTTCGTGACTTACCGACTAAAACTGGTGGAAAAAAGGGCAAGGCTATTCCAAATTTTACCGGACTCAGTCCATCAGTAGATGCGGGGAACCGACGCATTGGAGAGGGACAAACCTCCACTTTCTCTCTGCTCCACCGGGCTACTTATAACAAACCAAAAAAAAAAAAACAGGCTGACATGAGAAAACTTCACAGCCTCCGTCAGTCCACACTTGTCCTCTCGGGTCCACAGTTTTTGTTGAGTGTTCAAACGCTGTCACGCACGAGCTATTCCGGCGCCCGAGGAGCTCGCGATGAGGTTTCACTCCGGTCCCGGGATGATGAGCCGCTCTCCTCCCGCAGCCCCACCACACTTAATTATGATTAAGTTGCAGGTTCGAGCAATCAGAACCAAACAGTTATGAGAGTAAAGTGGCTATTCTTGCTTTTTTTTTCTTTTTTAAACCAAGCATTTACAAGAATGAAAGCGCGTGCCGTCTCCAGCTCTCGCGCAGCCCCGCGCGCTCCGCGTAGTTAACCAATCTGCGATGTATTTGGAGTTGCTCCTTAATTTGCATGCTGTGGAGGTGGACTACAGAAAAGGGAAGCAGCGTCAAGCTAGATATAATACATATGAGGAGTTCCGGTAATTCTTATCAGAATAAAAGCCGAGGGCTAAAAGAACCAGCGCTCTAAATGAACAACGTCATTGTTAGTGGCCTCTTTCACATAATTTCCACACATAGAGGCACTATTTTAATTTATTTCACAATGATCACATCCAATAAGCATTCTGTGGCGGTTCACATTCATCCCTCTAACATTTTACAGTCAAAAATGAAAATGAAATTTCATTTAGAAGAGAAAATCGACCAACTTCCGGTATTTCCCTGACTTTATCTGGTGATTTTGATACGGCTGGGAAAGCTCTGTAGCAGTTATACAAAGCTCCTCCTCTTGGAGCTTCTTACCATACCAAGTAGAAAAAAAAATACTTTCATTGATGAGCTTTAAATAGCCTGGCTGCAGCACCAAGCCCAAAATGACGAAACTAATGCTATATAATAGACAGGTGCCAACAAAAAAACAGGTTCAGTGGGAGCCTAAGCATCCTATTTAACCGTTCACAAATCATAAAACACAATAAAAGGCCCTTATGAAAGAGATAATAAGGTAAAATGTGGAATATCCAGTGGCTTAGTCTGTGTGGGGGATCGGCACAGAAGCACACTGCACACCTTCCATCATGCAGCGAACTTGGGGTTCAAGCTGGTCTGTGTCCTTGAACAAGACACTAAAGTGCTACCAGTTCCAGCAGAGCTGTGGCTCAGCCTGACCTCTGACTTCCCTGTGGCGCAGATAAAGTATCATCATTATTCCAACTCATGCCTCTGTGGGATGAGTTAAAAAGCCAAACAGTCTGATATATCAAACCACTGTCTGTAGCCTTGGAAAACAGTAGATACTGATTCATCTGCATCTAAACCCTGACTGTGATTCCCTGCAGCTTACTGGTTGATCACTTTCAGATGGGCTGGGAATGTCTCCCTCATGGTGTGGTTTTATGCGCCTGCTGCTTGAAGCCAAGTGGGTTTGTCACAGGATTAGTGTAAGTTTAACTCCCATCTGGAACATCATAGAGTGGTGCAAGACTATGCTTGACCTTACTGGTGACCCAACCTAGATATATCTTCTCAAAGGAACTGCTTAGAGGATTGAGGAAGCAGAAGTGAATAAAAGTGAAAAATTACAACCCTGGAAATACTTGAGGGCTCATAATAGAGAGTTTAGCTGCAAAATGACTGTATGAGTCATTGCAGAGTGAGAAACCTATCAGGTATATCACTTTACTAATCCATTTACACAACCTGATATCATATAAAATATTATATAAATCAATATTTAACAGTGTGTTACTTTAATGGCAGCGATAATAATTTAAAAGCAAGTGCTGTGTGCTTCGAAAAGGCTTTGGAATGTCACTCTTCAAATAACTCCCTGAGCTAGTGTCTCATTCTCTTTTAGAGTAAATAAACTGCACCATTGAGTGGCGCCTTGTTGAAAAATGCTTCCTATACAGAAGCTCTCCTGTTAATGAAAGCACATCTGTTGGTAAGTTGTTTATATACTTTTCTGTAGTAGTCCAGGTGCTTTATCACAAAGGCGTGAATTAATAAATAAGATAGCGAGATAAGATATTTGTATTGCTTTGTTGTTAATGTGGATATTGTAGGCTGGGACTAGGACCGGACTGGGCGTTGTCATTTCAACAAGAGCAGTGAAAGTTTCATTCATAACTTATCAGTTTGATCTGATAATGAGGTACTTTTTGATCAGCAGTTACCATATTAGTGCAGATGGGACATCACTAGTCATTATTTACTGTGACTTTAAAGGCTTAAGCCGAAGAGGAGGAAGTGGATACTGAAGCTGTGAAAACAACGTCCACATGAATAATTTCGGTCAAATATTTTATTTAAAACTTTGTTTACAACTACAAAACTTCATCTCACGCCATGTGCTACATATTTCAAACTGTAACTTAGTAATAGATAGATGTAATTAGCTGATTGAATTTTACACATTCTATGCACATACTGCACATAGGGTGGACAAAATAAGTGAAACACTTTTGACTGCATTAATGGCCTCACAGTAAGTATCTCATCTGGTGAAGGTCATGACTTTTTCCGAGACTAATTCATTCTGATGGTAATTATTGAGGCTGTAGTTCATGGTTGTTGTAAGATAACGTCCCATGTGTGTCTTTCAGTTACAGTGTTTGACATTCTACTTGTGACAATTATAGATACAGTTTGTTTTTTGGGATAGGTCTTGCTATTGAGTTGAGTTTCCCCTTTGCCACATTGCATAATTTTTTTTGCATGTGTTTGCATTGCAGCAACATATAGAAAGCAATTACTGGTACAGTTTTGCCTTTTTTTAGTTGAGATTGTCAACACGGAGGCTGAAGCTGAATTAATTCTATTTATGAGGACTGTTTTTTGTTGTTGTTGTTGTTTTTTTAACATTGGTTTTCTTTTAATGTTTGTTTTTCCACCATGGGATCCCTAAGATTTCCCTGCTGTAGTTTGTAGGCTTTCAGATATGGAGCCAAGACTTCCTTGCTTGCACTGCATGCATCTAGGTTTAACATTTTGTATACTGAACACCATCATTAAGCTTAAAAGCGGCCTGAAAAGTAGGGTGACACTCACAAAGGAACTTTTTGTTGGCAACACATCTGTCCTATTTTCATCATAATCATCATATACTTACCAGAATAAAAAAAAAAAGCTTTGCTGCATCCACAGCGTGATCCCATGTCTGCACTTTCTCCCAGTGCTCCATCAGTAATAAGTGCGATGTTACCTCTGTGTTACCTCTATATATTGAAAGGGACACAGCAGCTATTGTATCAACACAATTACATGCCTCCCACTCATCTGATAAAGCAGCAGATAGGAGTGTTTGAGCTGAGAGAGAGCCTGGAGATATAGAAGGGCAGGAAAGCATCGGCCAACTGCAACAGCTTTATCAGAAATATTCTCATGTTAGACGTGGGTTGAAAAATCTATTGTTCACCAAATAATGCACACTTTTTTTAAAAACCTGCAACAATGCTATCCAGATTCAGTTATTTAGCGAGGTATCTGGTTTTGTTAGTTTCTGAGTTACAACTGTCCTTATACATAATTTAAGATCTCTCCAGTCACAGCGTTCTGAGACAATTCTTGTATTTCCTGAAAGTTGAGTGTCTTCTGAAGAACGTTCCTTTCCTAAACAGGGGTTTTTACATAATATTTTGCATAATGGCTCAGTAACAATATGCACAATTATCATCAATGTATTTCACAGCTGTTGTCTATCTTTTTTTCCTCTGTCAAGGTCATGTTTTCTTCTGAATTTTAGGAAACAAAAATCATACCATAGATGTGTTTCTGCCTTTGTTTGGACCTGGAGGCATTTGTATTCCTCTTCAGATTTTGCAACCCATTCAGAGCCACGTTCTCCCTGCTCCTACTTTTAGTACTTATGATGTCACCATCAGTCATCTTCATGGAAGTAGCACGGTACCCAGGAAGCCAAAGGAGCACCGCATGATGAGATTCAAAAGACAAGGGAACTTTTGCTTATCTCTGACGAGAATCTCCTCCCAAATAATGGAAGATCCTCCTGCATCTGTGTGTGTGTGTGTGTGTTTGTGTGTGCACAAGTGTGTTTTTGTCCTGGCCCAAGGAGCTAGCCCACCCACAGTCCTAGGCTGCACAATTCGTGTGTCGCAGTCGGAGATGTCTCACATGCTCTGCATCAGGGATTCTAGGAAAAATAAAAAAAAAATCTTGCCAGGACTCAGACTGGGTAAATTTAGTCTCGCTCCTCGCTATTTCTCCTGTCAAAAAGTAGACCCATCAGAAGAAGGACTTCCGAGCCAAACTTTAGAATCTCATCGAGTGATTTATGCTGTTCACCTCAAGCTTTCAATCGTGAAAAACTGGTCATGTAACAAAAGCCACAGTCTGGCACTGTGTTGGATTAGGGTCAACAAACACTATGTGTTGTTGGAGCTCAAAATATCTATCTTAAAGGTTTAAAAAGTATATTAAATGGGAATGATGAGTCATATTTGCACTCTTTAGAATTGAGTAACCCCTTAAGATACAGTCTTCCCTTTACATCCTACAGATTTAAGGTTGGTAAAACCATCTGATTTCACACTGCCTGGCAGTATAATATACTGCATTTTCTGTATCATCTCATCAATTCTTCATGGAATCTATGTGATGTTTACACTCTGAAATATTCAAACCCAACACTCCATGTTTTTTAAGGCTGCAGCATTCAAACACATAGACATTTACATAAAATTCAACCTATATTTGGTACCTCTCGAAACTTTAGGATGTTATAAAGTTACATAGTGGGTCAGTGGGGTTTAAAAATGGATTTCTACTTGAAGCTGCCCTACCATCTACTGTGTAGGCTCAGTATCAGGTAACAGTCGTTGATAGCACCACCGCAAAATCAGATGGATGTATTGTATCATGCTTTAATTAAAACTCCCACAGTAATCGTGTTTTCATTCTTTCAAATTTGCTTTGTGATATCGAGCGACAATGAGGAGGTTCGCCTCGCCTTATTACTGAATGACAGCCATTGCTGTGTGATTCCTGTGTTTATATTCTTTCATTAATTGTGACTGAAGCAACGGCGATCAAAGAGAGCAGAGGGTTTCCAGTGGAGACGGTTTTGCGGCTTTGATGCGTGTCACTGAGAATGAGTAGATAACTGAGCTTCAGCACGCTTAATGTTGTCTTCACTCTCAATCTCCACTGGCATCAGAAACCTAAAGAAAACACAAGCAGCCAAAGCTAATCAGATCAAAGTTCCTATGCAGTCTACAGTCCCGATGTGTAAGTTGCATTTTTGCGGAGGCGTACATTAGCATCATGGTGTAGGCTCTAAAGCTACGCTGTTACTTACACACAACTATAAAGGCCCTTGAAGAGGTTAATATATACTAGTATATTCAAATTTTACTCAGGCAATCGCCATCCTTTCATAACCTTTGTGATTACTGAAACACATTTTCACAGACAAACAAATCACAATCAATAAAAGATACACTTTTTCACGTTTCTAAAGTCAAGTATTGGAACACACATTTCTAAGAGATCAGATGGAGTCGGATGCTTTATGTAAACCGGGTATGTCTATTCCCTAATGTCCATGTTTCATTTTTCCCTTAAGTCAATTGAATGCCCCAGAGTGCCCCACTGATAAGACCAGTTGCTTCCCAAGTGCTCCTCAGGTTGGCCCGAGTGCCCTTTTAGTCAGCCAATTGCTCCTTTGGTTAGCTTAATTGCCCCAGACGTCCCCAAGGGCTCTCGTGGTCAGGCCAAGTGCTCTTTTAATTAGCTCAAATGCTGTAAGGTTAGGGTTAAAGTACCCTTTACCCTAATCAGAGTCTGTGTAAAAGAAGAAGGTTTTAAATTTTCTAAGTTTAAATAATTTTTTTAGTGTCATATCATAGCCTAACTGTAGTAGTTATGAACCTTCTTTCTCACAGACTGGATGGTTTATTCACTTAAATAAAGGTCATTCTTGATACTTTAGATAATCTTAGTTGTTCGTTATCTCGCAGCTATTGTTAGCATGAAGCACTAGACCATGGAGCGCCAAAACATGGATAACTTTGGTGTCTGTCTTATCACCTGTCCTTTAAAATCTTGTTCTTAAAAAAGCCATCCTTTCATGGTTTCCTACTCGTAACAAGTCTTGAACTTTTGCAGTATACTGTAGTTACAGATGTGGTTGGACTTGTTGGATAAGGACAGTTCAGACAGAGACACAGGGGTAAAAGAGAAAAGATCAAGGATCAGATTCAAGGCTCAAGTGGTGGACTTCTTTTGCAGTAAACAACTTGGATGACATTTACATTCAGTATGTACTGTAATAGCTGTCCCTGAAAATGACAGCCTGGAAAGTAAACACGTGCAACTTGGTTGATATTTACACACGCTAGAGCTTAAATCTTGTAATGACAGCCACTTTCATCACATCATCTAGCACTGGGGGGGTCAGCTGCTTTTGCCTTTTTGTTAACACAGTGACTTAGCATTATCACAACAAAGAATACTTCCTCTGAGTTTCAAACCCTGCCTTTTTGACAAACATGTATGAGGCTGCAATGAGGGGAGCATGTTAATTTCCCTCGCTGACTCAGGTCCAGGCTTGTAGGATATTTGATCGCTACGCTCTGGCAAGTCTAACCTGTCCTTGTGGTGTTGTGCAATAAAGGAGGAACATAATGTTTATATCCAAAGCTCAAAAACACTTATCCAGTATCCACCATTTAAAAATATTGAGGTTTCAAACACGTTTATGTCATTAAATGCATTTCATATCTATTATTAGAGTTTCATATAAAGCATGATGGGGTGTGGAAGTTTATGTTCTAGTTTTGACTGGTTTTGAGCCACAACATACTTTTCTTACTTTCATTGACTGGTTTGTTTTCTACCTTGTTGCTCTCGCTGTGGTTAGCAATGATTTATGGTTTGTAATGTGGTACTTTACTGCACATTGTGGTTGTTTGTTTGGATAACCACCAAAAGGAGAAAAAGAAAAACAGAGATAATAGAGCAGCACTGCAGGCTATTGAACCTTAACTGCTTTGAGCACAACAGGAATGAGCAACTGGCTTTACTTTCACCCTCTTTGTTCATAGGTACTTTTATCACATTCCTCCTGTATTGAATCCTCTTATGCTTAATGTCACTGCTGGCTTGGAAGCAATAGAATTTCATGCACAAAAAACAAGTCCAAAGCCATGGCTGAAATTCCTACTTAAAAAAAAAAAATGCTGCATATTACAGGCATGCTCGGCAACTAAGTTTCAGGCAGTTTCAATCATTCATTCTGGCAGGGTTTTGTTGTGTTCAACGGGCGGTGCTTTGTTTTCAATTCCACTTTTACAGTGTTCTTGTGACAAGAGGGCAAAGGTGAATGCATGGCAGCCAGATGCAAAAGGCCCAGCAGGACAGAAAACACGGCAGGTGTCAGATTTGATCCCATTCCCCTCAAGGCAACACACTTCATGCAGATGACAGAGTGTAAGAAACAGGTGCTAGTGGCTACCTGGCCGAGTACAAAGATCTGACAGGAAAGGACAGAAAAACACAAGTCTCGCATTATTTCCTATTGGCAGCACAAGGTGCAGTGTAACAGGGCGTTAAAACAAACAAAAAAGAAAAAGTGCTGCAAGGCTCATTCTTCACAGCACATTTTTTTTTATCTGGGAGAATTCAATGAAGCAGACCCCTAATAGCTTCACATAAAATCACTACACTCAAGAACAAATGCTAAAGGTGCAAATGGAACAAATTCAACCCAAACCCTAAATCCCACACACATTCATCAAGGCAAAAGGTTGCCACATGGGAACGCAGCACCTTATAATGGGACCTAATTGGGCTCACCTGTGCTGTGTCATGCAAGGGAAGATGGGGAATGCAGTTCAACATATTTCTAGCTCTCAGTTCATAGGAAACTCATATACAACATATCACAAACAACAATAAGACAAATCAGGCAGATATCAAGGTATTTAATACAAACATTTGAATAAAAAAGAAGGGAAAATGCCATAAAGTTTACAAAAACCTTCAACAAATACATATCTTTTGGCATGATTTCAATATATATTCCTTCTAAACAGATTTTGCTGTTTTTAGATCGCTGAGGGTTAGAGTGTATTTTCTGAGGTTCCGGGGTATCTTTTGCATGATGTCAGTTCTCGTTCCAGGATCCGCTGCCATGACAGCAAATCAAAATCTATTTGCAGGAGGAATTAGTGGAGATGCTGAATTAAAGCAGCAGGGCTCAAATTATTTTCCCGCATACACACTGAGAAAAGGAATTGACTTACATTCAAGACGTGTATTCTCTGATAACCCTCCATGACGTTAACCTTTGTGCGATAAAGATTCGATCAATGCCGACCCCTGACCAATGTCGACATACCAGTAGATTTGACCATTACATCTTTGTTTTGTGTTACATCAAGTAAAGTAAAGCCAGTGTGCATGGGAGCCTTCTGTCCTTGAGTCTAAGTCAAATAAACTCATCTCACACATGCATTACTCATGCTGCCTGAACCCCATTGATCTATTATTGAGCCAAAATTGTATTAGCAATCCAATCCCATTTGTCATACAGTGCCCTTCCCCTTAGCATCATGCCTCTTTTACCTGTGCTGCATGAGTCATAAGTGCGGTATGAACGCTACTGATAACGTTGCCCTTGTAATTTTCCGTACACCTGTCTGCTCTCATTCCACAGAAGGATGTTCATTTGACACCGCTCCAGTCAACCTCATGCGAGACCCCACACCCCTTCCACGAACTGCTACAAAAGATGACTACCGGGGCAATATCCTGTTTATTGTTCGCCGGGGACAACTTTTAATTAAAACTTAACATTGCTTTTGTGTTTTCAACAATGCGACCGGCGCTATTGTAATCAGGCCTGGAGCCACCTCTGCTTTTGTGTTTTGCACTCTTCGCCTTCCTTTATTGACTGCTGATCTATGAGCCACTTCCAGGTAACACAGCAAACGGTGAACTGTCCTGACCTTCCAGGACGGCTGATGTAAATTCTGGTGAAAGAGGACAGCTTGTTTTGCTGATGAAGTGGCTTTGAGAGAGATCGGAAGGGCCTCGGGGCGCGAGCCCTCTGCCACATGGTCCCTCGGTCTATTGCTCTCTGATTTCGGTTTTATTTCGCTCACGGTGCTTGTCACTCTGCCCCTATTCTCTCTCTCTCTCTCTTTGTCTGTCTCTCCTGTTCTCCATTGTAGCCTATATTTTGTAGGAACCACACGCAGACTGTTTTGGTCATTGTGTAATTGGTGGCCATTTTGGTTCACTGGTTTCAGTAAATGGGGAGAACTGAGCTGCAGTGTTGCATTAATTGCAGAAATACACAAGTATATACACATCCATACCTAATATTAGGTTTTTCATTCCAATTTTCTGGGTCTAATATGAAATTTGCAATTCAGTTGTACATGGTTGCATTCGTTTTATGCAGAAAGCTCAGAGGGTGAAGGAGGGAGATGTGATTTCTTGGCAGAATTGCATCTTTTTGTCTTGAGATTTGTCTTGAGATGTATCAGAACAATGGGAAGAAATGTCAATTTCACTGTTTGTCAAAAAAAACCCATATTAAATTTCATCAAACCACTGAAGCCTAGAAGGGGATGTGTGTTGTTAATTGTTAGTTTTGGTGGCCCTCTGCTGGACATTTGATGTAATAGCATGACACTGAGTAGTGTCTAAGGAACTCAACTTGAGACACATAAAACATCACTGAAATGGATCTTGCTGCTGCAGTGCACACATTTGTTTTTTTTTTTTTGTTTGTTTTTTTGTTTTTTTTTAATATAATAACTTGAATTGTATTCACTTAATTAGGCATCTACAAAATAATTAATTCACAGTACCTGGATAAATATATTTATAAAACAGACCAGAGTGCTTAAAAAATCTGCTCCAAGGTCTTAAGTAATTTAATCAGTTAATCATTTATTTAAGAGTATTTAGCAGCAAAACAATGAAACAAACAACAATTAAACATTAAGCGCACAAACAAATCATGCAAAAATACAAAGTAGAGTTTAGATCCTGAATGAGTACATGTGCTCATACATATATTACATTTCCCTGACAGAGTTTAGTTGGACTTAGCTGGAAAAATGAGCTTCAAGACAAAATTCTGTGGGATGGAGGGGATGTGAGACTCTTTACTATTAACATAAAAGCTTTTTTCCCCCCTATTCCTATCTCTGTGAAGTTGTAAAATGTCTCCTAATGGTGGTGTAATGTATGTATGTGTGTGTGTGCATTTCATATAACCACTGTACTGTATATAAAGTACATTATGCAGTGTTTGAATTAGAATAGTATGCTGTAAACAAGCTGCATATGTTTGCATATGCAACTGCTTTGACTGAATAGTGACAGGCTGATCCTATGTTTATTTGCATGTAGGAGAAAACAAAATTCAAAGAAATATGTTTAAAAAAAGCTGCAATTCTTGTTTCATGGTCACAGGGAGCTGGAGCCTATCCCACAACGTTCTGGATGATAGGCAGCATGGACAGGTTGCCAGACTGAGAAAGCAGGAATGATAAAAACAGTTAAAGGTGAGGTATTGTGTCACTATCGGCCATTAATTCTATTTTTTTTGATCAGACTTGGAATCTGGGACAGTTTCCTTTTATTCATGTCAAACGTATCTGCTCATATAATGCCACATCATTTCAATATGAACTAATGTGTTCACTGATAGGCATTGAACTTGCCTGCCAGGAAATTTCAATGCGTTTTGTGTGGTTTGATGACCATTGATATGCATTTCTTTCAAGTATTTTTTTTTTATTATTAGTCATTTCATTTTATTATCTAACATGTTCTTTATCTGATGGTCTTAAGAGTCTTTTGAGGAAATCCTTTTGTTGTTGGCCTAAAATATGATCAAACTTTAAGAATAGAAAGTCTTTAAATAGCCTTAAAGGGGACATATGCATATTTCTAGGTCTATATTTTTATTCTTGGGCTCAACTGGAATATTTTTGTATGATTTACAGTTCAAAAACCGTACAGTATTTATGTCATATTGGCTCTTTATGAAGCCCCTAGATTCAGCCTCTGTCAGGCTGTTTCAGTAGCAGGATTTCGCATCTTTTTCTCATTCTTTACTCAAAATGTCAACTTCTCAAATACACGTTTGAGCCGAAATCCGATCTGAAATATGTCATAACCAGGATGCCATCAGTTTAAGTGCCAAACATTTGTAGGGCGGCTTCAAAAGACGAGTAAAGTGATTTCAGTTGTGTTTTCCCGTCTACGGCGGGTCATCAGTGAGTGCGAGGAACTCATCCGTGAAAACTGCTTTACAGTGAGTGGGACGGTCCACACCCACTCTGACCCTATCAGGATGACCATATCTGCTGTCTCTGTGATGACAAACCATTTACCAAGAGGCGCTGCGGAGGCGAGAGCTGTCATCCAGCGGCTAAAGTGAATCGCATAGTGCACCTCAGACGGTTGGAGAGCAGCAGCATAATATGTTTCTGGAAGGGGAACAATCTTTACCTTCATTATTGGTATTACGGTAATGAAAAAAACAACTGTACACAGTGGGTTAAAAAAACAAACAAAAGTATTTATTAAAAGGCTAATTTGAGTACATATTTGTGCATGTGTCAAAGCGCAAGTGCACAGTATGTTTGGAGCACTGGCTTGTTGGACAAAAGCAGCAGCCCTGAATTTCATACACACACAGACACACACACACACACACACACAATCTCTGGGCCTCAGCTGCAGGTTGCCCTCCACTGGCAATTACTTTCATCCACAGACTGTGACCAGGAACTGTTACCCTTGGGGTTGGCACGCATACACACACACACACACACACACACCACTAACCTGCTGAATGCTGATTCTGGGCTTCTGCTTGTGCAGCTTTGGTTCTGACTCTGGTCCTGATCCCTTCCTACACAGCGGCAATCCCCCTAAATGCACCCTGATGGCCGCGTGTTCACTGGTCCCTGCCCGACCATGCCGGTCAAACTCATAAAGACATGTGTACACACACACACACAAACACACACACACACACACTGGTTTACTGGGCCCAAGCTTTTAGTGCCCTAGAATAAGGTGGTGATGCATTGACACACCCATAGATCAGTAAATTCACACATGTACAGAGGACACACATATGAACACTAACCTGCCTGAGCCTTGAAGTGCCTTGAAGACAATTAGAGTGAAAGCAAATAGTGAACGAGGACCTCGGGGAGTGGGGATTAGGGTGGCAGTGTTTGGCTCCAAGGATTAGTTCAGGGGTGCAGGGCGCTTTAAAAGCAGGAGATAAGCTCTCCAACAACGAAAGGTCACTCACCAAACAGATTGAGTGCTTAGCCAGGATGAGAGGAGATCTTAGCAGCATAGCCAGGTAGAGCTCAGGAAAGAGAAAGTGCATGTGAGCGTGCACATGTATCTACTGTATGTATACAGTTTGTATAAATAAATAGGGCGTAGCGTTTTTTGTCAGTGAGGAAATTCATAGAAAAAATGACCACCAGAGATTGCAGGACAACCTTAACTTCTGTTTTTAAAAAAATATAGAAAATATATTTCCTCATTTCGCTCTAGTGGTGTCTAGACATACAGACAGTTTAGTTTTATTAGTTTTGAGACGCCACTTTAGCTAAATTATACCTCGAAATGACAAAATAAAAACTCAGCAGCAATGTCTGGAATTCACATCTCCTTTGAGATTAAAAAAAAAGAAGAAGAAGAAAATTGTTTATTTCATTAAGAAAACATTTTGGCTGTGAGGTACAAGAGGTATGCTGAGGAAATATGATCAAGAGATACCTTGACCTATCACAAAGTGGGTGTTCAGACTGAACGGTAGGATTACACCATTCTTTATATTACAAATCAGTTTAGCAGTAGCCTGATCAGACTGAATTGACATTTTGTTCCATTTCATTACCTCACTTTGACATTGTGCTCACATTTTCTGTTTGAGAGGATTATTACATTTTGTTTTGTTTGGTGGTGAGCGAGGTATCGGTCTTGCTATTTTCAGTCAACACAGAAGCTTCGACAACAGCCGCTGGGATCAGGTAGCTTAACTTTTTTTTTTTTTCATGACAATCAAAGTGCCAGTTGTCATTTTCTGTAAGCTGATTTATAGCGACCTGTCCAGGTGTGTTGACTGTATCCACATTTGTGGCTAATTTTCTCTTATTTATTTTTTTTTTGCATGAATGGAAACAAAGCAGAGATCTGAGTGGTGATTCAGAGGGCTGGAACCAAGTTAATCTACCAAAAATATGTTTTGGGAGATGATGTTTGGTGAGTCCCTGCTGTGCTAATGCAGTGGTCTCATTGAAATGAATGAGGAGACACAGTGGTGCTTGTTGCTTACTTAGTTGCCTCACTTTGCAGCTACCTCATTTCCAAAATTACGGTTCTAGTAAGAAAGAAAGATGTGGGCGAGGCCGATTTGTGAACAGACTTTATAATTTTCCACAGTTTAAAGACTCAACTTCAATCTAACTCAGGCAACAAGACTATTTTTGCCTCAAGAGCAGCTTCGCCTCTGAAGTTTGTATAATGTTTGCGACAGTAAAACTCCAGTCCACTAAATATTCATGTGATTAACTCTCATCCACAATCCAACATACACATACTTACACGTACATGCAGTCATGCACTTCAATTAGATGTCTCCATTTAAATTACAGCTGGCAACACCTGCCGACCCGCCCGCCTGCCTGGCCCCCTGCTGCGATTCAACTCAAGAAGCCCACTGGGTTTGTAACAGCCGGCCTTGTTTAGTACGAGGGACAAGGTCGTTTAAGTGATAATGAAATCGTCTCATTACTGTAATGAGACACATTTATAATGAAGGTGATTTGCCAAAAAAAGTACACACGCATACATACACACATGCAGGTACATGCAAAATGACAGATGAGCGCAAAGCTTAACGCACACATAAACAAACACAGTAGACAAAGCCTTTCCACGTGGAGACACGCGTGCTGTTGTCACAAACACACACACACAAGCACTTCAAACACTAAAATCTGGCACCTAATTACCCAGCAAGCAAAACATAATGTACAACTTCTGTTTGAGGAGAGCGTCGGAGTCACCAGCTTTTCCCTCGCCGTGGTCCAGATCAGTCAGAGAGGAGCTTCTTTATAGCTGCTGTGTATCTTTGTATTAGTTTATCTGTTTACTTTCAGCCATCACCTCAAACCTAATTACGCCGCAATGAAGTCTTTGACTGTCAACGGTGATGTCGGATGCGGTTCGACTCCGGGTATTATTGTTAAAGAGAGTGGGAGAGACAAATAGGTTATAATTGGCAGGAATGTGCCAATTATGATTTCTTGTTTTAGCAGTTTCATGTCTTACAGCATTATTATCAATATTACTAGGAATTATGCCACATTGAACTCCTGGTAGGCTGTATACAGTATAGAACGACAATAATTACTGTATTGTACTGTATTCTGTATATTACAAAAGATTTGAGAACAGCATTTTTACAAAACAACAATGCGGTAACGCACGACGCATGGCAAACTAGCACGTTAGCAAAAAAAAGTTTGACCAAGTGACTGAACTATTCAACTGTGTGGTTTTCTTTTGAGCATGAGGTGATTACCTAAAAAGGTAACACTCTCATAGCACTTCAACTTTGCAAGCACTTGCATGAAGTTGGATTAACTGCTCATGAATCATCTCAGTGGACGTGGTGAGTTCAAAGGAACATCATTGTCGATATGTCATCATAGCAGTGATGGTAGACTAAAATGTTCTCTTAAAACTTTTAATAGCTGTCTGTCATTAAAAAAGTATTCAATAGCAATGAAAATATTGACCTATAAAAGGTTAGACACACCCATATAATTACTGTATGTCCTGTAAATTATATTATTTCCATGTAAAACTTTATTTATATGGGGTTGACATTACTAGAATGTGCAGTAAGACGAACCGTGAACACATCTCAACTCATGACTCATGACCTTAAAAAAAACTTATTTTCCTTTAAACCTGATAAATAAAGCTCCCAGTTATCTTAATCTGAGCTGAAATAATTTCTTTGAAAAGATCTGTGGATTCAAACGGTATTTTTTGCTTGATATTACTCCAGAGAATTGCCTGAATGTGCTTTTCTTCACGATAGATGCTTGTTTCCAGGAAACTGCTAAAAAAAGGAGTGAATCTGCAGTCGAAATGATCGCCCGGGATTAGCAGTAGATGTAAGAAAAGATGCTTAATGTGACAGAAGGCCTGATGAACTTTTTTGAGGAAAGTTGGTGGAGAAAGTAGAGAGTCTGAGATAAGACGGATCGATGTATCTGATTGAGCATGAATTTATGAGCGTTCAACGTGCTTCGGCTTGCTGAGTCACCAGAAGCCCAAACTCCATAATTGGCCTTTTAACCCAGCTTGAACTACCTCCACCTCCCTCTGTGTGAAAGCTTACACAGCACAATAATGTCACACACACTGTGAATCTGAAGGGTGCTCTGCTGAGTCTGGTTCGGCGGCGACAGCTTCGCGGACGCACTCCCTCGGGTCAACGGACCACTTGGGACAGATTTTCCCTGCATCCCTCTAATATCACCCATGACTTTTACGGATTCAAAGCTCACAATTAAGTGTTCACTTAAACTTCTCTTGAGTAAAACCCCAAATAAATATATTTTTTTATTGAGATATCTAGCTGTGGGATCGATTTTGAACACACGAGGGCACTGGTGACTCTCTAAAACACTCACTGCAAAGCATGCAGGCGAGTCAATCATGCTGCAATGCCCCCTGGAATAAGTAACTATTCTCTGGTGCTTGTTCATATATAAATAGTCCCTCAAGGTGAATAACCTATAAATTGCCTGTCTGTGAGTAAAGGGAATCACAATTAGATCTGTCATTGAGAATGAAAAAGATTGAGACTCTACGTCACTCTGCAGCCGGCACATGATCCTGTATCTTTTGCCACTGTGCATTTGTTTTTCCTTGTTTGTGTCTTTACCCTACAACAGAGGGGGCACATCAACTCCATAACTCACCTCTGGTCGTAATGGCCATGAATGGCCCTCTATCACTCACAAACTGGCCCTATTAGCTTGTCAGGCACAGCGAATAGGCAACTCTTTGAGGAGACATGCATCTCTCCGGTCTTGGTTGTCTGTCTCGTATCTGTTGCGTTTCGCAAAGCATGTCGGATGAATAGACGTGGGCTGTCTTGTACCGAGTCACGGGGCGAGGAGATGAAAGCGGAGTGGGCCTGCATAAACGCACACATGCATGCACACACACACACACCGTCGCCAAACAAGTGAGCACCCATGACAGATGCAACAGAGTGAATGATGGGAAGGACTAAAAAGGTACAGTCAAGCCTTGAGAACATTACATGTGTGTGTGTGTTCCAGTCCGTACATTTTTCATTTCTGGGTCTCTATATTGTATGTATGTATTCTTCTATATGAATTTTTACCTCAGCATGTGTTTATATCTGTGTATGTGGACATCAGTGTGTACCTCCACTGTAAGTGCTTGTGCTGCATTTGTGTGTGTGTGTGTGTGTGTGTGTATGTGTGCTCCCTGCAGATTGCTGCTCATCTGTGGTTTATTCATCCCTGTGGATAGCAAGGGTGTACATGCTGAAAGGATACATCAATCATTGGATGGGGGGGGTAAAAATAGATAGGCTTGGCCGAATACAGATGTGTCTGTTAACTCTTTTGGAAGATGCCTGTGAGGGAACAAAGACAAAAGATGTGTGGGTAAGGGTGAAAGAAAAGAAGAAAAAAAAAAAAAAAAGATTTGGTCCCTTTTATTGTCCATATTCAGTGGGCTCGTCACAGCCTGAAAACACGTCTGGCTCTCTCCACCCCGCCACCTTCTTATCCCACACACTGAGAAGCCCCTGCTGTCCATATCAATTAGCAGCATTTAGCTGCTCACACCACTGTGCTACAGATGACTACATTTCCCACATCTCAGTGAGGCAGATTGCCTCCCATTATTAATGGCACCGCTGGGGAGGAGATAGTTGCTGAGCGCTACGCTGTGAAACTGCAGTTGAATTCTTGCCATCAGAGTGCTGCAGAAACCTCCTCCTCTCTGCAAAAGGTCAACTATTCAGATGGAGACATTTTTTTTTTTTTTCTCCAGTTGCTGCACATTTTATCCTGCGTTTTATCAACTGTTTGGCTAAGTCGCCCAGCTGTGAATGTTTTCTGCTTATAGGAAGTGATGTCAGCTGTCGAGCGAGATAAAAAAAGCAAAGGAAAACAGGAGGTTTGGTGTTTCTGCGGAGCACAAATAATCTGCAAATGTGGATATGTGATCACGCACACATGTACACACGCACATACCCTTGATAGGCGGTGGGATGGAGGGGGCGGGGATGTTGCGGAGGGGAGCCGAGGGTGACTGATCGATCTTGGCATGGTGTTAATAGTTTCAATGATGGAAGGCATGACTCCTGTTTGTGTGTGCGTGTGCGCCCGTGTGCGTGCACGTCTCCCAAGCTTTATTGATCATGTGCCAGTGGCGTGGGTTAATGCTCAGCGTTTTCAAGTGCTCAGGGCAGACGGCGGCCAAAGTCACTCCATGAAAAAGTGCCGTTGGCAAGGGGTCTGCGTGTTTAATCCTTAAATCAAGAGGAAGGGGTTAAATGTTGCGTGTCACCTTCATCTAAAGTGACTCTTGGAGGCTAAGAGCACTCAGAGACTGCTGGTTGCCTGACACTCTGGAGCGGCATTTCAAGCTGAGAAAAATGTTATATATAAACACTGTCGCTTCTATAATTACATTTTTCTTGAAATTATGAAATTTCAAAAAAAAAAAAAAAAAAAATCTTGTTTAACTGAGGAAAAACTTAAGAGTAGGTATAACTCTCTTTAGTATGTGTATGGAATGTGTAGTAATGGTTTGCTTTAGTAAACCAGGAATTAAATCCATATTAGACAAACAATAGAGTAGACAACAATGATTAATTATAGATAAAATTTACACAAAGGGAAAGACTGTTCCCCCTTTGCCACCATTGGAAGTCTCCAATTGCAAACAAAACATTCTAATTGCTGTTCTTAGTAATTTATTTGTTGTTTTATTAAATAATTATAAAACTAACAACAATCAAGCATTTCCTTTCTAGTTTGACAAAGATCTTGTTTTTCCTATACTTAATGTTGCCCCTGATGACTGATTGCAGCAACATTTCATCAAGAAATGCTTGAGGTTTGATTCCTTTTTTTTGTGTTATCTGGCGATAAAGTGCCTTTGATTGTAGTTGAGCAAGAAAAGGTTGAGATTAGTTTCCAGAATTCATCAATAATTATACAGTAAGAATAAAAAAATATATCTTCATCACTTTCAGAGCTGAAAACTGGATTTTAGTAAGTAAATGCAACTGTTTATTAGCACTCATGCAACAGATTAGTAACCCATCTGTGCAGAAAGTCAACCAGGGATGGACTCTTTTGCCCTGAATTGGTCCTCAGATAGAGGCTGAAAGATGATTAAATTTAGGTATAAGTTTGAAATGTTGTTGATCCCAGATTTCAACATATTTGTCAAGAAACTTGTTTGATAGTAGCAAGGTCAGTTGAATTTAGTACATAATCGTTGTAGTGAATTTGCTCTTCCAAAAGAGGGCAGAGATCGGTAAAATTTCCAAGCATTGTTCCATTTTTGTTTTGCATTAATATTGCAAGAAGTGGACAAAAGTGCAAATATGATGGGGACAGGTTGAATTGGGAGGGTACGAATTTCAGTTTTATTTACAGCTTGAGTGGATCACTAAACATCGCACTAAAAAACGTACCCTTCCTGTCCAGTTGATAAAAAATAGTTGCTTCTTGCTATTTTGACAGTTTCTGCCCACTCACACTAAAAGCATCAGGGGCAGTACAGAATGTTTTTGCAGGTCTCTGCATGTCCTTGGTCTGAACAAAATGCTGTATTGTCTGGGTTTTTTTTCGACTTACACCATAAATTCAAGGGGTAATAAGTATTTTGCAACTTTATCGTCCTCTCTAGGTGACCGACAGGCAAGAGTATTCTGTCCCTCTACACAAATCTCTGGCACAGTTCCTCCTGTCCTCTCACTCTTCCTGTCCCACGGTGTTATTGTGGATGATAATTATGTGACTATAGAAGTCAAATTTTTTTGTGGAGATATGATTATAGATTGCTGAGGACTCTTTACTATTATATTAATGCGGTATTTTGAGCTTGAGACATGGTGAGATACTATAGCGCTGTCCTCCACTGCTGAACAGTTTAAAATGCCAGGAGTGTGCTGGACAGTGATATTTGAAAGCCAGAAACCCCAAACACCTCCTGAAGTAGTTTTTGGGTCACTGGCACTGATCAATAACTCCACTGATGATATGTTATGGTCATTTTGTGTTATGGGGAGATATAAATCTCACTCATTGCCCCTTTAAACGGAGTCATTGAAGGAAGTTTAGTGCGAAACATCGATACAGGCGATGATCGCTGCATTTCAATTCTACTCCGGGATTTATCATTCCAAAGACTCACATGGCAAAAGTGGCAGGCCTCGGGGAGTGCAGCAAACCAAACTCCATCTAGTTTTTCTCCTTTTTTGGGGGGGGTGGAGGGGTGGGGGTGGGGTGTTAATAAACCGCTGATTCAAGCAGCATGATTGCTGGCAGCATACACTTCCACTTAACTTAACGGCCCTCATAAAATTAACAGTGGCAATAAAACACATACCGCCAAAGTATGTTTCTAATGACACCTGGAGCCCCGCAGGACATTTATGTAGGAAATTATACAGTAAAATATTATTGAAGCCAACAACTGCACAGGATCAGAGTGCAGAGTGGTAGGAGGAGGGCACAGTTTGAAACACAAGAGCAAATTTGGCACCTGTATTTGCTAAAAAAAAAAAAAAAGGCATCTCCAAAAAAGCAACAAAAAGCATCTGTTACAGTAGCCACAGAATTTCTCAGCTTAATCAGACCTCCACCACCGTGCAACCCTACTCATGTGGCTGCCATTTTTTTGTTACAACCGTCCCTGCGGCCATTTTGATACAACTATTGACACTTGTGTATTCCATAGTGCTTTGTGAAGATAGCAGAGGTTGTAAATTGTATCTAGAAGCTACCTCGACAGTCAGAAAAAGCCATTACTCAGGGCAGAAGTCTCAATATGTTTCAGGAAACCCAGGAGGAACATGGAAATTGAAAAATCATCTGCACTGTGCTGCAATGTGGAGTAAATGATCCTATGCTTTGGTAAGGGGGGGCTTCTTGTGCTGCAGTGGGAACTATATAGCTTATTATTTCTCAGTTTCTAGGTCTGTTTTAACATTGAACCTGCCTGTTAAGTTGCCAGTTCATTGATAATTTTGGCTGGAAAATACATTCTAGGGCACGTAATTAGTCAGTCACCATGGTGTTAGCTTGCCACTACAAAAAACAGAAAAACAAAAAAATGATTAAGATATGTGCCGAAAGTGTAAATTTATCACAAAACGTGATCATAACACCATGCTGGCAATCTGTGGAGAGGCTACAACTGGCTCACTGTCTTAATACATGGTCGGCAGGGATAGCATGTGACTTAAACTCTTGACAGAACAGACCACTTGATGTTGTGAGTCACTTGTTATGGGGCCTTGAGAAAGCCAAAAAGCCTGTTTTTTTATTAAGTTAATTTCTTTCCAGATACAAGCTGTCTACAGGAGTTAATATATTATTTGAAGATGATCAAGTGTGAGGTTATTACTCACACAGTCACTTGTCTTTGCCATCCTGTTGTACATTTATCAATTTGTTATCCTGTAGTGGTTCATCATGGCCAATATAGTAACACAGCTCTGCTGTTGTGCAAAAAACTTGTGTGCCTTACTTTAAAAACCAATAGTGTGTGACATTTCAAAGCAATGTTTAAAAGTCTAAGCTAAGCTAGCTGTAGGAGCTATCTCTGCATGTATGTGCATGTAATTCAGGCACTTGCAGGGTAGGTTATGGCTTTTAGGCTACCGATATATATTTCATAGGTCTGTTAGAATGTTGTTGCTATTGTTGTCCATTTTAAACCTGCAATAACTGATTTTTCGCCACTTTGGGGGAGCCGAAAAAAGTTTGAAGTTGATGTAGAAAAGTGTTAGCAAAAAGTTGCTAATTTACACATCCAGTAGATACGAAGCAACATTAGCATTCTTTTGGAGTCATTTTTGGCCACTGGTTGAATGAAAGTCCAATATTTACTCTCCTTTTAGCTTTGTTTTTGTTCTCCACCTACTTCTGAGGGAAATATCTAGTTGTTTAGCTGCTAAATGTTGCTAACTTTTAGTGTTGCCAACTATTTTAGGGGAAAGAAGCTAAAGCCTGTTTGAAAGGTTGCTCTATGTTGCACATATATGACGTCATTATGTAGGTTAACTAACTGACTCTAACTAGCTACTCTTAGCTATTAGGCTATTTTTTTAAAGCTGATATCATGTCATTATATGGATTAAAATATTCATTTAATATCAAAAAACATTGAGAGAGTAATCCAAAACTATAAAGTTGTGAAAGTAAAACCAAAACAATGTGCTGAAAGATCAAGTATAGCTTAGAGGAACTGCAGAGCCATGTGGTCCATTGTTAACATAAAATTATTGATTACAGCTGCTTTAGGAGTACTGGCAGAGAAGATGTTGACAAATTGTTGTTTACTATGAAAAAAAAGAGAAAGAAAAAGCTGAAATATTCATGGGGTCATGTGGGGATGGAGCCTTTCCAAGCATGCACTGAGCAGAAGGTATCACAGGTAGGCATGAGTAACAAGGCCAATAAAAGTGGGCAAACACACCAACAATACGCTGTGCCTGAAATCACTCCTTTTGTTCACTCATTCACTATTCCCTTTGTAATTAACACTTTACTCTGGCCGGGACTGGTAAACTGAGATTTCAGACACTTATGAATCATCATTATTTTGCACCATCGCTGACAGGTACACTGTCACCTAACTGTAATGGTCACATTTATCAAAGATGAAGCATTGCGTCATGGTTAATCATAGCATAAATTAGTGTTTGTGCTAAGGGCACAACATATACATAATGCCTACTTTTTATACTGAGATTCTGGACATGCTGGAAAGTAAATATAGTGATCTAGGTAGCAAATGGGCCGTGATTTCACAGCCTTACACTTGCATTTATATATTGGAAATTTAGACTCTCCAATGCAACTGTATTGAATGTTGTATCACTGTAATTTATATATGTTAACTGGATGGAGCTCATTTAAAATACAGAGACAGATTCAAATCTACATGTTCATCTTTAAAGCCAATCTTGTCAAACATCCTGTCTACCTCTGTAAGATGCTTTCTCCAGTTTAAGACACTGGTCTTAAACTGGAGAAAGCATTTTACAGATGACCAGTGTGGACAGCAATATAAACATAATGAAAATGCCTTATGATCACATGTACAGTCAGGAAGAGTGTCTACAAAGCATCCTCCATCTTAAAATGCAGTTTACTGACTGACAGCAAGAGGGCATTAAAAGCTTGTGGCAGAAGCAGGAGAAAATATGCCTCTCCAAGGGCTGGTTATGTCATTCTCTCTGTCTGTATTCAGCCACAGGAAGCTGAATTCTGTATATTTAGAGGGAGAAACAATAGCCTGATCTCTCTGGTGTTTATGCTGGTGTCCCATTTTCTGCCTAACCACTCTTGTAGTCCTCCTACACACTGTACCACAGCACTTAAGCCACTGTCATTGAAATCAGCATGTAAAAAAGCCCGCCGCACTGTAAACACCAGGTTTAAAATTAACTTGGCAACCTCCACCTGCGTGCAAGGACTGCTGATGGCTGGAATTGCTGACAGGTTGATGCTGAAAAATACATTCAGGTTAAGATATAAGGACTGCCATCATATCACAGACTGTGCCTAAAAGTGATGCTCTGGATGTCTGCGCTCATGACTACATAGCTTTCAAACTACCTGCTTTTAAAGTTGATGACTCAGGAGGAGTGTTAGTTTCTAACGAGAGGGAGTCAGTTTTTCTGACATAAAAATCACTGCCTGCACTATGCTCCTGTCTTGCTCAAAATATATATTAAAAACTTTGTTTTCATAGTTTCGCCCTTGTTCTTATGTCTTTATTTAGCCTTCATGAATACTTTTTAAATGATACAATTATTTTAGGTACCTAAATGTCGTTTAAAGTATTGGCAATTGGATCTGAAACTCTCAGTGAATGTCAACTTATTCAAATAGTGGATCTTATTTTAGAGCACGATTCAAATCTGTAAATGCAGATTTAAATGCAACTTGAAGGAGAATTATACTTCACTTGGACAAGGACAGTTACAGTTGATGGCAGGATGACATAAAAGAGGTGTAAATGATAGTAGTAGCAGCAGAAGTACAGTACTTTGAGTGAGTAAATGAAAAGGTTACTAAAAAACCGTAAGAACTTAGTGGAACTAAGCTATGAGGATTGTTCCATTTTTGCTCTTAAAAATAGAACCAGCAGCATCAGAGGGGAAAAAAGAAGAAGTATTGATTGGGTCGGGTAAAGTAAAGAAAGGTGTTTTATTGTTGTTGTTCACAATCAGAAGTACAAAACTGTAGAATCTCAATCTATTGATTGCATGTAAGGAGTGTAGCTATACATCACTGTGGGTGCAAGGCTATTTCATCCTCTTGATTAAGACCCCCAGGGGTGAGGGTTTAAAGAGTGAAATTGTAATCACTCTCCCTTTGAAGAAGCGGGTTATTTATATCTCTTCTTCTTGGGGTTTTAACATCTTCAATGCCTGTGTGTTTCTAGGAGGACAGTGAGTGTTCACTGGTCTTCAGATACAGCATCGTGCTTGGCTATCCTGCTTATTATTGATGTATTGTTCTTGTTCTTGAAATGGTTCTTCTTGTAATATGACGGGAGGTAGGAGAGGCTGAGTGTACCATGTTGGAAAGGGTTTTGCTAATACTATTTCTAAATACAAAACTGCCTTACAAAACTCTTTGATATCATGATACATACTGTGTCTAGGTGATAGGATGATATAAATTTGTCAGCTATCAGACATTTTCCAATTCTGTTCATGCTGTGTTAGCTCACCCTTTAATATTTCTGGTTTTATTGAAACAATTTAGGATTTTGCGAATTATGATCTGTGAGCAAGACTGCTTCATAGGAATATTGCATTTATATAAGACTTGTGCGTCAAGGTGATGAAGTATCTTAAATTGTCAAGTATTTCATTTGTTGGATTAACCAACTGTGTCTAGTTATGTTATCCATACATTTTTTAAATACAAAATATATAATATATACATTACTAGTCAAATGTTTGGACACACTCTCTCATTCAAGGAAATGGGAAGATGTCCAGACATTTGACTGGTATTGTATATCCCGTGAGAGAGGATTTTATCTGTATCACATACCCTGCTGTGTCGTAACCCTTACATACTGTTCATATCCTATATCCTATCCTATATCATCATAGTATGAAGCAGGTAATTTTTGACCCGGCTCAAGTATCCCTTTATAATTAGTTCCTATACCAAATTTTGAGCCACTAATGTATACTGCATCCATATATATCTTATCAGTCATTAATAAATGGGTGATTTATCCTTCATTTATGTTTCAGAGAGCAGAGAGAGTTTTCTTTCATACATCTAACACTATTCATTTATAGATAAAATACATTCACAATCACACTATATTATGATGTTATCTAAAACAGAATAACAAAACAGCCATAATTATTTCTATGAATCTTATTGAAAGTGAAGGACGCAACCACATTTTTGAATGGTAGGTTTCATAATAACCATTAAAACCATCAATCAACACTGCTCACAAACCACATGCCCTCTTTTTCTGTCAATTGTTCACAATCAACTCTTCATTGAGTGTATTCGTCAGAAAACTTCAAACTAACAAAACTGCAAAAAAAACAAACATTACTTTTGCAGTCCTTTTTTGGTCTATAGAAGTTGCATGTTTCGTCCCCTTGTGACAATTGCCTGTGGGACTGCAGACTGATCAGGGTAAGATTTGGACTACTGTGCTGTTGTGGCTGGTATGTGGGGAAGGTGGTGTTGCCTTTGCATTAGAGAATTCACAAGGGCCTTTCCTCCATTTGTCCATGTTGCCCTCTTCTAATACTTCCTCTTCAACTCACTGTCTCCTTTTTCATCTTGGATTAACAAATCCACCAAATCATTCCTTCCACTCCACCAAATCAGTGAAATAGGCACTCAGGTACTTTTTATAGTCCTATGAAAGCTGCCCTCCACTACAGGGAGGACTATGTTGGACAACCACTATGTTGGTTGCATGGTAATTGATGGGTTTTGAATTGTTACTTTGTATAAGCTTGTTTGCCGGTGCAGAGGCCCATCTGGGTGGAAACCCTGGAAAGTGTAGGAAGGGACACACTGGCCAGGGAACACGAGCAGTTCTCGTGACAGTGTCAAGGTCCCTCTTGAGCTCTGTCCCACTTTCCCAATGACAGAAATACACAGACATGGCAATCTATAATTTCACTGTTTCGAGATTCCACATAACCAGCCTTTACTTTGATTGGACTGCCTCCTTTGAATATATATGGGTCAAAAAAAGTCTTCTAAAGTGCAACACACACCATCCATTTAATGTGTGTCAATTCACTTAAATATGACAACACAAATATATAAAATAACTTGACATGATCAAATAAAAACAAAAAGGTCCAAACAATACTTGAAATACTAGAAAGAATGTATGAATTAGAGACACATGATATTGATTATATTTAAATTATGCTTCTATTGATAATCGACTACAGAATATCTCACCAATTGCTATGAACAACCATGACAAACTATTTGTTAAAAAAAACAACAGGTATCTGAACCACTGGCCACCATGTCTTTAGAAAGGAAACAGATGGATGCTCTTGCCATTCTTTACAGCCAGTGTCCTTGAACAAGAGCCTTGCTATATTAGTCAGTTGAGTCACAGGAGATGAATATGCACTAAACAGTAGATTTTGAAAAACAAGCTGATGAGATGAAGCACACATTCTGTCAAAAAAAGGCTGAATGAAACAGAACAGCTAGTTTCACATTTAAATGACCCCGATGAGTGTTTCTAAAAGGGCAAAACATCCCCCATGGTCCCAGATGTTAACAGCAGTGCTAGAAAAGGATGAAGCACAAATCTTAAAACACTGGCACTATTTAACTTTAAATCCGCTGCTGATTAATGAGTGTAACACTCCCCCAAAGGAGTACAAATATCCTCCTAATCTGAGACAGACTGTTGTGAAGACTCATTTTATTCCTCTAAATACCAATATAATAATTGACGGCCATCCTTCAAGCAGCTATCAATGTGGCTCCTGCATTAGCACAATGCTATGCTGCTTTTTAAGTGCGCCTCTTATACTTACCCAATAACTGATGAAACGATGGCAATAAGCAGAACAATCTTTCTCCCTCCAGGACGCCATTTTTTTTAGATCAAATTCCCATTCGGTTTTACTAAATGAGACAGGAGGATCACAGAAAACACCAGCCAGAACAATTTGTACCCTGGTCACTCTACATTTAAGGAGGCCAAGAGTTTTTACTCTTCATGCCTTACAGTCAACTCAATGTTTGACAAACATGATTATCATTTCTTTAAATTTCTAACACTCTTAGAGTCAAAAAGTTAAAAGGAGTTATGTGCTGTACTATTTCTTGGTTGGGATTAGTTGCTAGGCAAACAATGGAGACACCTGGAAGTTACTGCTCTCAGCCAAGAAAATAGTCCAGTAAACTACCATGAATTTTGAAGATTGAGATTAAACAAAAATAAGATGTCTTATTAGCAATTAGCAAGCTTTACAGCTGCTGGTGGGCAGATTTTGTTACATTTGGACAGAGCCTGGCTAGCTGTTTCCAGGTTTTATACTAAGCTAAGCTAACCGTCAGCTAGTTCCAGCTTAACAATGACAGCAGAAACATAAGAGTGGCATCAATCTTCTCATCCAAATCTCAGCAAGAAAGAAAGAAAGCAAATATGCTTATTTTCCAAAATGTTGAACTATACCTTGAAGCCTAGTATGACAAAAACTTAAACAGCTGTTACTTTGCCAGTCTCAGTCTCTCTGTCTCAGAGTTTTTACAATGTGGGGCTTGCATTTCCAAGATGGCATGTCATCTTTTTGTTGAGAAAAAATATAGAAAGAGCTGAAGGAAATGTCTAAAGTTAGCATCACAATAGATATAAATACTCACATAATACTATGTGGCAATTTTTTTTTTAATTTTCATGCCATTTATTTGTGACACACCCTCTATGTAAAAGGTGATTTAAACTAAATAGTTTTCTTACAAGATGAAGGATGCAAGTGTTAATTTTTCAGTTGTATAAATGCAGTACATGATTTCTAAAATGCTATACTTTATGTGTTCAGCAGTTGTTTAAGTTGGACTACTATATCAGATAAAATGATGATTATCCATATTTATTTGTTTGCAGCATGTGCACAGAAAAAAGAACAGAAATATGCAAAATCAAACTCTAACCTATCTTGATGAAAACTTTATCAGGACGATGAGTGATGGTTGTAAATGTAAGCCTCGTGAGCAGAACAGATTAATTATGGCTGATTAAAACGTCTGAAGATTAAACATTAAAATAAACTGGTACAATGAGTTAGTACTGTGAAAGATACTCTGTGGAGGTTTCACTGTAAACATACAAAGTTTTATTTATATTGAACCTCTATCACTAAAAAGCTTGTGTATCCTTGAGGCCTTAGAAACATGTTGAATGCTTTTTTTATGCTTTGAAACTGCATGTTTACGTGTACTTGGGGTCTTCTCCATTATTGGCCCATGACTGTTTCCAACCACAAACATGCATCACGGCCATCTGCAGTCTGAGAAATGTCATTTCAGTCAAGTTTCTCTAACAGGGCTGTTGTTGTTCAGACTACTGCGGCGGCCACATAGTAGAAAAAAGAAGCCCGGCATTGGTTCTTCCCATAAGCCTCTTCTCACTTCAACAATGAGGGGAGAGCTCTTGCACCAGTACAGAATAAACGGTGAAAATAGAGTATTAGGGATTGCTCAGATACATTTGTTGTGCAGGTCATTTCAATCCAGTAGGGTCAGCCTTCCTATTACCCTATTGTTGACATTATGTTGAGTTTGGTTTTGGATCGTCTTGGCTGGGTTTAACTATTTAAAACAGATATGCAAAGTTCAGAGTGTGGGGCTCAGCTCTTATGTAAAATACTTTCTGAAAACTTGGTCTCAAAATTAGAATAGGAGAATGAAAATGTTTACAATGCAGGAGTTGGTGAGATATTCATAAACATGCATAAATGAGCTTTGAATAGTAAGTATGAGGGGTACAAGCCCCAACCAATATGTAATAAGTTTTGAATGAATTGAAGTGGAAGGCATCACGCATTATGCTGGTTGATACGCATTTTCATATGTGCAGTGTGCTGATGTCAAATGACTGAATAGTTTATTTATTTATTTATTCATTTTTTCCTGGTACCCCTAAATATCATATTGAGAATAACACATTTTGGTGGGAAGAGGAAAAAAAATAAATTGAGGAATATCAACAAAACATTTTAGCTTCTCAGGCTGACGTAACTGGAACCTAACATCTGCTCAGAATACACAATAACTAACAAAACAATCATTTAAGTGTTACTTCTGACATCACCCGTGTGTGCACCAGCTTTAATAGAATATGTCATTTACTGCAGAACAGTGTTACTCTTTCTTGCACAACTTGACAGCGCTCAGTTGCTGAGGGCCTAACGATGCACACCTGTTTCCACTAATGAGCAGGTGATCTGCCCCGACATCAGAGGCAGAGCAACAACAGAAAAATATCATACATCACCATAGATCATACATAACCTCATGGAACATGAATAAAACTTAAAGTTTAAGCTTGTGTTTTATCATGTGTATAGCCTGATTGAATGAAACATTGCACTGAAATTTAAAATTTAAAACCTTTTAATGTAGGAAAACAGCAGCTTGTGGAAAGAAAACTGGGTTTCCAGGCCTATTGTTGTTAACATACAAGCTTATCACTAATATATCACCTGGATTTTATTTATGGATGTATTATGACAGTTCCCAAACCTGGCAACTCCGCTGTAAAGACTTTTGAGATGCTGCAATGATACTGCAATGATGAAACTTCAAACGCTAACTTTTGATTAAAGCTATTATGGATAGAATTGGAAACTTCCAACTCTGGCACCTCCAGTTTGGCTTGTTATTCCACAAAAAAAACCATCATATTCATCTAAAAATCTTACATATAGAGTGACTTTAAAAAAAACACTCCTAATACCCTTTTACAAGTATTTATCAAACAATACAATAAACTGATTTCAGTCTTTTTATTTTCTTTTAATAGCAACTCCACTAGTGTCATGTGCTCCCACTGAGTTCGACACATCACACATTAACAGCTAAGCTTGGCTGAACACGGATGCAAGGGGATGAGGTCGATATTGAACTTCTCATCTGACTGTTAACGCTGTTTGTGTTAAGTATTTTAGGCAAAATGTCAGAGTGTTTCTTTAAACATGCAGGTGTTGCTCCAACACAATTACGCACTGCCAAAAACAATTTAGACATGCAATACGTATGAATACATGAGGATATTGCATATGCAAATGCATTTTTGCATGTGTATGAGGTGGGGGGTTTGTATGCGTTTGCGTGCATGTATGTGGGTGAATTTTCTTATGCATATATGGAGGAACTAAACTTGTGTTTATTTTAATTTTGCCTCGATCGAGGGCATTGGTGTGATCCTCAGCTGTGAGGTGCTAACAGGAACATAATGTACCCATTTACCAGTATCACATAGCGAGTCATATATTATCCATAGTGAGCAGTGTGTCATCGAGGCCCTCTCAAGGCATACTGCTGGGGTGGAACAGAGTAGAGGCTATGACTTGGCACACCGCCTCTGTGACTCCTGCTGGGGCCCTGAGCTGTCTCAGTCGCCTGTCACCCCGCTGCATATGTGTGTGTGTGTGTGTGTGTGTGTGTGTGTATCTGTGTAATTGTACAACCCGAAAAAGATATACAGGGGATGCAAATGTGTGCGTGTCAAAGTATGCGCACGTGTGTGTAACTGTGCCCAAAGCAGAATATGGCTCACAAGAGAGCGAGCAGAGAGCTGTCACAGGAGGGGAGGCAGCCACAGCGGCTCATTCTTCCCTCCTCTCTCTCGCAAAAACACACACACAAGCTCAGAGATGGCGAGCTTGCAGCCCTGCCCACGTGTTTTCTGTCACCTCGTTCATTCATTTTCCATCCGTTTGATTTATACCACATGGAGCACATGGAGTTTAGAAGACCAGGGCATGGCGGGATTCAGAAGGCAGCGTTCAAATGTTCTGACAGAGACTTTTCAGTACTTCTTTGCCCTACATTTTTCAACCACCCACAGCCTGCTGGTCACCAAAGGCAAGCGAAAAACTTGACTGTTCTTGATGTTTACAGTACTACAGCTTATCCTCGCCGTGTTTTTTCTTCGACCTTCTTGTCAGTTAGCTCTCCACATGAATCCTCATTTACCATTTGGCTCATGTATGCTCTGCTATCGTCTTCCTTTTGTCTCTGACTTTCCAACAGAGGCTAAAAAAGTGCCACATGAGGCTTTAAAAAGACTAATGCGCAGCAAGAATCAAAAGCAATGCCCTGACAGAGATTTTTAAACACCTCACATGTGTTACACTCACTATATTTTTCTCTTTTTTTCCCACTCTGAGTCACTCTACATGTTGTCATAATCAATGACATTAGCTTAATCAAATCATAGACTGTATATAAAGATGGACGTACTGTAGCAAAGCATGACGTCACCCATTGGTTGGCCTTGGAGGCAGTTTGAAGCCCAGAGTTGCTGCTTATGGTCAACGCCATCTTTTCTGTTTGGAGCCAGGACCTTCCAAAGAAGGAGTGTGGGGTGTTTCCTTTCATGCTCTGGAAAAACGCCCTGCTACCTCGGACTCAAGCTGACTTACGGGGAACACCGAGCGGTGCAGACTTGTACTAACATTAGCTAACTAACACAGCAGGTATCACTTTCAAGTAACTTTAAACTTATCAAAATACTGCAACAATAGTCCAACTCAGTGCGATGCCCACATGGCAGACATCAAAGCTACTATTCATCTTTTTATTTTATTAAAAGGAGCAATGATTTCCAAAATGACCACCAGCACACTTAACAGAGGGCCTGAATTTAGAGATTGAGACCATAATGACTTGTTGAAAAAATGTATTGACTTAATATTTCATGAGAGAAGTTGACACTTTTTGAATGAGAGTCAATTGGGGTCAGGTTTTTTTGGAGCCAGCACCTAGCAACCGTCAATGGGATTACACTTCCACATTGGCTTCAGTTTCAAGCTGTGGTTGTTGCTGCTTGCTTAAATTAAACAGCCTTGTGCTGCAGATGTGATGGTATACCACTGCCGGATAAACTAACTCTTCAGCTTCAAAATGCCACTGCACGCCAACTTGAAAAGATAGTCGCTTCTGAAGTGGCATGAAGGGTTAGTAAGCTGTTGCTAGCACTGACAAGCAAAGGATTTATGAGTTGCAATCCAAAGAAGAGCAGACATGAGAAGCAGGGTAACTTCTTGATTGCATGAGTGGCAGTTTTTCCCAGTGGTCCTCTGACCCTGCCAAATATACCCTAAAAAAAGAAGTGAAATATTATAGTGGAGTTCAGTTGGATCCTCAGCAGAGGATTTACACTCCGTCTGGGTGATGTCAAGAGATAAAACCTGCAAGCTGCCCTGTTGGTGATGAATAGAGGACTAGATCTGTAGAATCACACAATGCTGCTCTGAGCTTTGCACTGAAATAAGCTTCATATCATCATGTTCTGAACCAGATCTGAACCAGAAAATGTGCCTTTATCTGTGGAAAATCACCCTGGGTGCTGCCACAGTGTCGACACAGTTCATCTTTTCTTTATTGTCAGTGGAGGATAAAATTGCTATACCCAGAGGTGGACTTGCACCTTAGGCATGCACATTAAGTTTTGATCATCACTTTAAGGATAGATGTATAGACACTCAACTATCTGAGCTCAGAGGAGGTTCAGAGCAAGGCTTACAAAACCAAAACAGAATATATTAACTACAATTTCTCTAACATACTGTACAGTACAGCTGCTTTACATCACTGCCTGAGAAATGTGCTAAGTGCTTAATGTCAAACAGATGAAATACACCATTTGGCATTCTGCTTAATTCACATGTGGATAATGCTTGCCCTCCATAGGAATAAATCTCACCTTTTAGAAGATTAACTGAAGATGGGGAATGGCATAAATAATGGTTTTTAAGCAACAAGACAAATGACCTAAATAAAACAGCCATGCTCCACAAAAATATGCTACAGCAATAACAGTAACTTGAGTGCCTAAGTAGCACTTCTGGGCTGCTTTTTTATGTTTGCTTCCTTGAATACAAAGTAAAAGTATGCAGTCATATGTTTAATGGTCAGACTCCTGCCTACCTTTTAAAGATCGGATGGTCCTTTGAAAGTGTTCAAATTTAGTGCAGCAAAACGAGATTATAGAGAATATCATTCAGCTTTATCTCTGAGTTGTGTCGTTTTCTGCGTCTTTGAACAGCAGAAAACGACATCCACTGCCACATCATTAGCCAGTGGAGACATGAATTGAACTCATAATTTGCATTGTCAGATCTAAGATGAGCTCTATATTATTCAGAAACAACAGAAGAGGTGTCTGCGACACCAGGCAGGACACTGCAGTATTTCTGGGGAATAGGGTACATTATTTCTTGTTTGGAGCTGACAGTTCTACTAGTTGGATAAAATTGTGACAAACAGATCTTGGGAGCCCAAAAAAATGCTGAATTCATCTGCAAATACACTTTTTTCTCCAAGCATAGTGAAAGAATTGCATAAAGTACACTGTGACATCTTGAACTTTTTTTGATTTAATAATTATTTTATTCAAACATTACTGGCTGAGAAGAAAAAGGCACTTTTTTCCTAATTAGTCCAAATCCTATCCTTTTATTTATTTAGCTGAATGTTCAAGGATAAAGTGAAGAGCTCTAAAAGATGTATTGTTGTGAACTTACTCATGTTTAGAATTTGATGACTTTTAGCACCTTTTAGCCTTCTTTCACTGCAGAACTTAACATATAGCAATTAAGATTCTGCTTTTATTTCCATTTGCTTTGAAATAAGAGGGAGGCTAGAACAAACACAACAGTAACTACCATTTTACCACTGCATGCGCATCACCCAGCACCACCAATACAAAGAATAAAGAACCCGTCTGTGCAAGTTTAAAGTACTGCACCGGAAGATTGCTCAGCGTCTGGCAGATATGGGGATATATACAGACTACTAAACAGTGGAGGGAAAAAATATAAAAGATAACACAGGATTATAAAAAAAATAAAGGACCATAATGTGGGCAGTGGAGCAAAGTGAATAACTAAAAAGTGGTTAAATGCACTGGGTGCCATTTTGGGTCATTTTTGGCTGTAGGGATTGCAATATTAGTCTGTTAATTGGTCCACCACTTTGGCCCAGACTGAAATATCTAAACAACTATTGGATGTATTGCCATAAAAGTTGGCACAGACATTCATGGTGCCCAGAAGATGAATCCAAATGACTTTGGTCAAATGACTTTTCTTCGAGTGCCACTATGAGGCTTTACATTTATATTCCCCACAGCATGAACTGTAATAACTTTGCTGATCCCTTAAAATTGCATCCAGTGTCACCATCAGGTAAATATTTTAATTAGTCCAACACTTTGGTTTATAACCAAATGCCTGCAGAACTAATTAACTCCAATCTGCCTCAGCTGTACTTTGTCTTCAATACTAATCAGCAAATGTTAGCATACTAACACACTAACCTAAGATGGTGAACATGGTATTTTTTACCTGCTAAAAATCAGCACATTAGCATTGTCATTGTCAGCATGTTAGCATGCTTAGATTTAACTTAAAGCACCGCTGTGTGTATGTGCACTCTAGCAAAGCCGTTAGCATGGCTGTAGACATGATCTTGTTAATTGTGTATATCCAAAACATCCCAGGTTATTAAATACACTGGAAACACAAACTCAGGGCCAATGTATCACAAAGTCCTTAAAAATTCAAACTTGCCATAAGGTATGGGTTGTTAGTTTCCTGTATTTTTAGTTTCCTCAAAAAAAATCCCAGTGGCAGAGCTAGTGATGATAAAGCATCAGCTAGTTTCCTGCAAATGCTAGTTTGGGAGAACAAGTTTTAGTGTATCTGAAGCATGAATGAACTAGAAAGCCAGTTTGATCAACGACCAGTCACTGATCACCATTGTCCAACCCTCATCGCTCTTGCAGAGTGCATTGTTCCTCGTGTCAAACTTGAAAATGTTCTTTTAGCTATACTGGCAAAATGGCATCATGCCATCATCTATTAATCTTTAAGAAAATCCTTTAGGAGTATCCTCATTTGAAAAACACATTTATGTCATATCTAGTCTTGTATTTGAATAAGAATTACATTTCATACATTAACCTATTCTGCTGTTTGTCACCGCCTTTGCATGTAATTGTCAGATATAGAGCCTCTCTCCTACTCAGCTCCTTCTCTGTTGGCATAGATATTATTTTTAGCAAGATATCCAATGTGCAGGTGTTGAAAGGGCTACGCATAGAGGGTCAAATGTGATGTCTTGAATTCCCGTGTTGATATAAGTGACCCATTTCTTTGTCTATGATGTGCTAGATACTGTACAGAGGTAGGAAATATTTTATAGCTGATCACCCTGCAGCTTGTTACAGAAAAAATAAAAAAGGGACTGAACTGAGATGCAGTTGGTAAACCCTTCCCTGATCCTCTTCAGATTCAATGAAACATATGTGACATGAGGTTCCCACTATATAACAGCAGTAATAGCCAGCAGTAATAGCCAATATTGATATTGTTTAATAGATAGGTGAGATTTAAGGCTTTTTCCATCAGGCATGTTAATAATAAGGTATTTTTATATGATAATGGCTACTGGATGTAATAGCTTTTCAATATCCTCCTGTCCTCATGAACTTTCTTTTTTTTTTTCAATATATTTCTCTACACTTGACTACGCCTTCTGTTCCATCCATTTAGAAACCAATTTCAGCCATAATTGTCATAGGGGCAACATCTCAGGTGTAAACGCTACACAGCTAGCATCTTGTCTATAATTGCAGTCTTATTAAATCCCATCAACCCGTGAGCATCATCTTGGAGGCCATTCCAAATTTCATCAAGCAAACTTATAATCATGACATTGTAGGAATTTCCAGGGCAATTAGCTCCACACATGCGGTACAAAATCAATAGGTAATTCTGAAGGTTTTCTAGCATCTCATTAATTGATCTGATGTATGCTGATGCCCTTTTCTTCCTGTTTTCATATATTTCCTTTCCTGCAGTAATAGAAACCCGATAATATGAGAGACATAATATAAATTCTTTCCAACCTAGCAAATCTTTAGGGATGTCTCACCATGATAATACAGGTTTATTATAACTGTAAAAGACACAGGAATACATTCTATTTTAGAACAAAGGCCTCCTATTAAGTTTTAAAAGATAGGTGGGTGTATTTCTCACGTTATCACACCACAAAAAGTTGACAACTTTCTAATAACTGGGTATCTACCTACACCAAATTGCAAACACAATTTGCTCCCACAACTTGCTGGCCACCTTACCATCCGTGACCTGCTCCATCTGACTCAGTGAGAGATTTGTCATGTGCCTAATTTAGATATTCTATATTCTGGGTTTCCGGACCCACAGGGAAGGACATAATTGAATAGGCTGTGTCAAAGCCTCCCCCACTCCACAAAAAACCTCCCAGGGATGGGCTAACGTTAATTATCTCCCATTGCAATATGGCCTAGTTTTATAATTACTGGTCCTGCCAAATATATTACAACATACTAAACCTCTCACCAGACGGTTATTAATTTAGTGTGTGTGATCCGAAGACATGTGCTGTACAATTTGCCTACTTACCTTATTTACAGACTGGATAACAATATTTGTGCATGAGGGAGTTGATTGAATTGTGTGTCACAATCACAGACTGCTGTTTGGAAATCTAAGACAGGCTCTTCATTAGCCGCACATATCTTATCAGCATCAGTGTGCTTGTTTCAGCGTTAAAGGGGCACTCCACAGATTTGACAAAGAATACATGTTACATTTTTAACAGAAAGCCTGTGTTACAAAGTGGCAGTGTGAAGTTTGAAAGTGGGCATTTACCAGGCAGGGAGGGTCTAACAGTAGCTGTTATGGGGTTGCATTATGGGTATTGCAGAATCCAGCAACCTAGGGAATAAACGTCAGGATATCTCAACCTCTGCTGTGTTGATTTTGACCAGTCATATTTTGATCTGTCTTGTGAGTCCCCCAAATTTAAAGAAATGCATTACTAAATTGCTGGAGAATGTGCCTTTAAGGGACACAGTTTATCCTCAACCTTGATCAGTGACAGTATCAGTATTTGTAAATGTGAATAAACGCCAGAGAGCCAAGGCTGTAATATGTCCTCCATTTACATCATATCATTATATACAATTTGAGTTTTTTTCCGTATGAATGAGTTACATATCACAGAAGCAGAAACATAAAACATTCATATACTGTACATAGATAGCGCTAGTGGGGCTAGAGCTGTTGCTGGACGAAGCTGAAGTACAAAACTAGCCCATACAAGCACTGCACACACATACAGCAGTCTATTAGTTACGACAGAGTTGTCAGATTATGATGTTTCTGCACCTTTCACAGTCTTAATGTGCTTAAATGAGGAGGTAACTATGAATCACAACACTTTCAAACACCAGTGAGGGGAGTCAGTTCACTTTGAAGATTCGTTGATGAAGATACATATACTGACAACTTCTAGAAACTATGATGCCCGCTTAAGATCTCATCAGAGGAAACCATAATTGGTATAAAACTGGACCTGGTTAATATCCTGTGCTTGCAGAGGATAAAGGATGAAAAACAAACAACAAAAACAGCCGAAGAGCAATTTGTGTAATGATATGCTTCAAGTGAATTTGGCATTTAACATATGGGGTGAGATTTTTTTAATTAAATATTCAACAGTTGGATGAATCATTCCAAATCTCATCATTTTACAGAGCCTTGGGTAAAACAAAGATGGTGCAATGCTGACCAGAAATGCTCCTCTTAAATTGTAAATAAGATTTATTGTAGATTCAAGTGCTTTTGGTTAGAAATAACAAAAATGACCCTTTTTAACAAAAGTGTATGTTTTGGTGTCTGTTTTTTTTCTCTTTCTTTCTTTTTTTTCGTCCTTTTTTGGAAATAAAGTCACTCAGATTTTGGCCAAATGTTGTCATTCAGAATGTGATTTGTAGTTACTAACAATAATTATACATACATCACTTTTACCATCAGTTGTTGGCTACCATTTTAGGAAATTGCAGCTTTCTGAGTCCTATTTATCTGCTGCTGAGGTCATGTTTACACACTCAAAACCCATTAAAAATGTTTTCTGTCACCGCATGAGGACATTATAATATTATCAATAATAACATGCATTACTATGCTGCTGCATGTTTACATGTTTAGCACAAGTGACACAGCTCTAGTGTCACAAAGTAAATCATTTGTGGAATTTATTTCCATTTGCCACATATGGATTTATTTATTTATCTTTTATTTACAGTGTAGTATGTGATTTTTTTTTCACTTTCATTTTGCATGTTGACTCAGTTTTGACAAAAAGAAAAATATACATACCCAGGTGAAGGTGAGGTTTTCTATTTTCCAACATGACTTTGTTTGTTTCTTTGTATCAGAAGTTACTGAAATGGGGCCATTTATTCCTAATCATTACATATTTCTTAGATGACTGCATACACACCACAGTACAAGTTAAATATTTTCGGTATGGATGAAATCAACTAAACTGACTCTTGAAACTGACTAAACTGTTGCCCTCCAGTTACTGTATGCACGCTGTGCCTTTATGGCTGGCCAGAGCCACCTGAGAACATTTTTATGGCTTCAATTACTGAGTGCTATTCTAAAATTAAGGCTAGCAATTAAAAGACACACCACTTACCCAAATTATATCATTGACTAAAGGTTAACAGCAAGCGCGACCAAATATAGTTCTCGAGGAAGTGAGTTCAGGGAAGCAGCACTCCATAGGCTCACTGATTCTAAACTTCAATTTTTTTTCTAATGTAGTCCCACAGCACTTGCCTTACATGGTAAGGCCGCAGTATATCCAGTTAACCCTCTGCTCAGATTTTATTGCACTGATCCCTCAAGCAATGATCTATATCAAGCAGAGCCTCTTCACCTCGATTAGCATAAACACTTGCTAAATGAAAGTAAAGAATATGATCTCCATTATGCCCTACTTTCAGAAAATCTGTGTGTATATGTGTGTGTGCTAAAGGCTAAAACTGAAAAATACAATATAAAAATATATTTACATTCCTTCCTTATTCTTGAAATTGCTTTTTTTGGTGTTTTATCGATCAAAGAGACTAAGCTGCTGCTTTCAGCCTTTTACCCACACTGCAGTTAGCTTTTGTTCCTTGGATTTGTCTTCAGGTGCCCTTCTGGGGAAATAAGGGCACACAGTGTCATAGAGGTGAAGCAGTAGGATTGCAGAGGGGTCGCAAATGAATCATCTGGGTTCAGTGTGTGGTCTGGAGAAGATATTATACCTTGTAGCAGCCATTAGGGGGCAGAATGAATGAGTGAATGAGTGAATGATAGCATTATTTGAAATAATAAAGTCAATTCTGAGTGAATTATTCAAACATTTTTTAATCTATGAGGCACTTTGCATGAAAATGAACCTCGATGTAATTGTGTGATTGATTGCAATCTCCTCTTTTCACACAAACAAAACCCTGTCTATAGGTGTGAATGTCTCCAACTGTCAGGCATTGCTTTCCATCAAACTCCAGAGCATTTCTTCAGATTTACTGCCCGTGAGTGGATGGTAAATCTAAAGCTGTTGGTGCAACTCAAGTCTGACCTTGATTCTTGTCACTTCTTATTTGAAGTGAAACACTCATCAGATCATTTGTCAACCGTGAGTGCCTTTTCTGTCTGAGTGACACCGCTGTGACAGCATATGGTATCGTAATCAGTCACAAAGCTGTTTCTCCGTTACCAACATTTCTCTCTTGGCTCTGATCAGTTATCTTTGTTGAACATTTCTTTTGCACAGGGGCATGCAGGTCTTCATAACTTTGTTAAAAAAATATTTTAGCAGTCTAATAATCCTCCCACACATACAACCCAGGGTACAAGGCCAGAGAGTTCAAGGACCATGGCCTTACAGAGTTTGAACTATCTCCAGAAACTGATGAAAAGATTGCACTAAAACAATCTTTGTTACTGCATATTCCAACTTAAAATTTATCTTTTAAAAATATTTTGAATTGATTTACATCTTCATTGCTTCTACCAATAATTCCCCAATTCTCTCCATATTATATTACTATATAATTATCTCTATACACATTTTGACCTAAGTTTGTAATTAAATTGGCATCGTCAACCTATTGGCCAGCACCTATCTTATCTTTGTTATTTCATTTTTTTTTATTTATTCTAAATAAATAACATTAAATACCTGCATTAGCCTTGTGATTAAGTACAGAATAGAACCCATTCAATAAGAGTGGTTAGTGTCAATCTCCCCATCTTGTCTGTGGGGTTTGCAAATTCCCCCTGTGGGTGTAAGTCTTCCTCTAACATTGCAAAGACATGTCAGGTATGTTAGAAACATGGGAATAGCTGTCTTTATATCTGTGTAAACCCTGTGATGGACTTCTGATCTCGTCATGGAGTTTCCCTGCTGTGTGCCAAACTCTACAGGCGTGCTGGGATAGGCTCCAGCCGTGACCCGAAAATAATAAGCGGGCAGAGAAAATGAAGGATAAATACATAATGTTCCCCCAAATATAATGTCTCCATAAATGACAGCTCATAGCTCAGCTTTAATGAGAAGAACATCCTCTGTGGACATGAGGATATTAATGTCAAATTCTTATCTCATATATTTGCAAATATTGTGGAAAATCCGTATCTGATCCCTGTGACATAAAAACCTTAAATGTAATACATTTTACTAGAGGCAGAATCATTGCCACAGTAAATTGAAGTTATTTTATGCTAGATTTCATTTCAAATGGTGCATTTGAAGAACAGTGTGTCACTTAGTGATTGTGGGCATATATTGGCCTCTGTATTACATCATGTGGCACTGTCCAAGGTGCTGAAACTTTTCAGTTGGTTTCATCACACATTCATGCAGATTCTTTGTGTAAATATACATTCTTATCTGTGTTATTTGCTTCTGAGCCAATGCCACTGAAATAAAGTCCTAATTGAGTTTTTAAATGTTTGCAGAAAAAAAAGTCACAATGTTGAATGAAAGAACAAGGAAATCATTCATCTTGTGTTGACAGGCAGTAATAAGGTGTAACATTCACCAAGCTTTTTACAGAATGTTTGCTTTGCCATTCATCCACTCTGGCTTGGTATCCCTAGCTAGTTATTTCATTGTACTCTTGGACTTGGTACATTATCATTATGTCTCTGCACTGAATTCCTCAAGGCTATACAAAGCCTTTTTTACTGCTCCCAGCTCATTCATTTTTCATTGGCCTGCGCTTGTTAATTAAAATGCTGAATGGCACACTTTAGGTTGCAAACACAAAATTTGGTTGTTTGACCTTTTCTTGCGGCCAATATGTGGCGCTGCCTGAGTATGACGCGTTGATGAATGAATAAAGTAGTATCCTAGCTGACAGGCCTCTTTGGGAAAATTAATGAGAACATAGAGAGCAAGAAAGGGGGTTATTGAAAAGGGGGAGTTTCTTTCTATTTTTTGAAGCTTGAATTACTCTTCATGGATTACATTGGTGCTATAGCTCGTAACTGGTTAATGGATATAATGTAGTTATTTATCATGTGGACAGTTGACAGACTGTTTGATAAAAGAGATTGAGAAAAAAAGTAAGTAGATGCAGGCTGAATGATAAGAGATGGAGAAAGGTTGATAGAGGCAGGTAGACAGTGATAACCATCATTGATGTCATCTGTCTTTTCTTTTCATTAGCGCTAATGTTTGTTGTGTCCTGTTTGTTCTGATGAGTGTTGAAATTAAATATGCAAATTGTGACACAAAATGGATATTTCTGAAATGAAGGGTTGTCAGACACTGTCTTTTATTGTACCTCCTTTGAGCAAAATGATAATAAAAGAAGTAGGGAGCAGGATTTTAAACAGAATGCAGTTGTAATGTGGCAACATTTTGTGTAAAGGGATTTCAGCCAATCACCATGTGATTCCTTCCTTCCTTCCCTTCTTCCTTCCCTCCTTCATTCTGTCAGAGAACACTACCAAAATGAGAGGATAAAATGAATAAAATCTATTATCCGGTGCAAATTAGTCAAGCCTTCTTGACGATCTCATGAGTCATTACTGAAAAGGTGAAAATGATTCTCCAGTAGATTAACACATCTTCATGAAATATAATAAATGGTCCTTAGCCTCAATGATGACCACATGTGCAGCAGATGAAGATTTTCTTTGAAAGGCCTGATGGAAATGTGTGGTAAGTACCAGCTCGTGCATGGCACTGATGTGCAATATTGGATAGAGCCCAGTGTTAAGCCTAATTGGACAGCTCTTTAACGGATGCTCCTGGAGACTATTTGATGTTTTGTAACTACCATCTCCATCTGGCTAAATGGACACACACATATTTTTTTGAGATTTACTGAAACACTGAACAGCAAACTTAACAGTGATATCACAAGCATTTAAAACAGTGTACTTTGTTTGATTCAACCCTCAAAAAGTCACTTATAACTTGGTCAGTGACATTCTATCTCATTCTTCTTCCAAACATTTAAAGTGAATGTCACAAGCCAGCATTAAATGTCCATCCAGTTCCTCCAAACAACACTTGTAACATTTTAAAGGAGCAAGGAAGTTATTCTCAAGCTCAAAACATAGAGTCAATGCTGATTCAAGAAGCTCATTTATTGGAGGTACTATTCTTACTGCTGGGGGCTTTTTGTACTTAGAGCTTTGATGAACAAGTTGTTCATTTGGGCTTTTGAGTTTACATTACCCATATGCAGGAGACACTGGTTATCTCAAAACAGCCTACAAATTACAATTCGCCTGCTGCAGGGTTGTAGCTACAATTGAGGACACCAAGGTCATGTCCTTGCTTTTCTCTCTGTGGATTTTGGGGGTTTGAGAGAGAATGTGTCTGAAAATACTAATATTGTATAGCCTATATAATAGTCCTAATTTTTTGGTCATTGATCTAAGTAACCAGACCATTTTATTTCCATGTCCCCAGCTATAGTTTTATTTATTTATTTATGTATTTAGTTGCCAATGGTCCTCCATGGCTTTTTTGATGCAAATGATCCTCCATGGCTTGTGGATAAAGTTCCATTAATAGTTTAATGGATCTGAGAATTGAACTGTCTTTAGTGATTGTGTTTCCCCTCAATATGCACTAAAATGGGGGGGTGCCCAGCAATACAAGGGGAGTAGTATTCATCCACCACTAGTGCCAGGAAGTTTTCTGGTCTAAATATATTAAACTTTTGAGTTTTACAGTTTAAGTTTCAGACATAATTAGACACTAATTGGATCTGCCAGTATTGAGTAGAAGTAAAGCAATATATGTTTTATTATCTTTCCTAAATTTTAAGTTGTAGGCTGGATAAAGCTGATAACTTGTAAAATTGTAATTGTTTTACATTACTTATTAAGGTTGGTGTGTTGATTCTACTGGTGTATTGTTTTCCAGTAAATGAACAAAAATCTAAAAACATGTGCAGTACGCATGTATGTTGGTTCATGACAGTAACAGAAATAAGAAATGAGCAGGAGAGGATTCAATTATTTAAATCACTATGCAAAAGAAAACTGACAGCTATAAGCAGCCACCAATAGTATCCACAGGCTAACAAGCACTGAGTGTGCTGTCTGACTCTGGTAAATGAAAGAATCTGGCGAGCACCAAAGCCCCAAAGCGATATATTTGCTATTCTTCTGCATACAGGTGGAAGTTAGTAGTGGTAGTAGTAATTTGTAGTGCTGAACGATCTCAGCAGAGAGCGTATACAGCTACGGTAAACCCCAAGGGAAGAACATAAAATCAGTCAGTCACCACCGCACTGCTTAAAGCAAGCTAAACTTTGTCGAACAGTACAAGTGAGTTTGGAAAAAGTAAAAATTAAAAGCAGAGTAGGTGGGAAAAGGTGAGAGCTTTTGACAGTGTTGGACCGAGGTTGTGGCTATTGCCTGGAAGCCGTACGGATCAGTACAGACCAAACTCGAAAAGAGTGCTGGCACTGCCCACCCCATTGAGTTCAACCCCTGTCAGTGGTGCTGCTTATGTGGGTTCTCAGTCAATCATAATTGGCAGTGTTGGAGGGTGGGAAGCCAGTTTGGGATCAGAGAAACTGTAGGAACTGTTCTGGATACACCTGCAGTTCTGCAGAAAGTAAAGACAACCTGCTTTATGCCCCTGTAATGGACTCTAATTTGACATATAAATAAAATGTAGACACATATTACATGGAAAAAAGATTATGAAATGTCCTCATAAGCCCCTGTGTACTCTGTTGGTGGAAATCGGTCATAATGTTTGAGACATCTTATCTATACGTTCAATCTTGTCTCCATTTTCCTCTCAGCTAACAAAACATAAGGAGGCAAATTAAACTGCTAGACTTATTGTGCAGCATCTGAAAAAATAAAAATAAATGTCAGCAGTGCTAATGCAGGATCAATAGGCGTGACGGAAGAGTCTTATAAAAGCTTTTACTGTGCACTATTTAAAACCTGCACGACTCCTACAGAGCAAGAAAAGTCAGTTAAAGTTCACTGAACATCAGTGAACACCACTCACTACTGATATAAAGTTCTAAGCAGAGACTGTGTAATCAGTCACCTGAGTTTCACAAACGTTAACTTTCAGAAAAAACACTTGATTGATTCTGGCACAGTATGTCCTTGGAAACAGATAATTGCCTGTTTTAGTGTTCTGTGTACATTGAGAGCTCTGACCCAAGAGGCATGGACGGTTTAAACAGTAGCGGTCATTAGCTCTTCTCTGTCCGTGGCTTTGTCATCCAGTCGTATCATTTCCTTCAAACAGGCCTGGATGTGCTAATTGGTTTAACAAGTGTGAGTGTCATTTTTAAATTGTGGCTGCCAAAGATAACATTCTTGCGATGTAAAACTCTAGCACTTTGCTGCAACTTGTCTGTACTTGTCTTGCCCACGTCGTTACAGTTTTATTTACTTAAAGTCTATGTAAAGGAAAGTGAGAGATTTATTTTCAAGCACATTATACATGTTAGAAAATAAATGCTGAAAATGTGAAAAGACTGTGAACTATGTAGAACTGAATTGTGGAGTTAGAGCGTTAAACTGTTTTTCACCATTTCTGTGTTCAGGATTTTTTTGACCCCTCCCCCACCACTATATAAAAACTAAAGCGCACATACTCATAGTAAATATTTGTACACCGGGTGGTTTTACAAACTTTCATCAGAGACAATTGGGATTCACTTTGGATAATCCGCTGTTACTGGTGAATTTTTGGTCAACGTTGGCGCTCAAGGAACTATTTTAAACCCAGCTGAACCATTCACCAAAAAGCAGGGCATGAGAGGCTTTGTTCCAAGGGTGACAGCCACAATGAAGCCGCCAAGGACTTTTCAACAGGGGAGTGAGTAATATTAAATGCACCGAACTCCATTGAAAAAAATGACAATTTAGCATACCATTAGTTTTCTTGTTAACTAGTCATTTAAGTTACATTTTTACTGAAACAGGTCCACATTTATCTACAAAATATGTGCCAAATTAAAAAGTGGCTCCTAATGTTACTTTATTTTTAAAATATCTCCCATGTTGCTTGCCTTACACCTACAAACAAGGCTTATTTTAAATTGTGTATTTTTAGATGGGAGTTTGGTTCGAACGATGTTAACTCAGAGGCTGTTCAGTTGGGCTGTGCACATTCAGCAGACATGCCCCCAGTGTTTCAGAGCAGAGAATACTGCTTGTTTTCCACAATTTTGAAACCTTATTTTATATACTTTGTGATTTTTTTAATCATTCAAATTTGGCTGGGTGGTTAATTACACATTTTCTGTGGTGTGACAAACTCAGAGCACATATTCGTTATCGCTTTACACAGACTTTAAGTACTTAATTGAGAACAGTAAAGGATAACGTTGTTGTACAGTCCTGTATTTTTTAACAGTTAAATTCCATATTTATAATCAAAGGTGATTAAATCAAAAGGAGTATGCGCTCAATTTATTTCCTTTTCATCCTCCCTCTAATATCAGAGCACCACATCTCTTACAGTTCCCCTTGCAGGTGAATTTATTGGACAGCAACAAAAAGGATTCATTTGAAATCTCCATTATGTGGGAGACGAGGATTGCAATGTGTGCAGTATCAATCATATTGTTGTCTGCTCCTGTGTGTGTGTGTGTGCTTTTAAAGATCATCAGCGTTCCAGAGGAAGAATGAATTTGTTTTTGACTTTGCCTCCTCGGGGGCCACCTTTGGAATTTGAAAGATCACTTGTTTGTATGAGAAAGACAAAAGCTGTTGAGGAGAAAAAGGCAGAGAGTGCAACTCAAGTGGGTGGGAGTTGTGAGGTATTGATTTACCATTAAGGTTCAAGCTGACCCTGATGCAGCGCATAGAGTACATTTATGCTATCTTTATGCAGTTTTATGCTATTTTGATAGTGCTCTATTATGACCAGAAGTATTTTTCCTTAAGATGACAAAGCTTTGTGAAAAGAAACAAGAGGTTGCCTTTAGAGGCTTAACGGAAAGTGATTTTTTTTTAAATTTCTCTTCATTTTTCTTATCAGAATATTAAAATGTGTTTGATTACGTTATCAGATTGCAGTTCTGTTCTCCAATTCGAGTGTTTTTCAAGTTCAATTAAGGGATTACTTGCCACTCATTTGGGCTTATGAAAGTGACTGTATTAATTCAAAAACAGTGACTTCAATGGTTCAGATGAAACAGTGGCCTGGCAAATATATCTGTTGTATTTGCTGTTGGATTGTTTTAACTTCCTGCATGTTGTTGCTGCTAAAAGTAGAATGTCACATCCATCAACCATCACAAACACAGACCAGAATGAAGCTCATTGCTGTAGCCCTGTCTACTTAAAAAAAACAATCTTTACAATGAATTCTAACCAGCAAAAGAGTTTTGTAAGAAACATAATGGTGGCTGGATTTACTATAACATATACCCACTAATGGCTCTTTGTTAGTGTCTAGGCTATGGTCACTGTCTAACATAAAGTGAAAGAAAACAGTCATGAGTAATGGAAAGAAATTAATGGATGCATGGCAGTGGATTGTTTGGGGGTTACTTTGAGTTGGCAGCAGCGTCTAGCTAAAGCCTGCACCCCATGAGTGGTCAGCCAAAATAGCACTGCCAATAAACAGAATCCAGACAGCAAGAAAAAGCTATTATGGTATTGTATGTAACACTGTATTATACAGGGAATAGAGAATGAATTCCATGTGTCACAAATGTCTTTTGAGCTAGTTAAATCAATTTTTATCTTAAAGACAGAAAGAGTAGGATTTTCCTAAAAAAAAACGATGTTTAGACACATACAAAAATAATCCATCTCAATCATCACTTATCACTCACTAGAAGTGTGTGGTGGTGTATGTATCTACAGAGTCCCTGCCTTCTGCCTATATTCTATAATTTTGCTTATTTTGTGTTCGGGACGCTTCTGGGTGACAGCCTTTGGTCAGTGGGTGTCTAGCCCCCAGCCATCAGAACGCAGGGTGTGAGGGTAGTACTCTACAAAAACGTGGTTACACAGCCAAGCCCCCAGGAAGTGCACCAGGCTTTGAAGCCAATTTGACATAGTGGCCAAACCGTGTAATTACAACTTTCACGTGATGCCAAAAAGCATTTTTCCTGCACACAACCATGGGAAAACGTAAAACTGTGGATACAGTTTTTTGTGCATCACAACATCCTCTAACTGCAGAATGGAGACTCACTCTATTATATCCCTGGTGTATTTTTTTTTTTAAATGAACAGTTTTATCAGCAAAATCATAATTAACTGTGATCATTGTGTGTGATGTTGGTTTCAAAAGTATGTGTTTATGTTTGTCTCTTTCTGTCTGTGTGCCCATTTCTGTGTTCCGTGTGTGAACTAATACATTTTAGGCCTGTCAGCCACCACCCGCTGCTCTCATGCCTTGTGAATCATGAGGACTGAGGGGTTTAAGAAAAAAAAAAAGAAAAAGTCTCCTGTAGGGGGTTGCTGATGTGGTTGGGCTTGTTTTCACATTTCTGTGTGCAAGCATGTGTGTAAGTATGTACACTTGGTCTGCCTACTGCATCTTCCGTCTTCCTCTCCTTGTTGTTCTTTCCCCTGGGAGGCCGTTTGGGTTTTCATGTCGCTTTTCTCTCTCTCTCTCTCTCTTTTATGTAGGACACTGCTGCCTGTTTGAGTCGTGGGGTGGGGGGGGGAGTGGGGGGCTGGGGGTGGGCTTTAAGACACTGCTGCGCCCTCTGTTTTTTGGAGAAGCAGAGATATGATTCAAAGCCCTGACAATCGGATGCTGAGGAGAAGAACAACAACTATTTTGGGGACAACGGTGGCTCACCAAATACAGGATGTTCTGTGTGAAGATGGTTCACACTCTGCTTATTGCACATTAGAAGAAAGAGTGGGGGAGAGGAGTGGATGGGGGTGTACCACTGATGATGAGGAGGAGGAGAGGGCTGAACTTGCGCTGGAACCTACACACAACCGATTTGTTGTAATGTGAAAGGGTCAATTGTAGTGCCAGCAAAAAATAGCTGGCTGGTGAGGAAAGTTGCTAAAATCAAGTGAACGCTAGATGACCAGAAACACAACTGAGATGTTCACGTTGCTCTGTATCTGCTGAATGAGTTAGCAACAGATTAGCATTAGCAGACATGTGATGATGTGGTTCTAACACCTGATAGGGACTGTCAGACATGTGTTTCGGTGAGTTTCTTCCTGCCTCATAGTGGTCAAAATGCACTTAAAACGGCTTTAACTCCTTTCTGCAGTGCCCCCTGGTGTTGGGATGCAGACGTCTACAATTTGTTTACATGTGTAACAAGTTGCTCATTAACCAAAAATGTAGACTGTATCATACAAACGTGGGTCTCGAAATGATTGGCAACTCATTAAATACAAATACTTAAAATTGGAAGTTTGTAAGTGCTACTTTTGTTTTGTTATTAATAAAAAGTATACCCCTCTTTCTATTTTAATTACAAGCGAGTGCACCGTGTGTAAATTAAAAGGACATTTAAAGGCATTGAAAAACTCTCAAGAAAAAAATAGTTGTCACCCTGAATATATGCAAATTGAGTTTTCAATATGACTGCTAACTCAAGGAGAAAACCGGATAGTAGCAGTCTGTGACATTACATAGTGGTGATTCAGTTTGACAAAATAATCATCCTGCCCAGTCCACTGATAGAGAGCATGAAATGCAATTAGAAAAAGCTAGTAAAAAATTACCTTAAATCAATATTTTTTTCTTGTCAAACTACTATTTCCAAGGTAAAACTGAATGTTCAAGTAGTGATTCCGCCTACTGCCAGTTTAAAGCTTCAAGAGCTTTCCTACTTTAAGCAGTGAAGCTTTCACATAACTCCACTTGCTGTTTTAACACCTGCTATCTGGTAGATCTTTCTGGGGAGCATCCTCTGACTCACAAGAAGTGATGCATTTACAGACAGCTGAGCAAGATTGTTGAATAAGGACTCACTGTAGATGTAGGTCTCACATTTTTTACACTTTGGTTTCTACCGACTGGCTGCTGAATATCAGGCAATGCAGCATGTTCATAAACAGGCTGCAAATGGTGAACATCTCACTCAAACTGAATCTGTGTCACGTCATATGGCACTTCAAGATAAGCGAGCCATGGGACCCGACTGGCAATAACATGACACCTACAAGGGAAAAAAGGTCACTCGCATTGCTCTAGACATGCAATCTCTGGGAAGTGCAGTGCAAAAAGGAAAACCACAAAAATGGGAACTAAATATTCCAAAAAATAAGCGAAAAACATGAATCTTGTAGATGACTGCTTGAAGACAGATGATGAAGGGTGAGAAGAAGAGGGGTGATAGAAAGGGAGGCAAATGAAAGTAGGAAAAATGGCATAGGAAGTGGAGATGATAAAGAGAAGTTAAAGAAGAAGTGAATGGAAAGGAAAGGCTTGATGACTGAAAGAAAATTATGGGCAATATTAAAATGAGGAGTTGGGAGATGAGGGAGAATAACAAGAGAAGAAGGAGGATAAGAGGATAAACACATATCATGCAGGGATTTAGGGTAAATGCTGTAAACTTGCTATCACTGTATGTCAAGAATAACCCCTCTGCTGTAATTTTACTCCCTATTTTGCTCCAGAGTTGTGCGAAAGTTATGCTTGTTATGAAACAAAGTGATTAATCTCTGCAGTTAAATAATAGGAGGCTCTTTTTATGGTGACTAAGCATTTTGGGGTGTGAAGCATTGGTCATGGCCAGCTGGTAGATTTTAAACTACTTAGGGAATTAGCTGCTGCTACAATTGGCAAGAAACTGGATTAACATTTTTAAGATTTTAAGCCTGACTTGCCCCTTCTGTTTTCCATCTCAGACAAAAAAAAAAAAAAAAAAAAAGCCATCACCTCATAAAAAATTCAAATGGCATTAATGATGCACTGTTTTTGTCAGGAACCAAAACAGACGAATTTACATAAAGTGTAAAAATGATGTGAATCCGAATAGAGGCTCCTGTCTTCAACCAACCACATGAAATAGTATCATACAACATAAACAATCATAAATGGAGACATGTAGACAGTATAGAGGGCAAAGGGACATTTGAAAAACACGTCTAATATTATAACAAATTCAGTAGCACTTCTGTTTCTCGTTTTCACTTTTGTTTTTCTTTCTTATCCTCTATCACGTTTGTCCTTTGTTCGGACTCCAAGGAAACACAAAGACAAGGTCTTTATCGTATGCATCATCTATGTTCATTAGTGCCACCATTAACGTCTATGTCATCTTTTCCACTGGCTCACAAGGCTGGAATCAGCTTCCAATTTGGACGTTATATAAAGATCTGCCTTCAATATAATATGACCTCCATGACGCCACAGTGAGCATCATGGCTGAAACTGTAGTGCGTGTATACAAGAATCCCAAATGACCACTACTTCTGCATTTGTATGGTAAATAAATAGCAGAGCATACTGCAGGGAACACTTCAGCAACCTGTGTCCATTTGTGAAGCCATGCTGCAGCAAATAGAGACGTCCTCTAAGCATATAAAATAGCTGCAGTAATACATTAGTGCTGGCAAATAAATAAACAAGTCATTTTTTACTGTGTCTTTTGAGAGTTTGATATGTACTGGGTACTGATTCCAGGAAACAGCATAGTCTGACACTGACAAAAGCTCTCACCTTCCCTCGCCCACTCTTGTATTTTACTAAACGATCTGCAAGTTATAGAGATTTAAAAAAAAAAAAAAAAAAAAAAAAAGGCTTACTCCAAATGTAACATATCATGCTTTTTGTGATTTTCTGTTATTTTTATACTGTTATGATGTCAGATGTCTATGTTAACGATGGTTAAAGTTCCAAAACTTGAGGTGATCATATGTAAAAATGCTGCCTTCAAGTCAAGAGCCAGGGCTTTTGCCTGCTCTGGGCACTTCGCTTCGTGGCCTCTACTTGCACAATGAACTGATGTCAGATTGTTCGCTCATGCCCACTGTCTTTGAAATTTAAGATGAGAGAGAGCAAGTTCTCTTTCAGAGTTTTATTGCAATGCCCAGAGTACACATTTGCAAATGTGGATCTCCCAGTTTGCCAGGCTGAAGAGATACTGTATGAAATTTAGTGTTGGTATTTGTACAACCCCAAATCAGAAAAAAGTTGGGATGGTATGTTAAAAAAAAAAGAAAACTGAAACAGTGATCTGTGATTATCTTTGACCTGTATTACATAGAAAACAATACAACAGCACATTATTTGATGTTTTACCTCATGAATTTTATTGTTTTTTTCGAAATAAACACACTTCAGTATTGGGACAGTAAAGCATTTATCGCTTTGTAATGTTGCCTTTCCTTTTCACAACACTTAAAAGACATTTAGGGACTGAAGACATCAAGTGATGAAATGTTTCAGATGTAATTTTGTCCCATTCTTCCTGCAAACAAGTCTGAAGGTGTGCAACAGTACAGAGTCTTCATTGTCACATTTTGTATTTCTTTGGTCCAGAGCACACAGCATCCATTTCTTCCAAAAAAGACCTGAAATACTGATTTGTCTGACCACACTATACATTTCCACTGTATGATGGTCCATCCAAGATGCCTCTGAGCCCAGAGAAGTTGATGTTGCTTCTGGACATGGATTTTGGCACAGTAAAGTTTTAACTGGCATTTGTTTATGTAACTACATATTGTAGTGCTTGAGAAAGGTTTGCCAAAGTAATCCTGAGCCCATGCAGTTATATCACTTATAGATTAATGACGGTTTTTGATGTAGTGCCATCTGAGGGATTGGAGATCATGGTTATTCAGTTTAGGCTTGCGCCCTTGCCCTTTATGCACTGAAATTCCTTAAGATTCCTTGAATCTTTTAATTATGTTATGCACCATAGAGGGTGAAATATCCAAATCCCTTCCTATTTTTCTTTGCTGAACATTGCTTTTAAAGATCTAAATAATTTTCTCACACATTTGTTGGCAAACTGGCCATCCTGGCTAGGCCTTTCCTGGATGCGGCTTTTGTACCCAATCATGATTACAATCACCTGTTGACATCACCTGTTTCGAATTACATCATTATTTAATTATTTTACCTCATCACTAGCCCTAAGTTGCCCCTGTCCCAAACTTTTTTGGAATGTGTTGCAGGCCTGAATAGCAGGAATGGATGTATATTTACAAATGAAATGAAGTTGAGGACATAACATGAAATATCTTGTGTTCATACTGTTTGCAATGAAATACAAGTCCAAGTAAATTTAGAAATCACTGCTTTCTTTTTTTATTAGCATTTTCCATACAGTCCCAACTTTTTCTGAGTTGGGTTTGTACATACAGCTGCATGCGTCACAATCATCCTATATTTTGTCATAGTTATTTTTAATTAATTCACAGTATCTCTAGGGAGTTTATTTCAGTCTCTACTGAGAATTAAGAGTTGAAGGCCAAATCCTTAACTGCCTTTCCTCCCTGGATTTTCCCTCTCTGCTTCTTTCTAACGAGCAGTAAAGTTACAGTGACCAAGTCCCACACCTCACCTTTGATGGCACCTGTTAGGAACATTTTCACAAAGGAAGCAGAGATCATAAAGTCTTATAATGTCCTTTTGACTATAAGGCAGTGTAACATAATCTTAAGACAATTACATACAGGTATATGTTTCCATTTCACCCACAAACGGCCATCTGTTCCATAGTGTAGCTAAGGTCGTCCCATGGGTTTTTCGCATTTTCCACTTGCATATTTTGGATCGGATTTGTGCTTGAATGCGCACAGATGTATTTGAGAAGGTGATATTTTGAGTAAAGAATGGCAAGAAATGAGATTCATCTACTATTGTTTGTTAATGTAGTCTCTGGTACCAGCTTCTGGAAGTTGGCCAATCATAAGTGGGCTCATCAGGAGGGGGACTTAAAGAGACAGGTGCTAAAACGGTCAGTTTCAGACAGAGGCTGAACTGAGGGGCTGCAAAAAGGGCCAGTATAAGGTAAATAAGGAGTTTTTGAACTGTAAATCGTGCAAATATATTCCAGAAGAGCCCCATAATATAAATATAGACCTGGAAATGTCCATTATATGTCCCATTTAAGCAGTGCAGGTGTTGACTGATCTGGTTTGGTTACTGCTGAGACTGTTCAGTAGTTCTGCAAACCCGCACACTCGACTCATCTCGGATGTTGGTGATACCAGCCCCCTTAAATACCGAACATGCTGGAGAATACCAAAAATACTGCTTGGTCACCATATTCGTATCTGTACTGGTGTTAGGCAGTGAACTCATTAGCTTGTGAGTAATTCCTGCACTTTGGTGAGACTGATGTTTAGTTGATAAGACTACATATTGTGTGTAATACTGTTAATATGAAGTACTTTCATAATCTTCTTTCATTTATTTCTTATGAAGTCATTAGCGAAATGTAGCCTACAACTTAATATTTTGGGGATATGATTAAGCATAAAATACTACCAACAGTCAACATTGGTTTCTTTTAAACAAGACCACAATCATTCCCTAACATTAACCAAAAGTAATTATTTTCCCATTTAATTTTGGATACTTGTTGGCAAATAGTAGTGTGTTTAAGGTTTTGAATTAAAATTGTTATTCCCACACATTTATTTTTCTACCTTAAACATTTAATAGTATTTAAGCCTTTTTCTGCTTGTACCCACTGTATAAATATTTTATTTCAATTTCAGGTGAAATGAACTTCCATATACAGTATGTGACATCCAACTGCAGGAAATGAATCAAAAATGAAACCAGCAGTGATATATGTTATATAAAGTCAAGCTTTTACCAGCCTGTTTTTCTTAAAAGTCACTATGGAGCCATTGAGCCCTGATGTGTTATCAACCAGCATTAGTGTTTCTGTAGTGCTCTTGAGGCTCTTCAGGCTCAGGCAAATGCATTCAGCACAGTCAGAGGAAAAAAAAAAAAAAAAACTTGATTCACAGTCAGCCACACAGTCAGTCTGTTAGTTAGTCAGTCAGTTAGTTAGACTTTATTGTCCTCAAGTGGAAATTCTTTTTCACAGCGCTATACATCACGGGGAGAATCAATATTACACTTTAAACACATCATCACACAACAATGACAGACAGAAATACATGAAGTACAACACAACAACGACAGGCAAAACAACATGAAAACAAGACTCGTAGTTCCCTCAGCGATTCACCCTGTTAAGGGTTGCTATGGCTGCACGTATCAGGCTTTTGCCAAAGCGAGCCCTTCTGCACCTCAGGGATCTGTACCTGCACCCAGAGGGCAGTATAGCGAAGTGGCAACGAGTGGGTGTGAGATGTCCTGTGCTATTGTATCTGCAGTGCATGTGATGGTCTCACAATTGAGCTCTGAGAGGTTGGGTTTGGGCAGACCTATTATCTTGGCAGCAGTGTTGGTTATGCCTGTGAGTTTGGCTCGGTTTGTTGCAGAGAGCATGTTGAAGAAGCAGGTGGAGCGGTAGAGCAGGATGGGTTGAACAGTACTTTGGTACAACAGTAGGAGGAGACTGGGGGCGACATAGAGTCCTTTGAGTTTACAGATGGCTGATAGTCTTTGACAGCTGCTGAGAATTTATTTTCTCAAGGATTGAATTAAAAAAAATCTTCTGATCTACATTAAACACTCAGCTATTTGAAAGGTATAGCACATGCTGCGCACATGTTGAGGCCATGGTGCTTGCTAATCAAAGTGGTGATAAAATGTTTTGATACAGTATGACACAGCATCAGTAAAATGTGTGTGTTTTAAAATGTGTGCAACTGCATGATGTGGATGTGATGACAGGACTGACTCACTGGTTTTCAAATGCCAGGGCTGTTGTTTACTGGAGAAGAGTAGAGTTCTCATAATTAGTATTGTACCTCACCATGTTGAATTCAACAGACATCAGCTCTTGAATGAATGTGCCTGCTTTTCCATGCAACATTATGTGTGTGTATGTGTGTGTGTGTGTACTGTATTTCCCCCACTGCTCAGGAGAATGAAACTTGATTATGAATTATTCCCTTTAGAAATAAGGAACTTGCAGTGTGAGATGCCAAAAGCTTGGGGACAATTGAGCTTGAGGAGGCATGTGTAACTGTGTCATGTTATTTCAGGACAGGAAGAAAGCAAAACGTGCGCTTCTACAAGCTTGTGGTGCTTCTACGTCAACACAGGGTGAAAAATACTATGCTGTTGTGTGCTGATATTCGGCTGCATAAATAATACATAATAGTCACTTAATAGTCTTGACTGATTGGAATGGTAGCAAAGAAAAAAGCAAAGCAAAAAAAAAAAACCCAGATTGTTTGCAACACAGAAGTGCTTTTTCAGAAGTGCTCAGAAAATTGCGACCAAACTTTTAAGCCTTAAATGCCTAGTGGCTTTCATCTGCCTGGAGGATTGTTTCTTTCTTCCTCTTACCCCACTTTTGAGATCCAAATCAGTGCCTTACAAAAAGTTTTTAGGTCATGTTTGGACTGTTGTTAGTGCCTTCTTTTTTTTTTTGAGTAATTATCTTACGGCTTGATTCCACAGGGTGCGGCTGATTCGCATTCTGGCTGGACCGTGGCCGCCAGAGCTGATTGTGGCCACTCTAATCAATGCTTGTGATCCCATCAGACGCACCGCAGCATGTTTCAGAAGAATCCCAGAAGCGGCTCTCCGCTATACATCCGTGCCTAGTCTATTTTTGACAGAAGCCGGGTTAAGCTGCACAGAGCATATGAGCCAGGCAGGAAGTCAGACACAGGAACGCCATAGAACCATCCGGTCGATTTTCAAAATGAAACACCCTGGCAGATTCCTGATCGTATATCAAATCACTACATCAACATTACGTTATAACCGGTGGCGCCAGGCCAGAAGTCAACCAGTCACCACAGAGGACGAGACATTCATCTTGGAAGTGGATTTTATATGACACCACTACTGCCATGACTGCCCTGCTCTCTGACTTCCTCTCCAGGTAGAGGGGTGGTTCTCTTCTCTCCGGCGCTGCTGGAGCAAAATGCTCCGCTTCTGAAATGCTCTCGGTGGGTTATCACGCCATGCAGATGACGGAACAAAACAGCGTCACGGGCAGAATGTGACGCAGCCAGGCCTGGTGAAATCGAAGTGTTCGAAGAGGATTTCAAGTGTCCCAAAAAACAAGATTTCATTGTATTGACGTCTTGACACTTAGTTGTTGACTTAGCCAACATGAATAATTTTCAGGGTTAAGGGGTGTTAGAGAATGAAGGAGGGAAAGTCAAGTGGAGACTTCACAGTTTTTTGGAAAGACAAAAAGTGTACTCCTCGAACTGCCTGTATATTCACATACTTACCCGCTGGTTCTCTTACTCCATCCCCCCACCGTCCAGAGGATGACTTGACTCATGTTGCCATAGAAACAGGAATTACCAAAAGCTCAATAATATCTGAGTGGAGAGCAGTGGAAGAGAGAGAGAGAGAGAGAGAGAGATGAGGCTTCAGCACTGAAACAGTGAGTTTTTTTATTTATAGACTTGGAGGTTCTTCTCACAAAAGTGATTAAAAAAAAGGTTGAAATGTGACATCTCCAGTGAACCACACATACAATTGTCAAGGAAGAGTTTGACATTTTGTGAAACAAACTTATTCACTTTCTTGCTGAGAGTTAAAGCTTCTGGAACTTTGGTTTGAAATAATAAAAAAAATGCGTACATGATATAAAAGTTGAGTGTCTCATTAAGCATCCACAAAAATCTGAGTGAAAATAAACCTTCATAACTGTTAGAAAACCTAGTTCAAAAAACAGCTCATTTAGCTCACTAAGCCTTACCTCCAACACAGTAAATATACTACATTTATTACATGTACCATTATCACTGAAGGAGGCAGGGGAATAGCTAAGACACACGGAGCAAGAGAGAGCAGGCTAACTGCTAAGCTGAAGTAACTGGCGTATCTAAAAAGTGTGTAAACAACTGTGGGATTAGTGAGAAAGTTGCTAAAAGAAGGAGAGAGCTAAAGGTGCTTGAGCAGAACTAGTGTATGTGTAAATGTACAGTGGGTAATTAGCCGCAGTAATGAAGAATGTAGCAAAATTAACTGGGTTGAGATGCAGAAACGCTACCAATAACACAGAAACTGCAGCAACCGGAAATGAGACAATACGCTTGCCTCACGTTACACACATGTTACATCATTTATGATTGGTTTGTGAAATTAATTGTGTAATTTTCGTAATAAATATCTGAGCATAACCACGCTCAATTCAAATCCAACATCAGGAAAGTTTACAGAAACTAAAATGATAACATTTTGAATTTGGATTGAAACTTATTTCCTTACTTTTTAGATGCTTATTATTATGTACATAAGACCCTAAATTACATAGAGGGCTATTGTGGATTTGGGTTTCCAGTAGCTTTAAATTAAAGAAGATTGATACCATCTCATGTCTTTACGTTAAATATAGAGCTACATCATGAGGCAGTTAGTTTAGCTTAGCACAAACACTAGAAGTCTTGGCACTGACAGCAAATAAGCCAAAATGTTAAACTATTCCTTTAAGGCTCCTATATGCAGTGCTATTTTGGGCTGCTGGAAGGAAACCTGTTGAAGCCTTTGGTACTCAATTCAACTGTGGTCCTTGATTGCACTGTGAGACACACCGATCAAAGGCAGATTCAGAATTCTGGCATCCAGAGACAGCCGGCGTCAAAATTTAAGGCCATATTCTCTCAGTGTGACTAATGTTGGAACCCACATCGACAAAACCAAGCAATTACAATATGGCACGGAGTGACAAAATACATTCGCAGATGCAATACTAGCAAGCAAGCACAAAAAATAAGACAGAAAATAAGAAACCCATCACTGTAATGAATCCACAAGATGCAGGCTGGGGGACTTGTGAGAGAAAGATTAAAACAGAATGGTCAAAATCCAAACAGCTGCTGCCGAGATATCCTGACATTTAGTCCCTTGTATGGGTAAAGCTCCAACAACACAGAGAACTACATTTCCCATAATGCAACTCAATACCGTGTCTTCATTATATCCTTTCCTGCTCTGTAAACAACCACTTCTTTCAAACTCCACACCTCCAGTTTGCAACACAGGCTTTCTGTTATATAGCCAAGATAACCCTGATGACATCACTATGACATAATCAGGGTTATTTTCTCAGACTTGACAAAGCTAGGACCACCCACAACAAGCTAACTGATCTTGATGATCTTTATAAAACCTTCAATTGTTACTTGAAACTTAATTTGCATTTCTTAAAGCATTTCTGTTTGGAAAAGCTTTATGTTTTTTACACCAGTTTGTTGGGATTTATTACTCTTTATTGTTTATTATCTGTTTTCTAGTAGCACTTTAAGATTCACTTCTAATGAAAAGTGTGATATTAATAATTCCATCCCTATTATCATCAAGAATGGAACAATTTTGCCATGGTCAGGCAGTTTAAAATGATAAAGAGTTTGCTGAGGCCATCAGATTTTAATACACCAAACTTTGTGTTTTCCTCACATTACATAATTTGCCTACAATTGCTCTTTTGCAGTGTTCATCGTTGTTACCTCAGTGTGATATTCCTCCATTTTTTTTTTTGCATTATTCAAATTATTTCATTTCAACTTATGACATCTTCTGCCATCAGCTTCCCTTTTCCCACAGTCATGACAACACTGTCATCACTGTCTGAAGTCTTTGGCTTTTGTTCCATACAGCACATCCAGCAAGTGCATGTACAAGTCAATTGCCTGTGGCACATTTCCATCTTTCTCTTCACTACTATCATAGACATTATCAGTGCCTAGCCACCACGTTAGCAGAAAGACATATTCCCCCCCATCACCACCACCCCCCTACCCCCTATGAATTAATCTGTCAGGAGCGGGATCGAAGCGTTCCTCTCCCTCTGCTTCTTATCGGCACTCAGAGGCAACTTCTTAAGTGGGAACAGGAGATAAGATGAGTCAGAGAAATGAGATATCACAAACTAAACTGAGATTTAATTTGTGATGGGATTTCTAAGCACGCGACGTGACGCTGCACAGGTAACTCTTTGGGAGGTATGAGCCGTCCATCTGGACAAACAATTGCTCTCCGCCTGTGCAAACAATTCCTAATTACTTCTGTGTGATTAACCACAGATTTTGATCTGAGTCCCAGACACCAATAAGCCACAGGTGTGTAGGGCCACATGATACACGCACAAAGACACAGCAACTGGTTTTGCATTGACACGTCAACGTTATAATAATACAACCAAGATTGTACTCTAAATGTGATAAATTACTTTTACAAAATACTTGTCTTGTAGGAGAAAGTTTGCAGTTTTTTTTTTCCTTTGTGGAAGCATGATTTTCATTAAAAACCATTAACACCTGAGTCTTCAAAAAGTTCTGCATGAACTGACATTTAGGCCCTCGGCGTTATATTTTTCAGCACTTACATTCCTGGTGTTTTCAAGCACAATCACACTCAGAAGCGTTGAAAAGAAACATGCCATGGTTTTCAGAGTTTCACTCAACTTCACCCTGTTGATGTGAAAATGTTAAATTCAAAATGAGTACACTGTCTGATCACACTACATCAATCCCCCTGTGAATAACTCCAAAGCCAGACACAAAACTAGGCCCGACTCATAAATTTTCCCGTCTTATTTCTCCTCTCATCCCAACACGGGGACCCCCAAGTTATCAGCCTGCTGTGTAGGCCAGCCCCGGGCACGGCACCGTGACTATTCTTGTCGAGAACATCAAAAGGGATTCATCACTAACAGACCTGCTTGAACATTCTTTCTTTCATTTAGATGTTTGCTTGAATATTCAAAAATTCCTTTCATCCAGAACTGTCTATACCGAAGTGTCAGTCTTGACAAAATTCTTCTGTGCATGCTCGTCTTTTAAAAACTGAGCAGCTCTGATCAAAAGATGATAAAAATAGCATTGAGATAAAGGAGACAGATCGGATTCTGTACTGTATAATGCATTACAAAAGAGCTGCGGTGCGCCCTATACCTTCTTAGCGTCTTATGTTTTAACTAGCAGGCATACATTCTTAAAAGACCTATACAATATGTGTTATTTATCTTAGATACACAGCCACTGTAAGCATTTAAGATTCTCTTTGACCAAAAATAAATTAAAAAAAACAAAGACAATAATATGCTTAAGAAGGATCTGCTGCACCACTGAGGAAAAAAAAAAGGGCCCAGAGTGAAATGAATTTTGCTTGTATGAGATTATTCCTGTCACCAAAATATTCGGAATGCATTCAACTGCTGTTTTGCTCAGTTGTGATCCAAAATGTGGCCTTTCATTCTGTCTGTCAAGGGACAATCCTTGCAAGTGTGTGGGGAATTCTCTGGGCGACAAAACAAAGCAAAACAAAGTTGTTTTCTTGAACTTCTCATTTCTTTGCCCCAGCTCTTTCTGCTTCAAACTACCTCCCTGTCCTCTAATCATGTATGATTCGTGCTTCCGTGTTCCTGTCTTTTCCCTTCTCTGTCAATCTCACAAGTGCTGCCCTGAATGGTTTTCCTTAAATGGATGTCCCCACGGTCGCTCAGAATCCGACGGTACCTAGGAAAAGACTGCTGAGGCTGTAATCCATTTACCTCCCTGAAGACCCAAACTGAACTCCCTTCTTTCAATGAGGGACAGTTGCTAACACCCTGAATCTTAATTTGGCTAGTTCTCTATCTTTCCCCATGGAGATATCCACTGTGGTGGCAGGAGTGCAATGTGCTTTTTTTGGGATAACAATTAATGACGAGCTGGCCTTGTATCTTCAAGTGGATCCAATTCGCTTTGGGGATTAGATACACTTGTTCCATGCAAGCTCTCCCTGATTGAGCCAGTTGATACAACTATTCAGTATCAGGCTGAGGCGAGCCCCATGTGCAGTACATCAGCAAGAAGGAAATGTGCTGCATGTGCTATTTTATAGATTGCCAAGCAAATATTTTAGTGGGCCATAACATAAGCATGAATGTACAGTTTATACTGTCCAACAGGGAGAAGACGTGATGAGTTTCCCTCTGCTCAGAAATGTGCATTTGTGGTGCTGCTACTTCAACATTATTTGCATTTTATTTGAATGCACTTCTGCATTTAGCAATGGATGTAACTCCAGCATGTGAACATTGTCGAACGAGTATCTGAAATGTTCTGTGGAGAAATCCCATTTCAGGGTTCAATGGCTCTTCCGAAACTGCTCATCCGGGCAGCCGTGAAATATACGTCCTTGTGAAGCTTGTCTATTCAATCAATTTCCCTATTTTCAATTACTGACATTACTGCTCTGCATGCTACGTTTTTTTTTTTCTTCCTCTTCTTTTTTTTCCCTGCACAAAATGTATAAATCAGTTTTCAAAGTTGTGCAAAAGCTCATGATATTTATAAGAAATTACATAAAATGTTTTCTCTTTTCCTTTCAGGTTTATGTTTTTTCAGTGTAAAAAGATGACCTTGTACAGTGCGTAATTTGGAACAAGGAATACATTTTCAGTGGTTTACTCAAAGAATCTTCACTAGAACTTAAAGAAAGAATCACAGAAAAGCAAAGTGTGTCACCTTTGTGAAGTTACAACAAGGTTGCCAAGTTCATATAGCATTGAAATTATAGAAAAAACTAATTGGAAACAGTAGTTGTCACTCCTACGTAAAAGACAGCTTATAGAGACAGCTACCTTTAACAACACACAATTTAAACTTAATTTTTTATTGATTTTCTTATTGATTTTCTTATTATCTATCTAATTACTTTGTAACTTGTTTTTTAAAAATATATGAGTAAACATATAGTTATTATAGGTTAATAATAAGTTAAAGTTATACATTCAGGCTCAGTCATTTAGTCCTTATAGTGAGAGATACTGTAGGGTTATGTAATCACACTGTATGCAGCAGGTCCTCTGGGTCATGACCTTGTGTTTCTGTGAGTCTTAAGATACAGGAAGTGGAAAGGGTAAGAAATTGCCAGCACCAATAGTTGACTCTCTATGCAAAATGCTGATAATATTTAATCAATTATATAGTAAATAATTACACAGACTACCTTTCAGTGTTTAAACCGTTTCATCCACATAATGATCATATTGATGTTAAGTGCGTGAGTCACCTCACTGCCTTGGAAAGAAGCATGTGACAAAATCAATCAGAGATTACTAATGTGGAGCTCTGTCTTTAATGTTAACAAGCTTTGTTTTAGTCTATTTTACATACATAAGTGAGTCAGCTACATGAACATTATTATTGCGCTAGCAGCTGGCAGTTTGTAACGTCAGTCGGTTTGGCACCCTCTTTTCTTTTCCTGTTTTTTTGATTTTTCTACTTTGCTTTTGATGTGTAGCCTGTCTTGATATGTGTTGGACACACTGCAAAGCAAACCTGAGTTTGACCAGTGTGTGAGTGGAGAGCGGTCTGTCTGTTCAGAGGGGCTGCGGCTGTAGCGGTATACGTGTCCATGTGGCTTGTGTGTGCGCGCCAGCCGGACACACAGAGAAAATGACAGTCTGCCATATGGACCACCAGCAGTGGTCTCGCACAGCAAGTCAACCTGGTCACTTTATAAATCTGTTCCTTCCAGACTGGTCCAACTGGCCCGCTGGGATTCCTCCCTGTCCTACTGATTAGCCAGTCCACACTGCATTAACAGCCTTGCAGTGTCCATCAGATTGATCAACCTCAACACTCAGGTTATAGTGCTCTACCAGTAGGCTGTATCCAATCAGAGCCTTTCGATGTGTAAATAAAAGTGAAACTGAAAATTCTACACTTTGCAGAGGCTTGTGTTTGCCGGTAAATGGGACACACTGAGATATAAAGTGAAAACAATACCATCCGTCTATTTATTGCCTCTACTCAGCAGTTTGTTTGGACTAATTGGCATGGGTGATTAATTATTATATAACCCATGACAGGCCATGGTAAATTGGAATTAAATGACTGGCTGACATTGCTTGTCCCAGTTCAGTTGTACAATAAGCTAAGAAGGTTCATTTGCCTACTGTGGTACATTGCCTGCTGCATTCATCCTCCCACTGCACTCATTCAGTGCTCAGCGACATGACCGGGAAGTAAACTACGCACGTTTGGAGGTAAACACAGAGGTATTTTTAATAGTTTAAAGGGACTCGCGGTGCCAGAATGCACACAAAGATGCCAAATATTCAAGTGTCTGTCAGTAAACCATCTGTCAGGGGATATAGTAAACCTATTAGCAGCTGCTGTTGTGGATGCTGAGACACTGAACCACTTTCAGACAAAGACTGACTGTCACATGCTCATGCAGTCAGGTGAGGTTTTGTTTTTCACTCCTAATGACTTGGGAGTGACTTTTTCCTTTCTTTTCCTTACATTTAATGGTGCTACAGCATCAGCATATAGCAGAGGTAATTATAAACCCTCCATATATATATACATATTTTAAGACATAACAATATTGAATAATCTTGTGTATCCCCTGTGGTTTTTCCACAAAAATTCAATTATCTAATCATATTTTTTACATCTATTCCTTCTGCTTCAATGAAAAGTGTCCACATCATACCTGTATAAACTGCATATTGGACCATGATTGGCTTCCTAACTATTTGTGATGTGACAAATCATGCTTGAGGCAATGCCTTAAACCCAGATTTAATGTGAACACTGAGAAACTTTCCCCCCTTTAGCAGATCAATGTCTTGTGCCTTCTAGTGCCAAACTCTGCACATACACAGTGAAGGTCAAACATCCAAGTGAAAGAAAAATAAGCCAAACACATTTTTGAGTGGAGGGGGACTTTCATTTTGTTTTTTATTGCTGCTAACTGACAATTAGGTAATACGCTTAAAGGGGTACTCCAGTGATTTACTGAAGTGTTGCACTGCAGATGAGGGGCTTGAGAGAAACGCATAAAAAATAAGAAAAGCAATGGTGAAAGATAATGTAGCTGTGCACTTACCACAGTGCAACCCATAACATCTTTCATTAGACCACCCCTGCCTGCAAACACAGTATTTTGTATCTTTCAAACTGCATATTTAACGCCAACATTTTGTTCCGAGATAACCCCTGGTGACATCATCATGGTTTTCTAAGAATACAATATGCTACTCCAGAGCCACAAGACATGATGTAACCGTTTTTCACAAGCTGAATAGCACTCCTGGTGATGAACTGATTTCGTTTAAAAAAAAAAAAAACAGCGGAGTGCCCCTTTTAAAGAAAATGTGCTACTTCGAGGATTTATGGAGATTTAAATACAAATAGGATTATAATCTTTCAGTTTTTCAAATCCTTTAAGCGACGGCATATGATGGCGGAAAACAAAATGCAGTGGATGTGCACTCTTTTTCTCAATTTGTGTAAATATTACAATGCTGTAGTTAAATGTTGGCTTTCATAAAAGTCAAGTGTCTACATTTGCTTCCCGTCCAGACCCTCCCACTGTCGATAACAACACAGTTTAGTGCGCTTCTCCGCCCCAATTCAATTTCTTCGCTCTCCGAAGTCACTGCCAGGCTGGAGGAAGACATATGCACTGTCAGTATCAAATCTAATCAGGTCTGGGGCTCGGTACCTGTTATGGTTGCTGCTATTCAAAATGGCCGTAATGGCGCTGTCGGTGCTGTTTGCATGTCAGTGTTGAGACTCCTAATGTATGTGATATGCACAGTTGCACATTTCACGCTCTCCGTGACATATTGCTCTTGCCATTTTCACACTGAGGATGGTGGATAAGTTTAGCACAAATCATCAGCCAACTCTCTCTTGTCCCCTCACTTCTTCATTTTTCACATAATGATGTCAATCTGTCTCGCTCATTCTCCCATTCACACCATGATAGCTGTCTAAAGCATTCCTAAAGGGTTTTGGAACGGCATGTTATTATCAACGGATTTACATCCCAAGTCCACTCTTGTTTGTCTGCTTCCCTCTTTGTCTCCCTTGCTCTCCGTCTCCCCTCCCTCCCTCCTCCTCCATCTCTAAATAATTACTTAAATGAATCTATTACCGGCCTGGCCTCGGCACAGCATTAACTGAAATGCCAGTCTCTATGGGAAAGTGATGCATTCTACTGCAGGTATAATGCTTGAGGCGGAGTATAGAAACGGATTTTTTTTTTTTTTTTTGAAGGATTTCTTTGTTCTCAAGCAAAGACGCCAGATCCTCGCTGAGATAAGCAATGTGATGAGGCTATACCATTATCCTCTTTAGAGATTTTTATGTTCTTGCTGTAAAAAAAAAAGGAAAAAAAAGCTAATTGCACACATCTGAGGAGTGGCTTCAAAAGTGCACTGGCCCAAAATGAATCACGATGATGACTGTCAAAGAGATTGATTGGCTGCTTGGCTGTTGTAGCAGCATCAAAGTTTTCTGCTATTAAATCTCAAACCTTTGATCAAATGAACTTTGAGACTGACTACTGCTGAGTGCTTGCTTTGTCCCATCCCTATGTGGCTTCTTGATCTCATTTTCGACTAACAGCGATACACACACAGATTTCTTTATTGCCTTAGTATCAATCACAGAAGCCTCCGCAGCCTGCATCTAACCAAAAATATGTCTTTCAAGTGTAGAACAAGGCTTTTTTTTTTGGACTTTCTTTTACCTTTTAGCTCTCAGAAGTCTTACAGTGTGTTGAAATTCTAGTTTTAAGCTTCACTCACTACATGTAAAATGCATGTAGAGAGTGCAACATCTCCTGAAAACCACACATGGAATGGCTCGAGCCTGGTCCTTCTTTTAACATTATTTTCCTTTTACTAGCTACACAGCTAATATTAGCTATCTCCCTCTCGACTATTACCTTCTATGACGGGGGGCTGTTGCTTCTAACAGCTTTCTTGTTAACATCAAAGCCTGCTTTTCTTAAGTGTGGGGTTGGAACTAAATTATTTTCATTATTGATTTTTTTCAATTAATCAGTTAGTCTAAATGACAAAAGAATTACAATTTCATTACCATTACAATTTCCCAGAGCCCAAGGCGTTCCTGGTTTGTTTTATCCAAAACCCACAGAAACTCAGTTTAAAATGATGAAAAGAAAAAAATAAAATAATAATCCTCATGTTGGAGAAGCTTCCTACAGGGAATGTTTCTTCCTGTTGAAAAGACTTCAACAATTAATTGATTATCAAAATTGTTGCCTATCAATTTTCTGGCAGATTAATCATTTTAATTGTTTCAGCTATACTTTATTGTTAACCAAGTACAAGTCCTCATATGAAAAAAAAACAAAACAAAAAAACAAAGAACAAACAGTTCAACATCAATTTTTTATAGATTCTACAATATCTGGACAGATAGCACTATTTCCTGTATTTTCACTGAACTTTGGCACTGAGGCGCAGAATTGTCAAATATGGATGTAATTCCAAGGGATGCTTGACTGAAACAATTTCTGATCTTCTTCCAGTGTGGTTGAGGTCTAGTTGTGTTTAGCCAATTACAGTAAAATTACATAGTCAGGTTTTGGTTAAATTTGCCGTCATGGTTAAAAGAGAAAAAAATCGTATTATTGGAAGCAAACAGAATGTGAACCGCAGAGGTTTTGCAGCAGTATAACATCATACTACTATGCATGCATGCTGCTGTTGTTACTGATACTAATTTGTGCTACTGCAAGAATTTGCATAAACGCAGGTCTCTTTTATCCTGGTGGCCCTTGGGTTTTAAGACACTGACCATGTAATCGCAACGCCTGTGATACAAGCCCGAGCTGGGAGCCGGGAGCTTCGTTGTACCACATCCCAACTCTCACTTACCATTCATTTCTTGTCATCTCACCATAGTATTCTATCTAATATATACTAAAAAAAAGCCCCCTTAAAAATACTTCAAATGTTTAAACAAGTAGTATAATCTAGTAACTAGTTGTATATCAGTATTCTAGTCCCTGTAATATAGTACAATTGACTTCTTTGCCTATAAATGAACCTTTTCTTGTAGTCATACTAGCTTGAAGCTTAATAATGAGATACTAAAAAAAAACATCTGTCAGATGTTTGGGACCATTTGGTTCAGTTGGTGTTCTCAGGCAGTTTTTTCTAGATAACACTGTTTTCATTTCCCCCAACAAACCAAAGAAGTAGACATTTCACAGTTTGAATAATGTTCTTGGTAGGAAAAGGCACTAATAGTCTCAACCTAATTATACTTTCAAATAGGAGGAAAAGCTACTATAGTTATGACTCTACTGTATAAGTTGGATGTGTATAGGACATTGCAGCACTTTCATCCTTTGATTGGGTCAACAAAGCCTGGAGTCTTACATTCCAGTAATTTTACACACAAACACACTTATAGCCACTCAGCTTGAGGGACTTTGGAGTGCAAGAACAAAGATACATGCACACACTCTGGTTCTGTACTTGTCATCCCATTTTTCAGAGACACTTTAAACAATCAATGCCGTCTCCAGAGTAATCCATATTCTCCATATCCGTGTTTGCAAGACATAAAACATCAATTATTGTGTCAAATTTTATTCAGAAGTCAAGAATGACAAGTAGGGCATACAAATGAGGCATGGATAGACACACACATACACACACACGCGCGCACACCCAGGGTCATACACAAACACACACAAGCTCTCTCACAATCTCCTTCCCCCCTCTCTTTGCCTCTGACACACACAAACACCCTGCCCGTTCTACACACACACACACACACACACATTCACATTCACCCCCAAAAGCAATCCTTTTTTGAAAGGGAAAGTCGGGGGCTGAGAGGGGCGTGGAGCACAGCTCGCTAGCTAACGTACATAATGAAAAGTGCAAGCTCTGTCATTTTCTGCAGATAAAAGTGTTCTGATGAGAGCCGGAGACAATAGCAGCACATTAATCTCCTTGACGTGCCGAGCTTTGGCTTTAAAACACTCACTTCCCCCATTCAGAGGCCCTCCATCTATCTAAAGCTATACTCCGAAACCACATTAGGAGTTCATGTACGCAAACACACATACACACATCACAAAATGCACTTGTGCAAACATTTCACAAAGAAAATTGGTAGTAAATGTACAATGCACACATTCATAAATATATATACATACACACATATAAAAAAGGGGGAGTAAAAAAAGGGAGTATTCAGGATTACGGAATAATAACACATACTTTCCTCAGTCTCAAATGACTGGAATATCAAAATAACTGAATTTGCATGTAAGTATAAATCTCAAAAAAATATATAGTTCTCTCATGAAAACAACCTCTGCAATGCTACTATGAAAATGTAAATCATCAGTATGTCAATTTTTTATCACTGACACTTGCTATTCATTTATGCCTACATTCAGATACCTCAGAAAGCTTACAGTAGCACTACATAAACCAATGCAACAGTTGACAAAATATTATTTGGTTCCTTTCTAAATATGCTGTATTTGGCCACCAGGGGGCAGCGCAACAAGCTGTAATCAACACATTATCGCCTTATAAAGTTGATATGGTGAACAGTGTAAGGACTTCATTGCTAGATTTGTCGTGTTTTTTTTTTCTTCAAAAAAGCACCAAGCCACTTTTTTAGTTTTTTCTTTTTTTAACATTTTTTTTACTTTCGTTTTAAAAAATCTTATACGTAGCTGCGTTATGAGATCACTGATTTACAAATTAGCATGTGAGGTCATCTAGCGACTTTTAGAGCATGATTTAGCCACTTTGCACCAATTATATTTGGCAACACCAATGGTGAACATGTTAGCAAACAGCTGCTTATTTACACCTCCTGCAGACACATTATCATAAATGTAGCAGTCATGGAGGAAAGGAAGACATCACACACATTTTGCTTGTATGTTTATCGTGCTAAAAGAGTGTCTTGATAGCAAACATAGATAACATTTCAACAACTGCTACCCTGGTGATAGTGATATTGTAAATAACCTAATTGCTTCACAATACAAACAAACTTAAACGTTCTTAGCCAGTGTACACATTCACACACTAATAAACATAAACTAATATGCGGACTCATACCTAAAAAGAAGAGGGGTGTTCCCAAATACAGCTAAAAGCTAAGACCCCATGTAATAATGCATACTAATGCTGGTGACACTTTCCCCATAAAATACTACTGCTACCCCAGATAATAAATACTGTAATCATGGAACAGAAAACACAAAAATATCCTCAATGTCAGACCATGAAACATTACTTTCAGCCACTAAAATGTGATATCGCTCTATCCTGGCACTGACACCAACACACACTTTCAAACACACGCACTCTGACATTAGCTTGGGTCTTGTATTGACATTATTGATCCTTGTTTAGGAGGACTTTCATTTGCAAGTTGGAATTCATTTAAAAACCTCATATTCATCAACAAATATAATAGAAAGTAGAATGACATTCAGTATCATTTGTCTTCTAAATTCAATTGGGAGGCCTGACTGTGATGGGGAAAAAAAAAAGGAAAACACACATTCAGGGTGTGTGTATGCACTCGCAGAAGCGTGTGTTGATGTGTTTCTCTTGACTTATGCTTCGTGATGTTATGATGCTATCATATAGGCTTATTGCGCACACTGATCAAACAATTTGAAGATGACACAGTGCCGTCGACCTTCATGGTATCGCCGCAGTCGACTGTTACTACAAGCTCAATAAGATGGGTCTGCAAGTGCCCTTTATATTTCTGTGTATTTATTTTTAATATCTCATGCAGGGGAGATTCATCTCAATATAGAAGCATGGCATATGCAGTGTTTGTGATATTATGTGAATGCATCTCTTTTTTTCCACCCTGAAAAGCCTGCAGTCATATCATCTCAAATACAACTGCCGACATTTTTTTTTTCTCTCTATTGCTTTTTAATCTTCCATTGCCGAGTGATGTATGGCTCACTGTAGGCAAATAACGTATTGAAGGACATTTTGAATTATTTCATGCACACTTTAGGTGTCTCCAGTTTCATCTAGTGTAATTATGACTGCTCAGAAAGGCTGAGCTGTAAGGATCAGTGATGTTTGTGCTGATGCTTTCCCATTCGGTCTTTTGAGTGCGATGTGATCTGAGGTTCTGACAAGCACACCAGGTTCACGATCAGATCTTGATATAATCTCTCTTCAGCAGCTTCTTGTTTCTTTTCTTCTCAGCTTCCTCTGAAGTTTCGCACAGTCTGGTCATCTCGCTGCTGGTTCAGCAACACACGTGATTTGCATCCAAGCCTTACAGCTGCACATTACAGCAACAGTCCATGCTCTATTCCTCTCAGGCAGCTCAGTGTGTGTTGCCTTGCTCAAGGGCATCTTAATGGGGGTTTTTTGTTCATTTTGCTTTTACAGTATTAAGAAAAAAATGCAGTATGGATTAAAAACTGACATTATAGCACTAGCCTTATGTGCAGGCTCTAATATTAGTGCCCGGCAACAGCCAAATGCCAGTGAAAGTTGCCTTCGGAGGATAAATCAATAAAGCACACCCACTGCACGAGCAGGTAACCTTTTTCAGAGAGTTACAGTTTCAAACCTCGCTGATATAGTGCTGTTATTTTTACCTGTTAAACTTTACCCCTAATGAATTGCTGCTTTTTAGTTTCAAGAGAAAATGGCTCTGCATCAGATCATCATTTCTGGTAGACAATTCTGCTGCATGGTTGGTTAACAAGCCTGAGTTTAAACTAAACCTGCTTGATTTGTACATTAAATTAATCACACTATACTCAGTTCTATATAGGAAATAGTATTATAAATGTAGGCCTCCTTATGAGGACATAGAAATGTGTCGCGCTTAATGATATGCATTGTAAAATGACCCACCCCTGCTTCCCGGTAGCAGTCTCTCACCTTCATTGACGTGTTCCCTCAATAAGATGATTGTACCGTTGACCCCTCTCTGTATTTCTTCGTGACTGGCGAGGCAAAGGGGAGTTCATAGGAAACTCCTAATGTGGCCTCTGACAAGTGCCTCCAACCCCGCTAACGATGACAGAGGAACTTCCCACACAATCAGCCACTGCATCAGTCTCCCAAGGAGAGAGGGAAGAGGGGGGAAGAGCGTGAGGGAGAGTAAGAGTGTGTGTGTGTGTGTGTGTGTGTGTGCGTGTGTGTGTGTGCAGGCTGGAGGGGTGAGTAAAGGCAGTTGACATTTGTTTGGCAAAGCATGCACACTAAGTAATATGACTTGGCTGAAGTGAATGAAATGTGACGTGTTTACATAGCACAAGTTTGTGTTTGTTTGGTTGTGTCAAATAAATGAACACTTGCATAAAAGGGGAGAAAAATCCACTTTTGTAAGTGTTGCTTTTTTTATGTAAAGTGCACACAGATTTTTTGTTGCTTTACGATGAAAGAAAGTACAATTTAAAGTTATTTACATTATGTTCATGTTCTCATCTGGATGCACTAAAGTAGACGTGATACAACAATTCTCTGTTGCTCTTTCTGACTGTGCAAATTAGCTGTTACCGTGTGTATCTGTTGCATTAGCCTGGTGACTGTTTTTTTAGGCCCATGCACATCCTTAATATTGATCAAATTTTGATTTGTCTGACTCATTAGGGTCAGTTCCTCCTATTGAGAAATTTAGACAGGGTTTCAAATGGGGTTAACATTTGCATATTTGCAACAATAACTACATGGACTCTGCACTATTCACAGTGTTGAAAATGGAAATTCTCCAAACATTGCAGATTTATTAAACTGGGGAGCTACATTTTGGAATAAATAAAACAAAAATATAGCTTTGGGTCTCTGGGTTGATTCCTAAATCTGTTTTTCATTAAATCATTAGCAATTGTCTGACATACACATACTGTGTATGTGAGCAGACGCTTTGGTGGCGGCACCCACAACAAGTATAAAGACAGTGAGTAGGGCTCATTCATCAGTATTAGCACATTCCAAAGCTACATCCTACATTTAATAAAAGACTACATATTGTGTAATGATAAGTATGGCACAAATTAATCACTGAGAGATGGAAAACTTAAACATTTTTTTGTGTATTTTTACCACTTTAAATTATGGAGAGTTACACACTTTTAACAAGTCTGTAACAACATTTCTGGCCGTTTTGCTGTAATTCCAACATCTTTTCATTTACCTGTCACCACTGACAATGACAACAGCATGTTCTCAGTTTTAAAACTTAAAAATAACAAAATTCCACAGATTTATAAACTACAATCTCATTCTAAATTAATTTTAAACACATAAAAATGTAATCCATGTAAAAATGTAAAGCTGACTCCTTTCAGTAACTCCATTTTTTATTAGATTTTATTTAGAAAAATCTACTGCGAGCCAGAATCAGTGTTATAACTTGCGTCACATGACAGTGAACAATATGCCTGCAAGCCTCTGACGACTGTTGGCAGCAAAACCAGAAAGTTTGTTTTCACTCGTCTTCAGCTGTCAGCTTGCATTTATAAATCAATCTGAGAAGCCAGTCGGTATGCAGCCTATTGCTGTTTCATAACAGGCTCGTCTTGCTTAGTCAGACTGCTTCTTTCCCCTCTCAGCCTCTCTCTGTTCCTCTCCTCTGTGTTTCAGCTTTCTTCTTCCACTCTCTCCCATTTTGTCTCCCTTTCTGCTTGTCTTTCCCTTTCACTCCCCTCTTTTGATTGCTTTCATTCTCTCGCACGGCTCTCATTCCACGTAACAAGAATCTCTCGTGTTTTGATGCGATCACGGGAGGTGATGTCAGCAAGCCCCATTGCAGCCGTATACGTTATGAGCACGTGCATCTTGATATCTAGGGTGGTGTAAATATATCTGTGCGCTTGTCTTTCATTGCTGCTGGCGAAGCAGTACAGTTAGTTTGCGTTATCTGTGATGCTGTAAGTGATGTTAATAAGAAGAACCAACCAGAAATGTAGGACAAATAATTAATCATTCGTCAGCTCGACTATAAGGCGGGATCTGTGTGACTAAGACACACATACGCACGCACACAGCCAAACACACATGCTCTATCAGTGGCAGTGATATTTAGATACAGCAGGGTGCAGTCGTTCTGTTCTGTTCTCGGAGACTTGGAAGATTGCGATTGGTGGTGCAGCAGACTTCAAGGCAGTGGATGTCTCCCTGGGGATAGAGCCATGCGACAGTCTATGTGTGTGTGTTAGAGAGACAGAGAGAGAGAGAGAGAGAGAGAGAGAGAGCGGGGGCATGTGAGGGAATGTGTGTATTTATCTGCACTGAAACCTGCTACAAATGTCAAATGTGAATTCTCTGCCTTCCGGTCAGTTGACACACAATGTTTCCAGCGTGCTTGTCAGTCTATCATCAGAAAGGCATCAACGTGAGGCTGTTTGTCACAACTCTCAATATTCTAACTCTTGCTCCGCAGTGCACCATGATTGCTTTTTCTCCCCCAATTAATTCAATTAAACGGTCTTTTTCTGACTGATAGTTAAAGTCTAGGCAAAAAAAAAAAGAGCGAGTTCCAAGAGGGGGACGGCATTAGCATAACTGTCACGGCTAATCTCAAAGCATCGCGGCCAAGCAAGTCCGAGCTGAGTGCCAAATTAACAATGAAAGTTAAATTGGCCAGTGAGACGTAAACGTGTAGTGAGAGGTACAAAAAATATATATTTAAAGGGCGGAGAGCTCTAAGCGCTGTGTTGTTTGCAATCGTTATGATAAAAAGGCAGACACTGATATGTTCCTGTTCAGTTGGCAGAACTATAGAGTTGGCAGGAATTAAGCCTCTCAGTCTGAATGTGGAAACGTACTGACATAGGGAATTTGTTTTCTGCCAAAATAATCACATTTATTCTTCCCTTGATGTCACGGATTCTGCACTCAAATCATACAGACTAGAAACTGACACAAGTGATTCTGCGAAGCTGTTTTAGCAAATGCAAAACAAGGACAATATTTCTTATAGAGTAGAAAGTTGGAAAGTATTAGGAAAGAGTTAGAAAAACTGGCCACTTAAGGGGAGGTTTGGGTAAACTTGAGCTTAAAGGATATGGTTGATAGTATTCTGTATATCTCTCATTGCTAGCAACAATTGATCCTGCTAACAAGTATTGCTTGTGTGACCAAAGTCTGCTAAAGCATAGTCCTCTGTGGCATATATGTCAGTTGTTGCGCAAAACCATACGGGCGACATGTTTCGTCATTAAAATGTCCCCAACAAACTCGGATTGAGTTTTTAGGAAATTAAGTAGCCTTTTTTTTATGAATAAAACATACGCTTATTCAAAATATTAAATATTTGTGACCCATATTTGTAGATATTTTGTAGTAACTGTGCACATCTATTTGCTGCTGCCATCTGATTTGATGGCCACATATTCTACCGTCAACCACAGAAACCACACAATTATATAAACACGTCTTCACTAGCAGTGAACAACACCAAGAGTCTTGTAGCAACATCTGTTTCCAAGTTTAACAATGTTTACAATATTAGTTAGATAAACTTGCTGTACTAATCATATCATATTGATACCCATTTCCTCAGTTTTGTGCCAAAACCTGTTCTTTTTAGCTGTGTGATAAGATTAGAGTAGGTAGATAGCCACAACCTTCATGGTACAGCTTGTTAGTAGGATTGGATGCAGTCAGTCGTCTGGCAGCAGTAATAGCTGCTGTCTGAAAGCACCTTAACTGATATTTTCAATTTTCAATTTATTTTATTTGAAAAGGCACAATGTACATAAATCAACATTCTAACAAATGTAAATGTACCCGAGTTAGCCAAAGCGCTAGTTTTCACTGGCAGTCCCTTTCTCCCGATTTTGTGAGGCATACTACAATAATAAACATAATACAATATGTACAATAGTTAAAAGCATACTACATTGTGATAAAAAGCATACAATACAGTTAATAATACAAAACATATAAAATACAGATGGTACAGGTCCAGTATGAATAGAGTTATGTTAAACATGGATAAAAATATCATCAGTGTTGACATTGTTGGTTCTCAATGAGCCATTTCTTAACATTACACTTAAATGAATAGTAGGGTGGGGACTCTCTAACTGATTGTGATACTGAATTCCATTGATGTGATGCTCTGCAGTAAAAGATGGCCTGGCTAAATGCAGTTTTTCTGAGTGGCATTGTACAGTCCCCCCTAGCTGCACGTCTAGTAGCTCTGTTTGTGGTAGATTTCAAGTTGATAAAGCCAGACAGAGGAGGAGGAGCTAAATCATGCATCATCTTAAAAACCGGGCAGACATTTTTGTATTTGATGAGGTTTGTCCCAGCTTATTACCTTGTTTCTTAGCGTTGTAAAATTCATGCCTATCATGGGGCATCTTTGATTTTGTGGCTATTTTTAAAGCATTGTCCAGCTCCTTCATTAATTTTTGACCATGATCGTTTGCCCAGCAGAGGGTCTGTTTCTTGTTTTTACGTTTCATCTCGATTGAAAATTCATTGACTGTAGATAGTAATTTCTCTGTAAAGTTTTGACTAGTTATTTCTAAAGCATTTTCAAGGAGTAAATCATCCCAGTTTATGTTTTTTTTATGGCTGCTTTGAAGTCATCTTGCTTGTTTATTGCCAGCATGAGTAGTGAACCGCCTGCAGTTTAGTTTTCTTGATATGAACACCATATTATGGTCTGACAGCCCAGTTATCATACTGTGCGATTTTGTTATCCTTTCAGGTCTATTACTAAATATTAGGTCAATCTGGGTACTGGTGCTGTTTGTTATTCGTGTTGGATCTTTAACCATTTGAGCCAAACCGAAACCATCAGTAATTTGCTTTAGCTTTTTCCTTGAAGACTTGTCTTCCCAGTTTAAATTTAAGTGACCCATTACAATGACCCTTTTCTTTATATCACATTAACATACTTGAATTTATTATAAAAGCTAATGTTTGAAGAAGGTGTTTGATAAGTGATATGATGATAATGATAATCATATTTAAGCCATAATGTCCATAGTGGATAGTGTCTCTCACATAAATCATAACACCACCCCCATCAGTTCAGTCCATCCCATAAATATCATAACCAGGAACTTTTAGAGCAGCAGATGGAGAAATATCATGAAGCCAAGTTTCTGATAAACAGAGGAAATCTAAATAAGACTCTAATAATATATGATTTATCTGATCACTTTTTGATTTTATGCTTTGTATTCTTAGGTGTCCACCTAAAATACCCTTTGGCTTTGCTCTCAGATCCCAAATAATTGCGTTGTTTACCATTTGAAAGACTTTCCACTTCCGGTTCTTTTGGATTGCTCTGTTTACTACCCCATGCTTGTTTTTACTGTACACGTGTTTGTGCAATGTGTTCCTACAGTCTTTGTCACGTGGTTGGATATCGTGCAGACTCATGAGCATACAGTCACTGTTGTTTCTCGTTGGAACCGTTGAAGGTGTTCTTGTTGTCACAGCAAGACTCCCCGGCAACGATGGTTCTACTGTCGGTGAGTCCACTGGTGGATGACCGCCAGTCGGAATCACCAAGTCAGCGCCAACAACCCAGGGTGAGGACTCCAGTGGTGAGGACGTTTTTTGCTTCTGGCAAGTTCAGTTGTGGATGCCCACCTGGATCAACCTCAACCTCCTTTGACCGCGTCAGGTTGGTGATAAGATACCACTGGATAACTGCTGGATCTTCCGTGGAGCTCGAGGAGAGTGCACATTAGAAAACGTAAGTTTGCTGTATCGTTTTGGAGCATGAATCTCTGAATATACTACATACCTGTTATCAGCAATGCTTGATTCATCTGTTGTTTTGGTTAGGCCAGGACAATGATGAATGTCCCCCAACAGAAGCAGACAGATGGCTATTATTACAGCCTCACTCTTTTGTCATTTGCACAGTGTGGGATTAAGAAAGTGATGGCCACAGCATGCTCCCTGTACCCAAAAATGTTGTGGATCTGGTTTGTTTGGTAATACCGATGAATCCCATGAGCAATTAAATCATCATTGTTGTGGATCATATTCAGGTATTTATTGTTGAGAGATTGGAGTGGACTTATGTTTGCCGGTTGTACAAACTTCAACCTTCAACCAACTTCAACAACAACCTACCACCATGTTATATAAAGAAAATACATGACTTTATAATTGACTAAATTCACAATTAATTTACAGACTAAATGAAGCTGATAATAGTTCTGTTAGCACACAATAGTGTGTTATATACATTAAATGTGTGAACTAATAATTCTATATCATTACCTTTACTCATGCTGTGTTAATTATTTTCTCTCTCACAATGCTGCTTCCCTTTGCCAACACATTCAAGCCAGCTCTCTTAATAAGATGACAGGCTGCAAGTGTGGCAGGCTAAAAATAAAGTTCAACCGTCACTGAAGTAGCCTAACAGGAGCTCTCAGTGGTCACCTCACACACTCAGTAGGCTGTGGAAAGCTGCTAATGCTAACAAACCAGCACGCACAGTGTCAGGCATGAAGATCCCTCGACCCTCTTTACTCTGGTCTGACAGACCAGTGGGAGCCTTGCCTTACTGTCCTCACAGTTTTCTGAAACAGGGGCAGTCTCAATTCACTGAATCAATCCATTTCACTCTGTTTTGCTACCTGACAGGTCCTGACAGTATAAGTACGATTACGTTTGGGTCTGGTTATTTTAAAATTGAATATAGGATTTCTTTTCTCTTTCACTCCAAGACTGTGCCACCCTTTTGTGTACATGTCAAGTGTTAAAATATACATAGACCAATGGGAAGAGTCAGAATGTAGCCAATGGCTTATATTAGCATTGTGAAAGTACCAGTACCAGTTGGGTTCACCCGGGACAAGTTTTAAGGATGCAGGTACAGACTGGGTTTGGGTCTCAGTTTTCAGCCCATGCAGAATTCTAATATTAATGTCAGCTCCTCCTAGTCATTACTCATCAAAATTTAACGTCCTGTAGTTTTGAGAAGCTACTATTAAGGATTCAAATAGGGTCAAACTGAGTGTTCCCAACAGTATATGAACGCTGTTGCAGTATTCACAACCTTGTAAGCAGAAATTTTGCAAAAGTTGCAGAATAACTAAGTGATTTTCATAAATGGCATAGTCCATGAAGTTAGTTTCGCGGGGAGTGAGAATGACGAGATATGGATACAAATACTGGACATTATAGAAATAAAAAAAAAACACACCATGTCACTATTTTCTTGTAATTTTTATGGGGTTGCAGAAAAGTCTAAATTCTTCATCATTTTTTCACACTGTTCACCAAGGTTTCAACTCTCTGTGTGGGACCAAAAGAATATTTAAAAATTAATTGACACAACTGAACAAAATTGAATCAATATAATTTGAGTTATTCTACATTTTTATTTTCACTATTCTAATGATATTGGTACTCTATAGAGTCCCTATCAGTAGTGTTGAACTGATGAAAATATACCCTCTGTCTTCAGTAGAGCTATCAATCATTGCATTAGGTTAAAAATAATCACAGACAACATCATGGAGATGGTCATGAAGTCCCAGGGAGTTTGTGAGGTTCTCATGGGTCTTTGGTCTTTTATCAGCATGGGCCCTCAGGTATCTACAATGCATGCCTGTGCATCATTCTATTCATGGAGGATATTGCCTCTTGCTTCTGTTTATATATTTCTCCATCACTGTTTTCCAAGTATCATTTGTACTGTTTCAATAAAGGGAAAGCGCTTGAGGGAGGTTGGACTGCACACTGTCCTATAAAGAGTGAAAGAGTTGGCTTCAGTAACAGCATTTATTGAAGAAAATTGACTTTTTGCCTTATTAAGCATGAGGGACATAAATGTAAATGTTCACAACACATTCTCAATACACACATCCCCAAAACAGAAACACTTTGAGTGCTTGGTGTTCAAGAAGTGGACAAAATTAAGAAAATGCAACATAAAAGAGGGATTTTTGACTTTGAAGTAGGTAAATCACTGTTACAAATGCACAGGAGAGTCATTAATTTGAATGCCAGTCAGCAGTACGGGTTTGATTAAAAGAGGTTTGACAATAACTTCTTTTATGTCACTTTTCAAAGCAACATGAGGCAGCAAGAGTTTCAAAGAGGCCACAGCGTCCAATTTACAGGTGCATTGGCCACAAAAATGGCAAATTGTTTGATTTGGCAAGAAGAACAGACTAAAAAAGTGAAACATATGCCAAGAATGAACAAACTGTTGGCAAGGTGTTATGAGCCAAAGTGCACACCACGACAGAAAAACATTCATCAGGATGGTTGCTAAATAGCACAAATTGCAGTGTTAATAATAACATAAGTATAAGCAGTACTTTTCTGACTATTTCATTATCATTTAAGCAGATGTTTATAAAGCTGCCATATGTCTGAATCTCTTGTATCCAAGGTACATTTCGATATGAAGTGTGTATCATGGAGTGAAGAGCACAAAACCAGCAGTTCTGCACAATGGAAGTTTTATATATGCCAACAAGTCTTCCATTATTTTTCTGAAAGTGTTTATTTTTATAAAGAGAAAGGGTAACTTCAACCCACGGTTGCTTACTGTCAAACATGGCAGTGAATCTGTAATATGTGAACAGCCTTCCAGGGAGCCATGAGATCTGATGATTGCCCCGCATTATCATATTATGCCCTAAGAAGATGGAGCCATTTTATAGCATTTGCTCCCTATGGTGTTAACACTGTTCCCCACATGTTTTCATGTTAGATAGTGGAGCCCCCATGACTAACAGCAGATGTGGGCAGTTGGAGAAATGAAGAAAAAGAGAATAAAAAGCTAAAAAGATAATAGTCTTTAGTGTATAGACCAATACCACAATAATTTGTGAGTAATGAGTGGGTGGGCGTACTGATTGAACACAATGTATGAATACGACCGGGCACAACATAAGTTTCAAACAAAAGCTATAGAAGTGTTAATACTTGCTACTTGGAATTTAACTCACGCTTGATTAAACCTGTGAGACACAGGTATACATCATTGCTTTGGCTAATTGGACTTATTATGAGTGATATGCAGGGAGACATAGTGAAGAAAACATACATTTCCTTTTCTGTGCAGAATATTTTCCATTGGGTGAAGCAGGAAGGTGTTAAATGGGGGTACTGGAACACTGAAAAAGTGTGCCAAGTCTATTGTTTGTCCGGTGTTGGATCCAGGTAGGTTTTGGGGGATTTAAGAAATGTTTGGGTGTTAAAAGGAGCAGGAAATAGCAATGAAAAAAAAAACAGAAATAATAACTGCTGGCTAGGGTATTGTACAATTCAAAATGATATCTAAAGCAAAAATACAGACAAGAGTTCTGAGGCAGTCAAAAGGAAAACATGTTGACATGTTATCAATACAAAACCAGCATTAAATGTGCTTAATTCACCCATGAATGTTGTTCATTTAAAATAGATGAGGAACACTGTCTCTCCATAAGAAGCTTGACTACTGCAAAGTAGGATTCAAACATTCATTTCAAGAAAAATTCAAATATGAAAAAGAGAAGTTTGTGAGAATATTAGTGTTTTCTCCTACGGAAGATCTCAAAAATGTTGACAGCACAACGCAATATGAAGGATGGGACACCTATGTTGCACAACTACTGCAGTGCAAAAACAAAAGTACATGCCAAACAGCAGACTGCTTAATAGTGCAGATTAAACAGATTGCTCGGGAATGTCAATTAAAAAAGTCTAGTTTAATCTTACAAGAGACCATCAGATCCAAAAATCCTCCTGGACAAAGTTCAGAGGCAGCAGATCACAGAGAGAGAGTGTGATTTTATCCGTCCATCCATCTTTATCAGCAGTGGCAGCCGGCAAGGCAAAGTCCTCCTCCCTGGCCACATCCTCCAGCTCCTCCTGGGGGATCCTGAGGCTTTCCTAGGTCAGATAGGATATGTAATCCCTCCAGTATGTCCTGGCATGGCTCTGGCGTCTTCTCCTAGTTGAGAGTTCAAAGAATACCTCCAGAGGGGGGTGTCTGGGAGACATCCTAATCAGATGTCCGAACCACCTCCACTGTCTCATTTCAACACGAAGGAGCAGCAGTAGTACTTCGAGTCCCTTTGAGATGTCTGAGGTTCACCCTGAAACACTGTCAAGGAAACTCACTCTTTGCAGTCTTTGGATAGATTTAATTTATATTATATACAAAATTAGCAGTATTTCAATATCAGAATGTGAGTAATTCACATGCTGCCATTAGAATTCATTTAGTTCTTTTTTATAGTACTCCAAAACAATGTTAATAGTTTGACAGACAACAACCCAATCAATGCTCATTAGCCTAAAATGACTGTCCTTGATTCATAATAGAAATTTTGCTGTGTTTGACTGAACTTTGACTTCAAATGAGTAGTTTGAGACAGGTCAGAGTTCAGTATCATGGAATTTAGATAGACATTGTACTCCAGATGTTGAACCAGTTTGATTTTCACTTTTGAAATGTTCTGAACATCATCGTCAGCAAACCGGGAAGGAAACATTCCTGACTTAGTTATGGAAAGTCGTAGAAAAGTCATCTGCATCCAAACTAAAGGGCCCGATTGGTGCAATAACTAGCAATCAGCTAAAGCTAGCTAGCACAGACCAGTGGCAGCTAGCAGCATGCGTTTCTCAGTTAGAGAGAGCATTTCTCATGAATCACCTCTTCTACTTAAACTTATCACCATGTTACTTTAAAAAGACTCTGGAGAGCTCAATTGTGCAATTCACCAATGTGTCTGAACATAAAAACAACACATTGCTCATTTTGCAAAATGCAGGTCGACATAGGTTATTACTCTGCATTGGCTGTAAAAGCTACATCAATTCGACCACCCACTCAATGTGTCCGTGTGAAGTACACAGGTAAAATATTGATGCTCTGTAAAGCTGCTGCCTCGCCCAAGGCACACAAACTATATCCAATCAATATAGTTTAAAAACCCATGCTGCTTATCCTTATGTTTATGACCCAGAAATATTACTACCTTAATTATGAGCAAAGCAGCAGCTAAGGGCATTCTCCTGCGCGTGCACTCACACACACTCACAGGTTGCAGCCTTTCATAATAAGTTTAATACCAGAGCTTTCACTCCTGGGTAATCAATCCGTAATTCATCATTATTTATCCAGTGCGCAAAAGGCCCCAGAGGACTCTGGCACTTGCACAAATTTATACGTATATACACTCACACACAAACACACAGCCCAAATCACATGGGAATGGACCAGCACATACACGTGCATGCGTGCACACACACACACACACACACACACACACACACACACACACACACTCGCAGACACCCTGGAGGTGTCTCTGCCCACTTGGAGGTATTAAGGGATCATGGTGGAGAGGTAATTACAAGCACAGCGGAGGAGAGCAGGGGACAAACACAGGACAACACTACACTCTGTGCTGTCTGAGGCCTGCAGACAAGACAGATTGAAAGCCAATGAGGAGTCAAGACCTCTCTGGTCTGGCAGAGGTCAAGACCCTGGCCAGAGGAAAGAGTGTCCTGAACAAATGTGTTGCATTTGATACTTTGTGTAAGATGAAAATTCCTCCAAAAATACTTGGTTTGTTGTCTTAAAAAAGGACAATTCATGATCCAAGTATAAAGATTTAAACACAGGACTGGAACATTCAATTACTCCCAAATTGATTGACAGGTCTTTTAACGCAGGGACTAACACAGAGCTATTTAAGGACATGTCACCACCAAAACCAGGCTTTTGTCCAATGTTACTCTCAAATTCTGAGTGTGGTTTAATCACTCAAACTGCATCAAATACTATATACTGCCAAGGTATCATAATGTAGTGAAAAACTTAAAAATCCACTCATTTCTGTTGTTTGTTTTGCCCTTGTGTTCCATTTGTCATGCAGGACTTTCTCTAAGGCTGGATACAAATCCTATGTGCTTTGCCAGGATTGGCATACACAAACCCCGAATGTAAGCACCCCTAAAGTGAACCTAAACATATCCATGTTTTTTGGTGGAGCTTGAGGGCCTCTTGCAGCTTGGCAGTAAGCTCTGCAGACAAAGGCTGTTCTAGTTACTCTACCAACTGTTTCACTGTTCTAGTGCCTGAATCCACTGTTTAATTGTTCTCTGCTAGCAAAAAGTACCAACATCAACTCTATGTGAACTTGAGAAACAAGTTAAAGAAGCCTTTACAACTGTGTACAAAAAAAATGGATGAAAAACAACATTCCAAGAACTTTTATCTGATATGTCTCGCTAATATGAGCATAAGACATGTTTAAGTTATAATGCAATTAGCACTGCAATTAGTGAGTGGCTTCTGAATCAGTTTTAATTGTTTGTGATTATTCACTGAGGAATGCCTCCACTATTTTAAAAGAAGCGCACACACATAATGCACTGCCTTTCACATAGAAGTTCAGCAAGAACACCACATCCACAAAAAGAGCAGTTTAAGTGAACTCTAATCCATTTTAGTGCTCTCAAAAACACACAGATCTACCTCACACACACACACACACACACAGCATACAACAGCCACAAGTGTGTGTGCCTCAAAGCCATAAAATACACAAGAGATCAAAAAATTTCCTCATTATGTCCATCATAGCACAACCAATGCATCAAAAATATTTCCATCCCATAAATTAACCAGTCTGGGGTAGACAAACCGCTGTCATTTTGGATATTTTAAAAGCCAAATAAAGCAACATTAAGGGACTAAGTATTGAGCTGGAGAGAGAGAGACAGAGATAGAGAGAGAGAGAGAGATAATGATGGAAAGAACTTTAACTGTGGTTATAACTTGACTGAGCCATGCATGCAGTTAGCCATTAACTACAGTGACATAATACAGCTCCACTTGGCCTAATATAATGCCATTAGTGGCTCAATCGCTCACCATTACATATCCCCTGCCACGAAAGGGTCCATTTTACTATGACATGATGCACAAAAGCAGTGAAGCAAATACTGACTTTGTACTTAAAATACTGCTCATTGACAGCGAGGTCAATGAGCCGTTTATTTATTGACCAAGGTCGTTCCTAATTAAAGAAGGAGAAAGAAGGTGGAGATGGAGAAGTTGTTTCCTTTAAGCTGCACATCAGTGCTGCTGCCCAACAGCCATGCCAGTATAACTGACAGACACAGGCCCACTGCTCAGTCTGCCACTGACTGTCCACCATGATTATTGATTTCCTAAGGGTCTCTGTCTGACTACTTCCCCCAGACAGCCTTTTTTTAAAAAAAACAACAAAAAAAAAAACAGGCTGAGAACCACTGTGTATCTCACTGGCTGCAAAATCCAGCTGCTTTCTTCTTGTATTTCTCCTTGTTAGGACTCAAATTTCTGCTACTCAACCCACGTAGTGAAGGATTTAAATCTGATTTATATTCCCTCTAATTAGAAGTTACACAGCTTGAGCATGACACTGCAAAAACTCAACATAGTGCTGGCTCTGTCAAGCAATGTTGCTGTAGAACCAAGCAGTGAAGCTAGTGAGTAAAATGTTATTACGTTAATAAGCCCTATGCCTTTCATTATCATAATATGTGAAAAGGGGTTAGTTATTATATAGTATTCTGTGACTTATTCATCTGTGCCATAGAACTCCAAAAAAACTCTGTTGTTCAAATAAATTAAATTAATACAAACACATCAATGTGCCACACGGTTGCACATGTTTCTTTACTATCATGAAGACCCATTTTATCTTGAGTCAATCCCACATACAAATTTGTGCTGCCATAAATACTCACTAGAACACCAAATATGTATTAATCCACGGCTGATAATAGTCCCCAACAAATGCCCATGTTCTTTAGGAAATGGAGCCTTTTTTAATAAATGAAACTATATATTTGTGACCTGTTTTTTAAGACTTACTGTACATCATAAGCAAGAACTAATGGGCTTGAGTGCCACAGAGTAGGGAAGTCAGATAGTATTGAGAAACTGTCTAAAAGGCCCGTTTACACTGTGATTTTTGGGCAGTTGACAATGGTTGTTGGCATGAGAAAAGAATGGTGAAATCTTCAGTCGTCTATCCAAAATTCTGGTCCTAGATCTAATTTTAGATATTTCCACCAAAGGCCAATTTGGAGCTTTGGCGACCAAACACAGCCTGCAACAAAATTCTGACAGTGTCATTAATTTAAGACCGAATTGTCACAGTGTGACTGCTGCTACGACCCACATCTACACACCAAACAATCAGCTTACAATATGAAATGACACTGAATACACTGGGTGTTGTGACATTTCATAAGTGGCATTTTTAAATAAAGTTCAGAGAAAAAACACTTCTGGAAAGATTCTTTTCAGTATTGGCTTAATAAAACTGGTAACTGCAACACATTCAACCTGTGTCAAATTCCAGTGAAACATCAACTGGAAAAGATTACTCTTTTCTATGGAGAAGTTCTGCAGGCTTGGGTCAATATTCTGCTACAGTTACAAGCCCAGGCTCAGTAAGGATCAAGTATGCAACAGCCATTTTTCAGAAACCCCTGTATCACATGTATCAGATGTTGTAGACTCAAAGGGATATGTAGATAGGACAAGAATTATCAGAGCACTTAAAAGCAAAGCTGTTACTTTCAGAAAGCGAAAAGTTGTAAATGTGTGTGAAAAAATTGAACAGGCCCTTCGTGGTGAATGGAAAACTCAATTAGCTAGGAATTCTTCCTGCCTGGATTCCTCCTGTGCCGGAAAAACCCTCCAAAATCCATATCAGAAATACCCACGAAAATTTGTTACAGAATTCTAATCGAACAGTCAATTAAACTGCCCACCTCTGAGGTTACGTGGTGGGAGAAATTTCCCACTCAAAACATTCTTTCTATATGGTGGAACATTCAACTTAAGTTTGAGAATGATGCAGTTTTTAATACTGATTTCAAAATCCAGCACAGGAGGATATTCACGGGTGTCTTGCATCAGATCAATAAGGAAGTGTACAGCAGGACTTGTACTGTCTGCAGTAGCCGAGATGAAACTGTAGAGCACATTTTTCTGGACTGTCCTGCCCTGGTGCCTTTCTGGTAAAAAGTTGCAGGCCTCCTCAAAGGTCACTACAACTAGGACATTTTGCAGCATGGTAATAAGGACTGGACTTTATTTGGCATCACAAAGACTCTTCAATCTGAGAATTTGTGGCTGATTAACATCATTCTTGCTTTCGAAAGACATGTCATATTCATCCGAAGAAACTTTTCATTATATGAACAAAAGCACATGGACACATGGACAGTTTTTACAAACTGCCTTAAATTACATCTCAAAACATTGTAGAATAATAACGTGGACTAATTTGACTCAGTTATTGTAAACAAATGCACCATTTACACCATGACAATGATCAATTTTGATTTTGAACTTTTGACATAATCTAAGATTATATTAATGTGTGGTGTACTTTTAGTTTGGTTAATTTTGTGTTTGTTATGGTGTTGTTTCTTTTTGTTTTTGTATTTTTCTCATCATTTGCAGAAGTGTATGGTTTTCTTTTTTGATTTTTGTTCATAATGTTGTAGTTTTCATTCTGTTTTAACTGTTTTGGGGTTTTCATTCTGTTATACACATGGGTATTGATTGTTTTGAGGTTTTTGTTTGGCCTTGTAATTTTTTGTAGTAGGTCTTTTTGAGTTTGTTTTTTTTTTTGGATTTTTTTGTTTGGGGAGAAATGTTATATTTTCATTTTTTTTTTGATAACAAAAGATTTTAAAAAAAAACAGCCATTTTATCTTGAGTCAATCCAGCATACAAATATGTGCTGCCATAAATACTCACTAGAACACCAAATATGTATAAATCCACAGCTTAAAATAGGAGAAAAAAAACCCCACATAGTTCCTCTTAATACGTCCATGGTACAAACCAAAATGGTGGAAGTGAAACAAAAAGTGGAGTGGATTTATCGTACAATCTGAAATGCCTCAAATTGATACTGTACAGTCTGACAGATTGCTGCCAAGATTTTATTAGAACACTGTGTGATATGCGATAAACTTACACAATTGTTATTGTCACAGAGTTAAGAGAAGTGCCTTAACATATTGTTGGTTTTGGTCTTTTCATGGGATTTCTTGACAGTAAGAAAAATATTGAACACCACCTGACTCATCCTATAAATTGCAAGTTCAGGTTTATTTCTATCTACTAAAAATGTGATAACAGTCATTCATACCTTCTTTCTTTTGTAATGTCTAGTCTAATGTCCTCCTACTGGCATTGGGAAAAAAAATCTTTCCTGTTTGCAGCTTGTTCACAATTCTATTGCTTAGATTTTAACTGGAACAAAGAAACATCATCATATTTCACAGATCCTCATGTCCCCACGCTTTTGTAATTGACTTTAGAATTGCTTTTCAAATCGTATCAGTTACTTGGGTCTTGTGTCATGCTATATTATTGAGCAGTTAACTCCCTTATGTTGTGGTTTGCAGTGTGGACCCAAATGCAGACACAGACTAGAGTGATGTTAATTGAAGTAAGGCTTTATTGTCAGGGAAGTGGGGGGAAGTTGAGGTGGATGGAGTGGGGATGAAGCAGGCTGAGGCTGAGGACTGGAGGGCTGAGAGGAGTGGGGGAGAATGGCAAGGGCAGGCAGGAGGGAGTAGGTGGTAGTGGGCTGGAGAGCTGGCAAGCTGGCAGGCAGGCGAGTAATGGTCCAGGGGCACTGGATAGAGAAAAAGCAGTTAGTAACAAGTCCAAACTTCGAGAAATCACTAAATATAAGTGAGAGGCCTGAGGTGTAAGCTACCACTTGGGCAGAAACAACGATCTGGTGATGAGTGAATGAAGAGCCGGGGTAGATATACTGCAAGCTGATGAAATGATGAGAGACAGGTGAGCAGACTGGGAGAGGGGATGAGCTGATTGCAACCAAGAGTGTGGTGCTGGGAGCCAGGAGAGCCACGCCCAGGCCAACACACACACACACACACACACACAACATAAACAGAGAAAGACAGACAAGGGAGCACTGGAAACACAGGGAAGGGGGAAAAAACAGGGAAACACTAGGGAATCTTCAGGTACCATAACACCTTATTTGTTTTTTTTTATAAGTGCTACATAAATACTTTTGTTATACTTAGAGAGGATCAAAATCAGAGTGGCATCACAGGCATATTGTAACATCCTCTTGCTCTCATTTGGTGAATCTCCATCCTTTGGAATACCCTGCTGTTTTATTGAGATGCAAACCCAGTGTGCAAGCAGTTACAGTACACAGGCCCCCAAGACAGAAGGCTATATTTTTAGACAAGCTCTCGGAGCTGCTATCCATCATTCACTCAAATTACGACAGAGTGATTATTATAGGGGACTTCAAACTCCAGTTTTGACAGTCCTGCTGACTCAAAAGCAATGGATACATTTATATATGCTCTATGGATTTTACACACATCAAAAAAGGATTAACATATATATGGACACAGTCTGGACCGTCATCAGTCATGAAGTCTCAACGGAGCTAACCTCAATTATTGACAGTGCTTCAGATCATTTGTTTTACAGCAACAAAAAGCAGCAGCGTAATCATTAATAGTGAATACACTGTAGAGTACATAACCTTTGTCCAGATCCAGCAAAGCTACAAATTGATAAACCCATAAACTATTCATTTTGATCTTGTCCCCACGCCTCCTTTTATTTATTGTGTTTGTAAATGGGTCTGATGCTTTCAATGACAAGTTTACTATTGTTTCCATTATGTATTGGGTAGGATTATAAGGGTTTGTAATGGTGTGTATGGTCTCGGTTTTGATGGTTTCCATGACACAACGGTAATGGTTTCAATTAGGAGGCTCAGTAGGTTTCCTGATGATATTTCCATTACCGTTTCCAATAAAGCCATTAAAAGTATAGATAATTTTGTAACAGCTTTTTTTTCCCCTCATCAGCAGGAACCATCACAATACTCAGAGACACACAACAGTCAAATATTTTTCTCCTGTCTAAAGATTCAGCACAGATGTATGCGGTCTATCTGAGAAATGTTCCTCTTATGACCAATAGTGCCTCCAAGGCAACCAAGGAGTGAGCTCACTGTTGCGTAAACCAACAAATGGAGGGGTGTAAAAAATGGGTTTTCTTATGACGGAGATAAAAATGGAGAACGGCTGCCGTGCAGACCCCCTTGCATACCTCGCCATCATCCATCAGCCTTGAGATGAAGACTTTCAGGAGATGCATCGCTGTCTGCCAGCTGTTGTCAACAACCCTCCCTGTCTCTTTCTCTGTCTTTTTGAAATGTATTTCTCTCCACTGGTTTATTGAACAGAAGCCCTGTAAATTAAAGCAAAATATGCTGGATTTTCATTGCCTTTCAAAACATCTGAGTGGCCAAAATGATAATGTATAACAGGTTTCTGATTTGACACTGATATGGTTAAGGGTTGTTTAGATTTAGCAGTGAAAACTAAGGTTAGGAAAACATCTTACTTGGGCTTAAAATGGTTAGAAAATGGCTGTGGTTATGGTTAAAACAAAAAACACTTGTTTTACAGTTAGGGAAAGATTGTAGGCCTTGTTTAAAGGGAATCAATTATTACTGTCAGCAGGAAAAAGAACAGTGTCTCTCTTGTAGTGCTAGTAACAATGTCATATTACTAAGAGTTTAAATTCACAAGGCTGCTAGAGGTCCTTGTAAGGTAAACATAGGGCAAATTAGACGTTTGAAAAAAAATGACTAATGTTGTTGCTGTTGTGAGAATATATATTTAAATATACAGTATATATATATATATAAAAAAGGTCTTAAATTGATTTTCAAATCAAGGTTGAACAAGTCGTCAGAAAGGCCACTCTCCCGGGTTTGATGGATGTGCTAATGCACTCCTTCAAAAACATGCACTAATGTTACATTTAGTCACATGTAAACATCTTTGAATATATCTTTAATCTGGCAACCTTCTGTTGTCTCCACTGCTATCTCTCTTTGGAATGTAAAAGGGAAATTTAAGACTGTGTTTTGCTGCAAGAACTTTCCGAGACTAAATTGACTTTTAACCTTTCAAATAAGAAATGTCAGAAGATCGATTACTTTGTTTTGAATTTCACCCTGACAGAACCTCAACAAGGAAGATGACGGTGAGTTTTTTTTTAGACCTTTGCAGAAAACATCAGGATTTGCAGAGTTCACCTTTCACCTCAACAATAAAAGATGTCAGCATTGATGCTTCACAGAGTGGAGGTCTCCTCCTCTAGACAGACGCTGCTGTGTCAAGAGACACAGATTTACAACACCCTTGGAATGCTCACACTTTCTTAATTGATTCACTCAAATTTAAGGTAACATCAAGAGGAACTCTTCTTTGAAAAGGACTTTACACTTTTTCGGATTTGACAGGATTAAGGCAATCCTGTCATCAGTTCCCACATATACAAACACAGTTTAAACACAACACACAACTTAAAGTTAAAAATTAAGTTTGTTTAGATAATTGAAATATAGTTTTACTAAAACTGAACTGATTTAACTTAGCTTTAAATAATTACCAAAATTGAATTTGGGTAATCAAGAAATGACCATGTTTTGTAAAACAAAGATGGCAGTGAATTTCGTAATTTGACCCCAAAAGCAAGCCCCTACTCTCAGGACAATAAAAACAGGCCATTGCCTGGTTTCACTAAGCTTTTCTCTAATCTGTACATCTGACAGACGTCTGCAGTGTTTCTTTGTTCCAAGTGTTTCATTTCACCAGTTGGCGCGCAAGACTTTAATGAGAAGCAAACTTCAATTTTAACCTTCTTTTGTTTTGTAACTTTGAGTAATTTTGTCCAGCCAACAAAGCTATTTGTAGTTATTTTAGTGAAGAAAGTTTAGTTTGTAGTCAGCAGATTCAGAGTGTAATGACCCATTCAAACAACAGATCAAAATATTTCGAGGACATCATCGCAACAATGCATGCTGTTCCCAGAAAACCCGTGTCAACTTCTTCTTCATCTACAAAGCTGCTGTGGTGACTCGTCGACGTGCCAGGTCACCTGAAGAAACTGCTGTCTCACCCCTAATTCACAGCTCCTTCAACACTCACAAGCGGATAACACCCACTGGGAGGCCACAGAGCACAGTGCTACCTAATCACCGCTGATCCATCAGCTGCAACATGCTGACTCACCGTTTCAAGTTATCTGGAGATGACTCTACAAACCAAGTAGGATGAAATAACCTCCACTGATAATTCATCTGCTCTGATGATCACGAGCTGCTGTCGTTTTTTCTATGAATCTTACTTTAAACCTTGGGAAAGTTTGATTAGTTTTATATTAGGGTTCAACTAATCTTCTAGTAGGAAAATCACCACACCTTCCCATTTTTCACCATTGTTAAGTAGTCCATTCAACTTGCCATAATAAGTTTTATTGCATTCATCCTAAATGATTATTCATGTATCTGTTCATGTTATTTTATCATTTATGAATTTGTTGCATTTATCAGTATGTCTTTGTCTGTGCCTTCAATTTACAACAGAGAACTAGAGGTCAGAGCCCACTACTTGGGCTTATGAGATATGATCTGATTTGAGTATTTTCCTCTGATAAAGGGGGTGGTACCCTGATTGAACGAGTGCAAATTTCCTAATAAAACTATAATTCCTACAGTGCAACCCGCTCCCCCTGCTCTACAGATTAATGGACTATTCCATCACTGGGCAAGCTGCTGCATCACGGAGGATTGATAACTTTGTTTTTAAATTTCCCTCAGGATAAACCTGACCTTTTTACCCTCCATGGTAAAGGTGTTTTTGATACTTCACAGACTAAAACACCCTCTCTCCCTAACCTATGGAGAGGCCCACGCTGTGTCATGAGAGGATTTATGACCCCGTCTGGGACGCTCACACATTCTGTCATTGATTCATCAAAAATTAAGGGAACTTCAAGGTAAATTCAAACATAGAAGGACAAAAGAAAACTTTCCCTGGAAAAGAGCCTTCTGAGATGTGATTATAAATCTCAGTCGGGGATGAGATTAAAACATTCATGCTATTGTCTTTCCTCTACTTCTCTTCCTCCCTCTTTCTCTCTGTTTTGACACAAACACACACAAACACATCCACCCCCCTCTGTCTCTCTTTCTCATCCTGGTGTGATCCCAAGATAAAGACATTGGCCAGACTTCAGGCCCATAAAAGTGGCTGCGTTCCTGAGTGATATCGTACTGTTAGTCCCTCTCTTTAAGCCAAGTTTGGAATAACTGTGAATTAAGGTATAAACAGATCACTGTATAGTAATACAGGGGTTAAAGTTCTCAGGCACCACACCTTCACACCATAGCTGATTTTAGGCATGGAGTAGTTAATACTTAATTGAATACATTATACACATTTCCTCCCGGACAATTTTTCAGGCTCACAAATTTTTTCTTGCTTTAATCCCTGGTAATATCTATCAAGGTGGCTGATGTCAGATATGCTATAATCATTTTAGCAGGCTGGAAATGTATTTGGTCTGACCAGCAACACTGCAGTCACCTCTGGTCAGAGTGACCTGGCACAGTACACTGGTCACTCTGACGCCTCAAAACCTCTTCTTGAGATAGCATTTGATGATGCAAATAGTGACACACTGTTTAATATGTTATTGTTATGTGTTGCCAAATCATCTATATAAGAGACATTATTTATGCCAACCTGTTGACCAAAACACAATACATATCTGAAAGTCAATTTTCTCTTGCTGTGACCTAGTTTGTATTTCTGTCTTATGGGACACTGCAGGGTTCAGAGTTCTGATAGGACACAGAGCATTGTCGTGCTGGAAGTGTGTCTCTACCTGCAAAGAAAATAGAAGAAGTCACTTTTTTATCTTATACACTGCAGTGCTTAGCAGAGCCCTATCCACAGAAGTTTAGTTAATCTCTGGGTCACAATATTCTGATAATTATTTTAAATATTGTAGGAATTTAATTCTTAGGTAGATTAGAGTCTACAACCAAGTTTTATGGTGAAAACTGAAAACTACAATAGTATGTAAGGGAGGCACCTTACAGTGTACGTGATCTCTTTTGTGCCTTTTTATGTCTTATATAAAGCACTTTGAATTGCCTTGTTGTTGAAAGGTGCTGTACAAATAAACATGCCTTGCTTCATCTTGTGATGCAGCAGTGGAATAGTTTTCTCAGTTAGAGGATGTGAGTCAAAAAATGTCTAAATGATTAAATGAAAATGTTTCAACCATTTCCCTTCAAACATGTTTTTTATGCTGAAATAAAAGGCCTTCAGATTAAGTGTTGCTTCACAGTCCCCTCAATGGTTCATGTATTGGATTCAGTGTGAGTAGTGAAAGCACAATGAACGCCAGAAATGGCTGAGCATAAAATCATATGTTACAAGGTCTTAAGTTCTTAACTTTTCACCATTTTTGTGTTAGCTAATACCCTAACTTGTGGACAGGAATTCTAAGGACTTCTTGTCACCAGAAGTTTTTTTTAGCAGTGATCCATCAATCTGACTGACTACATATTGTTACTGTAGCTTTTCTGATGTCTTCTGTGTCATCAACAACAACAACAACAACATTAATAGCTGTTGTTAAAGATACTGGAGTCTCACGCTACTGTAGATCAGGGAATCTGTTCAGCTGGACGTCTTACCAGTCGGATGACAGACAAGTACTTGTCGGCTCCTTGTAACTCACTCTGAATACAACACAGAAAACGATTTAGTGATCAGTTCTCTGAGGGTTTCAGGTCCTAAATACATACAGCTATAGGCAAATCTAAAATATCCCACCACAGTAGGTACAGTAGTTAGGTAAAGTGCCGTAACCTGTTGGTGTGGGCCTCAGAACACCTCCTGTCTGTGAGAGCCCTTCACATTCCAGGTCCAGAAAACAGGACCATCAACCTCATGTCAAGAAGTGGCCCTCTGGCAGACAAGTAGGTGCTGCAAGGTGGTGCAGCAGATTTGGAACCGGTTCAGGAGAGTGGAAGTGGACCTGTTCGCCAGTTGAAACAATACCCACTGCCCACTCTGGTTCTCCCTAAAGCCACAAGATGGTCCACCCCAGGGGGTGGACGCATTGCACATGCACCATGGCTAAGGAGGCTGCTTTAAGTCTTTCATCCTCTTCGTCTCATTCCTCTTTTGCTGGAGAGAGTGAGACAAGAGCAACTGTCAGTCATCCCGATAGCCCCAGACTATCGTTCGGCCCCATGGTATGCACAGATGACCCAGATGTTGATGGCCAAGCCCTGGTACATTCTCCAAGTTTGGGGGGCTCTCTCCCAGGAGGCAGGCTCGATAGGCACACTGCCCACGTTTGGCCAACATCTTGCTGCTTGAAAGCCCACATCAGCCTGTCCTGAGAGGGATGTGCTAATGCGGGCTGATGTGGGCTAGACTGCACATGTCATGCAGACCATCCAGGCAGCAAAAGCAGGATCCACCATTGCTTGCTACAAAGCAAGGTTGGGATTCCACTGCTGGTGCAGAGAAAGGAAATGGGACCCCTTTTCATGCCTTTCTACAATATCTGGTGGAAAACAGGCTGTCTCATGACACTACTGAAGTGTATGCAGCAGTGATTTCCTCCTGTCATAAGGGCTTTGATGACAGACCTGTCTTTGCCCACCCACTTGTGAAACATTTCCTGCAGGGGGTTAGGAGAAAATGCCTGGTGATGCGTGTCTCCGCCCCCCAGTAGGAACTTCCACTGGTGCTTGAGGCCCTAGTGAATGATTCCTATGAGCCTCAGGAGTTCAAGATAACTTTGCTGCTTGCACTGACCTTAGCTAAGAGATGAGTGAAATGTGTGCCCTGTTGGTTCACCCCAGCTGCCTGCTGCTTCGTGGTGACCACTACGCATTTGCGTCCTTGAGTAGTCTAGATAGTAACCTCATCCACCCTGTGTACGTGTCTCCTCTTGATACCATTCCTCTTCTAATTGGCACCCAATGCCCCACCAGACCAACCACAAACAACTGAGGTTGGTGAAACATCAGACACAACTACTAACACCCCATTAACATCCTTATGGCCCCAAAAGGAACTCCTGGCCCAATTGACTGCTTGCCCTATGGCACACAAGTATTGCCCGCAGATAACAGCATCAAACTCGAGGATGCCAACATTGATGATGTGGTAGTGGCCCTCTGGGCTGACAAATTTGCCATCAGCTAAGAGCTGGTTTAGTCACTGTCACAAGCCAATCCAAATCTTCTGTTTGTGAATAAAACTTTCCGCTTTCCTTTAGATCCCACGCCTTGGGCGACGTTGACCATCAATGGAATCTGTGCCTTAAAGGTGCATTTGAATCAGAGGGAGCTAAACAATTCCTGAAGCTTGCCAGGTGGCCACCAAATGTCATGTGGTGGTACCTGCCAACACCAAAGATATGTCCATATGCTTCAACATACAACCTAGTCAACACCTTAATCATTCACGGGCATTCTCTCCACCTCCTTCCTTTTCTTTGAACCAGTACTTTTCCATAGAGGCTACCCCTCTACTGGAACTGTGTTCTAGGTCAACCTGCCTGCTGGTGCAGAATAGCACCACAGATGACATACTGATTCCAAAGTCCACTCCTTTGGGTTGAATGATCAGCACTGAGTACATAAACTTTGAGTTATGGATTCCAGTAATAGGGCTCATGCTCCCTGCATTGGTTCCCGACCTGTCTAATGGAGAGATAGTATACACTAAACCATCAAGGGCCTTTGCTATCTTTCCATCACTGACACAGAAAAATACACATTTGGACAGTACAGACTTGCTAGCTGAGAGGCTCCTAATGGCTCGGCCCCTTGGGAGCAGCTTCCTGCCCCCTGCTGTTGGGCCCCGCGATCTTGTCAACTGCGTCACACTATAAGGTCTAAATAGAAACCCCCCTTCCTTCCTTACCTTTTGTTCCCAGCTGTAATTGCATCCCGTCTGATCACAATACACTACCTACCTTACATTACCTTCCTGTACCCTTTGATCAATACCTGTTGACATACTGTCTGATAACTGCTGTTGTTCCTGTATAAAAGTGCTTCTCTCTCATTGCTCTGGGTCGGTTTACTGCCTCAGACCCTCTCTGTGTCAGTAAGCTCACCATATTCCAGAATACTAATAAACCACCACTACAGCAAACCTTGAGTGATTTTCTTTGACAGTGTTCAACTATTCTTCAGGTGGTTTAACATTATCACATTTTTTACCATTGTGCATTCATCATTTCTTACTTGTGTAGGATATTTCTGAGCAGACTAGCTTAATGTGTGGTGTTTTCCATAAAACCCTCACTTCAAACCAATGACTCTTTCCTTTCCCACAGCTGTAAATTAGTTGTGAGGACCAGTTGGCTGCCCTGACCAGATACCAAAGAAAGACTGGTATTTACATTTAAGACAGATCAAAGCCCTCCAGGAGGAGGCAGAAGACAGGCCCTGGAGGGCTATGGTTGAGATTACACAGGCCTCTTTAAAGATAAGGGAGCTGCAGCCCTGCTGTTCCTCGTATTTAACCTCTAGGACTTTCCTTCAGCCTACATGGAATTCCATATAGAAAAGTGGAATATTCCTCAAAATGGGATTAAAAGAAAAAAAGAAGTCCAACATCACTGTTAGACCAACAGAACCAAGGATGGAAAAGCCATACTAAAATGAATGTCTAAACACATAGCTACACAACCACTCACCCCTCACCCTGGGATGCTCCCCCAGACAGTCAAACCCCCCTCCTTCTAATTACCTCTCCACTCTCCTTTGTTCCAAACGAAGAAACCTGTGTACCTTTAAAATGCTACAGTGCTATTACTTTATTACTTTTCTAATTGTTTGAATGTGATTTTTTTTATCCCTAACTATATAACAAATTTGCCATTGTTTAAATTCTGCAAGTTGTATGTGTGTTGAAATCAGGTATTTCATATCTGAATAACCATTAGAGATAAACTTGTAATGTTTGGTTGTGTTGTAATCCCCTGTGCATCAGAACAACAGATTTTTATTCATGGTAGTTATTTAGTAACAAGGTGTGATTGTTTGAGAAATTGTTTTAAAATGAAGACAAATGGCATCAGACCTTCAGTGGACGGCATACCCGATGTGGTGGTGGTGGTGGGGGGGGGGTTCAAACATTGACACCGCCCCTGGAGGATGAACACGTCCGTGGATTGGTCGGATGCTACTCTGAATTCCCTTTCTGAACTGCCCCTATAAAAAGACCGTCATTGGAATGCAATGGTAGATTTTTCTTGTTACTGATGTGAGGTTCCCATTCTGACCGTATTGCAAACCAACTTCAACTGTAACACCATTTTCCCCACGCCTGACTCCACCACACCAACTAGTACACTTCTTCTCTGTTAACCTTGTGAATTCAGAAATCACAATTGTATTCTTTATCAGAACTTGATTCTAAATTCACCATCGCATCTGCCAGCTGCTTCCAGAGATGGTCACTAGCTCTCATGTGGTTTATTCATCTGTTGCATACTGTCTCTGCCAAACCCCAGTTCTGCATTAATTTATTCGTCATTGTAGCATCATTGTACAGTATGTGTAGTTAGCATTATATTATGTTATGATGTCATTGATCATTCTTCTAGTAATAAATGTTTTATGTTCCTTAAGTAATAAATGTTTTACATATAAAGTCATTAGCTTTGTTTTCTATCTACTTGAGTTCAAGCGAATTCCTTTCCAAAGCTTATTTGTGTGTTATAAATAATCTTCATTGATCACCAAAAGAAATGATTTATTAGTGTTGTTATGCTGACTGAGGTTATAACACTGGATGAATAGTTACAGTGGTTCCGCTTAATAATTCTGATTAATGCTATACTTCCCCAAATTGGGCTAATTTTCCCTACACCTCCCATTCGAATTCATTACATTTCATCTGTTGATTCTACTATAACATATATACATTAATATTACTACTTCTTTTATTCATTTGTTAACCCATTTAGTAAATTAATGTTCATTTATCAGTGAAACATTGTCTGTGATGTGTCTTTAAAGCAGAAAATTATAGGTCTATGTGTCCAAGAGCTTACTACTTTGGTTTATGAGATTGAGTAATTTGACTTAATTGTTTTCCTCCTAATTAATAAATTGAAAGGAGGTGTCACCCCATCATGAGCGAAAATTTTATACAAAGTAGATAACAAAAGTAAGGACACAGAAACTCCTTGAGGTAAAGTGCAATTCCACAAAGCATCAAAAAGTGAAACAGTTATCACAAAGCAAATTTCAAAAGGAAAAACAAAGAGGAAAAGTAAAGCGAACATTGTGACAGTCACAAAAGTAATCTGCTTTTCAGTTGCTCCCCTTCAAAACTACTAGCAGGACCACAGATACTAACGCGTTCCTGTCACATCAACTCATTTGTTAGATGAACACTGACCCGAAGCACTAACCCTCTTCCCCCACAAACCCTAATGAAAAGAGATGAAGAGAAAGATGATAATATGAGATAATGTACAGCAACACGCTGGTTCCAGTGATGGAAGTATTCAGATCCTTGAAATAATAAAAACTGCAGTATAGAAATATTCCATTACAAGTCAAAGTCCTGCATTTAAAGTCTTACTTATATATTATGTTGTTATATTATGTTACATAGTATTTGTATTATTATAAACAGACACATTACCTTATAAGCAACATTTGAATGTCGGGAAGTTTAATCTATAATGATGTATCATATTTTATTGATTCATATATTTTGTAAATTTAATCTGCAAGTGTAGCGGTGTATGAATACAAAGTAGCATAAAATGATAACATTCAAGTAGCCTAAAGTACAAGTAGCCTGCCTCACTTGAGTAAATGTATTGAGTTACTTTTCACTGGCTAGTTCAGTGAGCAGTTCATGTCAGAGAAGCTGAAAAACCTGATAAACGACCACAGTTATAGAAATCAACCTCTTTAATACCATATGGTGAAAAGCAACCGAGTACATTTACTCCTGTCTAACTGACTGTAATTGTCATTCTACTACATTTATCAGACAGGTTGTTACTAGTTAGTTTCACACACAAATTGTATGATCACAAAATAAAATTTGAAAAAGGAATTATTATAGGAATTATTATAGATTAAAATTAAAATTATCCAGCAGTTTATAAAGCAGTTAAAATGAGCTCCACCTCGAACAGATTTTAAGTTAATATAAGTACATTGTGCAAGTAAATTTTTGAATGCAGGACTTTTACTTCTGACAGACTATGTGTAGTGTGGTATTAATAATTTAAAGATTTGAGTAGGCTACTTCTTCTACCACCGCCAATAGCAACATTCTCAATTAGAGAAAGGTACGCAAAGCAGGCCCCACGACTGAGTTTCCCTAGGGCCCCCAAATCACTAAAGCCGGCCCTGAACAGAAGTGAAAACACCCTTCAGTGATTGCTATACATTAGTCTGACAAACACGGACTAATTATAGGTCAACACAGATTCACTGTTCACTTGCATCAAGGGATCATGACTGAACTATACACGTGACTGAACATGAGGATAAGAGATTTATAGTTAAAAAAAAAAAAAAAAAGATTAAACAGTCATATGGGTTCATTTATGGGAGAAAATACAGAACTGATGAGGCCAATATGACCTTTTTCTTTTTTAGAGTGTAGCTAATAGGTTGAAATGTGCCTTGGAGGATGCAGAAAAGAGCCTGCACTGTGTTTGGTGCAGAACATAGAAGGTTTTGAAAAGAGGCAAACTAAATTTAGACAGGTTGAATTTGATACAGACACACACACACACACACACACACACACACACACACACACGATTGCGCATGCGCTCACAGACACAGTCATTAGGCTTTCAACAAACATCATCTGGGTAGAATGATGGTCTTCAGTGAGATGCATTTGTTTCCTTCACATTACTGGAGAGAGGAAGGTGGGAGTGGAGGGTTGGGTGGGGGGGGATTGGTGGTAGCGGAGGGGGAGCTGCTATTGATATGCCCCATGCAGTGTCAACACCTGACTAATTTCATGCAGCCATTCAAATGACTACCTTCTTTTGGCTCATCTGTGCTTCCTGCCGACTCCCCTCTGAGTGTGCTCACAGAGGAACAGGTCAATGCAATTACAGACCTTTAAAGGGACATTTGGCTCTAAATCAAATGTATTTAGAAGACAAGTCTGCACTACATGATGGCCGTGCTTAATTTAATAGTATATATTGGGGGTTTGTTTCAAGATGCATATAAAATGATCAATTTTCAAGGGGTATAATAAAGTACTACTACTTTCCTGTTCTGACTTACCATTCAAGTGGACTTACTGGAGTGAAAATGGAGCTCCAAGATTAAAAATCATCCGCTTGTGACGAGGGTCTGTCATTACTGCAAAACAGTATAATGTATTGTGCTTGTGCTATGGAGTACTAATACACATGTGCGCACTTCTGCCACCAACCCTCCACATCACAAACAGTATAATATTACTGGAGGTGTGTTGTTGCACTAATTGAACAAATCCTCCTGCAGCAGATATTCCAGTTTATTAATGGCATCTGAGAATTGAATTAAAAAGTAATTTATCCAACAAAGTGTTTGGCCATTTGGATGAGTTAGACTGTGTCAGATGCATGCAAATAAAAACAGAGCAAGAGAGAGAGACTGACCAAATTGTTCAAAACAAACTATTTGGTATGCAGAGTTTGACACTCACATACAAACAGGAATCAAAACTGTCATGTTTTATGTATTTGTTGCACCACAGCCTAGCCAATGTGCCCAAAGGGTAAATAGTAATGGATGAAAAATATAGCTGTAATTGAGCTGATTGGGATGTTAGACGTTCAGTTAAATCTAACAATTAAATGAATTGGGATGGCATTGTTAATGATGCTGTCAAGCATTTATATAAAAGTTATATTTTAGTGACTTTGGGGGGTTGTTTGTTCTTTGCTTTCTTTAGCCACAATGACAGGATTGGTATCACGGTCTCTGTTTAGCCAGTCAGTCGGATTTTAAAGATATTAACGTGGTCAAAGTTCAGAAAAAAATGCCAACAGGAAGGTAATTGGTGAAGGCAAACAAGTTTAAAAGCGATAAACACAAAAAGGCAAAAACCCCAAAACAGACAGCGCTCATGAACAAAGAGACAGAGAAAACAGAATGAAGACTAAAAGGCAGGTATATATACACTGGGGAGCTGATTAGGGAATTGGGAGCAGGTGTGGAGGTCACGTGATGAACTTCTGAAAAGCACCAGTACTTAAAAAGCTGGATGGTTTGTTAATTCTAATAACACACATCTAAATCTGCTCTTTTGTGTTAGGACGATTGGTGAGATAAAACTTGATATAAAAGAATGCACATCTGACCGCTGAAGATCTTTCATCCTGTAGGAATTAAAGCTTTACTTGTTTGTATTCACACCAATCACAGTTCAGCAGCAACACTTTGTACTTGGTGAAACTCCAGGTAGCCATAAATATGTATTTTTGAAGATATCGAGCAGCAAAATGCCTCCTGACCAAAACCCCCTGCCACTTAATTCGCCAGACAGCAAAGTTGGCCTAGGTAGTTTTTGTGTGCTGTCAGTTCATAATGGAATTCAGCAAAGAGGAATGAGAAATGAGATTTTGTTTTCAGAAGTTATGAATCGAGGGGCCACTGCAGAAAAAAGAAAAAAAAGAAAAAGAGTGTTGAATTACTCAAAGGTGTTCCAATTCACCTATGAATGCGGAAGATATTCTTAAAACTAAATACTTAATATTCAAAATTCCTAATACCAAACTCCTTCATCAACTCTTCAGGTTGGCCAAGTTATTTGTCCTTTATCCAGTTCCTTAAAGATGCAATTTGCTTATCCTGGTGGATCCCCATACAAGCCCCTCTTGACATTTTTAGCATTTTGAATAAACTAAACCTTTCTGCAAGTTTGAATTATGCTCTCTCAGAGAACTGACTCAATCAGCTCAGTGGTGCAGGCATATTCGAAGTGCCTAAAATAACACCCGGACACACTGCCTACCTCTACCTGAGCAGCCTGTGTGTGTCATGGAACTGCTACTGCCAGCCCTATCTGTCTACATAGAGTTTGACTTTAAAACAGTAAAATGCAGTAAACATGTCCCAGTGTGGTGCTGAAAATCTCCAGTTAAAAGGTCCAATGTAGCGGTGAAAGTACAGTTAAGATGCCCAACGTGATGATAAAAATCTCCAGTTAAAATGCCCGATGTGACATTGAGGATGTCCAGTTGGTGGTCTCGAACAGTGTTCTCCTACTGCTTTTGCAACTTTTTGCCAACCTTATAAAAATAAAAGAAAGTCGCATTATATTGACGTCACTTCAATGGGAACGATCGGCATATCACCTGCATGCAAAATTGGACTTTGTTGCATGCACTGCACGCAAAGTGTAAAGTCTTGTTACTTGTACACAGTTTGAAGAGACTGGGCTGAATAATATGTGTGGTAAGAGTGGCCATGTTTTAGTATGTATAACACCGCTTTGAAACCAAACAATTTCGTCTCTACATTGGCAAAACACTATTGTCTCATTTCATTATTGCACCTTGGCTGCAATATTAATGTGATTCTGTGAAAACCTCCATCATAGTAAAATATTTAATTGCTACAAATCCTTGCCTCTTTCTTCTTTTTAATTCAGATATAGTTATCCAAGGTAAGTGAAGTGATTTGACCTTCTGCCCTTCCAAACGAGCGCCCTCACCGCAAATCATTTTGTTGTGGATAACATTAAGAACGAGGCTCTCACTTACTCATCTCATCCTCTTTCAGACAGGAGAATACATCATCAGCGAAGTGCACAGGGTACAAAGACAGCTGGCTCTTCAGATTAATTTCAGCATCTCCTTTTTCTCTCCTCCATGGAAAAATAATTCATTTACTTGATCTTCAATGCTGGTGAATCTCTCTCACTTTTCTCTGACTCCCTCTCACAAACAGTTTCTCCCTTATAGACACACACGAGTACACACTAATGCACTAACGCACAATGTCAGGGACAATCGCTTTGACCAGGCACAGGGCCAAGGACTGTGTAAGAACCGTAATTTCATCCCATTGCTAAGCTAGGTCACCTTATGCTTGACCTACCTATTGTGTGTGTGTGTGTGTGTATTGCTCAGATAAGAATTGGCAAGGAACCATGTGAGGTTCAATGGAATGGGAAAACACTACTGGATTCAGTGGGCAAAGGTGAACACCACATATTGGTACAGTGACATTATGGATTCATAACCTGCCTTTCATGTTGCCTGTTCTTTTTATATATATGTATAGATAGATAGATAGATAGATAGATAGATAGATAGATATCCTGCAAGTCATTCAATCTAGTCTTAAAATATTGTGTCTTTAATGTGGGAAATTAGGAACAATTATAGCAATTGTTTTGCAAGCAAATTGACAACCAAGTGTCTTTTGTGAAAGGTTTACTCATTGAGAAGAAGTCAACACTTTAAAGAGCTGGTCAGTACTGTAGAACCACAATCGTCTTGCTCAAAGGCACATTGACAGTGCAATAGTTCACTTTCCTCACTCATCTTTGTAATACGACTGCGATTCTCTTTAAATTGTGGTTAAAAACTTTGATGTTTTCCGATGCCTTTGATTGAACCTAACCTACTCTTTCTGTGGTTTTAATTTGTGTTTTCAGTGTTGTATGCTGTATTTCTTTAAAGCACTTTGGATTCCCTTCCCGTTTTGCCTTTTGTCAGCGACGTTCAGCAGCCAATCCTGTATCTTTATCTAGGAGTTACTTCATTCATTTTCCTATCTGCTTCTCTGAAAGAGGTGATGAGCGACAAAAATGGGTTTTGTGGACACAATGGCTTCATTTTAGAAACATTTCCATGGCATTTATAGAATGTTTTTAAAGCACCGGCAATCACATTCAAACAGCATTTGCCATCTATATCGTACAGGCATGATGAGGGCATGTTCATTCCATTGTGACCTGTTTGAATTGCTCAGCGGGGGAGAAAGATCTGAATTTAAAAGACATGTCCTAGATCGACACATTCAGCACATTGACCTGCTTTCATCACCATTTTTATGAGGGACACACTAATGCATGCATACAGTACATACAGTACATGTACACACACAGGCATATATGTACCATATGGGAATCAGTGAGATGCTGTACTGTGGAAATCATACTGCTAATATATATATTAAAATATATATCACACATGACTGTCATCCAGCAGTGTTTGAATGTCAAATGATCACTGCACTTTCACACTGTCTGCTGAAAATGACTTTTGTCAACCTGATTCTAAATTAAGATGCGTAGAATATAAAAAGTAACATTTTTTTTTACGTTTTTATTGAAGGTTAATTCTTTGACTATGAGCCATTTTGGTAGGGAGGATAATAGAAGATCAACCAAATCTTCAAGCACATACAGAAGATTGTTTAATTTCTTTTTTATGTCTTGAAATAATTCCTCATCAGTGCTGCACTTTACATATTGATATCATATATATCATATATATGTATATATTTTTGTTTGATTCATTCAACATTCATTTGAAATCTTATTCTAATAATGTACAATACTCTTGTAAGTTTTCCAGTTCTATGATTTTTTTAACTAAATTAATTTTAATAAATGTTTATATTAAAATATGCATTTTACTCACCATATTGTGATAAAAAAAAAGAATATAAAACAGCATCAGTTTTTCTATTATGGAGGATGTTCAGAGTTTGGCTTAATATAGCAAGATTCATAACTAAAACTTAATTTAACTTGTCATAATATAGGTTATTTTTAGATATATGTACATTTTCATTTCCAGTCAGTGCAGCAAATATTAGTATATAAGACAATCCACAAGTATTGGCAATAGTTGTTGTTCAGTGATTAATTTTATTCAGGTGCAAGCTGCTATTAAGATGTGTGTTGTGGAACTATGAATGCCCCTCCCCCTCTGTGGGATTACACTTTCATAAGTTCTGTTATTATTTAAGTGAAATCTGATAGCTGTTTGGGGTGAACAGACAGGTGACATGCAAAAACTCAGGACCTTCATATAACAATGTCACACTGATTTCACATCTCAGGTGCAGTTAATGAGTGTATGGACAGTGGCTTGAAGGGCAACACTGATTAGTATGCAGGACTTGTTTACATACTGGCCCAAAAAATAACACAACAGGTGATAACAAGGAAACAAAACTGACATTAAACTGACATTGTTTTAAATTGAACAAATTAGCTATTTTGGTAACATTGTGAGGGTATAAAAGGGCAGTGATAATAGGGAGCCAATAATCCATTACTAAATGTTTTGACTCATCTTGGACTCACCGGGAGGATATATTTTACTAAACTGTAACGGTGCACTACATCAACCACTTGGATGCATAATGTCTACACTGACAAAGAAAAAAAATAAATAACAAGCTGTAAATTCATTGACAAAAGGTAATAGAAACAGCATCGCTACCATGTGAAATTTCTGAGATAAATTTAACCCAGGAATTCCCGGGATGATTTCATCTAGGGAATTACTCATAGTTCACACACACACACACACACACACACACACACACACACAAACAGATACATAAACACAACAAATCATATTCCATCTGCAATCCCAACTGTAGGGATAACACTGCATTTGAAATTAATATTATGCACTTCTAAAGTTAATAGGGGCACCACCTCTATTGATTAATTAATTGATACATAATTAATTAATTAATTAGGAAGAAAAATAATTAAGCCAAATGAATCAGTCTTATACCTGAAAGTCATGAACTCTGAATACAGGGAACCCCATCTTCTGATATAAAAGAATACAAATACAACAACTTGGCGATAAATCAAGATATTTATTGAACTACTAAGAATAGGGATGAATAGGGAAACACTAAGAGATAGTGAGCTAGTAGAAGAAGGGAGGATAGTCCATTCAGGTTCGGCAGTCTGAATCTGAAAAGAAAAACAAAGTCATTATTTTCCAAAACTGTCAATTTTCTCTCCGTGACCGGTGGTGAGAAGGCACAGGTTTTTAGTCCTGTCCAATGTTTCACTGGGTTTTTGTGTGTGTGTCTGCTCCTGAATCTACACAGACAGACAGTTAGGCCAAAAGGAATCATAATGTTTTTGAAAGAATTAAACTTTTCCTCTAATATTCCTGGGTTCCTTGTCCTACAAAACAGTGCACAAGCAATAACAGTCAATATTCATAATGCATGCACAAAATCCCTCCAATTTGCATAGCATACACAGACATCAGCTTCTGTCCCAAACACTAAAATAATCACCACCATGCGCTCAAATTATCAGCCAGTGCATAATTGTCTCCTCGTCCTTTTTAATCACACCACTGTCAGTCTTCTCAGAGATAATAAATCGTCTTCTGCTGGCATGTAGAAAATAAAAAACACCAAATGGATCCCTAAAGAAGCCGAGTCCCAAGTCAGAAGCCAACCTCTGAGGGTTTCAGCCTTTTTATTGTTTTTTTATGATCCTGTTAACGTATGTAAAGCGTCTTTGAGTACCTTGAAAAGTGCTCTGTAAATAAAATTTATTATTATTAAGTGTGTGTGTGTGTGTATCTGTCTGCAGCTAATCTTGCATACTACTGGACCCATCAGCTTAATGTTTTTTGTGCATCTTTATGACTGTATGCTCAAAGTCCTCTCGTGGTTGCAGTGATTCACAGTTGTTGAAAAACCTATTTTATAACCTGTTTTATACCACCATTGACTGCTGACTCCTCACTCCTCTTTACAGGCCGGTAGGGTCACAAGTGATCAACAATTTCAGCAAAAGGATTTTCCAGCAATCGGCTAGACTAAAAACAAGTCTGTTGCCAGCCACATTTTGACCTTTGTTGTGGCTCAAAAACTGACATCCATAGAAAACTTTGGTCTTGTCTTGAACCAGAGCATCTGCAGACTAATTCCATACAAGGTATATTATGATCCACTAAAGTTAGGAATGATATGAGATGACTATTTTTTTTTTTGTTAGCTTCACCACCATCTTTACTGCAAAGGAGCTAGGAGGGACAAATGAATGAGATTTAATTCTTCCTTGTTTGGGAGGGCGGAGGGAGGTAGGGAGGGGTTTCATTCTATGTGGTGTGTTGCAAGAAAATGTTCTAAATAAATATCAATGTTTAAATTGGTTGTGTTAGTAAGTTTGGACTTATTGTCCTGTTTATTGTTACCTTGTTAAGTTTATACAGTTAGGTGAACCCAGGAGGATGCTTGGTTACAAAACCATTTCACTATTCTATGCATCTTAAAGAAAACTGAGACTAAACATGCCCCCAGACACACCGGGTGGACATCTTCACTCTACTGAGTTCACTCTTCTACTTATTATTATTATTAAGAAACTGCAGCGTGAAGAGGTCGGAGGGCTAGTAGGCTAAAGTGCAAATCATACCTCCTGCTTCCATGTCTGCTTGACATGAATTATTCCGCATACCATCCCCATATAGCCCAAATTTACAATTCTGCATGTCTTAACACGTCCACTCAATGTGGTATAAAAATAACTGTGCATTTTAAATTATATTTCCATTAACCCATATCCATGAAGACATGTTATAGCCTCATAGAGACACAAACTCAAACTTTTCAGGTAGGCTTCAAAAGTGGGAAATCTAATTTCCCCGCATGAAGTTTTTCAGCGGCCAATAAAATGTTAGATACCTGTGTTTACTGTACAAGTTGTATTATTTACACCTGGCTTTTTCATTTTCCCTGTTCATTTTATCTTTTCAGTTAGAGATGACCACCTGAACCCAATGCATAATAAATATGAAGTGGTCATGTGACATCTCCTGACTTTACAAGTTAAACACACCATCAAACGCTTCATCTGCGGATAATGGATTGTTGACTATTGAGTGCCACAAGGGAATGATTATCCTTCAAATTTGGCCAAAGGAAAGCTGCATTTACCTGCCACATATATCAGAGTGTTTTGAAATGGCAAAGCATTTTCAAACCATTACATATTTGGTCTTGAAATGGAGGCAGTTCATGGATTGGAAGCCAGAAACAGCCACAAACTTAGTATTGATGCTCTGAAATGTAATTATAACTGGCAATAACAATGTTGTCAAAGATAAATACATGGAATAAACCATCATTCTGTAGGTAAGGAGTAGCACAAAATGATGGCATGGTTGTTACAACTATTGATCAATACCAATGACTCAGCAATTACTTCACAAGGTGCTGAGGTTTCTGTCTTTTACGGCTCACTTGTCCGCGTTCCGAGGAAAACCTGTCCACCCCTGGACATTTGGACAATTCATCCAGCGATGAGGAGAGAAATGACCAGCAAATGCAAGATATTTCAGCTACCAAGGCCAAAAGACTTGATCTTAAGCCAAAACAGCATGCTCAGCAAAAGCACAACCTGAAATAATAACAGCAATAAAACACACTTGCAGTAGGAGTACAGTATTTGATTTGATCAGCGACCCAGAAGAAGTTCTATGTCTTTAGAAACAACATCACCTCTTAAACTTCAGCTATTATCCCCATATTTTGGTCCTATGACAGCCCTGATTCTAAAGATCAGGCATCAGTGTAAGGTTGTACTGGCTCTGAGTATTTGAGTCTTTTATTACTGTTAAAAGGAACTTCAATGGAATTTTTTTGGGCTGCCTGTTTTTCTTGATATCAGTTTATCACAGTGAAAGCTCTCTGAGACACACACACACACACACAGTACAACATATCCATGAGATTTAGTTGTCACCCTGTGGTACTAATGGGGGAAATGTGTTCAAACTGATGCTCCAGATATCTTCATACAGAGTGGAAAAAAAAGGCAACGCAAGAAGTTTACTTATCTCACTATCTGCATAGGAACAGGCATTACCCAGATTTCCCCACACTGTAGGTGAAAAGGAAAAGATGCTTTTGTTGTATAAGCACCGAGATTAAACATTTAAAATGTAATATTTAAGTATTTCTGACACGTTCTTGAAATTAAGCTGGGGAATGGCAGAAAGATTAGACGGGAGAGTAAATGTTCAGACTTCAAATTCAAAAAAGGCTTCAAAATGGGGGGTGATTTTGCATTTTGATTGAACAGTGTTGATTGCACCTGAGTCTATTAAGATAATGACAAAATATGAAAGAGCGCAGGCTTTTGCTCAGGGATAATTTGGTGTGTGTCTAATTTGTATAGTTACGCTTCTAAAGTTCAAATCAACCATTACTACTGTTATGAGTATACAAGAAATGGCTGCAAAGAAACCACATGTAGCAGATGGAAAATCATCTTGTAACATCTGAGTAGACTTTTGGGATCCTTATAATATTATATTCATCCCTTTTGCATTTCCAAAGAATCTAAAATTACCTTTTGCTTGCCAACACTTGCATATTTCCGGAAGGAGAATACTTAGCATCAAGCAAAGCCACTTTGCTCGTGGCTAACCTTAAGGGGACAAAAATGCACTGAGAAAGTTTGCCATAAAAAGCACAAAGGAGGTTGAAAAAAAGGAGAGCCCTAGGATACAGATTGCGTAATTTCACCTTGATGTAAAATCTGAACAGAGATGATATAAAAGAGAGGTAATGTAGTTTTCAGGTCTGCTTTTTGTGTTTGGGTCCACATCGCCCCTAACTGTGATATCCACCTCAACTAGGTTTTTGAGTTACATTGTCACCATTGTAGAGTTGTCATGGCAACGGTTTTAGAAAGTTATTCAGACTGTGATTTCAGTTGTTTTTCTTTTTGTACAAATAATGTGATGATACACAGCTAGGTTTATAATTTATTTATTTTTTGACAAGATTGTCAGTGCCTTTTTGGTTATTATTTATTATATTAATGTCAATATTATCTTAATCAGTGCAAATTCCTATTGCTAAAATCATCATCCAATCACATTATCAATTTCATGCAAGACACATTTGTGGGTGTCAAGATAACCTGATGTGCAGTCTGGATTGTTTTAATATTCCATGGAGCAAAAGACACATTGTGACTTTGAACAGTTGCAATTCCTCAGACTGACTAATGCTATTTAATAATATGATCTGCCTTTAGAGCTTTCACAGTGGCAAATAACACTTTTCTAATTTGTCATATTTAATTTTTTCACTGCTTTGTATGTCTTTGAATGAGTAAAAGACAAATGTGAAGAAAAATGGTACACTACTTTGTGTAAGATTTAGGGAAAAAAATGCAAGATGATCTATCTGCAGGGCTACTATCTCTTATTAAACTCTAAAACACAAAGCAACACAGAGGCGTTTATCTCTAAATTTGATTTATTAACTATTGAATTTGCAGGATCTTTGCAGATTTTTAAAAGAGTTCTGCTGGAGCAATGGAATGTCACATTACTCAGGAAGAAAACCTTGTTCAGTTACTTTGCTCTTTACTGAGTGATTTATTAACAAATAAACTCCACATCCTAAATGGAGTAAAGCAAAATAAAATGAAGTATATTATTTATAACTATGAAGACAGACTTTTACATGAAAGCTTTCGAGCCACAGTTCTTGATGTGCCATAAACGCCTCTCATTATCCTTGCTATTGTTCTGGTAGTCATGTTTACACCGTGAGCCACCATGGTTCAAACAAGGAAAACAGCAACATTTTCAAGATCTTTAAAGCCAATAATAACCAAAAATGGTTCCCATTCATGCCTAGTGTTAAGCCGATCACTGTAAAGGGCAAGTGTGGATAATGCATCCAATCAACCAGTGAGAGACCAGTTGCTCCAGCCCAGCCATTAACACTACTGCTACCTGCAGCCATGCAAAGACGTCATGGATATTGTTGCTGTCAGCATGAAGCCAAGGACATGACGCAACAGGGAGACACTATTTCCAGACAGCTATTGTTCTCACTCACACAGCGAGGCCAATACAGGTAGTGAACAGTGCGGCCTGAATGTGCTAACCAGCAAAGCCTTGGAGGGAACGTTAAGTGGGAAGGTGTGTGTGTGCCAGGAACCACTGGCTTTGTCTCCTTTTGCTCGAGTGAGAACTGAGCCTTAAACACAACACAAACACACCTGTGAGCTTTTCAAATCTCTGGCAGTTTAAAGCCTCTCTACAAATCAAAGCTGAAACAACCAGGATTTCTTTTGGTAAAAGCAAGGTGTCTCTGTCGACAGCTGATAGGAGGTGTTTTGGAAAGGATAAATAGAGCAATTAAACACTTTTTTTTCTAAACTGGAAATGAATACGGCCTTTTAAAAAGCATTTCACGTCATTTAGCTGTATTTACTATGAAAGCTAAAATACTCATTATCTTTTCCGCTTACTTGTCTCGACGGTTTTTAAAATATCTGGATATTTTAGCAAATATTAAAATATCCAGTATTTGCTATCACATGCCATAATGACTTTTCACATTCAAAAGTGAGCTAAATTTACCCAACCTTTGAGCTAGCTGCTATTCCACTAGCCTTGAACCCAGAGTGTTTTATAATACAGGACTAACTTTCTTCAGCATTTCTGAAAAGATGGAACATCACACTGGTATTATTTCGTATTTTCACTGACTTTTTACATTTTAGTATATGATGAGCTAGCACTTGATCTTTAAATTATGTACTTAAAAGAGAACATGATAAAATTTGTAAAAAAAAAAAAAAAAAAAAAAAATGAACAACAAAATTGAAAAAAAAAACAGCTACATCGTCAGTGAGGATTACAGACATTGATACCACCATGAAAATTTGGTACCACTGCGGTACGTGACAGAGGCTTTGATAACAAAAGGATACACTTGGATGGAGTACCACTTTTAAGTTTTTCAAAAAGACTGATAGGGAGAAAAATATTGAAGCTAGGGGAACACAAGTCACTTATCATCCACTATCCACTAACATCCACTAACATTTATTACAATGCTAAACACGGTATTATATTACAGAAACACTTTCTCACTAGAGGTTGTAGAAAGTTTCAGGAAGTAGTCCACTGTGAACCTCAAAGCAGTGTGGATGGTTTTCTGTTGGCTACCAGTGCTCGGTCCCAGAGGCTCTCTCTCGTTGTTTTCCCCATGGTAAAACTACTGCTACCAAGGCAGTCGCCATGATTCTGGCTAACAGTGTTGCTAGCATGAAGGTGGTGATAAACCCATGCGTTTACGTCCTCCTGGTCCACTCATTCTAACTGACTAACAGCCTGTGGTTCTGCTGCTGACTTGGCCTCCCTCTACAGTTTTCTGGTCAGTGTGCTCTGACTTGTCTGACTCAGTTAAATCAACACAAAATGTATCATTATATAAACCTCACACATCTTCTCACAAGTCACTGTCTCCAATGTTTCTCCACAGACTGCTATTTTGCAAAAGCAATCAAGGACAGGGACCCATACATAAAGGATTGAAGCTAAACCATGTAGGGTTTCATTATTAATGTGATGAAAAGCTAAAAAAAATCTTTCTGATGTATTTAGACACCTACTGTATTCCCAACTTCTGTCTTTTGCAGTTTGTGCATGTTTTGGCAGCTGATTTAGGGTTGTTGCAATTGTCCCAGAGCCCTCTCTAGGCATAAGAGAATGCCTTCCTGCTTCTTTTTATTGCTAAAGGCAAGCATTATTCTCTATGACAGTATTAGATCTCAGATCCTGAGATTTCCACAGGTCAATTCATAATTAAAAACCCTCCACTGGCATTCCAAAAAATGACGTTTACCGAAGTGCTGTCGGTGGCATTTTGATATCTGCAGGGCCAACCTTTGGCGACTACACCCAGAGGGGGTTACATATGAAAGGGAGAGAATGTCCCTTGCAGGGGGAATGTCCTTTTCAAGTCTTCATCATCCATTATTTCATGGTGAAGGAAATCTCATCATATTGGGGTGATGTCTAGGTGATGAATATAAGATTCAAATGTCAAATAGTATCCAAGAATAACCCTACAGTTGTAAATTAACCATTCGGGATTACTTCACAGATTGCTGGAGACCTTTTAAATGTGCTGGCAAAAACAATGAATCACAGTTTAGCAGCACCAAACAACACCATGAGGAAGAAGTAAATGCTATGTGGATTGTGCACTCTGATTGGGTATCTAAGCTTTAGAATGTTGCAAAGTGAGAAATAAAATGAACACCACCTACAAGCCAAATGCTAATAGAGTTTGGACCCAGTCTTTCAATGAACTGAGTGCATAAATGTGTCAGCCTAGAGTGTTTTAGGAGGTGTCTAAAAAAAAAACCTGAATCCAGCATTTATAAAGCACTGTTCGCTGGCAGGGCTCCCCAATTTTTTTGCCGCATGGGGCAAAGGGACAAAATCTAACAATGGTTGGAGGCCATCCGCAATAAAATTGTTCTTTTACTGGTGTAAATTTTAATGGATAGGCATGATCCTGTGAGCTCTATGCCATCATGGTGCTGGTCATTATGTCTTGTGGTAATTAAGTCATCATAAAATCATCAATCATAATCTTGGGAGGGAAAAAAATGTGGGTGCCATATTAGGGTAGACCTTAATAGGCAGAGCCCGAGGGATATTCATGAGACTAATACAGTTCACTAAACAGCTTTAAAACCAGGGACACAATCTTTAATATATGCATTCAGCTGCTATTTGTAATTATTTAACTTTCAGCATTTTGGTATTTCAATGCAAAGGTGAAGATAGGATCTTGTGACCTCATAGGCTTTCAGAAAAAAATGTTGCCTACATATCTCATGCCCTGACATACATGCATACATCGGGTCCATAACCAGTGTGTCTGTTTTAATTCTGCATATGAGCTCTTGTACTTGAGACCTATTAAACTCTGTTCCACTTGGATGCTAAACCAAATTAGCGGAGGTCTTGAACTTCACTCCGAGTAACGTGTTACCATTTACTTGCTCGATTAGTATTCTGTTAGAATGTAGATGCTATAATCGGAAAGAGCAGGAGCATTAAGGGGGGGAATGAGGGAGAGATTCCATGAACGAGCAAACTCTCACTATGTGTACAGAGAAAACTCAGAGGCAGTGTTATAGAGGGGTGAGATAAATCTCAGCAGAAGCCCCTCTCTAATAATGCTCGCCCTCTCTCTCTCTCTGTTTTTCTCTCTCTTCTTTCTACGTAGAGCAATTCAATGAAAACCCATTGAGACATAGGATAAATCAATTTTCTAACACTGTATCCAACACATCTTTGCTTTTTTTCTGCCACGAGATTTTTATTGCTTTTAAAGTTTTATTTTTTCTCTATATCTATTTTGAGGATGAATTGACCTCTTAATTAAAAGATTGTGAGAACATTTTCTAATAGTCTATTAATGATTTTTTTTTTTTTGAGAAAATAGAGTGGCAGAGGGTGTAGAAGCGTGAAATCAGGAGAGGACACAAAGTGTCCTTCCTGAACTTTCCTTTCCCTGTAAAAAATAACTTCTATCACTGTACTACTTTCCTGTCTGCCTTTACTCCTTAGAATACTTACAGAATGTGATACAACAAAGAACATGTACAGGAAGAAAATTATCGCAAGTGGAGGAAAAAAAAAAAGAAAAAAGCACAATCAGCCTTTCTTGCCGTCTGATGTGATTTGGTTCTTATCATCAGAAGGCAATACAGCAATTTTGTTTCCCAGGCTGTCGACTGTCTGAGTACTGCTGTGAATGGGTGAGTGGACCTGCCAAAGAGTCTTTGGTACCCTGTCAGTTACAGTGGCTGAGGCTGCCCAAAAAGCACACAGCCTGCCCAACGCTTTTGATTAGACCACCACATCCGGCCAGCAATTCACATGCCTGACAAAAGAGAACTATACAGGTTCTAATCTAATAGTCAGTTGGGGATAAACTTTAAAGAAAGGAAAATGTCATTAAAAATTAAAAAAAAAAAGACAAATCCCAACTGCTTTGACTAGATGTCTTAAGCCCTTTGAAATTATTTCATAATTAAAAACCTGACTTGCCAAAAGTTGATAATAGCAACCAGCAGGAGTTTCCACTGGGAGAAGTCTTTTTGAAGTCTCCATGGTAGACAGTGGAGTCAGTCTCCATAAGTTGTCCTTTCCATTGCAGGTTCGGGTTGCCTTGAACTCCGTGAGAAGCCATTCCTATTTTAAGACTAGAGGTTATGGAAGTTTTTTTAAAGAGTTGAGTCAAAGTCAATGAAACAAGAAAAGTCAATGAAATGAAACAGCAATACTGATCTTTATAGATTAGTTTCTCTAACCTCTCTTCATTCCATATCTGTAATTGTAACATTATATTCGTACCGCGCCTCTCTCCCGGGAGATCTATCAACAATCTTGTTTCATTTTCTGCAGTGAGAGTTCATTGCAAGAATGAGTGTGCACTCTTTCTGATGACCTTAAATCTCATTTTCCAACCTCTGCTTGCTCACCTGTAAAATAATCCACAGATACCGAGGCCAAGACCTTAAAAATAACATTGGTGGGGTATTGAATGAACATTTGCCTCCTTATATGGCACTGCATTTGTTTAACCTTTCCCACACTCAAGATCCCATGAAAGAAAATAGAGCGTAGAACATATTGTTCTTTGTCCTTATCCTCAGATCCTCCATCTCTTATTTTTCTCTCACTCAGTAAGATGACACCTCCTTTATTCCAGTTTGTTCTCTCATGTATTCACCCTTGGTCAAGGGTGGCCCCCCTTCTTCTCTTTCTCTCACTGTCTTTCTATACTCTTTACCCTTGTATCATTAGACTCTCTTACTCACCTTCTTTTTCTTCCATTCTTTTCTTCGGACTCCTCTTCTCCTTTAGCTAAACTAACATCTTGCCTCACTGTGCCCTGTTTGGCTTATATGACCAGGAAGGCCAATACATGGCGCCGACTTGATGAAATGTATTGATTGTGTTAGTAAGCTTGGTCTATCAAACTGCCTTGATGACAGACTTGCATTCTTCCAACCTCTAACATAAGATCAGCAGGACGTAAATCAAATTCCAGATTTGATCATGGATTGGATGTTTTTCCTACTTGCGCAATGACAGAACTGACAGAACTGCAACAATGGCATGGGAATATGTTTTAGGAAATTTTCCTTTAACACAAAGGGGAACAAAATAGATATTTTCTATAGAAAGTTTTTGGCTAATGTGCTGTCCCTTGCCCTTGCCAAAGTTAAATTTATCTTAATTATCACTGATATGAAGGCCACTACATCACCCTCTGTTGCTCAGTGTGAGTCACTTGGCAAGAGCCCTGCATTATTACCATTAGATGTCAGACTTCAATACCTGCTGAGGGTGAATTTTTTGAACATCCCATACAAGTTCACATATGTTGCTGTAGCACCTTACCTTTTCAATTCAGAGGTAGAGCATAATACGAGTATTACAAATTAAATATATCCCACAGTAATTACTATTGATTAGAGTAATCATAATAATGCATGATAGTGACATTTACAGGCAGATTTTAAATTAAAACCAACAGACAGAGTACAATATCATTGTTGCCCCTCAGCAAAAAAAAAGTCCTTAAAATTGAGATGAGGATTTAACTCTCTACAAGAAACTTTCAAGCAACATTTTTAACTAAATGTATTATTCAGAGGCAATGAAGATACTTCTACAAAAAACTCGTTTTGTGACATTTAACCAATTTCTAAGAGTGTCAGAGGATTCTATTTAACATTGCAAACTGGTTCAGTGTTCAATATAGGGAATATGAATGCCATAACTATGTCAACACAATGTGATTTGGACCTTTGTAGTCTAGTAAGTTCAGGTTCTTTTCACACAGAATAGGATCCGAGCAAACCAAAATGCATAACTAAAAGCAACCAACACAAGAACATTCACTCTGCTCATTGTTTGTTTTGGAAGAAGGTCCTGAAGGTTATATCTGCCAGTATGCAAAGCGCACCTGGCTACGGGGCCATTTGGCTGAAACTGGCATAGTATGCCAAGTAGTTGGGTCGCATTGAGGTTGGATCATGTTCCCCCCACAGACAAACCACTCCAGAATTTGTTTGGAATCGGCCCAAGACCACTTCCTCAAAGGGTCTTGGTACCAACGCACCTCAGTTCAAAATCTGTGTTCAGATCTGCTCAAATGAATCACACCACGGAGGGGAAATACAAGCCAGAGTCTGATTCAACTGGACTAACGACACAGGTTTGAAAAAGCCCTAAATAGCCTTTACAGGCCCACAACAGTAACACCTCAAGACCTTGCTCAAGCTCTGACTATGAGGTATTGCTGCCCTGAAAGTTTTAATGGGACAATTATCAGGTGCACAATCAGCAGAATAGAGGAGCTCATTGCTTCAATGTTGCTGGTGCTAATCACTTAAGTCGATGAAAAGATTTGGATACAAAAAAAAGTATGATAAGGTGCACGTCAGCAAGGCTGTTAGCCCCTCTTTGCCTCTGTGAAAGTCCTCATTGGCTAAAAGTAGATAGATACTCAATATGACTGAGCAGCTCCCAGGTTTGGATTTGTGTAAAAATTGTGGACATACAGTAGTGGTGCAGAAAAGGAGCATGCATCCCTTGAGAAATTAAAGGTCAAAAAACATAATTGGCACCTGCCAGATGTAAGTTCTGCAGGCTGAGTAGTCTTGCCACATCATATTTTTTGTTAAATTTTGAAAGGTTTGAGAATGAATAGAAACTAACTTCAGAGTCACCACATAGTTTTGTTGTCATTTACATAAACCTCCACACTATTACTGTTTTTATTCTGTCCTTAATGTTTCAGTATACTTTCAGTTTCAAAGTTGTGTCATTTGCTTAGGGAAGGCAACATTCACAATGATGAAAGATCTTTCCAGCATATAATTTTGCTTGACAGTCTTTCCCCTGGCTACAGGAACTTTTAAAGTATTAGTCACTTCAGAGTCGGAGCTGTAGCAGAGACAGTGTGTGGGAGAGAAATGAAAGACAAAGATGGGCTGAGGGAGAGGGGGCTGCATGGGCTTGCATCTATATGTTTTCATAAAACACAGACATGATAACACCAAAGGAACATACCCTAATGTACACAGCATTTATTAAAACCATCCACATACTGATAAGATTGGCTTGCAGCCTGTGTATACAAATGTTCATTCATTTTATCTTGTATTTTCCAACGCTCCCTGCTGTGAACACAGCTGATTTGATTGAAATTCAGAGAATCCCTCCACCACTAGAGTCACTGTCACTCAATAAACAGCTTGGGCTTCTTTCATTTTGACCTTCTCACCAATAATCCTGGATTTACTGCAGTGGGATGGACAATTTGTCACCACGTACAGTTTACAACAAGAAGCTGGGAGAGCTTTTTACAGATGTAGCCACTTCTGCTCCATCTCATTATTGTACTTTCATAGACATGAATGTGGTATTGTTTTTTTTTTTTTCTGTAGTGAACGTCAAACCCTGCAGCACTAACCTCCTAACCGTTGCCCGCATTAAATTTAGCAGTCAGCCTGCTGAGGTCCTCACATCAATGAGAATAAAGATTATCTTAGCTTAGAAAGAGAGTAGCAACACGACAGCTCCTTAATAACACATCTCATCAAGAGAATTAGCAAGATTTATGCTAAGATCTGGTTTGGACACTTGCTGTATCTCAGATTCTGTAATGCTCACTGCTTGGGGCATCATACCATGCAGAAAGTACACTATCTATCTCCCCTCCCTTTGGAAAGCATGGCTCAATCATCTTCCTGACAAGTGCTGCCATCTCTCATTTGGACACCAGTGTTATCCAATTGGCAGCGTTCACATTACTGGCCTGCCTCTCCCTTTCCTGGCTGCTTGATGCAAACCCGCTGACGCTGCACAATAGCAACTTTCTATGGGCTGCTGGACTCGTCTACGGGGAGATTTTAGCTGAGGTCCCCTCTAATCGGGCTCATTCTGAATCAGCCAGGACCATTCCAAAGGGTGTGTTCATCGTGCCGTATTAATCTTTTGGTGAACTGATGCTGAACTCTTTATCAGCAAGGGGGAGGGTGTATAATTGCCTGCGAGAGAGGCTGGGGAGGAAAGAAGAGGCAAGGCGATCTCACCTTCCTCTTTCACTATCTCACTCATGCTCAACAAATATTCTGCTGCTGTTTGCCAGGACTTTTTTTTTCCAACAGTGTGAAAGAGAAAAAGCATCTCTGGACAGCTACTTGTTATATTCAGCACCACACATCAACTACTACCTTCGTCATTATTACCGTCACTATGACTGTTACATGAATCTTCTTTGAAAGCCTCATTTCTTTCTCTTTCCACTCTATTATTGTATTATTGGGCAGGAAATAACACAAATCAAATATTTCTGAGGACTTGCAAAAAAATACATCTTTTTGTCTCAGCTTTTATCCCCTCCTGTGTCAGTGTGTACATACTCATGTTTAAGTTGTTTAAAATTTGTTATGCATTGTGGCCATGCATTTGTCCCTGAAACTAAACAGGGCTCAGGAAAATACTTTAGTCGTTAGTTGCTGTGTTTGGTTCGGTTATGTGTCTCCTAAAAGCCTCACTTCGATGTAGAGTGAAGGGAGGGTGGGGGTGGAGGAGGTTTAGAGAGTTCTGTGGTAACCTAAATAATTACACGCCCTGTTCTCCCAGAGTGATTAATTATATCTGCGGAAAGGGATTTCTTATTTTAGAGCCCTCCACAGATGAGGGCTTGTGGGGAGAAAGACAAGAAAAAAAAAAAGAAGACAAAATACAAGGAGGCCCTTATCAAACCTTTCTTGACAGATTTAGGCTGTATGCAAGACTTGCAGAGTAATATCTTTTGCTTTCTGGTCAGCTTGTGAGAGTTGTACTGAGAATATGAAGGATTTAAAGTGAATCAATGTTTTACAGTGGGCATAATTAACTGCATTTGAGGATCTTGACAGGATATTGGTAGAATTTTATAGCGTTGCATATAGCATTTGGGAAGGATTAGTACGTCTCATGCCCATTACTTCACATAATTTCTTCATTTTTTTTCTTATCTGTGTGCACCAGGGTGGCCTTTCCAGAAGGTTTGTAAACATACATGTCTCATTTGACTGGAAGGGTATTCCCCTCTGGCTGACTGCATGCAGTCTGGATTCCCACATTGGGAACCTGCGTTTAAATGTGTTATGATGCAGCTTAACACGGGAGCTCGGGGTGGGAGCTTGTAGCAGGATGAGAAGACTGGCTGAAATCTCTTAAGGCTGAATCCTCATTGGCTTAGTATGTTTCCCATATGGAAAGCCCATATTTGGATCAAGATGCTATAAATAGAGTCAAATATAAACACTCTGTTACAGAGATAGATGGAAGTGAATGTATAATGTTTTCCACCATGCAAAAGAAAAAAAAAATGTTCCAGCAGTTTAAGATTATGACGTCTGTCCTGTTGGTAGAAAACATGAACACAGTGACCTTGAGTTTTCTGACATACAGAAGGTTACCTTAGAGAATTTAATCCCTTTAAAATACACAGAACTAATAAGCAGCAGCTGCACACAATCGTTTTACTCACTTATAGTCTGCTGCAACCTGCAAGAAGCATATTATACTGATTAATTATATTTGCATAAAAAGTAGAGCCCCAGTCTTTTATTTTGTATGCTGCACATCTTGTTTTACTCCTTACTTTTAATCTATAGAATGGCTCTGTAATGATATAACATATTTCAATGTATTAAGCAGAACTTTTATTCTCATTCATCAAGGTGAGGTGAAGCAACGTTTGGCCAGCGAGTGCAGATCACTGCTTGACGCCACTGGGCATAGATTTCCTTCCTCTGGCTCTGCACTGATCTGCCTGGCAAAGGCAAATTTAGGACCAGCCCTCCTCAGCTTTCCTAAATGGCACATAATCTCTGAAATGCACTTAACCTTTTCATGGCTTTGGGAGAGTTGGTGACATAGTGTTAGCCTTTCCCATTATGTTGTGAATCTGTCAGTGGTTCTATAACTTCTCACTCAGATCTTTTCCAGCACTGCAGGCTCTCTCCAGTATGCCAAACTGGCTCAAGAAACAGTAACAATAGATAGCCTCTCCTTCCACCCAATGGGCCATTCTGGCTCTAAGAAGGCTTACTTGACTCTTTTCTTATTCATCTGATATCTGTGCAGAGGGGATGAAGGGCCTGCTAATGCTGAGTATGCAGCAAAATCATGGGCCAACATCTAGCTTAAGGTATCAAAGCATTTGAAAATGTTCAGCCCTTTTTACTTGACTGGAGCATCGATTTACAGTGTGCTTAACAAGAGAATACACATGTTTTTGACGCTGGAAAACTTAATCATCTATGAGTTACTTGTTCTTTAATGCGCATTCATCATCACTGTAGGTTGTTGATGTATCTTAACGCCCCAGAAAACCTGTGAAAATTGCTGCTTTTGATAAAAATGTCATGTTAACTTCAGAGGTGTCGTCTTTGTCCTCAAAGGCTAAATTATAGCACTTCTGAGCAGTTGCTCAATTGTGCCATAATTCAGACTCCAAGGAAGACGCTCTTCTTCCTGTGTTGCTTTTCCTAGGCACACGGAGTACCTCTGCAGGTTCCCGACACCTCAGAGGTTGAAATGACATTTATATCAAATCTAGCAATTACTGTGGGACTGTGAGGTTATTCATGTATATGTCAGAGAAGTAGAAAAAAAAAGAATAAAATGTCTTCTCAATACATTTACCCCTGTGATGTAACTATTGCACTTGGGTGAGTACTTGGGTAATTTACTATACAATACCATTGGGGTTGAGTCAAATGAACACCTGACATTGCAGGTCTTTGTTCATTTTTAATGGTTGCTATTCTCTATTAAGATTAACAGATGATCAAGAGTGTATGCATTGTTTATGCCACTCATTTCCCTCAGAGTACAACCACTCCTGCTTTTTGCATCTTGGTTTTGCTTCTTGGAGAGATTATTTTTCTCTTTCAAATAATGAAAAGTGCTTTTCATTATCTTGCATTGGCCCTGGCCAAGAATGCTCCATCTGGTCTTTGTATGAAATTAGAGTGAAGACCTCTTCAACTCTTGAGCATCTCAGGGCCTTTAATAGAAGGTTGTGATGCTCAAATACGCTGTTGACAAATACAGAACAAGCCAAATTTGAGATTGAAAAGTCGGTAATGCCTTGAAAAATACCTTTACTGTTGCATTGCCAATTAAATGATTATGCAATGTAATCTAGAACACAGACAAGCAAATCTCTCAAATCTAGAGCCATATCTGAACCAAAGCTTAAAATACTTAAGTTTTAAAATAGCAACAACTATGCAAATTCTGATTCAAACCTTCAATTTAATAGAGTCTGCCTTTTCACAGTCTGCTAAATATGTCTAAAGACAAAGTCACGAAAAACTGTAACTTTTATGTGAGAGGCTAAAATACCTTAAAAATCTCACACTTAGAACCTTTTCAATGATGGTAGAACAGAGTGTAAGAAATCATTTCAGTCAATTTTCTATGAGCCAGAACAGAACAGATAAGACTAATTATCTTATGTGCTGAACACTTTTGGAAAATTTTTCCTGGAATTAACATCAACCAATCAGTGAATGATGTCTTGAAATCTTATAACAAAATACCTTCTCGCAATCTATGTCAGAAGATTGGCTGTTGCTGCCATTTCAGTCCTCTGTGATACAAAAAAAGTCAAATTTTGGGAAAATTATGCAGAGTTTCAATGATTTTAATATAAGTGAATATTGCTCATTTTGGCCCTGGAGTCCTGGAAATGATAGACGAGGTACGGCACAGAAAAGTGAAGGTAAAATCATATAAGACTATTTCACAAAGATATTCAATCCCTCTTTTTAGAATGAAGGGTGACGGGGTTCAAGCAAGAGAGAAAAAGATTGAGATGGAGTGTGTAAAAGAGAGATGGAAAGAAGGCTTAGGGCTTGGCTAGGGCAATGGAAAGATAAGGAAATATGATATGTACATTTCAATGAAATAGAGCTTAACCAGTTGAGAATTCAGACTGAAGCCCAGTATCATATATTGTAGCTTCCAAAGGGTTTCCATAGTGGCCATAATCTCAGACCTGGTTTTCAGACCTGACAAAACTGACATAGCTAAAAATGACACCAGGAGATTGAAGTTGCTTTCATTTATTTTATTAAATTTAAAAAGAATCAGGTCAACAAAGGTTGAGTTGATTCTTGATCAGAGAACTAGTTAAATATTTGGCATATGTCTCTGTCTTGCCTAGGTACCTAGGCAAATCATGACAGCGTTTGCCCAATTATTGCATCAGCAGTTATTCAGAAAGCTGCGAAACAGCAGACATACGTTGTGATTAATCAACAGTGAGAAGACGAATATACACAGTTATGTAAACTCTCAAGTTTAAGCTGGTATCAAAATAATGGCAAATAATTGCTGCAGAAAGGATGGATCGAGTCCTTTCAGCCACTGAAAGCTTTAAATGAGAGGAAGTGTTGGATGTCATTGATGTTAGTTTAACAGGGAAAAACCGGCAAAGTGGAAGTGATGGGAAATGAATGGAAGCGGAATTTCTATTAAAAAGAGAAACTCAAAGCAGCAGAGTGGTGAGTATAACACAACTGTGAAATGTACATAGATTATGCTGAATTTATCGAGACGACATGTAAACATAGATGAATGAATAATAAAACAGAATCGAACTGGAGAGATTGATCTATCCCAGAGCTGAAAACATAAATGCGTTTCTACTTATCCACACGTCCCGGCTTTGTGATGCAACACCTCAGCCGACTCAATGGAAAACTCTGAGTGAGTCAGACATGTGAACCGACTGTGAGCCAGACCCTGGAGAGTGATGCAAAATAAGTGTGTGAGATAAAACACAGAATTGAAATTTTACAATAACCGAGGGTCGAGCAGGGCGTGCTTTGTTGGCGAGACTAAAAAGAAAGAATATCTGAATTTAAAAAAAAAAAAAAAGAGTATCCTTTCATTTTGTCTCTCTCCTCCTCAGCTGATATGAATGAATGAAAACTGTCAGCAGTCTGGAACAAAACATAAAGCCACAGCTTTATTCATGACATGAATGCTTATTATTCTTAATGCTATTTATTTCTTTTCTTGTCCCATTTAAGCTTTAAAAGTGCATTTTTTCCCCATAAATGCTGGTGGCCTTGAGATGCCATTGCCGTTAAGATGTTAATATCGTCCATCCCTGAAAAATCCTGAAGCAAAAAAAAAAAAAAAGAATCTCAGTTTAGCTTGACAAGTGCACTCTATGGAGCAATTCTTCCTCTCTCACTTTCTTAAAGAAAAGATTTTTTTTATTTGCTTCCTTCCTTTGAATCTTCCACCAAGGCCTCGAATGCCAAAGGAACACTTTTAATTCATCAGCAGAGGGACACTGAAGGCTGTTCTGGATCACTGGACAGACAGCGTCTGAAGTCTAAAAGACAGAGAGAGAGTGAGGATCGAGAGGTGGGGAAAGGGAGTGACTGGGTAATTTAAAAAGTCTCCCTCATAGAACGAATAAGGGACTTTGCAAACAGTGGAGTAGAAAGACCTCCACCATTTAATTATCAAGTAATTGTAAAGCCCATAACAACAGAGACCTGAAAGTGGGAGACAAGGGAGGAGGGATGGCTCCATGAAAATGTAATTAGCTGAATATCATTTCTCCTCACTCTCAGTCACAGTAGACTTTAAGGGGACAAAGAAAGAAAAACACAGACAAGTTCCCTTTAAGATAAAACTGAACGCAGTGTCACAGTTTAGATCTTCTGTGACTTGGATCAATATGTAATTACCTCTGGTAGGAAGAAACACCTTCTCTCTCCATCTTTTTACTCTCTCTTTAACCCCTCTTTATTTCCAGAGGAAAGGTTCGGAAACAAAGCGGCAGTGATAGAGACTGTCAGTGTGTCCAAACCAGGCAACAGATGTATTTCTTAAATTTCAATTAAGAGGTTAAAATAGCTGAGGAGCAATTAATTTAGTTTTTTTTTTTATTGGTGCTGCTCTCTCCTAAACGTTATAAGTCAGGCGGATAACAGTGCTGGCCTGCAGGGATGGTTGTAAAAATGAAGCTTGAGAATGGAAGGGTGGGGGTCACTAGTCGTAGTTCAAACTACAGGAACAGATAGCGGTGGAGGTGGAGGGACATGCACTCTACTCACAGTCACTGCGCCCTGCAGCGCATCACTTCTCCTCGGACTGCGACTAACACATCCTACTCAAGTAAAAGAACTGTTACTGTGGCGGATTTTGTCTCAAGCAAGGCTTGAATTACTGCTGTAAGAATGTATTTAAGTGAAAACTTTAGTAGTACATAGTCACACCATCTACACTCTATCTAAACCACTTTTTTAACATTGTAACTTATGCTTTTTTATGCAATTTAAAATGAATACAGCAAAAATGCCATGGTAACATCATTTGTTTGTCCTACAGTATCCACTCATGACTGCAAACTCATAATTAACTTTAGGTGGTTAAGAGAAAGATGAAATTCAAATGTTAAAAGATCAGCACTTAGTGTATATATATAGTTTCCAGTCTTTTCTGTTAACATAGAAATGTTCCCACCTGCTCCCTAAGGTAACAAGCGACATGGTGATTGGTGCTTCATTGTAGTGGTTTTACTGTCACAGTAGCTTTTAGGAATAAGGGGAAGAGTTAGTCCTTCAAAGAGCCCATAAATGTCACTGCACTCAATGTGGACCACTAAACATTAACTGGGGACATGCTTTGTTCCAGTAGGTTGTATCATAGGTGACTGACAAGTGCTGCTACAGGTCTGCACCTCAGACTGTGCTGCAAATGCTGTCAAATGTCTTCTAGATTATACACAGAGTTTGGCAAGAGTTGTAGAAACTTACAAGGCCTAAAAAGTGGTACTTAAGTGTGACCCATTATAGTGGTACACTAGCTTCAACTCTAAATTTCCAACTATGAGTCACAAGTCAAAAGAGCAGGAGACATGCATTCAGTTCACAAGAATGTAATTTATTTAAATGACCAAATATCATAAATACCAAAATGTGAAACAATTTAAGGGCATCTTTATTATAATAAAATATTAAAAAGCTATAATTTTCTTTAAACTGGAAAATAACTTAAATCTGCTAACTTAAATAAATCTGCTCCTTTTCCTAAGGGCTTGCTGCAGGGAGGTACTATCCCGCTAGGTTAACAACACAAGTTCCCGAGACACTATAACACGGCAAAGTTGTACAAAAGCTTTGGTGAATATGATGACTACCTCATAATAACAGTTTTATCATAATACAGAATGATCACAGGATAGTTGACACAATTACAACTAGCCAGGCTATTGCTTCATATGAAAAGTGCCCTGAGATAACTTCGGTTATGATTTGGTGCTGTATATATAAAATGGACTTGACTTGACGGATAACGCCAAGGTATTATCATAAGCAGTAAAAGTTGAGTTTTCATACAGTTGAACATTAAGAGAGGCACTATAGCAAAATAGCAGATCCCCAAGAATCACGACTGCATATGCAGAACAGCAGACTGGCACTAGAGCCTTCTTGTAGCTCAGCTAGATTTTGGCCTAGATTTTGGCAGTGGCTGGCCTCCTATCGTGGCACTAAGCTAAGAGCAAATAGCATAGACTGGCTCTACACAGCAACACACCTCATGAACATTTGATTAGTGTAAGAATGATCCAAGTACCGCCAGGAAAGAAGCTCCTACAGTCTGTCATGCAGTCACACCTGTCTTAAAAGGGGATAGATGGGCCTGGTAATTAAGAGACATGCCTACCAATGGGCATTGCTCTCTATGTAGTCTATGTGGTCTATGTAGGGCACCACTCATTACATGTAACTGTGATGGGTGGTGCAGAATAACAGGAACAGGGCTGAACTCAGACTTTCCATCCCTTCCTTTTGGTTTTTGGTCTTTTGCATGCTGGCCTACCAAAGCTTCCAGAGTCCAACTGGTGGTCACTACAAAACCCCTAGCGACTCCGACCATACTCTCTGCTTAGAAGTGCAATTTGCATGATCCTTTTCGCTGCCAAACAGCAATCCAGGGGTCATTGTATTTTTCTGTCTCTTTGTCTGAACACACATTGTGTGTGACAGCAAATAGTCAAACCAGCTACTGGTCTTGGAACATCATGACAGCCCCGTCCTCCACCTAGCTTCCAGAATAAACAGCTGCTCTGGCCTGATTGTGTCCTGTCAACGGGGACTGAAAGCTACATACTTTGTCTATAGTGTGTCCAAGATGACACTCTCCCCAATGGACATATACTGTGCATTCAATCATTCATTTTATTGTTGCTTTTTCAGAGAGAAAGCGAAGCAAGAGAGGCAAAGTGAGGGAGCACAAACAGAGGAACTCACTAATGTAAGAATGGATTTTGCAAGATCCCAAATTAATAATGAGAGAGATACTTCTGGATTTATCAAATTTGGCCCTGGAGGGGGGTTGTTCTTTGATGAGTTGTGCAGTTTGTAAACCATTAGACAGACACATTATCAGCACTGTTATAGTCACTTGAAATTAAAATGTTTATGAAAGACTGGAGACAATTTGTGTTTGCTCTGTGTTAGATTCATCCCGGAGATCTGTTTTTTTGCGATTTTGATCTCATGGATTTGGAATGAAATACATTTAATCTCATTAAAGTTAAAGGTAGAAAACAATTCCTTCAAATCTAATGCATTCTGAGCTCAAGATATCCATTTGGATCCAAAAAAGACTATTCCAACTACATGAGCTCTACCGTAAACTCATTTGAACAAATATTACACCGATATGTAATTGTTTATTATGTCATTCCAGCATTATGGACATTAATATGCTGCTATAACTGCTATTTCTGTAAGATATCAGCACCTGGCTGCAGGGATTTGCTTCCGTTCAGCCACAAGAGCGTTAGTGAGGTCGGGAAATGATGTTTCCACAAAATTGGAAGTCCCAAGACCAAAAGAACACAATGGTTTATGGACAGAGGTGTCCACATACTTTTGACCACATTGTTTAAGTAATGGTGCAGAATCGCTGTGTCTTGATTCTCCACTCAGTTGATTTTAATGTATTTTATGACACTTTTTGCTTCACTGGACTAATATTATATGCTCTTACATGACAGCACCAGCACTTTGTTTTTATTTGCCCAATAATATGCCATTGTCTTTTGGGTGACTGTGAAACTATTAATATTTTACACCCCCCTACACACACACACACACATAAAAAAAAAAGCTTCCTTTGTGACACATTTCCATTTGCGTCAAATAAGGCTCCTGCAGTCTCAGTGCTATTAATAATTCACATTTTTTTGTCAGCATTGTTTGGAAGTATTGAAGGGGTCTCCCCCATCTCCTCCCTTATTTCTCTCTCTCTCACATACACACATTTACTCTGTTTTCCCTCCACATGTCAAATAACATGGCATTCAAACACTCAACATTCACCATAATCTCGCCTTAGATCTTATTCGGAATGACTGGAGTTGACGTTGACTTATGAGGCGCTTTACTTTTTTTTTTTGTGACGAGTCACTCTTGAGCAGTGAGACTGTGGAGGCATGAAAGGAAAGGAAAGAGTAATTTTATGCTAATGGGCTCTCTCGGGGAAAAAAATAGGTTGATGGCGACCTCACAATCACTTGGGAGGGAACAAGCATGACAAAAAAAAAAAAAACACAAGTCTTTCTCCAGCCACCACTGCCACTCATGTTGCCATTAAAAACATTTGTCTAAATATAAGTCATTGTTTGCTGAAGTATATATGGGGGAAACACTGTTGTATATTTTGACAGAGCGGTATTAATTATTCATCATTTTTATCAAATAAACTGTCTGTGGCTCTAGTAACAAGAATTCTTATGTATACGGAGCAAAAAAAGAACAAAACTCTAAAAATGACCACACTCCAACACCTAAAATACACATTTATGTATATATACATTACTCTCAGTAAGAGACAAACAAATGTGTTGAGTCTGTGGTGATTTTTTTTATGCTTTTCATTTGCTTAACAGAAATGGAAAGATTCACAGGAATATGAATTGATATTTCCCAGGAATCCAGTTCCAGGTGACAGAACCTCAGTCTGTTTCATGCTGTTTATTGATTATCTATTTGTTAATTGAATAAAAAGCATTATATAAAAGCGTAAAGACTTGACCAGAACAGATTTTCTTGTTCTGTTAGGGTTATGGTTAGGGTTATGGTATTGAAAATAATAAGACCGACACCACTTTCATGCTAAATATGAAGCTTAGCACAGCTTAGCATATAGAACAGGGGGTAACAGCTAGCATGGCTCTGTCCAATAATTAAAAAAAAAATCTGCTACTAGCTTCTGTTTCACTCACTAATTTACAAGTTATATACTTTTGTAAAATCTGTACAAAAATCAAAAAACAATTGTTTGTTTAAGTGCTGGAGCTATTTCTTAGCTGATGGGGTCTCTGCTGGTTGCCCAGCAACCTCATGGTGACTCCAGAAAGTCTTTGCACCATTAAAAATGTTCCAGAAAGTAAAATAAATAAATAAATAATTAAAAAGCTCAATTATTGAAGAGTTGTAAATCAGAACACCAATTAATGCACTCATGTACATTAAACATTGAATACCAAAAGTCTAAAAAGTAGATCTCAGTTATATTTGGGAGGGTTGCCAAGAGCTTAGAGCCATTAGAGGGGTGATGAACGTGTCTGGGGGGGAAAAATATAGAGTGCATATAAAGTTGAACGGATCTGACTCATGAAGAAACAATAACCAAACAAGTGTGCTGTGATGCTAGCAAGGCTATCAAGATACAGGTAAATAAATTGTATTTAGGAAGCAAAATGATGTATAAGATGGACAGATTCTTGACAGGGAGGAAAAGGTTTACTGACAATACAGCAGGAGAAAGGTGTATCTTCTGTGTAAGAAATGCATGTTAAAGGCTGGCAAAGTTTAACATGCATTTTTCATTTTGCACACACACAAAAATAAAAATGCAGTTTGTGTTTTGTATAAAGTTATTCCAATGAAATTCAACTTGGACTATTTTGTTACTAGTTTCCCCAGTGTTGTTTATTCCTGCGGCTAATGTGAAGGAAGGATTATTATTATTATTTTTTGCTTCTACAGGCACCATGACAAAAAAAAAGTTTTCAGAAGCATCATCTCGAGGACTGAATTATTCAATTGTCTCTGGACAAAGACAAAGAGAAGAGTTGATTTCACTGTATAATAAAATGACTGTAAACACAAGTTACTAACTCAGAAAAGTGAATTTTGTATTGAATTTGTAATAAGCATTGTATTTATAAGTTGTTTGAAATGATTATATGTCACAATACCAAAGTTATATAAAACTGTTAGTTAAAGATGTTTAAATTGCTTATAATGATGTATAAAGTAACATATTAATATGATGCCTTATGGATGTAATCTTATCACGATAGCACTGACTGTGTAAAATCTATTTTTCTAGGCCATAGGAGTCTTCGGCTTGTCTGGGCTCTCCATCTAGGCCATCAGGGAGTCCACCAGGGGCTCCTGATTCCAGATACACATACACACACACACACACAAGCTTGGTTCCAGTATGAAGCAAGTTGCTCTGTCAGTGCACCTAGGGGATAGCTTTAGCCATCAGCCACCAGCCCCCAAATCCACTGACTGATCCAGTGCCCAGACTGTCAGGCCCTGCCCAGCCGCTTCACAATCTTTCAACCTTCACTAGCTGCAGTGAAGCCTCCAGTACTTCACACTGTGTCTGTTAAAGCAGCACAAGGGTGAATAAAAAAATAATAAGTGAAAAAAAAAAAAAAGAAGGTAAGGGAAGGATCTTGCACACAAAAGCACTGATGTGGCTCGAAAGATCAAACCTGAAGGTAGATGCCGTTTGATGGAATATCAAGCTGTTTAATCATCAACGCATGGGGGAAAAGGGTACTGGCACCTGAAGCTTCCTTCGGATTCAGCAAATAATTTTGCTTTTGTTGTCAAAGTCAAGCTGTTACATTGAATGCTGGAGCATCTAAACATTGTTAATTGTTAGGAAATATTGTTTTTGAGTGTTGAAGCCAGCGGTTTCCTCTCTGCTGTCTCCCCATTGGAAGAAAAAAGTCTGAAGGGTGCTGGCATGTTGAAGCAGAGAGCGCTGGAAACCGAAAAACGTCTCTGTCACTTTGTCTGATTTCTGATAGGGAGGGAATTATAAAAGAAAAGCAGCTAGCTGAATTGATTTGTACATACTGATATTCTCATTCGTATTTTTTGAATATACTGTAATTATCTTGACTATTTAAATAGAGGGCAAATGGGTCCTCTGGTGACTTGCAAATCCATTATTGCCTGCCTAATTGGCTTGGCAAGCCTCACCCCCTCTTCCCCATGCTTGTTCGCTCAAAGATTAAAATCCAGCAGTGATTTTTAATTTGAAATGGAAGAAAGTGCAATCAAAATGATAAGCCAGAACCAGAAAAAAAGGAAAATCTTATTTAGGCATTGAACAGCACACAATATACATCACTGAACTTTGCCCCCCATGAAGCAGCATGACAAACTGTATCTATTACTTCCTGTACATGAATAACATCCTGTATATAAATCAGCTTTGAAATGTAAAAACAAGCCTAATATTTATGCATAATAGAGGTCAGTTGTAAAATGTGCAAGGAAAACTAGTGCAAAGAAAGCTTATCTGCAGAAAATAGTCCCAGTCACTGCATGTTTAGTTAAATGGGAATTTTAAAAAAACGAGCCTGCCAGCTTGTATAGATCCACATGTGACCTTGCATCCACTTCTTTCACCTGTTGTTGTTTATGCCCTGAAGGGTTTCCATGAAGCGGCAGTTAGTGGTGCTTATTTTGGATTTCGTGGAAGCTCTTCAGAGTAGTGTGCACAAACCAAAAGTATGGAGCTTTTACACTTGTGACTTGACTGGGGGACTTTTCATGTATCTAATAATGTGTTTGTTATGCTCTTCTGTCAGGTTTATTGACAGGGATTTGCTGAGAATGGATACATCATGAAGCTTCCCAACTATTCGAATTCATCCTCTTGTGGTTTTAATTGTGTTATTATATAATATATTTGTTATGTTCTGTAACTCCTTCCTGGTTTAAAGGAATAGTTACAATATTTTGGCTGCATGCTAGGTATGAAGCTAGCGTAAGCAGGTGGTTAGCTTAGCTTAGCATAAAGAACGCAAACGGGGGAAACAGCTAGCTTGATAGCTACCAGCACTTTTAAAGCTCACTAATTAACATGTTGTGTTGCATTTCTTTAATCCGTACAAAAACAACAAGCTGTGGTTTTGCAGAGATTTCTCTCCAGCCTTCATGGACCTCCCAGAAAATAGTGTGCAAGAATTCTTGATTTGGGTCTGATGTGTCTGTCTGTAAAGCATTGTGGTGTGCAAGACCTTTGTAGAATTTGCTTCCAGACGATGTATTGCCTTGGATGAAAGCAGCCTCTTCTATGACCCTGTTTACAACCTTACACAATGTCCCTACACGGATATAAGATGTGTCTGGATTGCTTTAAACAGGACAGCTAGACGCATTTAAATAACACAGATATGTGGATGTGTTGGAAACTGGTTTTCCATCACCTTTACAGCAGAATATAAAAACAAATATGATTCCCAGCCCTTTTGGAGTTTGTGTACATTTATGATTTGAAACCCTATCTTGCCACAATCTGAAAAAATATCCTGCCCACATTAGAATTTCATTGCTGGGTTGCTTACCCAGCTTTAGAGGGCACATTCTCACTGCATGGCATGATTTCCTGGCTTTACTGTGATTCGAATTTCATCCATATCCTGTCTATTTACCTTGCTGTGGTGGCAGGATGTTCCCTCTTGCTTTGTTTGTCATTGCAACAACTTACAAATGACCTAAGTAGTTTTTTTAGACAGAAAACCGCTATGCAATCAGTGCTTTAAAGTGTTCATAGCGTAAATGCTAGACTGGAGATCCAAGCCCTTTTATAATGATCATGTTCCTGGTAAATGATGAGCCAAACATCTTAAAAGCACAGACATGGATTTAGTTTGCATATGACTGATTTCTTGACAGAATAGATTGGTGGGTTAAACTTGCAAAGGCATACTTTGTTGCATGTGCATCAAGCCCTAAAATGCACTCATAACCTTAAAAGCCTTCATGCTGGCTGACTACAGTCAAATGAATGGACTTGACTTGGTTATGGTTCACTGCTTTTGTTCCACGGCGCAGGGAGCTAATAAGTCAATCCCATCCACTCCCTGACAGTGAGGATGCACTTATCGCATTGTCAGCAGCTCGTTTCATTAAAGCCCCTGGTTAAGTTTGCATGTTACCGATTCAACATTTTTAAATTACCTCGCTCGCGCTCGCTCGAGCCAAGTCGCAGGGAAAACAAAGGGAAGGGCTCCCTTTGCAACCCCTCGTCCTGCTTTGACCATCAATCACGGCTGTCAGAGCAGCTGTGCTCCCGCTCTTTGGTGGGAGCTCACACCAGAGCTCTACATCATCCGGAGCTGTGATGAATGCACAGGCTGTAGCTCCGGTGCTTTTGATTAGTGCCACCGACAGGTAGCACCACAGCAAAAGTGAACACTGCAGATATCAAGTGTCATGATGGGGGTTCATGCAGAAAGCTAAATAAAAACATACAAACTTGTAAGCATATTTACCTTCCTATAACTGGACATGTATTTTATAACAATTTAAAGTTTTCATGAAACGCTATCATTAATTAACGATAGTAGGCTCGTTTGAGATGAGATGAGATCAACACACAATGCGAATATAACTTTGTAACATTAAGTAAGCTGCAGTTTTGAGAGCCATTGCAAGTTGTTCTCCAAGGACTACAAAATGTCATTGCATGATAGGAAAGACCTGGCTGTCCTCTCATAGGTTCAACATCATGTTTCAATGTAAATCTTCATATTCTGTTTGATTGCGAAGAACTGAAAGGTTTTTATCATATTTTGCACTGTAAAAATATTATGTTGACAGAATAAATGTTCAATGATAGGTTTTATGCTGAACAACTCCACTTCAAATATTCCAGATACAAGAACAGAACCTCAGTGGTATTTAATTATTGTGAAGAGACACAAAACTTCAGGTAACAAGTGGGATGAAGGGGCTCTCAAAATCTCTACAAACACATTAAGCTCTGTGTCTTGTATTAGAAACTTGCTTTTTTTTTCTTCACGTTTGTATGTTTTGGACTTGATATTTTGACTATTGATAGCTTTTGAATTTCTTTATTTCAGGATATTAAAAGTTTGAGGTGGTCATAAAATTTCGATGAAAAATAATAAATGTATATGAGGATTATATCAATATGTATGGCATTTTAATATCAGTTATCAAATCAGTTAAACAACTTTTTTTTGGTAATTGAGCAAAGGTTAGATAGGTTAGGCTGATAAATATAGTTTTATTCTGTCTGGATCTGATAAGTGTTTATATAACTTCCTGTATGGACTCGGAAGGCTGCCTGAAACCATGTGCTGGAAAAGTGTACATGGTCAGCTTCGTCTTGCTTCTCTCATAAAACCAGATCTCTGACCCCTTCATCTCGTATATGCATTAAGAACACCCTACTGTGTGAAAGAGGAGGACAACATCTGATAAAACACACACACAAACCACTCTGACATATATTATGGCAGAAATAATTCACATCAAGATAACTTGTAGTTCCATTATGACAGACATGTCATGTCTGATGCATAAATCATGACAGTTTTGGCAAAACTACTCTCAAATTTATACAGTACAGTAAAAAAGAAAGACATGGCCAATAAATATTATGTTGGAATATTTATTAAATATTCCAACATAAATTACATATTGCATCAATGTAAAACTAAAACTGGTTTGGACATCACCTATCCACTCTCTTCTCCTGTGCTCTCTTACCATTTTCCTCTCTTGTATCCTGCCTGAACTACAGGAGCCTGCATGGCTGTCTTTTCTACTGAACTGAACTGAACTGAAGAACTGGATTTCTCAAGCCTGTGCCGTGTCGGCCCCTATGTGCTTCTGGCCAAACAGCACAGACCTGGAGTCTCTCTCTCTCTCTCTCTCTCATCTCCTGTGTGAGCCTGACTCTTTCACATCCCTCCATGTGCTGCAGTTGCCCCAGCAACAGACCTAAACATGAAATCATAAGCATTAGGGGCTGCATCCACCAGATACATCTGGTAGCCTTAGATTCTCTTCTAAGAATCTTCTCATAATTTGTTCAGTCATGTTGAATGTTAATGATAATAATATCTCCACTGTTCCACATCTATTTATACCAAACACTATGAGGCATTTATCTATTCTGAACGTGTTCAAGAAGTGCTATTGGCTGAGTCACTATTATTTACCAGCAGGCAGAGAGGCATTCTATGAGAAAGGCATAGATCATTAGTGTTGGTATTTATTTCAATCAGGAGAGACTTCATTTTTTAAAGTGATAATGATAATGATGAAATGTGAAAAAAAAGTCTTTGGTGATTAGACCCCATTGTGATGTCATCTTATTTATAAAGGGGGAAGAGAAGCTGGGAGTAGATTAGGATATCCCCCAAAGAAAAGAAAAGAAAGGAAAGAGAACTCAGAGGAACATGCAATCCAATGCAATGTATCTTGATCCTTGCCTTACCAGGCCACAACAGATTTCTAGTAGTAGTGGTAGTAATAAGCAAATGGAAAATTAGACAGAGAAATGCATAGCAAAAAAGATATAATAAGATTTTTATTTTTTTTTTAAGAGGTCACGAAGGGCCATGAGCTGATGCATGAGGTCACGACAGACTGAGAGCTGAGTGATGAGAGTCCCAAAGACTCTTTTTACACAAGCACGTATGATGAGAATTTGAAAGTCTATGATGTTAAAGAAGTGCAGCAAAGAAGAAGTACAAGAAGTACTTGCTAAAGACAGCCATGATCAATCATCAATGTGACAAACAATGTAGTTGTGTGAAACCAGAACACCACCACCAGTTATATGCATGATTTAACAGGATTAAGGCTTCAGAGATATTTGATTTGTAAGAACAGTGCTGACATCTGAGCAAATGTAGGAGGTGAATGCAGAAGATGACCACCATCCCAGTTGTTGCAGGGAGGCAGACAAAATACCTTGGTTGGCAGCAGAAGTAGCCTATCCTAAAAGAATGCCCTGAATAATGCTGGTGGGATAATTGACTTTTGATGAGGACTTGCCTTAAATGATGGTTAAACCATGATTTAGATAAGGGAAGGTTTCCTGGGGGTGAGGAATAATGGAGAGAGAGGGCTATTGTTAGGTCTAATTTGTAAGTATTTTATCATAGATTTGAAAGGGCAAGGGGGGGAGCAAGCACCTCCATATTTAGGGTGCTTAGGCCATAAACTGAAGTGACTAAGGAAATATCTCTATCAGGGTCAAATGACTGAAAGGAAGTTGTAAACTCACCACAGAAATGCATAAAAAGCCAATAAAAATATGGCATCAAGCAAGGCATCAATATGGAGAAAAAACACCATTCCTGAGTATTGACAGCATCCTATGCAAACGAGAAAGTGATAGGCTGTCTATGGTTGGGAAGAAGAGGAGAAACTTTAGAGATGCCTTTTTAACAGTATTTTATAGTTGGGTTGAAAATAAGCTAGGAAAGGAGGGGTCATCTAATATTGAATTGAATCCCAGCAACCAACCCACGGATGTACTGAGGTTTAAAATGGCGAACATCCATGTGGTAGCAAATGAAATCACAAACAGTATTTATGGAAACAGGTTTAAGTGGCATACAAATAGAGATACAAAACATTGTGAACGTGCTCCAAGTGAAATCATAGGTTTTTAAAGTGGAAGCTGCTAAACGTTTCCTCATGTAAACCTTAGCTGACTCTAAATATCTATGCATGGGGCTTGGGACAGTGATAGATTTTGAAGAGGAGGAGCTTGAGAGGGCACTAGGTTGGTTTCTGGACAAATGCTCACAATGTAAATTGAAACAGGAGAGTGAATCAGCTAGTGTGTTGTAATGACCGGGCACATGATGGGCTGTAATGATGAAGTTGTGGGTGATAGATGACCACGTGATGCTTCTCATGAAAGGCATGATATCTTTGGAAGAGAAGAACCCTCTACTGATGATGTCGACAACTGCTTGGTTGTCACATAGCACTGAGATGCATTTGTGTTTCCAATGCTGGCCCCAGACATGGCATGCAACAGCAATTGGGTAAATATCTTACAGCACTGAAGACAGATTTAAATGGGAGAAAGAGGGAGGCCAGAGGCTAGCAAACCACTGCCCTTGATAAAACCCCCCAAAATCCACGGATGGGGTGGCATTTGTGAAAAACTTCAGTGAATCAGAGGAATGCATCAGCTCATCATAAAAGACAGCAATGCCATTCCAATGACTGAGCAGATGAGACCAGATGCACATGTCAGAGTGGCACCCTTCATCTAGATAGATGAAATCATGTAGATTGAGCACAGAAGAGGCCAAGTCCAATAAACGGGATATGAAAGAGCACCCCTGAGGGATGACATGCTTGGCGAAATTTAGATGGCCAAGGAAGGAAAGCAGCGGTTGTTTGGGATGTTCTCAGCACAGAAGGATTTAGTGATCTCATGGATGCGTTGTAATTCATCAAGCGGGAGGGATGCTTTCATTTCAATGGAATCTAGAGTGATGTTGAGGAACTCCAGGCACGTATCTGGACTGATTGTTTTTTGCTCTGACAGGGGGACGCCAAGGGCCTGAAAACAATGTTTCAGTTTGGACAGAGATGAGCCTGAGCTGTCATGTGGGGGATCAATCAGGAGAAAATCGTCCAGGAGATGAAGAATGGAGGGAATCCTGACTCTGTTTATAGAATCCAGCAAAGAGCCACAGAAACTTAGTTAAATATACTTGGGCTGCTCATGCACCCGAAAGTCAGGTGCACTGCAAAGTAATATTTTTGCTCTCACCTGATGCCGAAAAGATGCCACTGAGAGGAGTGAATGGGAACGATTTTGAAAGCATCAGTAATGTCTGCTTTGGAAAGCCAAGCACCTTGTCCAGTTAACTTTATTAATTTAATGGCGTTGTCGACAGTGGCATAATGAAGAGAGAAGGGTTCTGGTGGATGAGGCTTTTAACGCTTGGAAAGGGGCCGGAGTGAGAAGTGGACAGATCGAAAATTAATCTTTTCTTCCCTGAATATTTCCTTGTGGCTACACCTATTGGGCTTGTGCGAAAAACAAAAAATGGAGAGGACTTAAATGGGCCAATGACATACCTTTTATGAAGTTCTTTCTCTAGCAACTGAGAAACTATTTTTGGCCTTTTAACTGCAGACTGAAGATTTTTAGCCACGTAAGTAACTATAGGGGGTGAGAGAACCCTGACCCGAAACCCCTGAGAAAGACCAGTGAGAAGATGATCTATAAACACTGAATCTGGATAAGAAGACAGTTCTACTGCTAGAGATTGAACATTTATTTGAGTGGAGGGATGATTGTTCATGATGTCTTTGAACTGGGTCAGTTCTCCTGCTGTGAAGGGACCCGGCTGAGGTGCCGGGGGCAGACTGACCGAGGGTGGGCATCTATTCAATAGCTGCAAATGTTAAGAAATTAGTAGTTGGGAAATGAACAAACATTTTCATTGAAATTGTTGCAAATGGGCAAGATACATGAAATACAGGAAATAGTTTGAGCACCTCAAGCAATCATCACTAATAATTCAGTGTCCAGAACAGCCCAGTTCAAGTGTTTGATTGGGAAATGTAAAGAGCAGCTTTTCTTGAGAATGCCTTGTGGTATTGATAGAACATGTTCTCCCATAATTGAGATTAAGGTCACCAATTAGAGCCAGATAAGAGTCAAATTCTTGCCTCCTCTTGGAGAAGATGGAAGAGATTACGTCCCGATAGACACTGAGGGCTACGAGAAACTGACCGATAGATAGGTCCCTGTTAAAAACAAGGAGAAACATTAGCTGCTTGTGGGATGTATTCCCTACCTAGGGAAGGGGCTGGGATGTGCCAGAGAGTGTTGAGTGGCTTCAGGCTGGGAGGATGTTGAGGGTGGTCACTGAAGATGAGGCGGTGGCTCAAAAATTTTTCCAGAGATTGAAGGCTTGCGTTGATGTTTTGCATGGAGTTAGCCAGAGACTAGCGGTGGACTGGCCTAGAATAGCAGGAGAGGTGTTGGTGGAGAGTGAGAGAGAGAAGAGGTGTTCCTTTTCTTAGGCTGAGGAGCTTGAGGAGGGCCTCGTTTCCTGGTCCTTTTGCACCTGGAAGTGGGTGCGGATGGGGGGCCAAGCGGAGCAGATGAGCCTTGCTCAGAAAGAAGCGTAATCTCTGCCAAATTACAGCTGATTGCTTGTTCTGCCAACTTGCGAAGCTGGGAAAGGGGGAGACCCAGGGCTGGAGTAATGCCACAGTCTTGAAGCCGAGACAAGAGGAGATCTGAGTCATGTGTGGAGGAGTCCCCTCATAGCACTAGGTGAGAGCTCCTGCGCCGGCCGCCAAAAGAAGTGGATTCTATCTCAGGCACAAGTCGATGCTGGGGCCTGGATCCTGCATCGGAGGAGTCACTAACAGGATGCAGAAAGAGGTGAAACGAGTGTGTGCCATTCATGACGATTCACACTGAAATGATAGTTGACAGCAATAGAGAGACAAACAGATTTAAAGTTTGACAGCTAACACATGATTGGCTGATAGAGATCATGGTGGAATCTAATTGGATTAACTAAAAGAGTTAATGCCCCTAATCAGTTGATACAAAAGCAGGAGAAGTGGGGTAGAGAGAGAGGGGAGTACAAAGATAGTCTCCTTGCTTGAACTTACGCTAAGCTTAATTTGTATATGTTAAATATAGCCATCAAAATTGAAATACAGCCAATACATGTGTTATATTTGCTTTTATGACACGTGCATTAAATGCGGCACTGCAAGGACCGAATCAATTTGTGGAATGATTGCTGGAGTGACACCAGCACAGAGCAATAGAACGCTTTCACTCCCCCATCCTATCCATCCTTTGGTTGTTTCATTAGCTTTCATTCCATTACAGGGCCAAATAGGGCTTTCAGGGTTTAGTCATTGTTTATAAAAAACAATTTCTCCCAGGGAAATGTTCCGTAATTCTTCATTGCATCTTGTTATCAACGCAGAAGATGTGCCAGTTGGATTGCACTGTCAAACTAAAATGGTTTTCTAATTCCATATTATCAGCATTTTGAATGGATCCTGGCCCCGCAGACCTGTTGTAGACCTATGGGTTATGACGGAAATTGCTAGCAGCACCAATTGGCCTCTGGACACACAAGCCAGATGAGACCTCACAAGTTAATCATAGCACAATGCATGTCAGGCTCTGCTGACAAAAGAATTTCCCTTCTATTACAGCAGACCAACATTTCCTACACACCTTGTGCAAGGTAATATCAGGATGATAAGTCCAAATTGTAAGATTTAAAAATAAGAGTTTAATTGTTGCTAAGGCCTTTATTTTAGCCTTACTTTATTGCTGTCAACATATATATACATATGTGTAATATATGGTTACATAATGACACTACCTACAACTGGATAACATCATTGAAAATCATGTTCCAAACCTGATAAGATTATTATGGTTTTGCCAGGCTTATCTTGTGTACTACATGTATAAAACTCAGTTCAAGGAGAAGAAATCATATCAAAAGGGTGTACATTTATCCACTTGTATGTAGTCAGCACACTAATCCCCACACTGCACTCTAGTTATCAAGCAGAACTTTAAAATTAAGTGTAATTCCTGGAAGATTTGTTCTAAATATACCATTGTCAAATAAATTACAAAAATAACCAATGGTGCAGTGTTGTATATCCACACTGAGATGTTTTCTTTTGGGCACATTTCATTATTTCCCCTGCCCACTGCTTTTGGCACATAGCCTGTCTTCCAGAAGGCTTTTTCTTTGATTTCATGAAAATAATGTCAGTGCGACTCATTTCACATCAGTATATTAAGATTTTAGTGGTTATGTGCTCATGAAAGTTCATGATCATTGTGTACTATTCTACTCTAATTTACTTTTCAAATCTTTCAAAGCAAATTATTCTTTAAGGTGTTAAATGAGGAAAAAAATAAAAAAGGTTCATTCTTGATTCCTTGAAAGCATATAATGTGAAGATGGAGTTCACTCTAATTGCAGTACCTGGACTAAACCTTTGTTCTGATTCATAGTGCTTGTTTGGCAGAGTCACACCAGCGGTTGCCGTGCCAACAGTGCCAAAGCATGCCAATATGCCAGCAAACGAATGCCAAATTAAACATAAAATAAAGCTAGAATAATTCATTCAAATTGAATGGATTTCAACTATTTGACCCGTGCTTAGGTACAGTATTCTTTGCATTACTTAATAGCTGTTATGCTAATGATGATGAGCTTATCTGAATAAAAACAATAATAAAAAAACCTTTCATAACATGTTTAAAATGTCCACCATAGCCTGAACTTTGATCTGTGTTTAATGACTTAATCATTTGTCCCAGACCTGACTATAATATGATGTGTTTTATGCAGCTGATCTATGTTAATGGCATTCATGTTTGTATGAACCCATTAGCCTTTGTGAAGCAAAGATTCATGTTCATGCACATAAACACAACCCGACGTCCATTTGTGCGTGCATACAAGTATGTGGATACGCATGGAAACTTCTCTAGACACACATCAGTGTGACGAACTTTGCTACAACAAAGTTACACCTACAAAACTTGTACACACACACATACACACACACCGCCATCATCATTCAGGCACTACTTTATCAAGGGTATGTACCTCTCCCATCAGCAGTACACAAAGTCATTTAAGCCAAAAAAAAATGATTTAGGACAGCTCCTCTCCTCTCTTTGATGCCATGATGCCTCTCAGGGGAAGTAGCCACAGTCCTTTCCAGAGGGAGGGAGCAAAAACCCTGCTGCATTAGTGCAAGTTTCTTCATAGCTGTATCCCAGCTGGGATTCCATTGATACCGATTTGTCCATCCCCACAGGATAGACTACTGTTAATACGATTACAGAGCCAGAGACTTTAAGATAATTCAATGCATCTCCATGGCTAATTTCGGAGAGGCGGCATGGATGCCACATCCGCTTATTGTCGTTCCCTGCATGCTATAGAACGCATAAGAGTTGACTTATTACCACACAATACTGACTAAGTGGGAAATCTCTTTGGACATGGCGGCCCACCATATGCTAGATTTAATTCGATTTTCTGTTCAGGCTTTAGTTAAGTGCTTCTAAAGTTTCTTGTCCCACAGCAAGAGGGTAAGAGGGCAGCTGTGGCTTTGACTTGATTTGCTCTTTCAACAAGGGGCAAATAAGCCATGATTTGGTAAAAATACAGAGCGCTTACAGCAACATGGCAGCATTAGTAGGCTGGAGTATTTGGTTCAAAACTGGATTAAGCCTAATCCTACAGTAAATTCATTTCTTTCAATGCAGATCTCTTGTAAATTTGTGTTTTCTGGGACTATAGGCTTAATCCATGTATTTGGAAGCATCCATAAAGAGATATGAGGTGTACAAATGATTCTTTGGTTGACCTTATTTGTCTGATACATGCACACAACTTTCATACCCAATCTACTAAGTTAACAATAGGTTAAAGGTTATCTTCGTGATGAGTTTATAGGGGGAATGGAAAATAAAATGATTCAACTTTCCATCTTTTGTTTGAGCAAATCACGTTGTTGAAGCAAGTATACAACCAAGCATCATCTCACTGAGAGGGGGGTTGTGAACAATGTGCTGCTAATAAGTAAATGTATTCCAGCAGTGCCTAGTATTTTGCAATCATTTGAAGGCTGTCTCAAGGAATATCCTTCCAGGCTGAATAATGAAGCGACATGATGAATCCAAGATGAGTTTCAGGCCAAGCTACATCTGCTTACCACTTCTGTCTAGGAAAATCAAAAGCTTGTTGTTCAGACAAATGCAAAGTGTTATGGAATTATAATAATAAAAGGAAAGCTCCACATGTCCAGTCTTGACTTTCAAAAGCATGGAAATAAGATGCCCTGTTTGGTGGAAAACAGATAAAGCTTTGAGTGACAACTCAAATGGTTGTCTGCGTTGAATTAAAACACACTCTGACTTACAAAGTGCAGTCTGAAAATGCAAGCCTGCCAAGATGCTTTTTTCATCATTGTGCTGCCCTCTACGGGTCTTCTTCCAGCTTCCCTCTTCCCTTTTTCCCCATCACTCCTCGTCCTCACCCCACCTCCTCCTACTCCACATTACCATACCCCCTTAAAGAGTATTGCACGCATTAAATTGCTTTTCATTTCCTCGCTGTGACAGTTCTGAGATTGGGGGATTTATGCATTTTTACGAGTGATTTCAGCTGTCATACTATGGTAATTGTTTCATAATACGTCCATCGCTGTAGGGGATGCGCTGGTTTGCACCAACCAAGATCAAGTTCCACTAGTTGAAACGTTGCTGGGAAGATAAAGCTTGTTTATACACATAGGATATCTTATAACCAATGCAGGACTGGAGAATGGGTATCGGATTCTTGCATCCAAGGCGAAAGCTGGAGGAACATATCCACTGATCTCCGGTCGATTTGGACGGTCTGGCAATTGAAATAAAGAGACCTTGGGCAGATCTATACATAAACTGATACAAGCCGCACCACTGGCAGCAGACAAGGGGATTCGTGCTTCTCTCCTCCGCTTCGTCAGTGCGCATGCATGAAAGTCACAGTTAAAATGCATGCGGCAAGTCTTCTCTGATGTCGGATTACCGCGTTTTTATTCGCCTCCTTTTCTTTACCATGTTCGAACTTTGGTTTTGGCTCTTTTTCCGAGATGACACTGCTAATTTCAGTTGCTGCTGGAAGAACACAGGAGCCCGTTTTGCCGCGCTGGCTGTCACGTTATTGGCGTGAATGAGACTGTATATGTGCTCCTGGATGCCTGGTTTATGGAGCTAAACACCGAGGAGACTTGACTTTAAGGATTTTATTTATTTATTTATTTTTTACAGCCGACAGAAGGGCGGACGGTGAAATCACGAAATCCATGTTTTCACTGAGGTTGGAGAGAAAAGAAGGGGCACAGCCGTGATTTTTCGGGATGCTTTGGCGTTTACCGGGATCAGCACGGTAAGAGGACGATGATTTCTTTTTCTCTCTACTGCTTGTCTGAGCTGAGCTGAGGCGCATATGCTTTAACATTTAGGGGATCTGTCCGTGGTGCTGAAATCTCTGTTTCTAGCTCCACTTGCATTGCTGAAGTTGATCCGGATTTAAGATGCTGTTAAGCAAGGTGTCTGCGGCTGCTATGGCAATAACAAACATAGAGCCCGGATTTTATGCCCACATATATCATCACAGTTTTATTCGTTCCAAATAATAGCCCGCTGCCTCTGCACACGGAAACCCGGCGAAGATAGACGCACTGGCTTTCAAGTTATCAATATTATATCCACAGGCGATGGGATTTTCTTGAGGTTATGATAATAAACTCAAATATAAGGACAAAAAATGAGACGAAAGTGGGTGTACGAATCAGTTACAGAACCCATATACTGGAAGCATGTTCCTCTATGTTATGCGCATATTTGGGGAGATTTACTGAGCTGATGTGTAGGCTTTTGTGTTCTTTTAAGGAGCGCACCAAACGTGTGTGTGTGTGTGTGTGTGTGTGTGTGTGTGTGTGTGTGTGTGTGTGTGTGTGCGTGCGTGTGTGTGTGTGTCTGTATGTGTGTGTGTGCGTGTGTGTGCACGCCCGCTTACGCGTCTGTGGCAGAGAGAGAGAAGCAGAGAGGGAGGGAGGGAGGGAGAGAGACTATCTGTAACCTTCTATATAGCAGATGCCATACAGAATACTTGATTATAGAATTATTTACTCCCCGTCAAAATGCTATTTCGATCAGAGATGCGCTATGAGATCAGCGACGCTTGCTTATTTGCCTTTGATCAACTCCTCTCATTTCTTTTTTTCGCCCGTGGGCAGAAGAAGGGCTGCGACTGTCGCCTTGTAGGCTGATATTCACAATTTCTATAGCAGGCCGGATTTTAAGATGAACATTGAGCCGATTCGTTTATGAGAGCCGGCATATATATATACATCTTTTTAAATATTTCAACCCAGGATCGTTTCAATCATATCAGGCGAATACCGTCCTCATGTTGTTTGAACGGTGGTGAAGAGGGATCCGACAGTTTCCCCACTGTTACCAAGTCGTCGGGTATGCGGGGTGAGTGAGAAATCTTCCTGTTTAGGAGATAGGAGTTGCATCTTCGAGATTTCAATGTTAGTTTGGGGGGAAAGATTAAATCGTTAAAATAATAATCAAGATGCCACATCATCCATCACTCGAAGCGATTGATTGGCTTGAGATATTCTGTCAAGGAACCTTTTTTTTGTTGAAATTCTCAAGGGATTGAATTAGTAAATGACCAGATCTATCAGTCTGCACACGGTGGATGGCGAAGCGGTTTTTTTTTTTTTTTTTTTTTTTTTGCTGCCAAAATGGATTGGAATTCAGGCGAACTATCCAAAATGCGCAGTGGCCATCCACCGCGGGTAGTTGTGTTATCAACTTGATTATATATCATCGTTAAAGTATGCATTTATTAAAGATTCATCTGGGTCACTTGTCTCCTGACAGCCTCAAAACCAAAATGATGCCGACATAACACATCTGCATAATGAACAAACATTTATAGGCCTACTTGTCTCAGCCTGTGTGTGTTTGTTATGAATGTCTAATATTTGTTCATTGGGTTTTAGCCGATTTTGCAAGTCTGTTACTATATGCATTTTGTAAATGTTGAACACATTTGTATTTTCCATGGTGTATAAAACAGAACCCGTCCTTTTCTTTTCCTCCTTAGATGACACCTCATACTGGTACCACACTTGAGTGAGCTGGGGCATCCTCTCCCAGGAAAAATGCATATCTGGATCCTAAAAATAATCTTTCTGATTGCATCATCTCTGAGGCTGGTCGAGATGTATGACAATTATGGGGAAATCTGTCGAAACCTGTGTACATGCGAGGAGAAGGAAGGGATCCTGACAGTGAGCTGTGAGAACCGGGGAATCATCAGACTGACAGAGATCAGCCCAGTCCATTTCTCCATGTACCACCTCCTGCTGACAGGGAACCTCCTGAAGAAGCTGTCAGTCAATGATTTCATCAATTACACCGGGGTGACCATCCTGCACTTGGGGAACAATGATATCTCTGAGATAGAGTCAGGTGCCTTCAATGGACTCCAGGGATTAAAAAGGTTGCACCTCAATAACAACAAGATTGAAGTTCTGAGGGATGACACCTTTGCAGGACTGGAGAGTTTGGAATACCTACAGATTGATTATAATTACATCACCAATATAGAGTCCAATGCCTTGAGCAAACTACACCAACTGACAGTGATGATTTTGAACGACAACCTTCTCTCAGTCCTGCCTCCGAATATCTTCCGGAATGTTCCCCTTACGCACTTGGACCTGAGGGGGAACCGGTTAAAAATGTTCCCCTACATCGGCCTCCTGGAGCACATGGATAAAGTTGTGGAATTACAACTGGAGGAGAATCCGTGGAATTGCTCCTGCGAGCTCATTGCTCTGAAGGCTTGGCTGGAGAGTATAGCCTATACAGCTCTGGTGGGAGAAGTGGTGTGCGAGACGCCGTTCAGGCTCCATGGTAGGGACCTGGATGAGGTGTCAAAGCAGGAACTCTGCCCAAGAAGACCCCCGGAAGACACGGTGAGGCCTGCACCCCCTAGCAGCACCAATGGATATTACCAAACCACTCCTGCTGCTGTCACAGCCTCTGCCACCTCCTCAGCTGTTTTTAGGTCCTCTTCTAGGCCTACCAAGGGCACACGGCAATTTAACAGAACTAGGGTAAAGCCTACTTCACGAATACCAGGTGGTAACCCTTACAACTACGGCCCCATCATTGCTTTTCAGACCAAATCTCCTGTGCCTTTGGACTGCCCCACTGCCTGCACGTGTAATCTGCAGATATCTGAAATTGGGCTAAATGTCAACTGCCAAGAGAGAAAGATTGAAAGCATTTCTGATCTAAAACCCAAGCCATACAATCCTAAAAAAATGTATCTCACTGGAAATTACATCCCTGTGGTACGGAGATCAGATTTTGTCGATGCCACTGGATTGGATTTGCTTCACCTGGGAAACAACAGGATAACTCTGATCCATGACCGAGCTTTTGGGGATTTAACCAACCTGCGTAGGCTGTATTTAAATGGTAATCTCATGGACAGGCTTACAGGAGAAATGTTTTTTGGTTTGCAGAACTTGCAGTATCTTTATTTAGAGTACAACAAAATCAAGGAGATTGATGCGGGCACTTTCCGCTACCTTCCTAATCTCCAGCTGCTTTTCCTCAACAATAACCTCCTGAAAACCTTACCTGTGGGCATCTTTTCCAGCCTCTCCTTGTCTAGGCTTAATCTGCGCAACAACCATTTCCAAAAGCTGCCTGTGAGTGGTGTTTTAGATCAGTTAAAGCTGCTGGTGCAGATAGATCTGTTTGAAAACCCCTGGGACTGCTCCTGTGACATAGTGGGGATGAAGATATGGCTCGAGCAGCTCAGCGCAGGCACTGTGGTTAACGAGGTTGTGTGTGAGACGCCCAAACGCCACACAGGATTGGACCTGCGCTCGATCCAGTCGGAGCAGCTCTGCCCAGACTACTCTGAAGCCTATGTCTCACCAACTCCCCCTACCGATGAGCCCATGGATGACCGGATCGTCACCACAGATGCTCCACAGAACTTCAACAAGTCCAGCAGCACTGTCCCCCTCTCTGTCCTCATCCTCAGCCTCCTGCTTGTTTTCATCATGTCTGTCTTTGTGGCCGCAGGGCTGTTTGTTGTAGTGATGAAAAAGCGCAAAAAGTCACAGAGTGACCGCACTAGCACCAACAATTCAGACGTCAGCTCTTTTAATTTGCAGTACAGCCTCTACAGCAACCGCTCTGGCCCTAAAGTTAAGGCCCCCGCTGGCCACGTCTACGAGTATATTCCACATCCCATGGGCCATATGTGCAAAAACCCCATTTACAGGTCAAGGGAAGGAAACACAGTAGAGGATTACCGTGACCTCCACGAGCTCAAGGTCACATACAGGAGTACCCCGGATGAGGAGAGGGATAGCAGTACGATGAGGAGCCCTACGTACAGTGTTAGCACCATCGAGCCGCGTGAAAACCCCTCCCCCGTCCAGGATGCAGACCATTTCTTCAGAGGCATCCTTGACCCCGATAAGCAGTCTCCCCATCAGTCCATCCCATCCATCCCTGCAGGTGCCAATTTAGAGTACAAGTACACAGGGCCTGTGTCGTACACGTACAACCCAAATTTTGATGTCAGACGTCAGTTCTTGCACCCGGAGAGGATAAGAGAAACAGTGCTCTATGGCACAGCACCCAGTACTGTTTATGTTGAGCCCAACAGAAATGAGTATTTGGAGTTAAAAGCTAAACTGCAGTCTGAGCCCGATTACCTCGAAGTTCTTGAGAAACAGACCACCTTTAGCCAGTTTTGAGCAACAGAAATCATTAATGTAATGAAGCATCTTCTCTCTTGACCCTCCTTGAAACATTGGCTCAGTTTATAGGGTGCCTTGGCACAACACAAACAAGCAAAACGCGAAGGAGTTAAAACGGGGTGTGCCGAACAATCTTATTCTTATTTCTGAAACATGACATTACAGGAATGGATACAGCTTTTCTGACACAAACATGGATGAACAAAATTGCTCTACTTAACTGATGATGCAAAATCTATTTTTCTATGGTGACGATCGAATAACACACAAAATGTAAGTGTACAGGTAAATCTTACCCAACTTCATTTTCAGGAATATAACCATACATAAGGTATATTGTGAATCAGAAAAGAAAAAAAATGTTTATAAAATCACTCCTGGACAAAAACACTGTACAGCAGATCATCAAAACTGTGCAGGACTATTTTCTGCTGTAGTCTGTAAGTAAGTATTTATTGATATAATCTGCCATGTCTTTTCAAAACTTTTGATTCTACATCAATATTACCTGTGTCATCATACTCCATGATCCTCTGGAAAGGCTTATGTTTGTAGTTTCATTTACTGTAGCTCTGCATTGTAAAAGTGGCTTTTTTTGAAAGTGGCACACCCCCAATGTTCAAAAAAGACTGCGTCATTTAAAGAAGATGAAAAAAAAAAAGTGTCTTTGTATGCTTTCTGCACTTTTTGGAATTGGAAGGCGAGTTAGCCTTCATGAGCTCTCATAAAGGAGATTATTATATTAAAAATGAATATGGGTATTCATTCTTAATATGTAGAATTGATATGTTATCAAAACAAAATTCATAAATGATATTTGAAGTATTAATTATGTTGTGTAATACTGATATTTTAATCAATGTAACACCTATTTTTATACAAGCATTCGCAGATTCTCTATCCCTTATCAATTTGATTTGTTTTGATTGCTTTGCACTTATTGCACTATATTGACCAAACTATGTTATTGTCATCAAATAAACATGATGTCAGGTTCATATAATGTGCTTATGAGAAACCTAAGGCTGTTGGTGATGATATGAAAGAGACCATTTGGGCATTTTGGTCCAATTTCAGAGTTTTACATTTTGACGGAGAATGAAATTATGAATCATAATGGAATTGGAGAGTTTGAAAAGAAGGCTCCAGGGCCTGAAGTTATTTTATTTGAAATCAAATGACAATCCATTGGCTGAAAACAATTGATCTCAAGTATGTTGTGGACTCAATCAAAGCAGATAAAGATACAGTATATATGCTTCGCTCAGAGGGGCAGCTAGTGTCTCAGTGAGGATTGGAATCAATGTGTTTCAATCAATGAGCATTATCTGAGGCTGTCCCTTTGCAATTATGCCATGACAACAGAATCCACATTGCCGCCTGGCAAGCGATGAGTTGGTAATTTATAGAAGCATCATTGGAGTTCATTTGAAATTAAACACTTTTTTAGCATTTGACAAAGCCAATGGGTGTAAACTTTGACACTGATTAAGAAGTACAGCTGCTGGATTAAGGGTTTAACATCTGAACCACTTCAACTCCATCTTTTTAATTAGTTTGTACATATATATTTCTTCACTTTGAAAAAAAATAGATCAAGAAAACATGTTGAAAATGCTGTTTGGTTTTTGAATCTTTTAAGCGCTTGTTTTGATTTTTGTTAAGTTACTCTTCACTTGACCCACTTAAATCCAATATGCAAAGTAGGTCTATAAAAATGCAAAGGATGCACTGTGCCACCATTTTCAGTGTGCAGTGAGCATCACCATTTAGGAATTCAATGTTCCCTAACTGAACAGGCGGCGATCTCTCTGGAGAGGACGCAAAAAAATACACTGGCCACGTCAGACACCCTAATCTGTCCCCATTTCTTCTTTCAAAAGGAATTACTTATTATTAATTTATAATCACTACCGCAATACAAACTACTACAGGTATTCCTCTGTCAGCAAATATCTGCTATATTTTCAGTCATTTTCACTTAATTTTAACTGCCCTTTCTCAATGACAAAAAAAAAAAAAAAGGCCTGCTCAGGGTTCGCCTTTTGTTGGATCTTTTCATAGAAGCCCAGAATGAGAACAGAAGGCACCATTTGGGAGATGAGGAGTCCTGGAACTGAGTGTAACTGTGGATGTGTCATACATGTAGCAGGGGATGTGAATCATAGCCAAGAAGTGTGCGCAGTTGCCCAGCATTGGTGGCCTATGGGACAGCATAGTGTTGACAGTTTCTGACATTGGATTTTTTTTTTTTTTTTCTGATGCCAACATGGAAAGAAATCCTCCATCATCATTTATTTAGGTGCCATTTAACACAGACAGGAAGCATCCTAAACCATCTAACACGAAATGTTTAGAATGTGGCCCAGATGGCAATCACTTATTTTTTTGTTTTTTTTTTAATTTTCTAGAATATTATATTTTTCAGGATGATCTGGCAGAATTCACAGACCTCTAGAGAGAGAGAGAAAAAATGCTTAAGTACAGTTACATAATCACTGAATCATGTATTCCAAATGGGCTCATCATTACTGTATATGTGTGTGAATGTGTATATCCCTCCCACCTAAACTCCCAATGTGGAGGTTTATCACAGTTATGACCCAGCACCCTGTCCCAGAGTGATGGGTGCATGAAGCAGCACATCAGGAGGCTACAGTGGGTGTGTTTGTGTTGTAGAGAAAGAGACGGAGGGAGGAGGAGGGGGGTGGGGGGGCCTTGCCAGTTGAAATAATGCTTTTAATCAGCCAATGGGTTCTTTAGGCCTTAACACAAATGGAAGCATCAAGGAAGGGCAAAGAGTTTATGATGCCTTTCTGGATTATTTCATTTATAGCCTTCTGTAAGCTTTGTGTGACTACAGTTCTCCTCTGTTCACTCTATCAGTTAAGTTGTGATGATATGAAATGCAGTTCAAATTGTTTAAGAATAAATAACCTCCCAAAAAAAGCAAACAGCAAGACTTCTGTAGTGGTCAACATCTGTATTTAGAAAAGCTGAAATATCTTGGCGTGTGTTACCTCGTGCTCCACAAGAGCCCCCATGATTTATGACTAAACCTATCGTACAGAATCTGATGGTGGTGGTGATGCAAAGCAAAGCGTGATGTAGGTGCAGATGTAGCTGTCACAGAAGTCTCACTCTTTGCTGTATGTGCGGCACGCACGCCAGGAAAGTTCAGAAGGAAGTGTCTAAGTTTGTTCTCGGACTCCGAGTTCAGAAAGCACAACACATATCCCAACTTCTTTCAGATGAAGCGGTGAGAGAAGACAGTGATGGACAGCATGCGCTCCAATATTCTCTTACACTTTCTGCTTTCACACCATTTGAGAGTTAATCAATGTGGAATGGTACAGCGCATGAAACCCATCCAAGCTGCATGAAATGTTGGCTCATCACTTGGCTATTTTCAGTACACTGAGTTAACTTACAGGCACTTATTTTCTAACAGTGTAATGAAAACACCAGGCTAATTAAACATTTTTCTGGATTTGATTTAGCAGACGTTTGCTAAAAATTGCATCGCTTCACATACCAGATAGTGTTGGCAGAATTGTGTGTTTATGGTAAATAAAATCAGCTTGATGCCACACAATGCGTAGGGCCGGATTATTCTGCTAACAAGCCCCGTGGCAAAATTGAGTTGTGGGGCCCCTTTTTTCCCCCCCTGTTCCTCCTACTCTCTGTGTCTTATTATATTTCTTCCCAAGGCACCAGAAACCATCAGAACTAGATTTTGGCATACGGCCCTTCTACAAGTAAAAGCCTCAAAATTAAGAAAAGAAAAATTAAAGAGCCACCTCAAGGCTTCTATTCTTTCAGATTACACTGTGCTTTGGTGGTGCACTTTACCCAACAAATGACGTGACTGATCAGGTTTTGGTCTTATGGATGATTTAACTAAATGTTTTGTACTGTTGTGTGAAAAAAAAACAAACAAACAAACAAAAAGAAATACTGTAGCAAGGATGTGGTACACATACAATACTGTTTATTCATTTATTTATTTTCATTTTTTCTTATTTTTTGTTTGAATTGTACATTTTTTAAATCAGATTGATGCCATAATGGTGTAGAAAATGTTTTAAAAATTCACATTATTTACAGAGTAAAGGACTGTTTTAACATTACGATATAGTGTTTGAATGTCAATAGAGCTGAAACAATTAATAGACTAGTCAATCAACACAAAATTATTCTGCAACTATTTTTATAACCAATTCATCATTTAAGTCCCTTTTTCCAGCAAAAGTGGCAAACATTTGCATTTGTAATTTGCAAGTAAGGATTTACTGCTTTTCCTCATCTTATATGATGTAAACTGAGTATTTTTGGGTTTGGACAGATTGGACAAAACAAAACAAAACACAAAAAAAACACCAAAAACCCTAGACTGATTAATCGATTAATCAAAAAAGAAATAGTTGCAGCTCTAGATATAAATTTTGCATATAGCTTTGTGTGATTGACATCTTAATTGACACTATGTGAACTTATCTGATGTGAAACACCTCAACCATCTGGTACACTGGAGTTGTTGTTGTTTTTGTTTTATTGCCCACCTTTATATTGTACAACCCAACACAGCAACCATATGTGTAAATGATAATTAGGCTAATATGTGCCGCCCTTTATATACTGAGACAGATAGAGGGGGTGGACACATTCCATATGCTTCGGCGTTGCCTCACCTACCCCCCGCAGGAGATGCCTCATCCTCGGCGCAGCCTCGCTGCCTGCCTGCCACCCAGTCTCCATGATGATGTGAGCAATTGAGTTCAAGGAGATCTGGGTAATTGAGAGGGCAGGGATGGCATCTGACAGGCACCGATGGCTACAATGATTACTTTAATCAGAGTGGTTAATGGAATTCCTTCAGGCATGTAGAAATGCTCAAATGTTCATCAGCACTCAACCGATTTTTTACCCCCACCACCGGCAGCACCGCCACCTCTCCAGTACCTCCCCTCCTGCATCACGTCGCCGTAATTACTGATCAGTTTTCTTTCCTTTTTAATGCTTTCAGTTTCTATATAACACTCAGCAACGGGTGATGTGTTTGCTACTGTGGTCTTGTGTAAATACAAAGTGTGCATCGTGATTATGTGAGGGCACTGGATTGTTTTATGGTCTAGATGCATTATGTATGAAGTGTTTTTAACATGAAATGTCATGGCAAACCTGTTAACATTTAAAGGGACAGTCAAGGACTCAATCGTAGTAAAATCTGTGTAAAGTCAAGCACATGCTCACATAAACAGAAAGCAATATAGCTTTATGTAGAGTATAATGAAGGCATTTTCAATCGGGAGCAAGAAAAAAAAAACATGTTTATCTTTTATTAATCCAAGAATGATTGTAATTATCATCTTAGCAGTTATTAGCTGCTGCAAAAGTAATGTGTCCCACCATTAGTTCCCCAACTTTACTGTTTGCTGTCAACAACTTTCTCGTTTAATCAGCCTCTCAGTTAACACTCCCACTGTCCAGCCTGTGTTGAATTAACTTCAAGGAATAATCCATTGCATCTGAAAGCGCAGTGTGGATCTAGTCTCTTAATGCCATCTGCTGAGCAAACATGCCTACTCGCTGGCTTTAATTCTGTGTATTTAATTGGTCTGCAGACATTTGTCACTCTTGTGACACACATGTTGACAGAATGTGACAACTAAATATGATTTTGAATTGATTTGTTGGTTCTTTTTTTTCCATCTGGATATTGGGAGAAAGATTAGTTTTTGTGTGTGTTATTTTTCTCATTATGCGCTTGGAGTCCTAAAAATAACTAATCTGGTGTCAGAAAAAGCAAGATTTTCATTATATTCTCCATGTTTTTCATTTGTTTCAGGTTGTTTTTGTGAACAAAATATGCATTTTCTTCCCTTGGAGGAAAACAGTAACATAAGATAATCACCAGATTATCAAAAGGATGATGTTGAAAAGTAGTTCTGATGTGTTGATATGTGCTTAGAATTTTAATCTTCCATCATTTGACCCAAAAGCAGTCATACTGCGCTCTTTCTATGCCTGAATTTTTTTTCCCTGCTTTTATTTAAATATTGTATTAACGACATATAGTGAATGTAACTATAGGTGTGTGAGAGAAGAAGCTGATTTAATCTTTAATTTACTGCCAGAGATGGAAATAATGGAAATTTCAAGTACCTGTTATCCTGCCGAGAGCATTGGGGAGATTTTTCTTCCCTCTCTCAGTCCAACTTGAATGGTAGATAATGAAGTTAATATGGAAACCCTGAATACAAAATGGATACCAATTATATTTTTAGCTATGGGTGTCATATGTACAATACTCTATACATACAGACCGTTGCACTGTTTCCATAAAAATTCAAGAGATAAGCTGACATGTGTTTTGTTGGATTCCCACCAGGAGATATAGTGTATGTGATCAAAGCTTTAAAAGGGGTATCTTTATGTCAGTGCCTGTGCGTGCATGGAGGACGAGAGATAGGGAGATGCTACAGTATGTTGTTTCATGTTTTATTTGGTCTTTTTTTTTTTTTTTTTTTTCAGGATTTTTGTCCGCTGCACGCTTTGTTTTTTTTCCCCCTTCCTCTACCCTGTTCTCCCTCTCTGCTCCCACTGGGCAGCCTGGTTGTATTCATCAGGCTTCCCGTTTTGTTTGTTTGTTTATGGCGGCTGCACCCGTTGATCCGGAGCTGCAGTAACCCTGTCATTTGATAAATGGCAACCATAGCACTACTGACTCTCCAGCCGAGCCTGGTGATGCCCGGCCAAAAAAACAACAGGTTGATGTATGGCTTCCTTCAGAGTGTCAAGTCATTTAACTAGAGCCCGTCCACCACAGTGCTTCTATGTATGTCTGTGTGTGTGTGTGTGTGCTTGGAAACCTGCCCTGTCCTCTCCATGCCTCATGCGTCACCACATTGCACAGCGAAAATAAGTAAATCAGTGGTTGATAACACATGAAAAATGCAGGAGTACATGCTTTACAGATTACTGTGAGGAAATGTTGTGGAAGTGCATGTGACAGCTGTAGAACAAGGTTGAGCCAGGGAATGTCACTGTCAGGATTTAGTAAAGATATAATTCTAGTTTGGAGGATGCTTGAGATGATATTAAAGCGCCATTCTATCATTTTGGTGGAGCATATCCATCATGCTGGGGGAGTTGTGAGAGATTTTAACAAATAATGGTCAAAATTGAGGCCGAATTCGAGTTCCTAGTATGAGTCAATCACCAAAACAACTGGATCCTACAATTCCCATAATGCAGCTTAACAGCATCTTACAATTTAGACCCTCTCTACCTTTTCTTTCAAACTCCATGCTCCCAGCTTGTAATGCAGGCTTTCAGTTACCTCACAAATCCGACGAATATGTTCACTCACTGTAAAAGGTGTCTAGTTACAGAAATCAAAGTGAAACGTTAAAATCGCAGCCATTTCTGATGCATTCTGTGTCTGGTGTAATTTCTTTCGAATCCGTATGCCCGGTAGCTCATCACTTTCTTTGAAGCTCCTTTCATGCCTTTCTCAAGCGAGCGTACTGCATCACGTTGACTTGTTTACCATTGGCTCTGTGAAAGACTTCATGCTGTCCAATAGCATTTAACGCATTGTATAGCTTATTATTTGCCCTCTGGGTTCACTCGATCCTCTACAGAAAGAAAATGTGTTTACTTAGTATGAGTTTGGCTCGCAATTAGACACTCTATTGTTATTGGTAAAATTGGTCTCCCTGTCTCCCTAGAGGTGTGTGTATGTTTCTAAGAGTGATAGTTTGTAAGAGCTAGATAAGGCTTGTACGTGGGTGGCTTGTGTGCATCTTTGTGGCTCCGTCTCTACAGTGAACCCATACGCCCGTACATATACTTTAACAGGTTTACTGTAAAATTCCACTCGTTAGCTGCCTTCCTTTCTTCTCTCTCTCTCTCTCTCTCTCTCTCTCTCTCTCTCTCTCTGTATATCTCTTGCTCTCTTTCTCTTCTGTCCCCATTTTGTTTCTATCTCTGTGGCTTTCAAAGTGCGGTGAGGAGTCTGCAGAAACCGGGGCCTTGCTGAAGGAATTAGACTGCGCACTGGGAGATCGCTCAGATAATGAAATGGTGGGAGGTAGAAAAACTCATTTTCTCACTCGTGAGAGAGAGACATACTAATGTGGCTATTGAAAATAGCACTGAATCGTTCTGACAAGAGAAGAAGAAGAAAAAAAAAAAGGAGACAATTCCAAAATCCAACAGTGTTATTTGATTTCAGCTCATGAGATATGGACTTGGTAAAAGGATCAAGTTCGGTGGTGGGTTTAACTATCTAAAATGGACTTGTCATGATGGGGAAACCATTGTTTTCCAACTGTGTCCTCCTCCCCGAGCGTATTGAGTGACAGTTTGCTTGTGTTTGGACAATAGCAAGGCTGAAGTTGGCAGAGTGTGGGTGCGCTTGTTAAAAAATGGCTCCTGTGGAGGGGCTCTCAGAGCTCTTACAGCAGCATTGACGTCAGCTACTTGTGCTGTACCTGCGTGTGTGTGTGTGTGTGAGTGTGTGTGTGTAGGCTACATGGACGTTATGAAGAACAAAGAGTTGGAGTAGCGTAATAAAATCCTCAAGGGTTGAATGGTGAGATTTGAAAACACGCAGATAATGAGAAATGATGTAATATGCAGGCGTTATTAATTCACAAAGCAGGACAGTGAGACAGACAGCTAACCCTGCTAGTTATGATGTTTGTCTCCCACACTGAATGAAATATTGTCCTTTTTGCAATTTGCACATGCCTCCTTGAACATTTGGACTACAGGTACAATCGACCTATGTGGTTGTTTCATTATGAGGATGTGTTGTAATTTCTCCACTGTGTGTCATCACTGGCATTGATCCACACACTGAAGAGAATCTTTTTCTTCCCTTTTTGACTGTGAACTGTTGAAACCTTCATTTCATGTAGCTTTACTTTACAGTTTTTTTTATGTAATATGAATTTAAACTGCTACAAAAAACACTGACGGTCTTTTAGTTTGACCTGCACCAGTCCAGGATTGCATTTAAACTTGGTTTGCTTTCTTTCATTTTCTGTGAAAGTGGGTAGAAGGATGCTTGTTTTTCAAAAAAAAAACAAACTGTGCAGCCTGATAATGTATTCAAGCATAGTCATTTGCTGGCTTTTATCACCAGGCACATTATTTTACGCACTCCCTTGCTTCCCTTTCACACTCTCTTACCTGAGCACAACCTGGTATAATCAATTTTCTGCACTGCGTCACAAATCAGAGCAATTAACCAACCAATCTAAAGATTTCAAACCGACAACTTTTTATTAACCTTTTTTATTCTGTAGCCCCCAGGTGGCTTCCATCTTTACCCACCTGGTACAAAGCAAGGAGCGATGCAAACAGTAAGTCAGTGCAGTGTTTTAGATCTCATTTGGCATGTTAAAGTGTGTTAACAGGAGGAATTAGCACCAAATTAAACCACCAGAGATTTCCCAACTCATCTAACTGTCAAGACATTATTATAGACTCTATATAAATGTGTAAGGTACCTTGGGAGAATGTGGTTATTGAATTATGCCAAAATTAAACCATTAGCAGGGAGGAATCAATCTAACCAACTGGAAACAGCAACGTGACTCCACTCAGCGAGGAACTACAGTTTCATTTTATCAGACATTTTGAAGGGCACTGTAAACTCTCTGTCATTTTTTTGTGCATGACACTTTGCAACAAAAAATGACTCAAAAATCGATATAAATTGGTTTACACAGTGACCTGTGGTAAAAAATGTATTCCATGGGCGCAAACAATTTCCTCTTCTGTAGATATAACCTTAGCAGGGACTTTTTCCTCATAAAAAAAATCCTCTGAAGGAAATAAAGGGAGGATTTGATTGGCCAGTGGTAAATAAGGTCTGTCCATTCTTGCACTTGAGGCTGACATTCTCATTTTTATGCTGCCTTTGCTGCTTGGAAATGTTAAAGGCTGAGAATCTGACTTCTAAATCAGAGATAAGGACCACCATGTGGATCCCACATTAAAGGACAAAATCTATAGGTTTAATACTGTATTTGATTGCATAAATTAGCAGGAGTAGAAGCTGCAGAGATCATTTATAGAGAAACAGAAAAAAATGCTTCATGAAATTAATGTATATTTGTAACTAAAGTATACCCAAATTACTCTTCTCCTTTCTGCTGACTGGATGTTAACTGCTAATGGCTCCACAATTGGCCGGTTTACAGTTGGCCAGTTTCTAATGTGATGATTAGAGCCTACGACCTTTGTGCTCTGTAAAGGATCCAATTTAAAATGGAGCCATAGCAATATTTCAGTCAAAGTGTACTTGAGCAAAAAAAAAAGAAAAGAAAAAGGACAAAAGTCAAATGGTGCAAGTGTATAAAATCATTTGAGTGACACTTAACTTAAAGTGCCCCTATTTAGCATGTATGAACAGTATATAAACAGTCCATAAATTGTTTAATAACACACTATAATGTGGTTGTAAGCAGATATAAGAGTTTATTAATGTATTTGTCGACACCTGTAACACACCTATATGTGAATGTCTTCATTGCTATGAGTCAAATTGCTATGATATACTGTACATCAATAAACACTTTAATATGTCCTTATATCTGCTTATAACTACATTATAGTGTGTTATAAACCATTATGAATGTTTGTGCGTTGCTCATAAATGCTAAATAAGGGAATTTTAACATTTGAAACTATCAGCAAAAAAATATAATTCATTGCCTGCAACATTGCAAATCACATGGTTGCACATTATGAACATGACTGTTGATATTTCAATGAAAAATGTAAATAAATAAATAAATCTCATAAATAATAGATGTTTTTGAAACAATACAGAGGCCAAACATGAGCACCGTCTTCCTTTCACTGTAACAAAATTGAATGTTTTCACTGTTAATATCAAAGTGCTTAACTGGTGCGATTGCATTTATTCAGTCACAGTGTAATGAAATTAATAATTCATATCAAGATAATTACATACTACTGTGCCTTAAACATCCATTCGTGTGTTTCAAAAACCTGCTAATAGCTTTTAAATGAAAACTTGATTTCAAAAGAGGATAATGTTCAAATGCTGTGGAAATTGGGGTCCCTGTAGGTTCCAACTTAATGTGAAAATTCCAATAATCAATTTGTGCCTTTGAGATTACTTATGTTGTAATAATTAAAGCCAGGAAGGCTATTATAAACACAAGACCCATGATAACTGGAATGTTATCTCCAAGTCCTAGTTTTTGATTTCAGGTCTCAATACGTAGCTCTTTTTTTTTTCGAATTATTATTATTCTTTCAAGTTGTTTAAAAGCATCGGCTCATCAATGAAACTCATCACTCTGTATCTCCAGGAGAGAATGTTGATGATGAAAAAGACTTTTTCATTTGAAGCAGCAAAAAGGATATTCGGTGTCTGGACTGTTGGCTGAGAGATTCATCAGGAATAACTGAAGGGGGACACGGCTGAAAAGAGGCATTCACGTGTTTGTGGTGTTTAAAGAAGCTGATCATCAACACTCCTCTTTATTCATGACCTTCGCTGTTGTGTTTTTGAGCTTATTCCCAGCCGTGACTATTTGGTTGGGAACTCAGGTTATGTGTTACTGTTATAAACTAAGATCTACTTTGTTCGGAGTTTAACCTCTTTTTTTTCCACAGATTTCCCCACAGAAAATGTGTTAGATTCTAGAGTTAGATCCTGCTTTGCAATCCTACAGGAGCTTCCCAGTGCAACCACACTGGCAGCACTGGGAACTGTCTTGCTCACGGGCATCACAACAGCAGTTGTTGTTCACATCCACTGCCAAGAATTTTCATGCCAGAGCCAATGAATGTATAACTGCATCCTGATCATCGGCCTGTTTGCTATACCTCTGCCCTTGCTGCACTCATGCCCAAAAATGCTTTGACTCCGGATACATTATCTAAAATTGACACCGCAATATACAGAATAAGGTTTTCAACAGGGTTGAAGTACTGTAATAGTGATATCTATGTGAGGCTGCTGCAATTCTGAAAATTACAAGTGCTGGCTGTTACCACATGTTTGTGTGAATGTGAATCCAATTTATGTGGAAAAAAGTTCTGAAACTGCAAGTTGATTGTCATGGCACACTTAAGTCTTGCAACATGCTTTCTGGGGTTTACAGCTGCTTAACCCTTAGATACATACCATAGGCCATTGGAACCTACACTCTTCCATAACTTGGTCAAATAATTACCCATATTAGAATCAGTAATTGTTGATGATAAATGTACTCTATGTTTATAAGTTTTAGAATTCTACACAATAAGTATTGAGTATTTGTGATGTTTATTTGTCATTTTAAACACATTTGAAAAGAAAACACTAAGACATATCTGACACATCTGTTTCTGTCTGTGATTCTGGTTCTGATTCTTCTGTCTGTGCAAAATGTTACATTGTATTTTAATGGTCACCATTACCTAATGTGACATTATTGTTACTTTACCCTCATCACTTCTCTCCTGTGTCTGGGTTGTGCCTTTTGTCAGTCCAATATATGATTGTAAAATTAGGAGCATTACCATCTATCAATCGATGAATAGGTTTATTTAAGTTCAACTTATCATCAAATTAACAAACTAGGAAATAGTATTGTAAGAGAGTTCTATAATAATTTATAATCTAATTAATAATTAAATGTGAAATTATCTTGCTGTTAAATAAGTTAGCTGAGTGGTGATGCTAAGGGCACCTGAGGTTTGGTTTGCAGTATACTGTATACTATGTAATACTGTAAATATCTGATGGATATAATAAGGAAGAAAGGTCGATAAATACTGTAATTTTTCACCCACTTATAGAAATTTGGGGTAATGAAACAAAAATGTCATTTTCTTAAAAAAAAAAAAAAAAAAAAAAAAAGGATAAAAGAGATAAATATTGGGGTAAAAAATCAATGGAAAATGTCAAAAACAATGTTTTTGAGAAAAAACTTGGAATTTGACATGCTAAAATACTTTTGTCACAAAAATATTAATAAAAAAGAAACAGATTAGCTGGGTCATTTTGGGGTTTTCCAACCCTTTGGAGCCCACCATAGACCAGTGTTCATATATATATTATATATATGTAATTGTTCAATTTTTTTTACAATTTAAGTTTGGTTTTTTTTTGTTGTTTTTTTTTAAAGATATCTAGTTTTTCATGTCTGTACCAAATTACACTTAAAACAACCCTCTTAACCCTCAAAAGAAGAATCATTTTCATTGTGTAAATAAATTAGTTACAGTGGGATAGTCAGACATGGGTAAAAGAGCATCTAAATCATTCATGGCAGTTGTTTTAACCTGGTTATAGCACCAGATGGCTGAGCTTTACCTTGTCAGGGCAATTTAGATCATGTCAAGTATGGTGTCATTCACATACATACTGTATCCAAAAATAACTGCAATGCCTCTGACATAAATGTATGGCAGCCTGTGTGACTGAGTCAATGCCTGGCACTCCACGCAAATAGAAACAAAACTGCAAAACATGTTTATGTCAGGTTGGAGAAGAGGAAGTACAGAATGATTAACTGTAAAACCAAAACAAAGGACCTATGTTTCTTTGTGATATATATATATATAGTTTTAACATTTTACACATTCAGTGTATGATTTATTATACAAATTATATTTATTATTCATTATAGAAAAGTTTAATCACAGCTACGCTTCATTTGTGCTAAATGATTCCCAAAGTGACTTTTCTTGGGGATGGAGCAACACTGCATTAGCCTAAAATGGAAAAAAAGTCCTCCATTACAGTATTTTCAATCTATCCAACCTAATAAATGAGTCTCCCTGCTGTCACCTGTACAAGTGGATGGTCCTGCACTGGATGCCTGAACCTGTTTTCCCCATGAACAAACTCTTGGCAAAGGGGGTTATTGATCCTTTGTTCCTTTTTAAGGCTAATTATCCACTCCACCGCCAGTTCCCGTTATCGATGTCCTGCTCTTCATCCCTGCTCATCACACTGAGGGCTAACTCTAACAAAAACACTTCTGATGGTCATCTGCCCAGAGGGAAGGAGAAAGCACTTTGGCCATCACTGCTCTGCCTACTCAGCCGCTAGCACCATTTACTCCTTACATATGCAATACACTATCCTATCCAGATAGTGATGTGCAAATACAAACCGGCAAATCTGGTGACTAATGAGCAGCCAGGGCTTTCAGTTATCAAATCTGCGTCTCAAAATAGGGGTTCTGACCTGCAATTAATGAAAAGAGAGCCTGCAGCTGTCACATCCATCATGACGTGAGCTTTCTGATAATTCTCAAATATATTTAGATCATGCTAAAAATAAAACCAGATGGAATATAATGCACAGCCATTGAGGAAAGACAAAGACATGATTGATTCAGGATGTCCAATAACCTCATAGCTATAAAGGCACATATGGTCAAAATGTCCTTGACACAACCTTTTTAGCAATAAATTGGCAAGGGCTATCATAACAAACAGCTGCATTATTCACAGAAAGATGTGCTGTGAATTCCAACGTAACCCTGGCATGAGAAGGGATCGGACCCTGTTTATTGAAACGGTCCAGCTGTGATAATGAAGGAACATTCATCTATTCCAATGGTTTGATAAAGCATCACCAGAGCTCGCCAGCCATGCTAATGGATTAGAATTTAATATGGGGCCCGTTTTTATTAAAACAAGTGTCCCTCAGGAAAATCCTTGGCAGACTACTGTTGTGGTAAACAACGCCCGCGGACTGACGAGCTTTCTCTCTTGTCACATCTCTACTTCTCTCTGTCTCTTCTCTCCTTGCTCCATTCCCCCCCCCCCCTCCCATCACTATGCAGGGGAAGTGATTGATTTGCTTTCTCTTGTGAGTGATGATAAGCTGCAAACTCATTAAGATGGCTGCCGCCACATCCTAAGAGCATGTTGCGCAAGATCCAAATCATATAAACTCCATCGTCTTTGTGTGGAACTTCCTGAATTATTGAGGCGGTTTATTTATGTGAACTGCTGGCCTAAAAGAACAAATAGCACCCATAGAGTGGCGGATTAAAACTTCCATTCAAAGAAGATTCTGCCTGTTTTACTTTTTCTACTTGAGAGAAGATAGATTTAATCCACAGGGGGAAATGATGAGCTGTATCTCTTGAGAATGAAGGAAAATAGATAGGGGAGGGATGTAGACGCTGGCATAATTACTGTTGTGATTTTAACTGCTGAAGGTAGTGCACTTGCAGAACTGATGGAGTTTCGCCAGTGGCAGGTATTACGCCTATGTCTAGATAAATCATTTTATATGGTGATTATAGAGTGTTGCAACTAACTCTAGAGATACATCAAAATGACAAAAATATGTTTCATAATAATCAGTACACTCCATTTTGTCATGTAAAACTGAAAATGTAACAATGACAGTGCAATAACAAAATGCCCTCAAGGCTACTATACCCATGTTCTCTTTTTGGTCAAATCAGGACACTATACGGAGAGATATTTGGCAGAATGTAAGTCTATCATACCTTCTATTAACATATGCAAATGTGACTGAGCCACATTTAATCACAGTAGGTGTCACTCAACTCAGCGCTCATTGCGTCCACCACCCGGTTGGCATCAGGCTACATGGGCAGAATCACAGAGTCCAAGTGATTCAACAGAGATTTTCATTTGAGATGACAGGAATGTCAAAGGACTCGAGACCCGGCCCTCCAGTTCCCCTGCCAACGTTACCTCTGCAGGTATATCTTGGGACCTCGTGTCACCTCTTTTACATAACAGACCATTACTCCTGTGACAGCCTGTTGGGGGAAGTGGCTACAGGCAAAACACGTAAAGGCAACTTTCTTTGTCTATTTACACCAAGTCAAGCATGATCATCGAAATGGCATGGCAACTCACCAGAAAATGCTGCGATACTGGCACGCAGATGTGCCCTAGTACTACTGAACCTCCACTATGCAGTGTCTTTCAGAAGTCCATCTCAAAGACACCCACTTGTTTTTTTGGTAACAACAAATGAAAAGACAGAAAGAAAGCAGTGTAAGGGTTAATCATCCTAACACGTGTTTTGAAAAATTCATCTTCTCACTTTGCTGTATCTCTGAATATAGCTTCCAGTAAAGCTTTGGCCTCAGCTCAGTGGGAGACAATGGAACAGTTCACTCATTCCCACTCACTCGTATATTTCCTTGGTGATGTCTCCTGCAAAGATAACCGGTGCCAGATTATCAAATATCTTCTTAGAAGCATTGGTCGAATAGCTTCTATTGTCAGAGACAATCCTGCACCCGTCAGTGGAGTAATTTCATGCAAATCCTTTAAATTGAGTCTGTTTGAATCCATGGTGTTGAGGTAATTTACTTGGGCAACACTAGACGATGGCCCCATATTCAGATCTGCTAACAAACAAGCTGAATACTGATCAAAACAAGTGGTAGCTTCAGAGCACTGAACCAGTGAAGTGGTAAATGCATAGTAATTGTATATGCTCCAGGAATATCTTAAGGATAGCTTGACCCTGCTTCGAGTATTTGCGTTAATATCGAGGACACTTGATAGTAAACAAGAGGAAATGATATTCACTAACACAATAGGAATAAGATTATCTCCTGATAGGCAGTGTTACTCTATTCAAGACTAATCTTTTGTCTGAATTTCTGAAAAACAGTCTTCATTTTTGAAATCTCTAATCTCAAATCACCTGACAGCCCTGTTGGTCTTTAGAGTTAAATCAGGAGTCAAGTCTCACTTTAGAAGGCATTTTATGCTGGTTCTTAAAGGCTCACTCACCCAGTGTTACAATGCCGACTGCAGTTCAGGCTTACGGTTAGAATATCTAAAAACCTGCAAGATCATGGCTTCAGTTCCGGCAGTGATTTCACAGACCACACACAGTTTTTTGAAAAGGATCACACTAAAGAAACTGCTTATAAATAAATTCAAATTCAAAGCCCATCTTGGTCAGTTCTCCACTGAGCCGTGTTATTTCACCAAACACATGATGAGTTAGCTTCTTTGTTGCAGCTCAGCTTTGCTCTAAACTATTCAATTTGATTTTAAAAGTTCCACAGGGGCATGGGTGGCATTGCTTTATACAATTGCACTGATTGCTTTGAGTTTCTGCCTTTCTGTGGTGTAATGCTAGTGATTAACTAGTAGAAGTACCAACATCTACAATGAGTGCACAGAACAAAAAGTTTTTAAAAAAGACAGTCAAGGGATAGAACGTGTATGTGTCCCAGTATACCAGATGAAACAGGAATATCAGTCTTTAGTCAGCTGGTCTTAGTTACTGTGGTTTGCATTAACAAATTAAAGCCCTACATGCTCCAAAAGTGACTCCCCTGGCTGAATCCCTCTCAGAGGCTTGTGCAAAGACACAAATCTCTCATCACACTTAATGTAATTAATGTAATTCAGTTCTCAAAACCCCTTAATACACAAAGATTTCAGTGAGTTTCCTGAACTTTCTCACTTATGAACACCTACCTATCTTCTGGTATGAGTGTATAAGGGGGAGACACAGGCTGGAAGACAGAGAAAGACATGCTGCTATGTGCATGAACACACTCCAGTGATGTTACTTACAGGATAACAAATTGATAACGAGTGACCTTTACCCCTTAAATCTACCTCCTCTCTTCCTCCCATATTGTCCGTGGATCAGTGCGCACATGGGTTTGCAGTTCCAGATCATCCCATAAATGCTGAGCTTGAAAAGTGAAAGGGTGGTATAATCTCACTCTGGTGGCTAGTGAACATTCAGCTAGGTTAATACGGTCATAGGTGTGTATATGGCTCAACGCCCATATAGCGATGCACTCCAATGAAGCACAACTCTGTAGGGAAATCAAAAAGCCAGGGTACTATAGAACATTTAGCATGGCAGCAAAACAGGGTTATTGTTATTCTTGATGGATTTTTAGGTCTCTTAGGATAAAGAAAAGTAAATGAACAAACTCCATGGTACTATGGTCTATTACAGCATAGTTTCTGCAAGGTTTAACTAGGCTGTAACTAGGGGTGTCAATAATTCATTCACTAATGCTTATAGATCATTAATGAGGGCGAAATTGAGTTGCCAGGTTGTGAACATATATATATATATATATATTGGTTGGTGTATATCCTGCATAGCTTCCAACCATTTACCATTTAGAATATAATCAGTTAATTAACATTTAAATGCATTTATTAACATATTCCACTTACTTAACAACATGTATAAATGCAGATTCAATGGGTTATCTGAATTTAGGAAATCCAAGACTCTTTATAAAGTAATTTACTGACATTTAAAATGGCAGACTTGATGACATTATAAATAAGAAACCCTTGACCCTTCATGCTGACTTACTTTATAATATGTAATTAAATCTAATAATAAATGTTAGTAAGTCATAAAGTTGATGAAAGGTTATACAGCTGGGTTTTCACTTAAGCCAATAAAAAAAATGTTTCATTGCTTATTAGTCAATAAAGCATTTATTAACATAAAGCTTATGTTACAAAGCCCATTATAAATTATTTAAAAGTGGTACCAATACAGCGTCATGAATCGATGGTCACACATTGAAAGCATAGATTCATAATGAGTAATATGAAGTTTTCTCTTGGAATGGCAATGTCAGTAATTTGCTCCACCACTTTTTTTTTTATGGTCTCCAGAGAATGAATCAAGCTGACTTCGGTGAACCCCTGACTTTTCTTCTAGCACAACCATGAGGTTGACATTAGTGGTTTTGAGGGAACTGTCACAACAAGTATTACAGTAGATGCATTGCCATAAAATTTGGTTCAGGCATTCATGTCCCAACTCAGGATAAATTGGAATAAGTTTGATGATTAACGTTTCACCTATTGCCATAATCAGGTAAAATTTTGAATTTGTCCACTACTAGCATGCTAGCTCGCTAAACGAGGTGGTGAACATGTTAAACGTTTGCATGCTAGGTTAGCATTTAGCTGAAAGCACTGCTGTGCCAAATCACAACCTCACAGAGCCTCTAGCATGGCTGTAGACTCATATTATCCATGACATATTTAACATGATTTTGAGTTATTTTCTGATTGTGTGAAATAAGAATATATAAAGTGACAGAGAATGCTCTAGAGAGACTGAGAATAGCATTCAACATCACAAAACTTATGACCTCCATACAGAGTCTGTTTCAAAATGTACTGTATGTTGTCTCAAGTCAGCAGTGATCTATAATAAATGCAGTGATGATGGAGCCTGACAGGTGACACACGTTAGGTGAGGAGATGGATGGCTGGATATGATGCTCAGACCTTGACACAACAAGTTTTTAAAAAAAGGTTCCTCAACACCGACACACATACACCCACCCACACACACACACACTCACTTTCACCTTTAGTGCCAACCTACTTTTATGCTTGCACCTGCTGTGTTTTGTCTGGGTTCATCGCTCAGTAATAGCGAGTGACAAGTTTCAATAGGGCAGGAGAGATATGAACAGCTTTTGGAAATAGTGATTTGACAAAATTTGAGACCTAAATTCAGCGAAATCTATTCTGGTTTGCTTTGATCAGATCAGTGACAGACAGTCTCTCCTGGGAAAACAGGCTGAAATCTCCTGAGGTTTCACTCCAAAGCTGAGGCACTGCGTGTGTGTTACTGTGTGTACACACACGTCCCTCTCTACAAACGTCTGTCCTTGTATGTTTGATTATTTGTGCGCTCGTGTGTTTGACATGGCACCATTTGTGTCCACAAAGAGACATCCCGGTGCGTCCCATCCCAACAGGAGGCTTTACACATACATAAGCAGCTTCGACTGCAGCCTTCCAGTTGATTGACAGGGAGAGAAACAGGTTGGAGCAAACGCGTGATGCCGCAATCCAATACCGTGGCAGCCAAATCCAGTGTCATTTCTCCTCTTACTTTCCATTTGATTGTCTCTTTGTTGGTTCAGATTTCTGCTGGACGGTTTGTCATTCTTATGAACACCTCCCGGCGCGCAGGACAACAAATACTCCTAAGGAATTTCACCGGAAAAACAGCGTCTCCAAGGGTTTGTTTTACTTTTAATGATGGCGATATTAGAGAGCTCGGTGGGAGTTTACTCCCACTGTCTCCTCATGCCTCTGCCCCGGACTATTCCCTCGCATCAGACAGCCAGTGATGGATGGCTTAATTAAGGTGAAAGACAATGAGTGAGTGCTTTTCATTGTGTTTGGTCTCAGTGGTTTGTGACAAAAAAAATGGATTACTCTTTTAAAACAGGTCTCCTTGGGGAAATGTCACATATATCATTTAAACACATCTATCTGGTCCAACTGAAATAACTTACACACATGTACACAGCTGGCATTTAGATATGTGTCACTCTAAAAATAGTATCTACTTTATTTTTATGACTATTTTGTTCATATACTCAAAAGTTATTTAAGGACAAGAAGATTGTTTTTGTCTTTTTGCTGTCTCACTAAAATCTTTGGTGTTACTTTCCCAATTATAATTAAGAATAACATCAAACATCAACACTGTGCAAACACACACACACCATCATCCTCATCCAAAAGAACACCTTACCCACACACAGCCAAGCACATGCAATGCCCACACAACCTTGCAGTGCCATTATCTTCTGTCTTTATCCCCTCCCCACCCACTCACACACAAACATACTTTAACCCTTTTCTTACCAGACAAGATTGTTGAAGATGTACTTGGCAAAGATATTATTTAAAAAATAAAACCCAAGAATTTGGGGCGGAGGCAGAGAATCTTTCCAAGAATGGTACCCCGCACATTCAATCTGTTTATCCAAATTAAATTTTCATGTCAGGTATAATATGCTCCCTGATGACAAACTGAGACCCAAGAGGAATTAAAATATTTTTAAACCGTAACCACAATCTTTCCCTTAACTTACTTCATACTGTAGTTGCTATGCACAGATATTAATGAAAATCTGAGCTCTTGTAGAATTGTGCACTGGCAGTGTTCTTATGTAGTAATAGGGTTCCACTGAATGCAGTCATATGGTGCCAGTAGCACAAACCGGACAGTCAATTTTATTTATGTAGTCCAAAATAACAAATTTGCCTCAAAGGACTTTACTAACTGTGTAGCATAAGCCATCATCTATCTTTAGACACTCGATTTGGAGGGAAAAACTCACCCCCAAAGCATACTTTAAAGTCCCCCTCCACTCAAAAATGTCTTTTGCTTCATGTTCAACACTATAAAGCTGTTTACACATTCATCTGCTGAAGGGGAAAATTTCTCTGTGCTCACCAAAAATCTGAGTTAAAAGCATGTATGTATAAACATGTTTTATGACATCACAACTAGTTTGGATCCGATCGCAGTCCAGTATTCAACTTAAACACATTCGTAGAATCTAGGATACATGACGTCTTCTTTATCACAAACTAACCAGTGTGTTAGTGTGTGGGCTTTCATAAGAAAACAATACCTGCAGGTGTTTTGATGTTGTGTGTTGCCCTTGAGAAGAATTACTCAGTATTGTCATTTATCAACTGTGAGTCAGATTATACTGTGGCAATAAAATCTTGTTATGTTGTCATTCTACTGAGTTATGTAGTCCAAATTAATGAATCAGACCGAAGCTGTAATTAAAAACCAACTAAACATGTTGTTGAATATCAAGGACGAGCACACATACCAAATGTAACCACCATTTCTTCAATCTTATCTTTGGACCTCAGCTTTAAGTTGGTTAGTTAAGCATCACTGCTGATGTTCTTTGTATTATTATCCTGCATTTATGTTTTTGCTGAACTATCCCTGCACTCCTGAGCACCTCACCATGACAAACCAGTTTGCAACAACAGTTTCTAAACAAAACCATGCCTCCAAAATACCTTTTGGAAAGTTCATCCAAGGCAAGGGTCCAAGAAACACACACACACACACACTGATAAAGTACCATTGCAAGTGGAGTTGCATACTGCAGAAGAATATATTGTTATTTACAGCCGTGGCCTCGGGGAGAGGCTGCTGCAGGGGGAAGTAGCAGCTCACCTGGGAGCTGTCCAGCACAATCACAGCCTTGAGCTGCTAGACAGACAGTAGCTGCAGAGTAGCAGGTGATGGTTCAATGCCTTGCTTAAGGGCACCACCTTGCTAATTATCAAGCATGGGGAGTAAGCATACCCTTCTCTGTTTGAGCTCCGTGTACACTTTCTCCTGTTTTCTGCATCCTGCCCCTATTTTTCTACTACTTCTGCCACGTCTTAAAAACTTCTACTTCTCCCTCCCTTTTTCGCCTCATGTCTTCCTATCTTTCACTTCCCCGCTATCCCTTGCCCCTCTTAGCTTCCTTTCTCCCTCTCCATCTGTATTATCCTTTAAATAATTCCCTCTGTATTGAGTCGGATTTCTGTTTTTTCCCATCTGAAGGCACGAACCTCGAAGCGGCTGGTTCCTGGCAGCGCTTGTTTTGCGCCAGTGCTCCATCCCTCTCTTTGTTTTCTGCCTTCCCTCTGCTGTCAAGAGATTCTGCTGCTTTCTTTTCCTCTGCGACTCCGTGCGGTATAACAGCCCTCCCACATTTGATCTGCTGCCAAGAGACATGTGCCGTGTGTATGTGTGTATCTGTGTGTGTCTTTTTCGGACTATGTATCTGACCATTTGTATCCACCTCTGTACCTGTCATGTTGCTCATCACGCTAACACCCACTCTTCGAGTCAGTCTTACATTTGTACATACAGTGTTTTTTGTTTTTTTTTTCCTTTGACCATGCAAGCATAGGCTCAATCTAACATAACAGCATTTGTTTACTCTTCCATGAACTAGAGATATGACATGTGAATCCCTTGATGTTTGTGAAAGTGAATAGACACACATGCGATGGATGCCACAGTCCCACGAAGAGCAGCAAGGCTTGCTTGCTGTCCGTTGTATTTTGCATACTTCCCTCTATATTACATTATATATGTTGTACAGTATACGCTGTAAAGTGCACAATATGCTTCTCTCATGTTTTATGAGTAGCCAGAAGATATGCAGCATCCCTCTTTGGCCGTGTATGATCCATTTCTTTCATGTTTTTCCCAGGCTAACTCCTATATACATAAATTCACATGTGTAAAACTTCCTCTTTATAAAAAGTTATGCAGTGGATGTGGACTTTTTTTCCCCCCTTGTTGTATGCAAAGCCTGGCTTCAGGCTTTCTAGTTCTGGTTTTTGAGCAGTTTTTACCAATAATACATGGATTATTAAAAAGGAGTAGATTGGTTTCAATATGATTTTTCTTTTAATTTGTTTCAAATGGCGATGCGTTTCCTGCTGCAACAGGACACTGGTTAGGAAGGAGTAAACAATGTTTTTACATGCTAAATGAGTAAGGAGAAAAAATTGGAGAAAATGTGAAATAGTCCCTTGAAGTAACTGAAACAGACAATAATTTTCAAATTGCTGCAAATATTTATTGTCAAATTCCCATCCCAATTTATTTTCTGTATGATGATAATATATAATATTACATCTAATATATCTGTTTTTTAATGAAAACATACCGATTTGTCCCTCTGGTTGCTCAGTCTTTAAACTGTATATAGATGTTAATGATCCAATTACCTGGTGATCAGATCAGAAACAGCACTACATTGGTGGGGACATGTTGTTTAAGGTACTGGTGCCTGATACAACGAAATACGAAGAAATTGGAAGGCCAGCTTGAGTAATAGATCAATGAGTTTTGATGATTTAGCTAAAGTAGATAACGTTAGCCCAACTGTGCACCGTAAAGTGTTCCCTGCAAGCTAGCGTACGTTTCAGTCTGAAGAAGCGGGGCGTGTTTCCAGAGCGTGAAAGACCCCCCCTTTTTACTCCCAACTATTATTTAGCAAAGACACCTATCCATGAATAAATGATTGTTTGAGCTGAAGGCAGAAAGTCTGAAAGCGCTGTTTCAACACACCCATCCATCACTGTCAGATTTTTCCCAACAGTAACAACAACAACAGAAACAGTCCTCCCACATTTACACAACGACCAGGTGACAGTAGCTGCGGTGTATCACCACAGTTCTCTGTGTGTGCCTTTCCTCCTCTCCTCTGTGTTATGCCCCCAGGCAGCCCCCTCGATATACAATCTCTTCTCACTTCAGTGTGATATAGGTGACACAAGTAAGGGCAGTTAACGCTTTAAAGAGACTGATGTGTGGCTCTGCCTGTGGGCCTCTCATGGTAAAAATCTCTAAGAATCGCTTCGACTCTGTCAGATGTGCAGTATCTACGGACCGCTGTCCTGTCTTCGGTTTTGTCTTCACGCACTCTGAGCAAAAGGATCTGCCACAGCAGCATGATACACATGACAATATGTTGTGTTTCAGCGCCGGAGAGCAGCGTTCCTTATATGACTCTTTTCGACATGCTGCTGGTCGCACTGTCCCTACTTGTCAGAGCAGGCGCAGGATAACATACCGTATAGCACTGTGGCAGCGGGAAACTGAGCCACTCTTTGACTCTCAGGCTGTGACACAACGTGTGTGCATTTGATTTATTCCAGCTCATCTCCCTGCATGTTGTCAGTCAGGACAGAGCATGACTTGTCACCCTCTTGGCAAGAAAAATCTGAAAAATCTAGTTCGCAGCAGCAAACGATGTGTTACTCTCGACTCAGGTTGACATACAGGGAATCATACATGTGAATTAGCTTTGAAGGAGCTAAAGGGAGGCTTAATGAATTCCATTTTGTGGAGAGAAAACTGCAAAAACGGTGTAACAGGTTTTTATAGAATCGTAAATATTCCGGCTTTTATAGCTCAGATGAGAAAAGTTTGCTGGATATAACATCGGGAAAAAGTAATTAAAAGATGAAGCCACATTATTTACAGTGAAAATATCAATATCCTCTAGCGTGTCTTTCTAGTGCAGCAGATTCTGACTAGACCTGTATAAAAATGGAAGCACAAGCATGATTTTAATCCCACCAAACCCACCAATAACTAAATAACTCAACCTGAGTTTCTCTCTAATAATTTTTCTCCACTCTACAGACTAATCCTTTAATATTTTTGCAGACAAAAATCAGTAGCTGCAGCTAACTACTCTCTTCTTTCTGTTTGCATTAGGAGATTATTTGTTTATCTTTAAGAAAGGTTTCAAACCTCATCCTGCTCCGGCAACAGAAACCAACAAAAAACGAACAGGCACTGGTGGCTCCCAGCAGCTTAGGCTTTATCATCCCAGCTTGTGGTACTTCTCATGGCCAGAGCACCAGCCGCCTGATCCTCTGCACCATGTTGCTGTGTGCCATGATAAGTTCCTTAATACGCACACAATGCTGTTTTACATATTTTGCAAGTAGTAGATAAGAGGGAAAACATTATTTTTTCTTGTTGCAAGAAGTAGTATTGTGCCAGCAGGAGTGGTATATAGAAAGTGTCTTCTTGCATATTGGTTTTCATTGAAAAAAAAAAAAAAAAAAATCACAATGGGCTCAAATGGACAGTTATTGTGACATGTTTCACTGCCGTCATATTGCATGTGCTTCGGGGAATTCATCCATCTTCCATGGCATTCTAGCACGTAGGCACCTTGGGTCACAATTAGTTTTAACTGCACAGCCATGTGATGACATATAAAAGCAAGCATGATGTAACACCTATCTCGAAAACTTTTCACATCTCTGCATGGACAGAAGTGGTTGTAAAAAGTATGAGAGATGCAATTTTAATGGTCAAAAACATCCAGGAACACTGATGCAGTCTTTTAAAATGCATCAAGGTTGGGTACACATATCAAATTATAATGCTAAGTTGTTTTAAAGATCGATATTGTGTCCGCTATCCCTGACTTTTGTATTGAAAGCAGAGGTTAATAGTGTTTAAAGACACTGCTTTTGTCTTACACATTGATTCTCGGATGTTGATGAGAGCCCAGTTTCTGATGACAAGCCTCTCAGTCTGAAGGAAAGATCTGCTCACTGGAGCAGCTGATTCCATTGATCTGCACTGTAGTTGAACAACGTGATCTGCAAACCTGACTGCACTCTGCCAACAAACCTAACTGGGCAACACCTGCCTTCCAGCCGCTGAATATTGACTTGAAACACGTTGATTTTAAAAGGACATTTCAAGACAATTAAAAAGTAGGATTTTGATGGACACACAGCTTCTCTATAGGATGTTTAATGACTTGTTTCCAGCTGTTTAGCTTTAGATATTGCAAAGAAAAATAAGACATTTTTCAAGTTGTGTGTCTTGTGATTTATTTTTCTACAAGCCACAATTGTAAACTTCTCTCTTGTACTGCCTGTTTACTCTGTCCTCCAGGTACGGTGGTTTCTGCGCCATGTGCCAGTATGTAGTGTATTAGTATGGAGGTTGTCTCTGCTCCAATGTCTCCAGAAAAAAAAAAGAAAGAAAAAAAAAGACCTGCTCATTTATTGCACCAGGCGAATAAAGTGTTTTCTGATTCTGCTCTCTGGTTTGTTGATTTTCCTTGTTATGAGCATAAGCTCCATGTGACATGTCGCACCTTGGGGGAAACTGAGCTAGACGTTTGGCTCTGACGGCGAGACAAACTAAGTGTGTTTGTCTTTGCAGTTCAGCGAATCTCCCGTGTGCACAGAAGACAATAGACAAGTGAGAAAGACAATATGATTGCAGCACTTTGTCTTGCTAGCTGTGCTTTTGGTTTTTGAATTTGTTTGGGGGGTTTTTTGTTGGTTTTTTTGTGTGTGTTTGTGTGTTTTCTTGTCCTGAGACTTTGAATAATTTGCAGGGTCTCTGACTTTTAATCTTGCTGTCTGTTTGGAATGAAACAGGTGGGCTATTCCCGTTGCCGGTTGTCTCACACACTGTGACGAAGATGGAAAGTGACATTTTGAAAGGCGCCGGCAAAGGAAAATAATGCTACTCAGCAGTGTCTTCGGAGCTGTTTCATACTTTTGAGGAAGAAAAACACTGCGCTCAGTTATGGCTTCTCCTTGTCGACTGTCCACTGCTCCATGTTGCATTTTGGCAGGAGAAATGAACATTTGTCGTCCAGCTGTAATACTTCCTCTCTGCATGACACAGAGTGTGACTTTGGATAGTCTGACTCAACGGATGTTTCATGGGGGAACAGTGATTTATACTTTCGCTGCACAGCTGATGGACTGTCAACTCCAATTGGTTTTTTTCCCCCTATCGCTTCCCTGTACCCGCAACTTTTTTCTTCCCTACATCAGAGCCAATCAGTGTCTGCACACAAATACACTTTTTTTTTTTGTTTTTTTTTAAACTATCCACCATTCCCTCTTGACAGTGACTCCAGCTAAACCCATCTGTGCTGGCAGATTCATGAAACAAAGTGGAACAAAGGAGAAATTTGTCCTGGCTACGTGAATCAAAGTTCTGGAGACTGCTGTGTTTTTTGACAAAAAACAAGTAAAACCTAGCTTGACATGTGTCACAACGGTGCAAGTCACCTCGTTCTTTCTAACCGTGAAACAAAGGTGGATGGAGCTTTCATTGCACCAGAATTTCCTCACAGGTACATTTGATTTCAACACTGAGATCTTGGGATCCCGTTGAGAAAATGAGACAAGGCAGAAGCTAATTTAACAATAACAAACAAAAGGAATGGTTTTGCTTTCTTTTATTAAACACAAGCTATGGGAGCTGTTTGACCAGCAAAAAGAATTATTTCTCGAAGGAACAGCTGAGCTGCATTTTTTTTTTTCTTAAATGACAGCTGAACAGAGAGAACAAACAAACATGTGAATCAAGTCCAGTTTATTCTGCTGCAATGCAGTTCTGTGTAGCTATGAGTGCATATATGGAGCTTTAGCAAAAGTTCAGTCAGGAAGACTATTTTTTGCATGTTCTGGGGTCTCATTTATAAAACAATGCATAGGATCCACACTAAAAGTGCACAGCCATCAAAGTGCACCAAAGAAATCAAGTTTATAAAACCCTGCGTATGCATGAATGCAAGCATGTTTACCTTTATAAATCACAGTCCACCATATCCTGCCCTCTACATGCCCGCATAAATGGTCAATGCAAAAGTATTCATGAATATTGATGTGCATGTGTTTCTTTCGCTGGGCCAATCAGTCTCTCTGTCTTGAGGCGCCTGACCAATCAGTGTCAGCAGTCAGCATATCAGGCCCTCTTGCTCATTTGTGCATGGGCAGCTGCAGAAGAAGAAGCACAACAGGCGTAAACGGACTTTTCCTGTTTGATTTCCCTGTTTTCGGACTTCTTGAAGTTATGTGTGTAACCCAAAATAACCTTATACAACTTCAGTAAACATTCCTGTGGATCATAAAGTCAGACATCTCTGGAGAACCTGGCGAACACCTTACAGCAGGCCAATTCCCAGTCAACCCAGTTTTAAGTTATTTTTACACCACTCACTCAATATTTAAAATACAATAAACATCATATTCATTTATACTTACTCAAAAATCCAGCATACAGGTGTTTCTCTAATTTACACAGTCCATGTATCAGTACAGGTGGTGAAGATGTGCCGGTAAGGTGACTGTAGGAGGCAGAGTGCATGTGGCAGCCACTGTGGTGTCTGCTGTGTCAGTCGTGTTCACTGCAGCAATTCTACACACAAAAAAAATCTATATGGAAACTATTTGGTGACATTTGCACAGTATTAGAAGATATTAAAAATCACTTAGCTCTCTGTTCTGCAAATATTACACTTGTTACACTTGTTTAAGTTGAGTTATTTGATGTCATCTTGGATTTCTACAGCCGATGATGATAATTTCATCGATTAGTTAACGTGGTTGAGGTGAAAAGGAATCAGTATATTCATGTTTAATATCAGGGAACGGCAAGCCAGACTTTCCAGAATCCTGCCACCTGCCACATCCTGGCATCATTCATTTCAGCAGCTGCTGTGCTGCTCCACAACTGACCCTCTCCTCTGCGTTCCGGGTGAGACAGAGCTGACGAAATGTTGAGCAGACTTTGATTTAAAGGTGGAGTGCGGGATTTTTGTCTCCCCCTTCTGGCAGCGAGAGTAAAGAGGGGCGCTCGGCTGTGATTGCCTGACACAGGCATGCAGCACACTCTCATGGGTACCCCGAATCACAGGCACACAGAGCGGGCCAGTAAAAATGTTTTGACTGTCCACCAGCCCAAAAACGTATTTTTTGATGGTCCACCGGCCCACCAGGATTTGTCCCAAAACAGTATTCCCGATGGCCAGTACACCACTGGCCATAACCTACTGTTGTTAAACGGTGGATAAATTGTTTTGAGTGTCACACAACCCCTGCAAAATGATTCGTTTCATTATCAGAATTTGACCCAATCGGTCCGATAACATTTGGAAAGTCTAGAAGTGCCGTGTGATTAATGGCCAAACAGCCAGCACGGCAATGTTGCCCCTGACATGAGGTTTAAAAACTCCATATACTGTGAAATACAGAGAGATTTATCCGGCGGTGATAGGCTTAGTCAGCATTGTGTGAACTCGTTTGGCAAGAGCTTGAATGTAACTGACATTCATTTATATTTAAAAGTTCTGCACTGCAGGTTTAAGATTTGAGTTGGCTTATATATCTTTCCAAATTGAAAGGTGTTATGGAATAGTTATAGTTAACTACAAGTGCAAGTATAGATAACACTGCTGGCTTAAATGTTTATGATAACATGGATCTATAATTAAAATGTGATATGAAGTGAAATTAAAAGTGCGAGAGGCATCATTATACAATCTGGCCTCAATTCAACATCTCACCATCTGCGTCGCCAATTTCCCCCGTCTCCAAAATGTTAGTATGCATGCGTCAGAGTTTACATACAAGTGCGCACATTCTCCCGTCAGGTTTGTTTTATAGATTACAACTTTTTCGTGGGAAGTGGCGTACTCCTCTTTTAGGCCCCGTTTTGTGCTTATGCAACAATTATAAATGAGACCCCTGGTCTGTATGTTTATTTCTCAAACCATCTGTCATCCCCATCACCTAACACATGCTCACTGATCATTTCCTTGCTGTCACTGTCTGGGGCCATCAATTGAGATGTCAGCTGTTCACATCAGCTGGTCACATCTAGCCAATAGCACAGTGACACACCTTCATTGTCAGCCTATCAGCTTGCAGTTGTTGTTTTTCTATATGTTTTCTCCCTCTCTGCCTTAGTGCTTTCACGCTGTCATCATGCATGTGCAGCATACCTACTGCTCACATGCTTGCGTGCTGCATTTGCTGCTCACATAAGAGTGTTTTAAAAGCAAGTCGCTGCATATCATAGTGGTTCGGGATCGGCTTTAAAGTGTTAGCTCCTCAGGAGATATGGCAGGGATCACCGTTTTGTCACCGAGCTAAGTTTGCTACTGTGCTCACATGCATGTTTATCCAAACATAGGCTATATGTTAAAGCTCTGTTCAGTCAGTGCTTGCTGCCATCTGCTGCTGTTGGGACCAGCAGGGTCTTCAGTGAGAGCATTTCGCTCTCATTGGAAAACGTGAGTGTGTAACCATTGAGTATATATGTGTTCTGGTACTTGAATTTAACAACTAGATGCCATAGGTCGTGTCACTGTCTATCATCAAGCTTTAAATTTCCTTACTCTTTCAAGCAGCAGCTTGTTTAGTCAGCGTTGACTGTGCTTTCGTCTGTAAAATGCGATAAAGTCACCATGGCAGATCTTTTGGCAGGTCCAATCACTGCTGAATTCAATTCATCAATATGTATTACTGCCTAAGCCTAATAATTACTACTAAGTCATTCCTGAACACTAGCCATTCCTGGCTAAGGCCCATACATTGCATAAGGTCGTGCTGGCTTAATTCAAATTGTTAACTGTTCAGGTCATTGTGACCGTTAACTATTAGTGGCTGTAATGGGAAACTTTTATTCTGATGATATACTGCTTTATGATTCACGTGTTTATACTTAGATGGGCATGTGCAGTGGAAACTTTTTCTTTTAACTTGCATAACCCCTGTATGTGTATGCAGGAGTGTTATGAGGAGAAGGAGAAGAAGGAGAAGAAGGAGAAGAAGAAGAAGAAGAGATCCAACCTTC